>NW_024737042.1:12658401-13341966 GCF_018991925.1 Homarus americanus
TGATAGATCATAACAAAGTAAGGAGAGCTCAGGAGAAACTTGTCAGTAACCTAGAAGAGGAGTTTGATAAGGGGATAAGAGAAAATGGAATCAATTGTTTGTTCTTTGATGGGAGAAGGATTTACCAAAGTGTTCATGAAAAAGTTGAGATTCTGATTTAAGTTGTTCCCTGCCATGGTGAAGGAGGAACACTACTCCTGCTGCAGTGAACCAGAGGGAAGTATTTAGCATTTCACTCCAGAGAAAGATGACATCAGGAACCAGCTGAGATAGTGGCAGATAACATTGTGAACTGGCTCTCAGAGAGAGGAACGTAGACCAGACCCCTGCAGGCCATTGAGGACAGCACCACCACGAACACACAGGGTAAGGGTAAATATAAGAAAGTGGATAGAGCGGAAGATTGGGAGGAAGCTGGTCTGGATTGTTTTAGACCTCTACACCAACGAGTTGCCACTCAGACATCTGATCCAGGGAGCTGATGGTAAGACTCTTTCAAACAATGATGGTCTGGTCCTCTTGGCAAGATGCTGGACTCTGCCACTGAGTTAGAAATAAAATCCGAGCTTTTAAAAATCACAGTTGGGTCTCCACCTGTTGAGCTTGCACATACTGTCATTGACGACCTGAGTACTGACCAGTACTATGGTTACACAGGATTTGCAGTGCCATCAAAACTGGGGTCATGCCTGATAGACGGTTTACCTGCAGATAGGTCCAGTCTCACATTCTAGGTGGCTCACAACGGCTCTCAGGTTCTGCAGAATTTGGGACGCTCATCATAAACTGAAAGGGAACCAGCTTCACAACCTGAGACTTATTATCCAATTCATCGTGAGTGTCTACTTGCCAAATTGGTTCAACACCAAGGTCAAGTCATCGTTCTCCGAAGGTCCGAGGCATGTTCTCTTCCAGCTTGAGCTCCTGAGGAGTCAGCCAAGGAAGGTTGTTCAGATTGTGGAGCAGACTGTGAGGAGATCTTCCTGGTATGCTCATCCTGAGGCAGTTCTGCAGACAATGCTCTGCAGTAAGGATGAGGAGGAGAGAAGAGTGGCAGTCAAAAAGATCTTGGATATGAGACTTATGAGAGGATCTGGGCATGACGAATCAGTTGGTGACGATTCCTTCAGGGTCAGGAAGACTCCTGAAGTCAATCTAGGTGCCAAGACCCTCACTGATCTCATAGATCTGGATAACATCCAGGCTGGCAGTGAGCCCCCTCTTACCTGCAGCCTCACCAATGTTCAAGTCAGAGCTTTCCTGGACAACCCCATGCATGTCCCTGCCTGGCCCTCGCACACCCAGAGTATAGAGCGTTGTGTACAGCAAGTGAGCGAGGCCAGCAGTCACGTGTACAGCCAGGAGAGGAGGGAAGGCTACATCCGAGCTCAGGTGGTCAGCAGGGAGGTGATGAGTAGAAACAGAAGCAAGAAAGACATGTTCTCTATGGTGTGCAGCAACACCGGGTCGTAGTAGTAAAACCGGTTTTTGTATTTGATGATTTTGTTTTCTAAAGGAATATTAAATTTAATAAATGTGTCAAGATCATTCGTTTCACTATTCTGGATCATTTTCATCCTAATAAATTAATCTGATACATTTACTTTTACTTTAAATAAGTATTTAGTGGTGTTGGTAAAAATGGGGAATACTGAATTTTACAAGATTTTCAAGTTAAAATTTACCTAGCAAAAATGAAAACTTTTCAAACCTGAAGATATCACATGATTCTGCACATAGAACTACATCATTAATACCATGGGCCGATTTTTCAAACTCAAAAAAAAAAAATTCGCCTCCGTATGACACACCCTACTACATATAACACCATCCATCATCACTACATATAACACCACCCATCATCACTCCATATAACATCATCCATCATCACTACATATAACACCACCCATCATCACTACATATAACACCACCCATCATCACTAACACTAAAGGGTGAGTAAACAGAGAGAAGCTCGGGAAGCAGCCATCCCCCTGGACTCCCCGCCCACCTGGTACGATGTCCTCCGTAAACTTCCTGACCTCTAGTACGTCTATGGGAAAGGGTCGCGGAAAGGGGATGTGATTGCTGCCCGTATCATCATTGGGTATGACTTTGTTTGGGAGATTGGTATCCCCGTATCCCCTGAGCAACGCTCTTCTGCATTATGCAGAAGACCCGACAGCAGCACCCTTATCCACTACCTCCTAAGATGTCCCCACACACAACGCTTCCGTGACGCCTGCTGGACCACCACTCCACGACCCCCTGACGGAGACACGATGATGCTCCCCATACTGCCCAGATATTTTGTAAATAACATTGATTATGTGTTAAAGGAATATCCTTCCTTCCTTAGGCTTTAGTAAGCCCCTTTTTAATATTTATACTGTATATACTTGTCACACTTGCCAGATGCTTCTGGTGTCATTGTACAGGGGTACCTAGTGACAGCACTAGGATCCCGCTTCCTCTATCAAGGAATAAACAATTGAAATTGAAATTGAAAGGGCGAGTAGTGTAGAGGGAAGGGAACTGAAGGGCGAAAGTGGTGTGGGGAAGGGGAACTGAAGGGCAGAGTAGTGTAGAGGAAGGGGGAACTGAAGGGCAGAGTGGTGTGGGGAAGAGAACTGAAGGAGCGAGTGGTGTAGAGAACTGAAGGGCAGTAGTGTGGGGAAGGGAGCTGAAGGGCAGTGGTGTGGGGAAGGAACTTCTGAAGGGCAGAGTGGTGTGGGGAACTGAAGGGCGAGTAGTGTAGAGGGAAGGGAACTGAAGGGCAGTAGTGTGTACAGGAAGGGAACTGAAAGGGCAGTAGTGTACAGGGAAGAAACTGAAGGGGCAGTGGTGTACAGGGAGGGAACTGAAGGGCGAGTAGTGTACAGGAACTGAAGGGCAGTGAGTGTACAGGGAACTGAAGGGCAAGTGGTGTACAGGGAGAGGAACTGAAGGGCAGTGAGTGTACAGGGAAGGGGAACTGAAGGGAGCGAGTAGTGTAGAGGAGGAACTGAAGGGCAGTGGTGTGGGGAAGGAACTGAAGGGCAGTGGTGTGGGGGAAGGGAACTGAAGGGAGCGAGTGGTGTGGGGGAAGGGAACTGAAGGGCGAAGGTGGTGTGGCAGGGAGGGGAACTGAAGGGCGAGAGTGGTGTGCAGGGAAGGGAACTGAAGGGGCAGAGTAAATGTGGGGAAGGGGGAACTGAATGGCAGTGGTGTACAAGAGGGAAGGGAACTGAAGGGCGAGTAGTGTAGAGAGAAGGGAACTGAATTGCGAGTAGTGTAGAGGGAAGGGAACTGAAGGGCGAGTAGTGTACAGGGAAGGGAACTGAAGGGCGAGTAGTGTACAGGGAAGGGAACTGAGGGGCGAGTAGTGAAGAGAGAAGGGAACTGAAGGGCGAGTAGTGTAGAGGGAAGGGAACTGAAGGGCGAGTAGTGTACAGGGAAGGGAACTGAAGGGCGAGTAGTGTAGAGGGGATGCGAGATAGAAACGTCACTCTTTCCTTCGAATCAGTCTTACTTTATCTACAGTCTTACTTTATTATCATTATTATCAGTTTTACTTTATTTTTCAGTCTTACTTTAGTATCCGTCTTTTTCTTTCGTATAAGTCTTCCTTTAATATCAGACTTAATTTATTATCCGTCTTCCTTTAGTATCAGTCTTACTTTAGTAACAGTCTTACTGTAGTATCAGTCTTGCTTTAGTATCAGTCTTACTGTAGTATCAGTCTTGCTTTAGTATCAGTCTTACTGTAGTATCAGTCTTGCTTTAGTATCAGTCTTACTGTAGTATCAGTCTTGCTTTAGTATCAGTCTTACTGTAGTATCAGTCTTGCTTTTGTATCAGTCTTACTGTAGTATCAGTCTTTCTTTAGTATCAGTCTTACTGTAGTATCAGTCTTGCTTTAGTA
Source organism: Homarus americanus (assembly GCF_018991925.1). Lineage (NCBI taxonomy): Eukaryota > Metazoa > Arthropoda > Malacostraca > Decapoda > Nephropidae > Homarus > Homarus americanus. The sequence continues at coordinate 12,662,304 of NW_024737042.1, forward strand.
TCAGTCTTACTGTAGTATCAGTCTTGCTTTAGTATCAGTCTTACTGTAGTATCAGTCTTGCTTTAGTATCAGTCTTACTGCAGTATCAGTCTTGCTTTAGTATCAGTCTTACTGTAGTATCAGTCTTGCTTTAGTATCAGTCTTGCTTTAGTATCAGTCTTACTGTAGTATCAGTCTTGCTTTAGTATCAGTCTTACTGTAGTATCAGTCTTGCTTTAGTATCAGTCTTACTGTAGTATCAGTCTTGCTTTAGTATCAGTCTTACTGCAGTATCAGTCTTGCTTTAGTATTAGTCTTACTGTAGTATCAGTCTTGCTTTAGTATCAGTCTTGCTTTAGTATCAGTCTTACTGTAGTATCAGTCTTGCTTTAGTATCAGTCTTACTGTAGTATCAGTCTTGCTTTAGTATCAGTCTTGCTTTTGTATCAGTCTTACTGTAGTATCAGTCTTGCTTTAGTATCAGTCTTATTGTAGTATCAGTCTTACTTTAGTAACAGTCTTACTGTAGTATCAGTCTTGCTTTAGTATCAGTCTTACTGTACCACCAGTGTTATTTTAGTAAATGTCTGTCAGATGCCCTAATTTATATATGAATAAGATGTGATTCGAATATAGTGTGAGATATATGTTGTTAACCTTGACTCACTCGGTCGAACAATTTGTGTCAGATAATGTCCGTTCCTGCCTCATTGTGAAAGCACCCTTAATGTGTCTATCGGCGATTGACAGAACACAATGATGTTTTTGTATGAGAGAGGCAGAAGCGTCAGTCTTTCCTTGGTGTCATAGTGGGTGAGGCGGTCTGTGGCTGCACACTGCTGCCTCAACCATATATATTTACCTCATTTCTTCATTCACAAATGATGTTGTTGTTGTTGTTGTTGTTGTTGTTTTAGTTGCTTCTATCATTACTATTATATAACTGAAACTAAGTCTATAAGGTTATGTCAAGTGAAGAGACTATTGATGTAATTGTTTAGTGTTTGCTTAAGTTTAATCTGGTTGATTGTTCTGAAATCATTAATGAGAATTATCGAAACATTAAGAAATAGGTAATTAAACCATCTCTCAGTCGCAATTATCCCTATAACGACTGACAGTTATATAAACCAATCTCTATGGCGAGAAACCACCGAAGTTTATTCAATGAAAATAGAGAGAAGTTTGTGTAAGAGTCGCAATAACAGTCAACTTGATGACAATTTGTATTTCTTTTCGTACACAAACAAAGCAAGTTTTGTTTCACTTTGGGCGTCATCGTCAACATACAGTCTGCATATCACTACCAAATTATGATAGATTTGGGATCAATCCCCTGGGAAGTAATTCATGTTGTGACATCATAGATGAGTGGTATGGCCCTGGGGCGCTACCATAAAGTAAACTACTTCCTGAGGAGATTGACAGTAACTCATCTGGCGTCGGAACAGTTAAGTAATGTGGATTTCTATTTAAAAGTAATATAGCATAAAATTATATCTAAGACTTAAAATAGTCAAAACTATACTTAAAATATTATAAACTAACTTATAGTTTTTGGAGAAGGCCCGCCTCCACTCAACCAGCAAATGTTTCACAGTTACAGGACCAGGCAGCCTCCTCATACTGACAGGGGCTGCTGGGTTATCAGATGGCCGTTTGTCTGCCTAGAGTGGCCAGGAAGACAGAGGAAGCTATACACCTAGAGGTATTTTTCCAGAACGGCAGAACGAGAAAATAACTGATTTTCAGGCAGTAGAGTGCAATAAGACCATATGAGCAATATTTTCTGCTTTAAGGAGCTTGAAGGGTCTCAGGTGAGGTCAGCGAGGCAGTTTGTTATTGCTTATAGAAGAATTTGATTCGCTCGTCCGTTTGCACCTGATAGGTTTATCTGGGCCTCTCACAGGTCATCATAATCTGAGAATCTGAGAGGTAACCAGACGGGCACCTGGAAAATCATCACTTGAGCATCTGGCAGGTCATAACCCACGTACTTGCGTCTCTATCAGCAACTATTATGGTGATAACTGCATCCAATAGCACCTGGACTAACTACTCTCTTCTCAAACTTTGCCAGCGAGGACTGGGATTAATTAATCCCTCCCCAACCTCTGGTGAATGGAAGTTGGCCTGAATAATCCCCCCGCCACTTCTGCTGGCTTAAACTTGTACTGATATTATAATTGAACCTCAACCTCCGCCAGCTGGGATTGGGGCGAGGAAATCCCTTATCAAACACTGGCCAAGACGCATACTTATTGCTGCCTGCTCCAGCCTCTAGCTCCAAAACTTGAGTCAGCCAACTCCATTCGCTCATTCACTCCCTCACTGGCAGGTGACGGATTTCTAAATCATTCCTCACATCTCAGTGGCAGAGAATAAAACCCTGTTTACCATCTTCAAGTATTCACGTAAGAAGTGCATTCGCAAAATTCAATTACGATCATTCCTTGCTTAAAACTGATGGCGTGTAGTGAAGGAGGTAGGTTGGTTTCTTACAATGAGGGGGAGGAGGTGGGTTTGCTTGGTACAGTGAGGGGGAGGAGGTGGGTTTATTTGGTACAGTGAGGGGGAGGAGGTGGGTTTGTTTGGTACAGTAAGGGAGGGAGGGAGTTTGTTTGGAACAGTGAGGGGAATCAGGTGATCTGGTCAGGTCAGGTACAGTGAGGGGGAGGAGTGGGTTTGTCTGATGCAGTGATGGGGAGGAGGGGGTTTGTTTGGTACAGTGAGGGGAGGAGGATGTTTGTTTGGTACAGTTAGGGGGAGGAGGGGGTTTGTTTGGTACAGTTAGGGGGAGGAGGGGGTTTGTTTGGTACAATTCCTTAACTGTGAAGACATAAAAAAAAGGTGTTAGGAAAAATGTAAAACAGTTCAACAAGGGATGCAGTATTCATGCTCAATAGCTGACTCTTTTCAGAAACAAACGGCTGAGCAATCGTGTTCTTGTGTCACAGGGAACGAATTTGTTTAGATCAATGCCTGGCCCAGTTTAAACCATTATTCTGTCGTAGGCACATAGGCGATGCGTTCCTTCGTTTCAGACATCAATCGCATATTCAGTTGTTTTCGGAATACATGAATTTAAAACATCAGAATATAAGATTTGCAAGTGAAAGAGAGAGCTTGGCGATACGAAACTTGCTTTTGTCACTACAGACGTTTGCAGCAACGCCTGATATTTCATATCTACTAAAAGCTACATTTACAGAACTTTGACAAAATTATGGAAGCTTTACACCTAAGCTGTACCAAATGAATAAAGTTACGGCCTTAATCAACAAACATACAATATATGTTCTAGTTTCAACCTCTTCGATAAGGAAACGAACTATTCTTAGCAATTCGTTTTCAAGAAAATATTTATTCTGTTAATTACTGAAAAAAAAATCATAAAGAAACGGTTATATTTATACTAAAATATCTGGGGTATATTGTGCTGCTACGTCTAGAATAAATTTAATCTTTCAAAAGAGAAAATAAATCTGTAACACCTTGTCAGCTTAACCCCGCTGATAAATTCTCAAATCGTGTTCCACAAGATATTGTATGCATGGCCAACAAGTGTGTGTTGGGCTAAATCTTCCTTTGTTAATATGATGAGTACTTATTTGACCACGGAGACCATTAGGCTCTCTTTTAATGGATATACTCTACTACTGCAGATAGGTAGTTTACTACTGGAGATACTCTACTCCTGCAGATAGTCGAATAAATGATGTAGTTTACTACTGCAGATAGGCTATTACTTGATAGTCTACTACTGCAGGTATTCTACTACTGGAGATAGTCTACTTCTGCAGATAGTATACTGGAGATAGTCTACTACTAATGGAGATAGTTTACAACTGGAGATAGTCCACTAATGGAGATAGTTTACTACTGCAGATAGTCTACTATTGCTGATAGTCTACTACTTATGGAGATCGTTTACTACTGGAGATAATCTACTACTGGAAATAGTCTATTACTGAAGATAGTCAACTTATGGAGATAGTCTACTACTGAAAATAGTCTACTACTGCAGATAGTCTACTACTGCTGATAGTCTACTACTACTGGATAGTTTACTACTTATGGAGATAGTCTACTACTCCAGATAGTCGACTACTTATGGAGATAGTAGACTTTTGGAGATAGTCTACTACTAGAGATAGTCTACGTCTTATGGAGATAGTCTGCTACTGGAGATAGTCTACTACTTGTGGAGATAGTTTACTCATGCAGATAGTCTACTACTGGAGACAGTCTACTACTTATTCAGATAGTCTACTTATGGAGATAATCTGCTACTGGAGATAGTCTACTACTTGTGGGGAAAGTCTACTAATGCAGATAGTCTACTACTTATGGAGATAATCTACTACTGGACATAGTCTACTACTTATGGGGAAAGTCTACTAATGGAGATAGTCTATTACTTATGGAGATAATCTACTACTGGACATAGTCTACTACTTATGGAGATAATCTACTACTGGACATAGTCTACTACTTTTGGGGAAAGTCTACTAATGGAGATAGTCTACTACTTATGGAGATAGTCTACTACTGGATATAGTCTACTACTTATGGAGATAGTCTACTACTGGATATAGTCTACTACTTATGGGGAAGTCTACTAATGGAGATAGTCTACTACTTATGGAGATAGTCTACTACTGGAGATAGTCTACTAATGGATATAGTCTACTACTTATGGAGATAGTCTGCAACTGCAGATAGTCTACTACTGGAGATAGTTTACTACTTCTGGAGATAGTCTACTCCTACAGATTCTCTACTACTTAAGGAGTTAGTCTACTACTGGGGATAGTCTACAACAGGTAGTAGGCAGCTACCAAACAGGGAGGTACTGCCGCCTGGGAAGATACTGACGCATAATGTGTTGTCTAATGGTAGACCCTGCTGCCATATGTGACCAAGTCCCAGGTTGTTGATCTGACTTTCTGCCTACTTTACACACAGTTGCAGGGTTTCAATTGTTTCTCTTACTTTGACAACACAACATACATATATTGTTTGTCACTATTGATGTTTTTTATTTATTTTTTATTCCTTTATTATTATTATTATTATTATTATTATTATTATTATTATTATTATTATTATTATTATTATTATTTTTGTTATCAGTATTATTATTATTATTATTAATTTATTTTTTATTTTTTATTTTTTATTAAAATTTTTATTTACTTTGAAATGATGATTATTCTTATTGTTATTATTATTACATTTTTTAAGGCCCCGATGTGGGTCAGTGACCTGTGCCCGGGCGGGCTATTCCTGTTAAAAAAAATGCAGATAATCTAAACTGCAGATAGTCTACTACTGGAGTTAGTCTACTACTTATGGGGAAAGTCTACTACTGGAGTTAGTCTACTACTTAAAGAGATAGTCTACAACTGGAGATAGTTTACTATTGGAGATTAGTCTGCAACTTAAAGAGATAGATTACTGGTGATAGTCTACTAATGGATATTGACTACTACTTATGGAGACACTCTACTATTGCAAATGGTCTACTACTGCAGATTGTCTTCTATTTAAGGAAATAATCTACTACTGGATATAGTCTACCCACTCTACAGTACTAGTTAGGGACGTAGTCTACTACTGCAGATAGATAGTCTACTACTGCAGATAGATAGGCTACTACTGCAGATAGATAGGTTACTATTGCAAATAGTCTACTATTTGTGGAGATAGTCTACTACTAGAGATAGTCTATTACTGGAGATAGTGTACTACCAGGGATAGTCTACTCACGGGCTCCAGACTACTTTGGGGTTAATTTTTCGTTTATCACAGAAACTGGGTCATGAAGGACCACATAATTAATGGCACACATTCGTCATCTAGATCAGTTTAAACCACGTGTAGAAGATTCTCAAATGTACACGAAGGATTTCTCCGTCTTATCCAGGTTTCCGGTTTACGTAAAGTTGGGATTAATGGGGGTTTACTGTTGATTGATCACCATCTCTGTCAGCTGTATATGATCACTCAATGACGGCCGACCATTAGTTTCCGCCTGGAGACTTAAGGGAAGGCCACGGAGTACTGATCGCCCTCTGCAGCCACCAGACTCGACCTTCTTGTGTATTAGGCTTTAAGTTTAAGACATCAACTCGAGTCTTACATTGAGCTCCGAGGTTCACCAATATAACCCGTTTTTAACTCATTTCTCTTAATAATTCCTATATTTCGTTACATTTAAATTTCTTCAACAATGGTCCTTTACTTCATAATATTCCACTATTATATTACCAGACTCCATGTATTATTAATGGTATTATAAATTTTTCTCTATATTCCCGTTGCTAAAACTATAATTTTACAATTTAATTGTATATTTCTCTATATAGTAATATCACGGAATCGATTTTTTTATGAATTTGAATTCCATTTTACATTATTCATTCATTGAGACTTCAGTCTATTTATGCACTGACACGTATTCTAGGTTTATTCATAATTTATTTAATTCAGGCAGTCATTTGCTAGCATTTTTTCAGTATAATTTCTCTAACGTAATTTTACCGTGTTCTTCCTTCAGCATCGATTCATTTGTTAAACTAGATTGTGATTTCATAAAAAATAACATTATTTACGAGGGAGTGAATATGTATTTGCTACTATTATAGGTGTCTGTGTGTGTGTGTGTGTGTGTGTGTGTGCCTGATTTTTTTTTTACAGTGATATCCGTCTCTCATTCCTGACTCACCATAAACTGTATTCATTTCGCTCTTGTAGGCCTCTCTGACTCTCCTCTGTCCCCATCACGCCTTGGTTCAGTTTCCTCCTTGGTAACAAGGTGAGTGTTGCGCCCCTCTTATTCTTGCTGCTCCTCGGTCCTTTTATTTAGCTTTCCCTTGTCGCCACCTCTCCTCCCTGCTCCGGATTCCTTTATCATATATTGATTTTGTTCGCGTCTCTCATTCCCCTTCCCTTCCTCTCACCGCCGCTGAATGAACGTCTGTGTTTACACCTTCAGTGTTTTTCATCTAGATTTCTTGATTTAATGATTTAAACCAACATGGCTAAAGCCCTCCACATCACCCCCACCATTAGCACCCCGCCACTACCACCCCAATCCCCACCTGCACCACTACCACCCCCAACCCCACCCTCACCACTACCACTCCCATCACTTTCTCCACTACCACCCCATCCCCCCCACCACTTAGGAGATAGAAGTATGATGTTGGTAATTTAATGACTTAACATGTAACATCCAATCTTCATTACCATATTTAATTTAAGTAACTCTATTGTACACCTGTACATGAGGAGGAGGGAGGGGGGGGGGTGAATGAAGAAGAGAAAGAAAAATAGCTAAAACACATTTGGTTTCGAATACGCCGAGCAAGCCAATGACTTATTTTTCATAGGCAATTAATGGCACACAGAGCGGCGTCAAGCCCTCCACCGGATCTATTCTCTGTTGGGTTAGTGAGGTGCTGCTCACTGGGTCGCCGCCCTCCCTCTTAAAACTAATAATAAATAAATAAATATATAAATACAGTACACAAATAAAGTACAATAAATAATAATAATAACAAAAATAATAATAATAATAATAATTATAAAAATAATAGCAGTAGTGGGAGCAATAGTAGTAGTAGCAGTAGCAGTAGTCGTAGTAGTACTGTATTAAAAAATACTTAAGTGATAAGTAAAAATACGTACATGAATCAACAAATAAGAAACAAAATAACAAAATGACAATGTTACGAATAAGAGAGAGAGAGAGAGAGAGAGAGAGAGAGAGAGAGAGAGAGAGAGAGAGGAAAGAATGGATGAGGTAGGGAAGGGGGAGAGACGTGGCTCGGACGTGTTCAGAAATCGACACTCACCAGAACCCAGAGTACAGAAAAATTTTCTCAGTTGTGTTTATACTGCGGGAGGGTGGAATTATTCCCTTCATTAGCCATACCCTTTACCACCCTAAGACAGAATGGATTGTTTTGTGATAATAAAAAGCAAAATACCGCCTCAGTCATCAGATACATATGCATATGTGAAAGATACAGAGTCCAACAGTTGAAAGTGTGGGGAGTAGGGGAGAGACCTCTTCCTCATTAGCCTCCCCTTCTGAACCCCCTGCCAAAAAGAAAATTAAGTCGCGGACAAGGCAGTATAGTGAAGATTTTTTGAAGTATGGCTTTGCAAGGAGTGAACAGGACAAAAAAGAACCAAGTCCTCAGTGTGTGATTTGTAATGAAGTTCTTGCAAATGAAAGTTTGAAACCGTCCAAATTGAAAAGACACCTAGAGACAACACGCTGAACTTATTGACAAACCACTTGAGTACTTCCGGAGAAGAAAGGAGGAAATGAAGTTGTCAGTAAAAGTTCTTTGTAAAGCAACTTAGTTGCTTATCACATTGCAAAAGAAAATGTACCATATACGTTCACTGAGACGAGTAAAGTTTTTGATGATAAGTCTGCAGATAAAATTAAATGTGTCTCTCTCAGTGATACAAAAGTGTCTCGGCAGATAAATGCTATTGCAGAGGATTTAGAATTCCAGCTGATTTCACGTCTACAGTCTGGTGGAGAATTTGCTATCCAACTTGAGGGAAGTACCTACATATCTAACTATGCAACATTGTTGGTTTATGTATTAGGACTAAAGGAGGGATCCCTATCATATGTGGTATCCTGCCTAGAAGGAGAGTTAGCAATGAATGGTTGTCAAGGGCAGTTGGTGTCAACTGCCGTCTTGACGGATATTGCAAGTCAATATCAGTCCCATTCATTGACAACTGGGACAACTTCTACGGCAGAAGGGACCTTTATGCTAGGGATGGGGTACACCTGTCTCGGGATGGGGTGGCAACCCTGGCTGGGTCTCTAGAGGGGGCAGTTCAAAAGATATCGAAGTCTTTAAACTGCTAGGGGAACATATGGGCACGGAGGTGGAGGAGACTGCAGTGGGAGCGGGTAAACAAAGTGAAAGATTACAGGCAAATAGTGTTAGGAATGATAACAAAACTAAATTAGACAGGGAGTTTAAACCTAAACGCGGTAAAGGGAGGACTCAGAACACGACTAACTTAAATGTCTACTACGTGAACAGTAGAAGTATGAGAAACAAAATGGATTATATCAGGGCCTTGGTATGTACCGAAAAAATCGATATTATAGCATTCACTGAAACATGGATCAACCTAGACTCACGTGAGTTACCTGTCGAATACCAAATTGCGGATTACAAATTGTTCCATACCGATAGGCCGTCCAGGAAAGGAGGCGGAGTAGCAATCTATGTCAGGGATAATCTGAAGTGCGAAATAAATAAGGAAATAAAAACTGAGCGGAATACAGAAACAATTTGGATAGAATTAATCGACGGTAGGGAAAAATCAATCATAGGAGTAATATATAGACCTCCCAATCTTGATAGAATTAATGAGCGACTTATCTGGGATGAAATGCGCAGGGCTTCCATACACAACAAAGTCTGTATAGTAGGCGATTTTAACCTTGGCCAAATCGATTGGACTGACCTTACGGGTAACTCAGTATCAGAGGATTTTCTCGAAACGATCCAGGACTGTTTCCTAAGTCAACATATAACCGAACCCACCCAGGGTAATAATATACTCTATTTAGTTCTGTCGAACAGAGAAAACCTCATTAACAATGTAGAGGTAGGGAACGAACTTACAAACAGCGATCACAAAGAAATTAGATTCCAGTTAGATTTTCAGGTCATACGTAAAGGGAATTCCATTAAAGTCCCAGATTTCAGAAGGGCAAACTTTGATAGTTTAAAGAGGCAGCTGAGAGAGGGGGTGTTGCGCTTGGGTGTGAACCTGACAGATGACACCGACCTGATAACGAGATCTGAGATTGCCGAGTTCCACGACAATTTAAATAATGAGTTACTTAATGCACAAAGGCAGAACATACCATACAAAAAACTCAGTTCAGACAACGATGACCCTAAATGGATAAATAATTATTTAAAGAACATTATTGGCCAAAGGAAGGCTATAGGCAGAAGGATAAATCGTGGCGAAATTTACCCGTGAGTATCATAAGGTATTGGCCGGTAGTGTTAAGACCGAGATAAGAAAAGCGAAGAGGAATTATGAACTGAAGATAGCAGGGGAGGCGAAGATAAACCCCAAAGGATTCTACCAAATGTATCAAACTAAAACACGAGATAAGATTGGACCAATACGTTCAGATACCGGTGAGATAACTGATAACGACGGAGAAATGAGCAATAATCTGAATAAATATTTTTCAAGAGTTTTCACCACCGAAAATTTAAACATGATACCCGAGGCACCGACTCTATTCAGAGATAGTGAAGAAAACAAAATAAGCGAGATAGTAGTAACTAGTAACGATGTTAATAAGCAAATAGACAAACTAAAGCCTAATAAGTCACCTGGTGCCGATGAGATATTTGCCAGAGTATGAAAGGAATGTAAGGAAGAGCTTAGTATGTCCTTAGCAAAGTTGTTTAACATGTCATTAAAAACAGGTGTAGTACCAGAATCCTGGAGGATAGCGAATGTACTGTAATACCGATTTTCAAGAAGGGGGATAGATCACTATCCTCTAACTACCGCCCAATCAGTCTAACATCAATAGTAGGCAAATTACTAGAATCAATCATTTCAAACTCTATTCGAAACCACCTGGAGAACCACAAGTTGATCAATGATTCCCAACATGGCTTCACAAGCGGGCGTTCATGTCTAACTAATCTATTAACAATATTTTCACCAGTTTTCGAATGAGTGGACGAGGGGCACAATTATGATGTGGTATATCTCGACTTTAGCAAAGCCTTCGACAGAGTCCCCCACGAAAGACTAATTAGAAAGGTAGAAGCGCATGGTATTAAAGGTAATATCCTTAAATGGATTAGGGCGTGGTTACGGGACAGGAAACAGCGAGTGAGCATAAACGGCACTAAATCGCATTGCAGCAACGTCTCTAGTGAAGTTCCCCAAGGCTCAGTACTTGGGCCATTATTATTTATTATATACATAAACGACATAGATATCGGCATAGACAGCAACATAAGTAAATTTGCTGATGACACTAAAATAGGACGTGTAATTAAATCTGACGAGGACTCTGCAAAACTACAAGAAGATCTAAACAAATTTTTCGTATGGTCGGAAAAATGGCAGATGAAATTCAATGTGGACAAATGTAAAGTACTCAGTATAGGAGATGTAAACAGGGAAACCAGTTACCAGATGAACAACTATGCCATTGTGGAATCCGACTGCGAGAGAGATTTAGGAGTAATGATACGTAGGAATCTTAAGCCAAGTAAACAATGCGTTTTTGCTCGTAACAAGGCAAATAAAATACTAGGGTTCATACAAAGGAGTGTTAGTTACAAGACTAGCGAGGTCAGCCTAAAATTATATCAAGCGCTTGTGAGACCTCACCTGGATTACGCAGTTCAGTTCTGGTCACCGTATTACAGAATGGATATAGAATCCTTGGAAAGAATCCAGAGGAGAATGACAAGACTATTCTCGGGTATTAGGAACCTTGAGTACAGAGACAGGTTAAAGCATCTTAACTTGCACTCACTCGAGAGACGTAGAGCGAGGGGCGACCTGATAGAGGTGTATAAATGGAAGTCAGGGCTAAACAAAGGGGACATTACAAAGGTACTCAAACTATCCAACCAGAAGCAAACTCGTAACAATGGTTTTAAATTAGACAAATTTAGATTTAGGCGCGAAATAGGTAAACACTGGTTTGGAAACAGAGTAGTGGATGAATGGAACAAGTTACCAAATATCATCATTAACTCGAATACGCTGAATAGCTTCAAACATAGGTTGGATGCTTATATGAGCAATAGGGGTTGGGTGTAAACGGGACTGCCCAGTATGGGCCAATAGGCCCGCTGCAGTTTCCTCCATTCTTATGTTCTTATGTAACAGTAAGTCGAGGAGCAGGTGTACACCCACGTAAGTTGACACACCCTACAGTGAGATTAAGACCTGACCCAGGGGAGGGGACGGCCACTAGGTATCTGAGTTAACCCGGCGTTATGACCGTGTTACTCAAGAAACTACACCTGGGCAAACACAGCTGTCCAGACCTGACCCAGAGTTCTCACTGCCACGCGATTAGCTTAACCCGGCGACATGACAAGTGTTACTCAAGAAGCTACCTTCCAGCCAGTACACCGGTCACCTGACCAGACACACGCCAATATAAAGGCCCTGCAGCTCCTCAGAGACAGTCGGATTCGGATCATCATTGTAATAGGGACATAACGAATCCCTGTCTAACACCTACATTTGTTTCAAATGTTTCACTTTCTTTCCCATTTCCTCTTAGTATTGTCCTGCTTTTGTCATAGAATACTTTTACTATCATCGATAGCCTTCCTCGCACCCCGTGACTCCAAACACGTGTAATACCTCCCACATTGCTCTTCTGTTCACCCTCTCATACGCTTTTCCAAATTTACTATAAATCATTAAAACGTTACTGTAAAGGGAACAATAAATATGACGTAGTTAATCCAGGTATTATTTAGTTCTTTAGCCATGCATTATCTCTGTACTTTGTTATATAATGTTAAGGTACAAGTATTTCACACCTATTCGTCAGCTAATAAGAGCATAAGAACATAAGAAAATAAGGAGTCTGCAATTGGCCGGTTGGCCTGTGCATGGCAGCTCCTGTCGAGAGTTACTACCACTCTCTATCATCCATGAATCTATCTAGCCTCCTTTTGAAACTTTCCAGAGTTCCCGCACTTACTACAAAGTTGCTAAGCTTGTTCCACTCGTCCACCACCCTATTTGTGAACCAGTTTCTTCCTATCTCCCTCCTAAACCGAAACTTATCCAACTTGAATCCGTTGCTCCGAGTCCTATCCTGCCCGGATATTATAAGAACTTTATCTATATCCGCTTTATTGATTCCTTTCACCCACTTAAATACTTCTATCATATCTCCCCGCACTCTTCGTCTTTCTAGGGAATGCAAGTTAAGTTTCTTTAACCTATCCTGATATGGAAGGTTTCTAAGTCCCGGAATCATTTTTGTCATTCTTCGCTGCACCGACTCTAGTGAATTTATGTCCATTCTATAATAGGGGCACCAGAACTGAACTGCATAATCGAGGTGCGGCCTGACTAGCGCAAGATATAGTTGCAATAAGACCTCTGCACTTTTGTTACTTACACTTCTAGATATAAAACCCAATACTCTGTTTGCCTTATTTCGAACATTTACGCACTGTTTTCTAGGCCGTAGGTCCGGGCTTACAAGTACCCCTAGGTCTCTTTCACAAGTCGACTTCTCTTGGTTGATGTTGTTAAGGCTGTATACATTATAAGTATTTGTTCTTCCAATATTAAGTATGTTGCACTTGCTGGTGTTGAATTTCATTTGCCATTTTTCAGACCACCCCTGCAGTTTATTTAGATCCTCCTGTAATGCATTTGCATCCTGCCCTGAATTAATTTGCCGCCCTATTTTGGTGTCATCCGCAAACTTGCTTATGTCACTACTGATCCCAGTATCTAGATCGTTTATGTAGATTATGAACAAGAGTGGGCCTAGTACTGACTCCTGGGGAACCCCACTGGTTACACGGCCCCACTCAGATTTAACACCATCTACGCTGACCCTCTGCGTTCTATCGGTGAGCCATGATTTTATCCAATTTAAAACTTTCCCCTCGATACCATGAGCCTTAATTTTTCTCAGAAGCCTCTGATGCGGTACTCTGTCAAATGCTTTGCTAGTCTGAGTAAATAACATCGTAATTTTCGTCATTATCTACTACCTCGAAGACTTTCCTAAAAAACGTTAGCAGATTTGTTAGACAAGATTTTCCCTTTGTAAACCCATGTTGAGAGTCGTAGATTAAATTGCTTTTCTCTAGATGCGATCGGATGCTATCTGCTATAATTGATTCAAGAAATTTCCCCACTACTGACGTCAAACTGATCGGCCGGTAATTTGACGCTGATGCTCTGTCTCCCTTTTTGAATATGGGTACTACATTTGCCTGTTTCCACAAGTCTGGCACAACTCCAGTGTCTAATGATTTTGTAAATAAGTTTACGAGGGGTCCGCTAATCTGTTCCCTACACTCTTTCAAGACTCGAGGGAAAATTTCATCCAGCCCTCGGGATTTTGTTTTCTTTAGTTTATTTATCTTCTTAAGAACATCCTCTTTTCTGATGGTGATATTCTTTCATTTCTCTTCTTCCTTTCCCTTAAATATCAGTTCCACCTCTGGAATTTCATCGCAAATTTCTTCTGTGAAAACTGATAAGAAGTAGCTGTTCAATGCTTTGCTTATTTCTTCACTGCCATTTATCACTTCTCCCCTCTCTGACTTTAAAGGCCCAACTTTGTCCTTGACCTTTGTCCTATATACCTGGAAAAATCCCTTGGGATTCTCCTTGGGTTCTCTTGCTATTTTGATTTCATAGTCTCTCTTTGCTTTCCTTACATTTTTCTTAACATTCCTAGATAGTTCATTATACCTATTTCTGAGCTGCTCCTCCCCTCCCTTTAATTTCTTATATGTAGAGTGTGAAGAAATATAACAATCAGAACTACCTATAGGGTCAGGTCCGAGGCTGGAGTAGGTGTGTGGTTGGTGGTGAGTGGAAAAGCCAGGCAAGTAGTGAGTGTGAAGGCAATAAAATAGCCACCGCGCTGTGTGCCAGGACGATTTTAAGTCTGAGTCTGAATTAGCACTAGATTACAACTATATGTCGTTCAAGAGATGTTGATTATATGTTATATGAACATATAATTCGAGTCATAATCAACTACTACCAGGATAACCATCAGCTGAACTTGAGAACTTCATAGGTCAGGACTCAGAAAGTGTCTTCATCATACATACGAAGGTGTATGGTGAAGCTTTAAGTAGTGATAGCAGTCCCATGTATCAATTTCAATTTCAATTGTTTATTCCTTGACAGAGGAAGCGGGATCCTAGTGCTGTCACTAGGTACCCCTGTGCTCCCATGTATCTTAGTGGTGATAGTGTGAGGCAAGTGGCTGTGCAACACTAACGCCAATGACCCGTCTGACAACTCAAGAGGGACTATGTTGGGGAAGAGTATTTCAACACTAAAGGAGTATAAGTTACCAGAGCCAGTTCTGACACAGATGACAGTCAAGACCAGATTAGGGTCGAGGGTAGATGAAGGTTGAGACCAGGTAAGGGCAGTGGCCAGGTGAGGCCAAAGACCAGGCAAGAAACAGTGGTAGTACTTTGTTATAAGCAGCTATGTACAGCGGGCCGTCGTTCATGCTTTAAAGTACCTTAAGTAAAACAATTTTCTTATCACTAATCTGCTTAACCTGACTGGAATAAAAAAATATATCAGGTAAAAGAGAAAAATAAATATTTAACGATAAAATTCATCTTATGATTTTCAATACAATTATAATAATAATTATATGAAATACTGTATTTTTGTTTTATATTTAATACTGATTCTTCTGGGGAAAATTGCCTTAAAATGTTTGGTTAAAATATAAACAGAAAATGCGGGGTGTTCGCCAGTTCACAAAGAATTGTTCCCTAACGTCGCATCTCGGCTCTATATTACATGAGTGCATTTAAATGCGTCTCCGTCGAATACTGCAATGTCGACTACCCTGAGCTCAGCATTACTCAGGTGTCTATAATATTGTCAGTACTGGCAGCCTTTGATCCCCAGAAACTAATGATACATACTTTGCTCTTCAGGATATTGTAGAAGATAAGATATTGTTGACAAACATGGAAAAATAATTGGATGATGTAGTAAATTATTGGTCGATAAAGACTACAGTTGTGACACGCACGCACACACGCACGCATGTGCACACACACACACATTATTCCTACTTTGCTGTCAATCGGAATCGAGTATGATACAATGATATGAGTTATTAAGGATGCCGTTGGCGAGTTCTGAGGTTACTCGAGAGGCAGATACGGGAACAACAGGGTCATCCACGGGTGTTGCACGTGTGGAGGACTACATCTAGTGCGGGGGAGGCGGCAGTGTCTTTCCAGCGCTAGCGCTTGTCTGCCTCGGTATGCAGCCGGGCTAACTCGAAAGTATTGACACCTCGTGCGGTGCTCCTCCAGGCGTTACAGTGCGGAATAATCGTCTCCCAGGTAAGGGAGACGATTTGGCACTTTATCAGGTTTATCTTCAGACTATTCTTATACCCTTTCAGTTGCCGGCCAGCATTAAGTGTACTATTCGTTAGGTGACTGCAAAGTAGCTGTTTTGGCAGTCTACTGTCGTCCATGCGGGAAACATGGCCGGTCCAACGTAGTTGTTCATGGATAAACACATACATACATACATACACACACACACACACATATATATATATATATATATATATATATATATATATATATATATATATATATATATATATATATATATATATATATATATATATATATATATATATATGCTGATAACCACATAGGAAAGAGGAAAACGCGAAGTTCCCATGTTTAAATCAACATGTGTCACAGAAAGACTTCTGGTTGAAGCAAGTCTGATTCGGGAAATGAATTATATAAGCCTTAGTGGTAGTTTTACCAAATCCGGCTTCGAAACACGAGGATCCATATATATATTTCGAAGCCGGATTTGGTAAAACGTTACTCTGACCACCTAAGTGATACGGGTAGTCCCCATTAGAGGTTCACGGCGCCATAAGCTCGTTGAACAGGCTTTGTGTGAAATATAACAAAGTCTAGGACTGCTTTTAGTATCCTGGTGGTCCAGCGGTTAGTGTTCCCCGGTTACAGTCGTGGGCCGTGGGTTCGAATCCTGGCGGGTTGAGGTGTTGATTGTATGTAGAAGTCCGTGTGCTATTGGGCTAATAAATATATATATGTATATATATATATATATATATATATATATATATATATATATATATATATATATCTTGATAAAATCACACGGGAAAAGGGAAACAACGGAGCACCTTAGCTTTCGTCTTTATTCAAGACATCTTCAGAGGTTGTTTTAAAAGGGCTAAAAAATCCTTTCATTCCTCTCAAACAAGGCAAAGTCCTACACTTAAGAATATTTTGACTCGGCCCTATCATAATGAATTTGTCCTTAAGTTCTTAAGTGTGGTGGTGGTCACAGTACTGGGGGGCATGTGGTAGGGAAGTGTTCTTGAGAGTGTGAGTGGTGTTCACAGTACTGGGGTGGGGGGCATGTGTGGTAGGGAAGTGTCCTTAAGTGTGGTGGTGGTCACAGTACTGGGGGGGCATGTGTGGTAGGGAAGTGTTCTTGGAGTGTGGTGGTGGTGGTCACCCAGTACTGGAGACCATGTGGTAGGAGTGTTCTTGAGGTGTGGTGGTGGTCACAGTGCTGGGGGAGGGCATGTGGTAGGGAAGTGTTCTTGAGTGTGGTGGTGGTGGTCACAGTACTGGGGGGGCATGTGTGGTAGGGAAGTGTTCATAGGAGTGTGGTGGTGTTCACAGTGCTGGTGGGGCATGTGTGGTAGGAAGTTCTTGGGTGTGATGGTGGTCACAGTATTGGGGGGCATGTGGAAGGAAGTGTTCTTGAGTGTGGTGGTGAGTCCTGCATTACTGGGGGGGGCATGTGTGGTTGGGGAAGTGTTTGAGTGTGGTGGTGTTCACAGTACTGGGGGAGGCTTGTGTGGTAGGAAAGTGTTCTTAAGTGTGGTGGTGGTCACAGGCTGGGGGAGGGCATGTGTGTGGTAGGGAAGTCTTGGGTGTGGTGGTGGTGGTGCACAGTACTGGGGGGATGTGTGTGGGGAAGTGTTCTTGAGTGTGGTAGTGGTGGTCTGGTACGGGGGGGCATGTGTGTGGTGAGGAAGTGTTCTTGAGTGTGGTAGTGGTGGCCACAGTACTGGGGGGGGGCGGCATGTGTGGTAGGGAAGTGTTCTTGAGTGTGGTGGTGGTCACAGTAGGACTTCGCCAGCAAGACCGAAATAGTTCAATATAGTTACGAGATTAAAATGGTATCGGTAGTGATGGTGATGGATGGTGGTGGTGGTGAAGGATGATGGTAATGGTGGTACTATGGTAGATGGTAATAGTGGCACTATGGTAGATGGTGATGGTGGTACTATGGTAGGTGGTGATTGTGGCACTGTGTTAGATGATGGCACTGTGGTAGATGGTGATGGTGGCACTATAGTAGATGGTGATGGTGGCACTATGGTAGATGGCAATAGTGGTACTATGGTAGATGGTAATGGTAGTACTATGGTAGGTGGTAATAGTGGCACTATGGTAAATGGTGATGGTGGCACATTGGTATATGGTGGCACTATAGTAGATGGTGATGGTGGCACTATGGTAGATGGTGATGGTGGCACTTTGGTATATGGAGGCACTATGGTAATGGTGGCACTTTGGTATATGGTGATGGCATTATGGTAGATGGAGATGGTGGCACTATAGTAGATGATGATGGTGGCACTTTGGTATATGGTAATGGCACTATGGTAGATGGAGATGGTGGCACTATAGTAGATGGTGATGGTGGCACTTTGGTATATGGTAATGGCACTATGGGAGATGGAGATGGTGGCACTATGGTATATGGTGGCACTATAGTAGATGGTGGCACTTTGGTATATGGTGATGGCACTATGGTAGATGGAGATGGTAACGCTAAGGTTGACGATAACATTGGTCGTCATCGAGAGAGCCAGACACAGTAGGAGCCATCTGGTAGAGTCAAGTGTCATGGTTATGTGAGCCAGGTCGTGGGAGCCGACTTTTGTGAGTAGAGTCTTTTGAGTCGTATTTTGTTAGTTGGGTCGT
The DNA here is from genome assembly GCF_018991925.1 of Homarus americanus. Lineage (NCBI taxonomy): Eukaryota > Metazoa > Arthropoda > Malacostraca > Decapoda > Nephropidae > Homarus > Homarus americanus. The sequence continues at coordinate 12,681,092 of NW_024737042.1, forward strand.
ATTCATTGCGTACGTTATGGCAGGTAGGTCGTATGAGATGGATTGTGTAAAAGTGAGTGGGTCGTGAGAGGTGAGTCGTGTATAATAGTGTATAATAGTGGGTCGTGTTAGCAGTGTCGTGTAATAGTGAGTGGGTCGTGTTTAATTGTGGTGTCGCGTATATTTGAGTCGTGTCCATTGGGTTACGCAATTGAGTTCGTGGTCATTAGCTCGTGTTCTGTTGGACTATCTGTCAATTGGGCCGTGTGTGTTGTGGATATGGCGAGGGTTCCTGGGGAGCACTGTCTTATGCTACGTCAGGAACGATTTACCTCTCTCTCTCTCTCTCTCTCTCTCTCTCTCTCTCTCTCTCTCTCTCTCTCTCTCTCTCTCTCTCTCTCCGACTCTGGTAATACCTCAACATGACGACCATCCAGTCTTACCAATCTTGAATAGAGAATCAACATCCCTTCTTTTGAAGCAAACATAATGTAACGAATTCCTTTACATAAAAATCTACGTCCCCGGCTCCAGTGATTTGTAAGCTGAAGTGTCCCTCTGAATCGCTGCTTCTCCGTGCCTCAGTGTATGAGATCCAAGAAAGAGTGAGAGGTGGGGTGGTGTGGGGTGGGGTGGGGTAGGGTGAGGGGACAAATCCTGTTATTTTCACGAGCGGGTGTGATCCCAGGAAGTGGGTCCGGGAAGGAAGGGAGGAAGGCCCGTGGAATATACAGTCAAAGATTGCCGATAACTTTATCTTGCCTATTTCATCGACGTTTGGGACGTGAATGACGGAGGAAGGAGTTTTAGGGTGAAGGGGGACGGGTGTCGGGAGGTGGGGGCTATTGCAGGTGACGGAGCATTTTTTTTTTTAAGATCTGTAGGAATGGTACCTACTGTACGCCGACTTTAAGCTAAAATGCTGGTCTGCAGTTTTCCTAATAAGAAAGAGACTTGACCCTTACTCACGCCATCTATTGCGTTGGGGACGATTACTGGTAAAATACGCTAGTTAAGATAAAAACAAAAGTAGTGCACCCGCAAACTTGTAGATATTATCACGATTCTTCAAATATCTTAAGAATTTAAAGGCAAGTATTAAGTGTAGGAGACAAATTTGTTTATATTTTAACGTTGACCCACAATTTTTACTTACATATGCCCACAAATTATCGTGTAATTTTACATTTTAATAATTTTATACTCATGCATTTGACGTGAGCACTTAACACTTAACTTCGAAGTTTATATGTGAGTATAACTTATACATTATCCTGCTCCCGATACTTATACTGCTTATACTAGTAATTTGCGCCACCGTAAATATCAATGAATGAATGAGTGAGAGAGAGTATATATAAAAGTCATTCGTGGATTAATATCTTTGGTATTTTATATAATTCATCTGGGTTTCATTTCCTTTACTTTTAATTGGATAGAACATTGGAAAGTGAGCAGAACTCTGATGAACAGGTATAACACGCCGTACTTGTTCTTCAATCAGCGAAAAGAACAATATAAAATAAACCAATTTAGATGTTGCACTAGCAGTACGCTTAGATATCACTGACCGACTCACCCAATGACTCACTGACTCACCCATTACCTTGCTCACTGACTGTAACTCATACACTAACTGACTCACTGACTCATCCATTAACTGACTCACTGACTCCCCCACTAACTGACTCACTGACTCGCCCATTAATTGACTCATTGACTCTTAACTCGCCCACACTCACCCACTAACTAATTCACTGACTCGCCCAATAACTGATTCGTCTACTGACTCATCAACCGACGCATCAACTAACTCACTCACTGATTTGATTCACCCACTGAGTCACCCATTGACTGACTCACCCGCTCACTGACTCACTCACCCATTGACTGATGAAGGAAGCTTGACTGTTAACAGCTTGCTGTGTTATTCTCAACTGTACATTCTTGAACTGTGTCGATTATGATAATATGGAAAAGTGTAGCACACATTACAATTTCAATAGCAGTGTCTACCTTTGTTTCAATAACTTTATTTAAAATTTTCCATTTGTAAACTTTTCACATGCGCACTCTACAACACACCTGGCACATGGCAATCTGGATTTTTTTTTGGGGGGGGGAGGGGGGGGCTTTGTTCAGAGTATTCCTAGGATATGGTTTCAACAAATATACACAGAGTGGGTAGGCCTCGTCCCCAATCAGAATACATTCTGGTGTGCTCGTGAAACTTCTTTGGATCTTGGCGAAGTTCCTTATAGAAGATAGTGAAATTCGCCTACTTCCATCCTCCTCTGATATATGGAATGTTTTTTTCCTGGGTACCTCTGCAGGTGCCACACGTTGAAAATCAATATTTTCTTAAAGTACCAGCAAACGTCTGTGATGCTTAGACGGCATTTTTACGCTCGCAAGACGCTGGCAGGCGGAACACAGATCGCTTTGGAAAGTAGGTCGCGCGTCTACGCACCTGGTCGCTTGATGCCGCAGGACGCTCGCACATGGGACTTACTCATTCTATCACTCATTCTGTCACTCACTTCATTTCTCATCCTATTACTCATTTCCTCTGTTACTCATTCTATTACTCATTTCCTCTGTTACTCATTCTATAACTCACTCTATCACTCATTCTGTCACTCACTCCGTTCCTCACCCTATTACTCATTCTATAACTCACTCTATCACTCATTCTGTCACTCACTTCATTTCTCATCCTATTACTCATTTCCTCTGTTACTCATTCTATTACTCATTTCCTCTGTTCCTCATTCTATAACTCACTATATCACTCACTCTGTCCCTCATCCTATTACTCATTCCCTCTTTTATTCATTCTATCACTCACGCTTTTACTCAATCCATCACTCGTTCACTCTGTTACTCATCATGCCCCCCCCCCCAGTACTGTGACCACCACCACACACTTCCCTACATGCCCCCCAACCATTCCCCCTTACCCAGCACTGTGACCACCACCACACACACAGAACACTTCCCTACCACACATGCCCCCTCCTGTGACCACCACCCACACTCTAAGAACCTTCCCTACCACATGCCCCTGCTGTGACCACCACCACCACAGAACACTTCCCTACCACAAGAACCACCCCCACTCAATAACTTCCACCACCACACATGCCCCCACCCCAGTACTGTGACCACCACCACACACTCAAAACACCTCTCCCACACATGCCCTCCCTGTGCCAGACACCACCACCACACTGCCCCAGCCCCCCACCCCAGTCAAGAACTGTGACCACCACCACCACACTCAATACACTTCCCTACCACCACATGCCCCACCCCCGTGCTGATCTCACCACCACCACACTCAATAACACTTCCTACCACACATGCCCCCTGTGAACACCACCACACTTTAAGAACACCTCCCCACATGCCCTCCCAGCACTGTGACCACCACCACACTCACACTTCCCTACCTCACATGCCCCCCCCAGTACTGTGACCACCACAACACTCAGAACACATCCCTACCACACATACCCCCATTGCACCACCACCACCACACTCAAGAACACTTCCCTATGACACACCCCCCCCAGTGCTGCACCACCACCACCACACTCAAGAACACCCCCTACCACATGTCCTCCCCAGTGCCAGACCACCACCACCACACTTAAGAACACTTCCCTATCACACATGACCCCCCACTACTGTGACCACCACCACCACACTTTAAGAACACCTCCTACCACACACCACCCCAGTACTGTGACCACCACCACTCCCACAAACACTTCCTACCACACATGCCCCCCCCAGCACTGTGGCCACCACCACACTTAAGAACACTTCCACCACATGCCCCCCCCCCCACTGTACTGTGACCACCAACACACTCCAGACACTTCCCTACCACACATGCCCCTCCCCCAGCACTGTGAACAACACACCCAAGAACACCTCCTACCACACATAAAGAACACGAACGCCACCCACACTTCCCTACCACACATGACCACCCCAGTACTGTGACCACCACCACACGAAGACACTTCCCTACCACACGCCGCCCCCCAGTATTGTGACCACCACCACACTCCACTTATCACCACATACCCCCCAGTACTGTGACGACCACCACACTCAAGAACTCTTCCCCAATACCACACATGCCCCCACGACCAATTAATTACCACACTCAATGTACTGTGACCGTGACACCACTACCACACTCAAGAACACTTCCCTACCACACATGCCCCCCCACACTGTGACCACCACCACCACCTTAGAACACTTCCCTACCACACATGCCCCCTCTGCGGACCACCACCACCACACCTAAGAACACTTCCCCCACCCCACACATGCCCCCTCCCCCAGCACTGTGACCACCACCACTTAAGACACTTCCCCACCACACATGCCCCCTCCCCAGTACTGCAGACCACCAACACACTCAAGAACCTTCCCTACCACACATGCCCCCACCAGTGCTGTGAACGCCACCACCACACTTCCCTACCACACATGTCCCCCTGCACCACCACCACCACACCTCAAGAACACTTCCCTACCACACACATGCCCCCAGTACTGTGACCACCACCACACTCAAGAACACTTCCTACCACACACCCCCCCCCATTACTGTGACCACCACCACCACTCAGAACACTTCCCTACGACACATGCCCCCCCAGTACTGTGACCACCACCACCACACTCAAGAACACTTCCCACCACACATGCCCCCAGTGCTGTGACCACCACCACCACACGCACTTCCTATCACACATTCCCCACTACTGTGACACCACCACCACCACCACACTTAAGAACTTCCCTACCACACACATGCCCCCCCAGTACTGTGGCACCACCACACTTAAGAATACTTCCCTACCACACATGCCCTCCCCAGTACTGTGACCACCACCACATAGACACTTCCCTACCACATGCCCCCTCCCCTGTGCTGTGACCACCAACACACTCCAGAACACTTCCCTACACCCCCCCTACCAGTGCTGTGAACGCCACCACACTGAACTTCCCTACCACAGCCACCCCAGTGCTGTGACCACACACACTCACGAACACTTCCCCACCACAGTGTTGACCACCACTCAGCGCTTCCTACCACCCATGCCCCCAGGCTGTGAACCACTACCACACTCAAGAACACTTCCCTACCACACATGCCCCCCCGTACTGTGACCACCACCACACTCAAGAACACTTCCCTACCGCACATGCCCCCACCCCAGTACTGTGACCACCACCCCACTACCTTACCAGGTTCCCTCCCTAATTTGGATCACCTGAACATTAGGCACTCCAGCATATTTCACCTGAGGATTAAAAACCTTAACGTTACCTCGTAGTTAGGTTAGGTTAGCATTAGATTAACTTAGGCTATGTTAGGTTAGGTTAGGTTACGTTAGGTTAGGTTAGGATAGCATTAGGGCGGTTAATCTTCCGGTAAAATAAGATGTTGAGGAGGGGGGGCAATTCTTGACCTAATCACCATTTTTATACCTAAACCACAGGTCTCAATATCACAGTTTGGCACCGAGTTTCCTGAGCCTCTTATCATCATTATCATCAACATCTTCATTCCACCAGTTGTTGTTCTCAGGTGAGTCAAACAGGTAAAACTCTTCACAAGGCTGAGAGATCAGTTGTCAGGCGGGGATGATGTGACGTGGTTAATTCTGGAGTCAATTTGTAGTGTAATCATGCATCATCTCTTTACTGTGTTGTATCACACCTGTTCGGCAGATAATGTAGTATGTGGACCAAGAGAGCTGTCAGTTCCAGGGTGATAGAGTGAGTGTGTAAGAGTGAGTCAATGTTAGAGTGAGTTAGTGGGTGAGTGTTAGAGTGAGTGAGTGAGTGCCAGAGTGAGTCATTGTTAGAGTGAGTTAGTGGGTGAGTGTTAGAGTGAGTGAGTGAATGATTGAGTGAGTGAATGTGTGTGTGTGTGTCAGAGTGAGTAAGTTTGTCAGTGTGATTGAGTGTTAGAGCGAGTATCAGTGAAAGTGAGCTATTTACAAGAGCACCATTATATTAATCAGTAATGGTAAATATCGTTTAGCTGGGAAATATAAACAGCTATTAGTTATAATTTATCCATGTAATTAATTTTTCGTTTCAATTTATTTCACAAAGCAACTCCAGTATGATGACTGTACCCTCTACCCTCAAAAATAAAATAAATAAAATAAATTAAAATATAATAAACACATCGTATATCTATATATTTCCCAATTATTTCACGAAGAAAAATCAATCAATATGATGAATTAACCTTCCCTCCTGTCCTACCTAACCAGTAAAAAAAAATCGATATACGGATGTGATTTACAATAGTGCGTGGTCCAGGTGGGGTCAATCACGGGAGGACGACCAATCTAAACCACAGTTGCTGATTACTGCTACGGGTTATCAACATTATTAACATCTGAGGTTAATCATCTCTTCTTCCCTATATCCTTGATGAGAGAGAGAGAGAGAGAGAGAGAGAGAGAGCGAAATGAATAATGACAAAGACAACAACATCGATTATTGCGAGTAAGGGCAGACCAGGTCCAGATTCTCAAAGCTCAGTACCACAAATATTCCTCATAAATGACAATGAAAAACTACAGCCAACGAATTGACTTAAACTAAAGCCTACAAATAACTTTCTCCATTAGTATCAAAACTAAACTGAGACTAACTTGATAATTAAACTCAACACCACGACTGAATCTTTCTAAAAACAAATATCATTCTACTTCAGTTTTGTCTTTTAAATGGTGAATACACGTTACCAGCGTTTCCGATTACGACTTGAGGCATCGTAGTGAAAGAAGGCGAGTAGAATGTCTGAGCTAAGGATGGTCATGACGCAGTAAAAGTAGTGTCTTAACAATGCTCAACACATCACACAGTAATAAATACAGCCTCGTCTAGCAATGGTTTCACCCTTGTACTGAATCCAGGGTGGCCACTGGTGTACCATATCGCACCTCGGTAAAGTCTCAATATAATTTTGATACTATTTATGGACGTTATATTTGTCCTTTATTTGACAAGAAAAAGCTATGGAAAATTTTACATCTTCACTCACGAGAGATATTGACCGGACGAACTTTCGAGAATCTTGACTCAGAACTGTTGCTGGGAAGGAGCCTTGGGAGGGTCTTACCACGCAGTTGTTCAGCGTGGCTAGCAGAGGGACGGGGGGGGGCACACTTTTGAGGCTCAACATTTTTCATGGGTGAAGAAGTCATTGTGGTTTTAATTATCCAATAAATAAAACTTTAATAATTTTTTTTTTATCCTACCGTTAAGCGTGAGTAAAAAGCTTTATTTCCCTAATCGACAATTATGTCTCTTTATCAACATGAAGTTGACTCATCAATAAACTCGCTATCGGCTAATGTTTAATCAAGATATCATGTAATGTTCTCTATTTTGTCTTGGTTCCTTTATAAGTACTGACACGAGCTTACCTTTACTGACAACAACTTTTTGTTGTTTGTTATGTTTTGTGTTGGAGTGTAGTGTTGATATAATGTACTATATAATCCCTCACTCTTTAAGTAATAATTATTACACTAAATTTACTATAAGACTCACTGCAGCTTCAGGACAGTGTAAAGATAAATTTAAATAATAAATGCCGGACTTGTTTATAGGTCATCAAACACAAACCTCAAAGGTAGGCCCAATATGAACCTCCAGCCCTAGGCCCCAAGAACCTCTGTCCCGTGCTACATCTCCAGGCTGAGCACTGGTGGCCGACACAATATTGGACCCAGTTAGTGTACAGCAAACAATATTATTTTTTATTTGGTAGGTGTAAACTGCAGAGGAAAACTGATTTACTAAGAAACACACACACACATACACACACACACACACACACACACACACGGCAGACAGTTATGACATCCTCTCTCAGCTGGAAGGACCCGTGGCGGAGGATAAAAAAGGCGTGTATATATAACACGTTAGTCATGCCGGATAATGGTGCATGATTAGGCTATCCCACGAACGTGATGCTGTAATGTATATCATGTTTATTTTGTCCGAGTGTCAACATTATTCCCCTCACTAGCTTAAATATTTTTACCTTTATCACCGTCAACTGTTGTTCCTTCGTCAACACTACTCCCCTCAGCAACAATACTCCCCCTCTCCAACACTACTCCCCATCACTAACACTACTCCCCTCAGCAACAATACTCCCCCTCACTAACACTACTCCCCTCTCCAACACTACTCTCCCTCACCACCATTACTCCCCTCTCCGATACTACTACCCTCACTAACATTACTCCTCTCACCAACATTACTCCCCTCTCCAACACTACTCCCCTCACCAACATTACTCCCTTCACCCACATTACTCCCTCCAACTTTCTCCCCTCACACCATTACCCTCACCAACATTACTCCTCTCACCAACATTACTCCCCTCTCCAACACTACTCCCCTCACTAACATTACTCCTCTCACCAACATTACTCCCCTCTCCAACACTACTCCCCTCACCAACATTACTCCTCTCACCAACATTACTCCCCTCTCCAACACTACTCCCCTCACCAACATTACTCCCTTCACCAACATTACTCCGCTCTCCAACACTACTCCCCTCACCAACATTACTCCTCTCACCAACATTACTCCTCTCACCAACATTATTCTCCTCTCCAGCATTATTCCCCCCACCACAACAGCCACCTTCCTTCCACCACCACAGCCGCCATCCATCCACCACCACAGCACCCTTCCATCGACCACAACAGCCGCCTTCCATCCACCACCAGCCGACTTCCATCACCACCACAACCGCCGTCCACCACACCTATCCACCACCACAACCGCCTTTCATCCATCACCACAGCCACCTTCCATCCATCCACCACCACAGTCACCATCCATCCACCGCCACAGTCACCTTCCATCCACCACCACAGCCACCGTCATCCACCACCACAGCCGTCGTCCATCCACCACCACTTTCGCCATCCACCACCACAGCCGTCCATCCACCACCACTGTCGCCATCCACCACCACAGCCACCGTCCATTCACCACCACAGCCGCCATCCATCCACCACCACAGTCCATCCACTAGCCTTCCATCCACCACCATAGCCTGCGTTCATCCACCACCACAACCACCTTCCATCCACCACCATATCCGCCTTCCATCCACCACCACTGCCACCATCCACCACCACAGCCGCCATCCATCCACCACCACTGCCGCCATCCATCCACCACCACAGCCGCCGTCCATCCACCACCACTGCCGCCATCCATCCACCACCACTGCCGCCGTCCATCCACCACCACTGCCGCCATCCACCATCTCACTAAATAAGCGGCGGCCACCACTTAAACAAGACGTAAACAAGGTGGGTGTGAGTTAAGGGGGAGATAAGCGGGGGCGTGTATTGTGGTGGTCTACACGAGGCACTTTATGACGCCACAACTTATTCCCGACTATCACCTCTTCCTTGTGTGTGTGTGTGTGTGTGTTATATACCCCTCCCTCACCCGCTCGTGTGTGTTGGTGTTTGTATTGTCTCCAAGCTTCAAACCCCCTCGTGTGTATGTATCATCACCCCTCACCCCCTGTGTTTATGTATCATCACCCCTCACCCCCTGTGTGTATGTATCATCATCACCCCTCACCCCCTGTGTTTATGTATCATCATCACCCCCTCGTGTGTATGTAACATCATCACCCCTCACCCCCTGTGTTTATGTATCATCATCACCACCTCTGTGTGTATGTATCATCACCATCCCTCACTTCCTGTGTGTGTTTGTATCAGCATCACCTCACCCCCCCTCACTACCTGGCTGGTCAAGGTCTATCTCTCTCTAGATGCTTCTACACGAACGCGCACCAAATTTCCATTTTTTCAATATTTTTCTCTATCTCCCTTATCTCCCGGGTGTAGTCGAGGATGCTCTTGGCCCTCTGTTAGTCTCCTCTCCTCGCCATATGACTTATTCGTTGTTATTTCAATTCCTTGAACTTTTACAATTACATCTTCTATTTTCAATTTGAGATTTCACCGATACTATTTCTGTTTTCTATTTCACTCATTATATGAATTTTTCTACTCCAATTTTTTACTAGCTCATACAGTATTTTTCAAAGCACCATTGAGGATCTTTTTTTTTTTAGGATATTTTGTATTTTCGTAAGTAAATTCAACGCCGTTTTAGCCTTCACTGGTTTATATTCTATGTATAAAAGATACATTTGTTGTGAATATCGCGAAAACAAAGTCATATTAAGGGTATGAACCTAAAACCATATTTAAGAATTGCTGTATTATTTAGCCTTGGTTCTGTCATCACTTGTACCTGGCACTAGTTAATACGGTTGTATCCTCAGCATATTAAAAAAAACTATTGCTATTGAATGAACAGTGCATCATACAGTTCTGTTAAGGAGCATTATGCCAACTGAATCCCCTTTTAATTTTGCCGAACTATCCTACATATGCTTACACAAACTGACCTAACGAGAGACAGTAGTATATTATACTACTCATAGCTGCCTCTCGTTTGACACCGTTGACCTATAAAGGTTGGTACATCTGTCAACGTGTTGAGAATCCTATAGTATTGCATGAGTCATAAGGGCAAGCATGAACTCCGCATGCTTCCCAATTGGGCACTGAAACGCTTCTGCGCTTCACCTTGCACAGGATGCAAGGGGGTGCCCAATAAACTAGCCCCCTCGTGGGCAATCTGTAAAAATCTGTACTTCATATTAACGTCGCTGACCCGAATAATGATATCAAGTATTTTTGCATACAGATTTACCACTGCGATGGATGGGTTTTCTTGAAACACACACACACACACACACACACATACTACTACTGCTACTACATTGCTGTCCCTCGGAACCGAGTATGACGATCATCCAGCTTTGATAAAATAATATGAGTTATTAAGGATGGCACCTTCCTTGGTGAGTTCTGAGGTGACTAGAGTGGCGGATACGGGACCGGCAGGGTTGTTCACAGAGGGTGCATATGTCGGGGTAACTGAACTTTAGTATGGAGACGAGCTCACTTTTGTTGCTTATACTGAACACGACCTACAGGAGATCCTGAACACCTACACAGATGTGTATGCACAATTCGGCCTTGAGGTGAATGTAAGTAAGACTCAGATTCTCTTTCAACCTGACCCTGCTTCAAACACACCTCCACCATCCATCCATCTTAACGGTACTACCCTCTCTAATGTTACCCACTTTCCGTATCTCGGCTCCGACCTGTCCACCACCGCGGACATCGATGAAGAGATTCAACATCGGATCAGATGTGCATCTCGAGCCTTTGGCAGACTCCGAAACTGTGTTTTCAGCTGCATGGAGCTGAAATTATCTACAAAGTTACACGTATATCGAGCAGTGGTCCTCCCCACCCTGCTATATGGCAGCGAGACATGGGTTACATACAGTAGGCATCTGAAGGTATTTGAAAACTTTCACCAACATAGTCTACGTTCCATCCTCCGAGTTCGCTGGGAAGACAAGAGAACAAATGCCAGCATCCTTGCTGACACCATGTTACCCACATGGACGACAGTAGACTGCCAAAGCAGCTACTTTACAGTCACCTAACGAATAGGAAACGTAACGCCGGCGGGCAACTGAAAAGGTAGAAGGAGAGTCATAAGCCAAACCTGAAAAAGTGCCAAATCGACCTCCTTATCTGGGAGTCAATTACTCCACATCATAATGCTTGGAGCAGCACCACATGAGAAAGTGTCAATACTTTCGAGTTAGCCCGATTGCAAACTGAGGTAGACAATCGCCAATGCCGTAAAGAGGCTGCCACCGCCCTCCCGCACTCGATGTAGTGCTCCACATGTGCAACATCTGTGAACAATTCTGCCGGTCCCGTATCGGCCTCTTTAGTCACCTCAAAACCTCAAAACTCACCAATGTAGTTGACATCCCTAATAACTCATATCATTGTATCATAGTTGGATGATCGTCATACTCGATTCCGAGTGTTGGCAAAGAAGCAAAGTAGTGCACGCGTGTGTGTGCGTGTGCGTGTGTGTGTGTGTGTGTTTGTGGCAAAATTATCACCTAATTCCTCCTGAACAGACTTCTTCCTGAGGCGGAAAACGTCCTCCCAGAATCACCAATGTGGCTTTAGACCATCACGTGGCACCACTGACATGATACAGGAAAAATGGAAAGAACAGCATCGTGACTTGTATATGGCCTTCAGTCACCTCAGAACACACCAATGAAGGGGACATTCATAATAACTCATATCATTGTATTATACTCGATTCCGAGTAGTAGTGGTGGTAGTAGTGGTGGTGATAGTGCGTGTGTGTGTGTGTGTGCTGCACTAGTGGTGATGATAGATTATTATTATTCTATTTTTTATTTTGCCGCTTACAGTGGCTAGTTTATTGTGCATCCCATACTCATCCAATGGGCGGTAGCACAAAGGGATTGGAGGTCACAAAGGGTTTGTATAACAGTCCCCAGTGGTCAGGATATTATGGCATTGAATGTCACAGAGTATTCCATATATATTCTTTGTTTTGTTATGTACAGTCGCTCAAAAAAAGTATGTGAAAAGTGGGGTCTGATGGATGTCAAAACGAACAATACAACCCCTGTTGTCTGGGCACTGTTGCCTCGGTAGGGTTGGGAAGCGTGAGTAGGCGCAGGTGCCGCAACTGCTTATAAACAGGGTAGTTTATCTTTATTACTACAAGTATCCATCGACATGTAAACTGTAAACATTGAATTATAGTCATACATGTATGAAAACAGTATAATCACCATACATAGCATGTTTTATGCCTTATGTGAAAAACAGTAACGACGACAGTCGACAGAGTAAAGTTGCCACCCTGCTGTGAACCCAAACAATGTGTTCTGGACGCGGGAGGTGGTTACATCAAATATTAATTCAATAAACGTGAGATGCCATTAGTGTTTACCTTACCTATTTATATAACATACCCTGATAGATATCTAATACATGTATGCATACCAAATGCTACATATGGATACCGTCAACATAAGCTTTTAGCTGTTGTTGCACAGAGGAACATTTAAGCATTACCAAACACATATTGTTTTCTGTATGTGTCTAACATGGATAATGTCTTTTAGACTGTCATTCCCTATTAATATAACCATATTAATTATATTCATATGAAACACGTTTATGACAATCGTCTTGTATATTACATGGCAACTACACCTTTTCACATATCCGTTGAGACATTGTTACATAATTATTTGACAAATTTCATAACCGAATGACAGACAGAACACATATTGAATGACAATCTAAAATAACTGTTGGTGGTATGTCATTCTCCAATTGTTACATTCTCAAACTATATGTAGACTGTCGGTTTATTGTTCAAGTCTGTCAACTTCATAACTTATGTCAATCACTTCCGTTAGCATGAACGAACAGTTATTTTAGATTGTCATTCGATATGCGTTCTGTCATTTGGTTATGAAATTTGTCAAATAGTTATGTTACAACGTCTCAACGGATATGTGAAAAGGTGTATTGTGGCATGCAGGGCTACCACCTTTATCCCTGGCCCTCTACCATTTCTCCAAAACATACGTCCGATGTGTCATATTGTCATGAACATTAAAGTTCAGATACCTTTCTGAGCGACTGTACTGTACATAAATGGTGATAGTGTGTGTGTGTGTGTGTGTCTGTAGTACGAGTAGTGGCGATGTTGGTAGGGTGTGTTTGCAGTACTAGTAGTGGTGATAGGGTGTCTGTAGTACTAGTGATGGTGTTAGGGCATATAAGAACCCTTTCCATCATGACTTCATCACACACCAACTAAGAGTTACCAAGTGTGCCACCCACCCCGCAAGGCTGTCCTGTCAATAATCCAGTGAAACACTCCCACCCAACTTCCTACATGTTTGGACACCAGCCAGACCAATGTAGTGTGTTGTGACGGCCTTATAGCTGCCTGGAACTTCATTTCACAACAGTTAGATTGCCTTCGTTCACAGATTCTCAGATATCCACCGATTAATGTATCACCACCTCGACGTCTACCACTTGTAGCTATGAACACAACTCATGTTACGAGTCAGGAGGTGGGGATACACACACACACACACACACACACACACACACACACACACACACACACACACACACACACACATTATACCACTACTTTGCTGTCACTCGGAAACGAGTATGGCGATCATCCAGCTATGATACAATGATATAAGTTAATAAAGATATCACTTTCGTTGGTGAGCTCTGAGGTGACTCAAGAGGCCGATACGTGTCTGGCATAGCCGTCCACAGATCTTGCACGTGTGGAGAGCGACATATTGTGCGGAAGAGACTGCGGCAGCCTCTTTCCGGCGCTAGAACTTGTCTGCCTTAGTATGCAGTTGGGTTAACTCGAAAGTATTAACATCTTCTCATGTGGTGCTCCTCCAACCGTTACGGTATGGAGTGATCTCCCAAGTGAGGGGGTCGATTTGGCACTTTTTCAGGTTTGTCATGAAACTATCTTTATACCTTTTCTGTTGCCCTCCAGCGTTACGTTTGCCATTCATTAGGTTACTGTAAATTAGCTGCATTGCTAGTCTACTGTAACATGGCCAGTCCAACGTAGTTTTTCATGGCTAATGATAGCCCCGTTGTTCCTACAGTTGGTGTCAGCGAGAATACTGGCATTTTCTTCCAGCGAACTCAGAGTATGGATTGTAGACTACGTTGATGAAAGTTTTCAAGTGCCTTGAGATGCCACTCGTACGTGACCCATGTCTCGCTGCCCTATAGTAGGGTGGGGAGGACCACTGATTGATATATGTGCAGCTTTGTAGATAATTTCAGCTCCCTATAGCTGAAGACACGACGGGTACGGAGTCTGCCAAAGGCTTGAGATGCACATCGGATCCGATGTTGAATATCTTGATGAGATATCCGTGGTGGTGGACAGGTGGGTAGTCCAGGTACTTGAAGTGGGTAACATTAAAGAGAGTAATATCATTAAGGTGGATGGATGGTGGAGGTGTGTCTGAAACAGGAGCAGGCTGAAAGAAAATCTGATTCTTATGTACAGTCTCGTTCAAGATTCTTAAAACACTGCTGGAGACAGCTGGAAACTCAGGGCCGTTTATTTACTATAGTACGTAGTAAAAATTATGAATAAATGTAAAAGTGATCTTAATTGGTTACTTAATTCCCCGTTGCTTAATTTACTGGTTGGGCTTTGTTGTTTCGTATTATATTATACTACGTACTATAGTAAACAAGCGGCCTTGAGTTGCCAGCTGTCTCCAGCAGTGTTCGAAGAATCTTGAACGAGACTGTACATCCACCTTATGGGCGAAGTGGGCATACGCTTCTGTGTAGGTATTGAGGATATCCTGTAGGTCGTGTTCAGTTTGAGCGACGAGGGTAAGGAAGGCAGCAGAAAAAATGGAAAAAAGAGTTAGTGCCAGTACACATCCTTGTTTTACCCCGGTTTGCAAGGAGAAAAACTCAGACTGGGTGCCATTGTGCAGGACACTGTCGTTCATGTCATCGTGGAGTTAATTCACAATGGCGATAAATTTTGGTGAGCAACGCCAAACCGGCTTCCCTGTTGACGAGTCGAAGGCCTTGGTTAGGTCGATGAAGGCTATGTACAGGTCAAGACACTGTTCTCTGCACTTTTCCTGTATCTTGCAGGCAGCATAGATCATGTGAGTGGTGCCTCGTGATGGTCTAAGGCTGCATTGAGATTCTAGGTGGAAGTTTTCCGCCTAAGGAAGAAGTCTGTTTAGGAGAACTCGGGCGATAATCTTGCCAGCTATGGACAGCAGCGATACCTGAGGTAGTTGCCACAATCTTACCAGTCTCCCTTGTTCTTATAAACATTGATGATGGGGAATTTCCTCCTTTTCCCATAACAATATTCTCCAGGAAAGAGTGGAGACGGCTGGAAAGCAGGCGTCCTCCTGCTTTATACACCTCGGCTGGGATTCCATCAGGCCCTGAGGCTTTGTTATTTTTCTTCTTTTTGATGACAGTAGCTACCTCATCCAGGGATGGAGGATAACTGAGATGGGTCAGCTCTGGATGCTGAGGGACCTGTTGGACATTCACATTGGTGTTTCGGTTGAGCAGCGAATGGTAGTGCTCTTTCCAGTGCCGAAGGATGCCTTCTTTTTCTTTAATTAGTGAGTTAACGTCGGATGAGCAGAAGGAGGCTGCGCCATGAGTGATTGGCCCATAAAATAATTTAGTGGAATTTAAAAATTCTAGTATCTTGTGTTGATGTGCAAGTTTTTTCATTTCACAGGCTTTATTTTTAAACCAGTCGTTCTTTAGTTTGCGAAGATCACGCTGGACTGCCACTTTTTTCTCGTGGAAGGTATCAGCTTTGGTCCAAGACTGAGGGTTATTCAGCCAGACAGTGAAAGCAGCACGTTTATCAATGACGAGTACATTGATTTCCGGAACTTTTTCACTCAACCAGTACTGGTGTATTCTTTCGATCTGGCCGAGGGTCTCTCTGCAGGTTTTTTCCATGACAGTGTCGAGTATACCCCAATTGGCACTGGGATTTGGGTTGCTTGTTATCGGATCGTTTATCAGCCTATGTTCGAGCTGTTCTCTGAAAAGATGTGCTACCGCTGAATCCTGCAGACACGTAGTGCTAAAACCTCTTTTAGATTTTTGTTGCCTTTGCCATTTTGTGGCGAAGTGAAGTGAGAGCTTGGCTCTGACGAGCCGATGATCAGGGTCGCTTGGGTGAGGAGGACATCTCGGTGATCTATTTCTCTGACAATGATGCCAATGTTTGGATCATGAGTGTTACCACGAACATTTGAATTTTCGGCCTGCCTAAACAAGGTATTGGTGATAGTGAGATTGTGTGCAGCACACTTGCTGAGGAGGAATAGTCCATCAGGATTACACTTGCCTAGTCCATTTCTCCCTATGATTCCCTGGCAAATGTCAAAATCTCTGCCAACTCTGCCATTGAAGACATCTCGAAACACAACCTTATCTTCTCTAGGGATAGAGGTTAACACTCTGTCATTGGTGTCATCCTCTGCATCCAGTGTTCGGGCGGATGCACTGATGAAGAAGGCATGACGTTAGTGATTCAATGATTCATTGGGACTGAGCATCATGAGGCGCTAGTTTATCCCAAAAGGCATTTCAGTTAGCCTGTGTAGGTTGCGTTGGTGGAAGGCAACGCCAACTCCATAAATGCGGTTTATCTCCGCAGCAGGCTTACCCTTCCACAAAAAGGTATAGCCAGACCCCAGTTCTATGAGTCGACATCCGTCTGGGAGCCGGGACTTACTAATGGCTGCTATGTTGATGTTATACCTAGCCAGCTTTTTTGCCACAAGGGCAGTTATTCTTTCAGGACACTCATTTGTACCAGTATCCAGAAGGGTCCTGACATTCCATGCAGTGACCATAAGAGGGTGTATAGTTGTTGTTGTTTTTTATCTTTGATTGGATTGAGTTTTTGACCGCATAAGGATGACCTTACTGGGTCCGGTTGCTCAGTCAGGTTGTTTTTTTTAGGCAGGCTATGTTTAGGGCACCTTTTCTCGCCCCCTACCTGTGTGGAGTGAGAAGAGTGGCTCCTCGAAAGGGATGCTCAGCCTCACACACAGGGCCAGATTGCACTGCTGCCTAGATCCCAGTACATAAACAACCATCTTATCTGTACCACCCACGTGCAGAGTTGTGACTAGAGTTTCTCGGCTGTCATCTCTGCGAGTCCCCTTCCCCAATCGTCCGTCACCATAGGACTTTTTGAGGTGTAGGGGTTTTGATGATGGCTGAGAGTGACCTGATTTAAGTGGTGAGGCAGGAGCGCAAGCTACAGCCACACATCTTGGCACCTCCATTTTCCTGATCCAGTGGTGCAAGTGTTGCAACGGCTGGGGAGAGGGAGAGATGTAATGGACTGCCGATAGCCCAGTTTGTAGGGTTTCGCCTTTCTAGCCTGTCCATCATGCATTGCCTTCGTCAGCCGGTGTAGTCATTGGATTCCCATGGTGGTCACACCTTCCACCTATACCACCAGTGGGGTCTTGTTGAAGCTCTGTAAGCATGTCTGCCTGATGCGGGGCTCCACTGCATATTTTTTATTTGAGGTTTAATCCCGTAGCATCATACCAACCAAGATTAATCTGCAAGGCAGCAGGGCAGTTGTTGGTAGGTGCCAGGGAGTGTCCACATGCCAGTGGGCCTATGCGCCATCCCTCCGGGGCCCACTGCTACTCCGAGATCCCCTGGTCTAGCCTAGGCCCACGAGGCACCCAGTTTCCGTGTGTTGCCACGAGGATCCACAGCAGGAGTCTTGTTGGTGAAGAGGCTGTGTACTCGCAAGGGAAGACTTATGCAAGTTGTTTCCCCGTTCGTCACTAGCGCTAGTCAACGGCGGTAGCTGAAAGCGAGAGGAAGCAAGCAGTGCTTGCACCTTAACTCTACCATAATGTTGCCACACAAAACGTATTACACCACCCTGTGTGTGCACGCATGCAAACACACAAACACGTACCACAGACACAATACCACCACCATTAGTGCAACACATCCATCCAGCATCTTACTACTCCTGCAACACGAACCCTGCCACCCGATGCTCCTGCAACACCAACCCTGCCACCCACTAATCCTGCAACACTCGCACTGCCACCCAGTGCTCCTGCAACACCAGCCCTGCCACCCAGTGCTCCTGCAACACCAGCCCTGCCACCCACTACACTCAAAACACCAACACTGCCACCCACTACTCCTGCAACACTCACACAGCCACCCACTACTCCTGCAACACTCACACAGCCACCCACTACTCCTGCAAAACCCCAACCCTGCCTCCCACTACTCCTGCAACACCCACACAGGCACCCACCACCCCTGCAACACCCACACTACCACCCACTATTCCAGCAACACCATTGCTATACCCACTACTCCTAAACACCCACACAGGTACCCCACACCCCTGCAACACACCCACACTGCCACCACTACTCCTCTGCCCTCACTGCCACCGACTTCTTTCTGCATCACCCACACAGCCACCACTACTCCTGCACCACCCACACTGCCCACATTCTACCTGCAGCACCCAAACAGCCACCCACTACTCCTGCAACACCCACACTGCTACCCACTACTCCTGCAACACCCACATTGCCACCCACTACTCCTGCATCACCCACACTGCCACCTACTACTGCTGCAACACCAACAATGCCACCCACTACTCCTGAAACACCCACATAGGTACCCACACCCCTGCAACACCCACACTGCCACCCACTACTCCTGCAACACCAACCCTGCTACCCACTACTCCTGAAACACCCACACTGCCACCCACTACTCATGCAACACCAACCCTGCCACCCACTACTCATGCAACTCCAACCCTGCCATCCACTAATCCTGCAACACCCACACTCCCACACACACACTTTAGTGACCTCACTGAGTGAGGACGTGTCTCCTGGCGCTGAGCAGCAGCCAAGGTCATCACGTCGACCTGTAGTTACTTAAGGTAGTTCAGTACTTGTACGGGTAGACAGTGCGTATTTTCAAGGTGTCAGTGACTGTAAGTGCCAGACTTGTGAATATGTGTGTTCCAGTGGCACGATATCGTCGCACTGACCTGTTTCGGCTGAAGTCTGGTGCTGGCTATCCTCCACCCCACACCATCACTCTACTAAAGGCGCTGAGTATCTTCCACAACCGCGGCTGCAGACGGGGTCGCCGCATTCCCAGACGAATCCCTATCATCACACCGAGCAAGCATAGGAAAGTCAAACCAGTACTTGAAAGACGGTGTACTCGCTATGAAGTGCTGCGACTATGGTACAGCCTACCATCCCTACTGCTGTCCAATGTCACATCTTTATGCAACAAGGTGGAGGAGGTCAGTGTTACAGTGAAGTCAGTTGGTGCAGGTATTGTGGCGATTACCAAGGCGTGGCAAATTGTTCCTGAGATCTGTGCCATAGAAAACTATGAGTTATTTCACCACCTTAGAAAGGACAGGAGAGGTGGGGTTGTAGTTCTGTACTGTCGCAGTGACCCCAAACCATCACCCCTAGGTGTTAATATACCTGAAGATGTAGAAGCCTTGTGGGTTCAGGTCACTCCCACCTCCCACCCTCGCCAGCTTGTCTCCCTCATTGTCTGTGTATACTATCATCCCCCCGGGCACCAACCGCCAATGTACTGATTACTCATATTATAGACACTGCTGACTCCCTGAGATCCAGATTTCCATGTGTTAAACTAGTGATATGCGGTGACTTCAATGAGTTAGACATCAGTGACATCACCCAACACCTCCACCTTACACAAATAGTTGACTTTCCCACACATGGCAATGCCACCCTTGACCTCATTATGACTGATCTCGGTAACCACCGAGGGGAGAGTGATAAATTCAGACAGTGACTTTGAACACCTTCAAAGAGATCTAGATACCTTACATGAGTGGTCAGTAGACTGGCAAATGAATTTTAATACTGATAAATGCAAGGTACTACAGATAGGGAAGACGAATACAAACGTTAAGTATAAACTAGGTAACACGGAAATAGAAAACTCAGTTTGTGAAAAAGATCTAGGTGTATTTGTTAGCAACGACTTGAAACCTAGAAAAATGTATTAGCGTTCGCAACAAGGCAAACAGGATTTTGGGTTCATATCTAGGTCTGTGAGTAACAGAACTGCTGACGTTATCTTGAAACTTTACTCTAGCATTAGTGAGGCCACACATGGATTATGCGGTTCAGTTCTGGTGTCCTTATTATAGAATGGACATAGATTCTTTGGAGAGAGTACAAAGAAGAATGACAAAATGATCCATAATATTAGAAACCTTCCATATGAAGAAAGACTGAAAAGCTTAGGCTTATATTCATTAGAGAGGCGTAGAGTTAGGGGGAGATATGATAGAGGTGCAAGTGGGTAAGTGGGATTAACAAGGGTAAAATGGAAGATGTTCTGAAGCTCAGTAATAACGAAATAACTAGAACAAATGGCTTTTAAATTAGATAAATTCCGATTCAGAAAGGATATAGGCAAGCACTGGTTTGGTAATAGAGTTGTGGATATGTGGAATAGGCTACCGAGTGCTATAGTAGGATCGGGGACGCTAGGGAGCTTCAAGACGAAGTTGGATAGGCACATGGAAGTGCTGGGATGGGTGTGAAAGGGATCTGCCCTGTATGGGCCAGTCGGCCTCCTGCAGTATCCCACTTTCTTATGTTCTTATGTTCTTCCCCCCCAGCCGCTGCCTCCCATGGGACGCAGCCCCCACCTGTCCCTACTGTGGTCACCTGCCCCCACCTTCTCACCACCGCCAGTTGCCACCAGAACTTACCGACCCACCCCCGACTCTGCTATGCGGCGTTTTAGACAATGGATAACCCGGTATCCCTGGACTGAAGTGATCACGGTAGACGATGTGCAGAACAAATGGGATAATTACCTGGACACTATCACCAAAGCCTACCACCACTTCTTTCCAGCTAAAACACTGAGGATCCACCCCGATGATGTCCCGTGGATTACGCCCCGCATAAAAAGACATATTGAGCAGCGCAGCAAGGCATACTACACCAACAACCACCTGTACAAAAGTCTACGTAACCAGGTCATCAGGGAAATCAAGTCTGCCAAGAAGACTTATTATCCCAGGAAAGTGCACGGCCTCAAGGAAGTCGGCATCGGTCAGTGGTACTCCAAGGTAAAAGATCTCTGTGGTCTCAACCGTCAGTCTCCCACACTTCCTTTCATCTCACATTTACCTAGTGAGGAGGCAGCTGAGATAATTAATAACCATTTTGCAAACCATATGTCATACCTTACCCAGTCTTGACCTCACTCTCCTCCCAGCTTACTTACCTTCCCCCCCTCCCAGTGTCCAACCATATGAAATCGCCAACAAACTCCTGAAATTTAAATCCAAACGCTCCACGACCCCAATTGACCTCCCAATCAAAATATACAAGGAGTTTGCAGTCGAACTTGCCACCCCCCTCTGTTCTATTATTAATGCATCCCTCAGACAAAGCAAATGCCCTAATGAATGGAAAACCGCATTTGTCACCCCCATCCCCAAGGTCACCACCCCACAGTCCCCTAACGACCTCAGGCCAGTTGCCATTACCCCCATACCCAGTCTACTTTGTGAGGACTTTGTTTTTGAGTGGGCATTTGCCAGTATCTATCAGTCAATTGATTCACAGCAATTTGGCAAAATGAGGACCTCCTCTACATCACACTGCTTGGTGAGCTTTCTGGATTTTCTGCACAAAAACTTGCAGAAACGTAAGACATCACTGGCCGTTGCCCTTGTGGACTTCAGGAAGGCCTTTGACCTTGTTGATCACTGCGCTGTTATCAACAAGGCTATTGCACTAGGGCTGCCCACCAACCTGGTCTCATGGCTCACCGATTTCTTGAGTGGACGTCGCCAAGCAATGAGGTCTCTACATTCCAACACCTCACCTGCGGTGTTCCCCAGGGGACCAAGATGGGACCACTGTGCTTCTTCATCCTGATCAACGACACTCTATCGGACACTCCTCACAGGTGGAAGTACGTGGATGACTGCACTGTGGGGGTTTCAGTGGACAACACCGCACCAGACTACTCATCGCTCCAAGGCACCCTGGACAGGCTACAGGCATGGACTACGGAGAACAAGGTCGCCATCAACCACACCAAAACCGTAGTCATGCACATCAATACCGCCACCACTCCAGTGCAAGCCCCAGTGCAGTCTGCCAAACTCCTGGGTGTAACTATAGACAACAAACTTGACTGGAAGGTCCATGTAAATAACACAGTCAAGGCAGCCTCGTACCGTCTCTACATGCTACGAAGACTTAGGTCACTTGGGACACCCACGCCAGAGCTGAGGACCATCTACAGCGCCTTTATTCTCCCCAAACTAACGTATGCGTCACCTGCCTGGTCGTCTTCTCTCAACTCCACCCAACAACGTCAGCTAGAGAAGGTACAGAAAAGGGCCTGCAGAATCATGCTCGGCGCAGAATACTCCGGCTACACCAACGCTCTCTCCACCCTGGAAATGCCATCCCTCAGTGACCTCCACCACCAAGCACTGGAAAGGTTTGGCCGTGGACTACTGCACCACCCTCGCCATCGCCACCTCCTGCCACCTGCAGCCCCCCACCCAACTCGCGCAGTCCGCCACTACAACAAAATTCAGCCCATAAGAGCCCGCACCGATAGATATAAGAACAGCACCATCCCATCTATTGTTAAAATAATAAACAACTCCTGATTTATGTACTGTACAGCCCTGTAAATGTATTCAATGCATATTATATCATTATGTCTAAATCAAATGTAAGTCTGTATATTTTCAGCCACCGGCTGCAACTCTATTAATAAACCGTTTATTATTATTATTATTACAATACTCTTGCAACACCAACCTGACACCCACTACTCCTGCAACACCCACACTGCCACCCACTACTTCTGCAACACCCACAGTGCCACCCACTACTCCTGCAACACCCACACTGCCACCCACTACTCCTCCATCACCCACACTGCTACCTACTACTGCTGCAACACCCACACTGCCACCCACTACTCCTGCAACACCCACGACGCAGACTATAATTCATTGTTCTATTTATTCATCTTGAGGTTAATGATCTTGGAATGACATTTGCACACATGAATAGTATCTCAGAAAAAAAAATTGAAAAATAAAAAAAAATATCTTATCAAAAGAATCTTGCGAATACTAGTTAAAATAAAAGAAGGATATTATTTCTTCTGATGCAGGGAAAGGGTGTGGCAGTGCATCACACACACAAGCACATACACGCACGAACGCACGAACACACACTCGCACGCTCTCACGCACGCACACGCACGGTCACACACACACATCTCAAGTATGATATACAAGTATTTATGTTGGTACCTACATCTGTGAGGATATTTCTTATACTCTATGTTCCTGCGACACAAATGTTGATATAGAAAATTTTCAGTGCATTTGTACAAAAAAAATTAAGGTCTTCAAGGTGGTGAGAGGATAAGAGACTAAGCACATAGCGTATGTCTTGGTTGAGTTTTCCATGCGGGGTTCTCGGGACCTTTGACTCTAGTAAAATTGAGATACAGTACAGATTCCAAATACACTAAGATCAAGTTGTCACATGGTGTCTGGTGCACACTGGTGTCTACATCTGTCAAATGGTGAAAAGAAAAAAGTGGCGGAAGAGAACCATTTATCTGTGACTTTAAGAGCACCTTCAGGTAAATGCAGTGCAATAAATAACCAATAAAAACGCGAATGAGTCTGCCGGCAGGGATTGTATGTCTGGGTTAATGTATTCTCAAGTGTGGTGGATTATAATTTTATAGAAATCCCCCAAAAAACCTATATAGTATTGCCAGTATGATAATATAAACCGTTGTGTAGTTAAAAAAATTGTGGCTTTAACAATATACGTTGTACTTGTGCTCCAGCATGCGGGGCGCCATAAGGTGGATGTTTGCCAGATTTAACCCCCTTTAAGAAACATTTTAGAGACTTCCAAGGAAGATGGGTGTCTGTAATGCCGTACTTTCTAATCAAGTAAGATTCTAATAACTATCCATTAGATACTACTAAATGAATAAAAAAATTAAATAAAAAATAATAGAATTTTAACTCTGATTTTACTAAACCAACGTACAGTCTCCATTGTTGAAATATATTAGAAGGACTAAACTATGCCTACCCTCATCCCTCCCTTACCAGTGGAAGATACATAAGTATATAAAACTAACTGGGTGTCCAGAGAAGATAGATGGCAGACATTCTATAGAAAATTACATGTATATTGTCACACTTCTCCAGCCCTGCCTGACGCCCCCCTGACCCCTGCCTTGTCTGCCGCGTCCCCTTCTGCCTCGTCCACCACGCCCCCTGTCCTCTCTGCCACACCCCCCCCCCTGCCCTTCCCGCCACGCCTCCCTTGCCTGCCACGCCCCCATACCTTGCACGCCATGTCCCCTTGCCAGCCACAACTTCATACCCGACAAGCCACGCCCCCAGGACCAGAGTGTGCTATACAGTATCGTCATTCACATCAAGTGGGTAAGCCTTTTCATGATACACGCCATAACCAATACTATGACAATTCGTCACATGAAAAGAAACGTAGAAATTTCCCCTATGCATTGGATAAATCATCACTGAAGAAATTACGACTCATAGGCGAGAGTAAAAGGCAGACTGAGCAAAGGAGTGTGTTAGTGCTGAACCAACATCGCTGAAAGAAGTTTTTGAATTCTCTAAAAGGTGGTGTACACGACGCTCAGCAACAAGATATTAAGTTGCCAAAAAAAACTGCACGAGTCACTCAGGTCAAAACGCCTCAATATTTACAGAGCCAACATCAGAGC
Organism: Homarus americanus; assembly: GCF_018991925.1. Classification (NCBI taxonomy): domain Eukaryota; kingdom Metazoa; phylum Arthropoda; class Malacostraca; order Decapoda; family Nephropidae; genus Homarus; species Homarus americanus. The sequence goes on from NW_024737042.1 coordinate 12,706,543, forward strand.
CTAACATTGGTGAAAACACGAAATAAGATCACTCCCTTTTTTCGGAACTTTCTCTTAAATTCTCCCAGAGTAGAAGATTAATTGTACATATAAGTGGTGTGTGTGGGAAAGCGTAGGCAAGTGTTGTGTAGATGGGGTGTAAATGATACAGGTGAATGTGCTTAAATCTCTGGCTCTGCACACGAGTTTAACTGGATGAGGATTTTTTTTCTTATGTTACACGGCCAAGTGACCAGTGACCTCAGTAGTGGAGGTTCATCATCATCATCTGCGTGACGGTGGTGTGTACGCTGGTGGCCACGTGGAGTCACAGCGTAGAGGAGTGTGGGAGGGACTTGTAAATTTACCCATTCACCCATCAACTCATGCCTTGATCATCACTTCAGTAAAATACACTCCGAACTGTTTGCTGTTTGTTACTGAAGCGTGTAATATTATCTCGAAAATAAAGGTAATGCAGCTAAGAGCAAGTTCTGGATTATCAAATTTACTTGTACTATTAATATCATTATCACAACCGGTAATGCCAAGAGTAAGTTATGAATAAACTATCATTTATACTATTAACATCATTTCCGGTTTACAAACTTTAATGACTTACCACTGGTGGGATCAGAGCGTAAGATGCAGAATTTACAATAATTTGTTTTCCAAATTCTCAGCGCTAGTCTTCCTCTCCTTACGTCAAGTAATAATGTACGTTAACATTCGCTCATCCAGTACACTCGTAATACTGAAGCTGAAATGAAAAGTCTGCCTGGTACAACAACAACATTCATAACCTTGGTGGTTAGTGTCACTGTTTCCTCCTGTTAATTTTCACAACACAGCTACTTGTTTTACTCCCCGCAGCGGTCTTGGAGGAGCTTGTCTGCACAGTAGTAGTGAGCGTGTAGGCGGGCTCTGTTACTCTACACCACCACAAAGCAGCTGGTCACCGACGGCCCAAGCTCTCTCCCTTACTTGTGTTGGTCTGTCATTCATTGTGGAGCGTTATTAAGAAAAGTGGTATGTCCTTAATGGTACTTTTGGACCATTATGATTAACCTTCTCCAATAACACCCCCCCAAAAAAAAAAAATAAATATATATATATATATATATATATATATATATATATATATATATATATATATATATATATATATATATATATATATATATATATATATATATATATATATATATATATATGGCTCAGGCTATACAGTATTTATTTTTCTTGTTATTTATAATATACATTAACAATGAGCATACTTATAAATTGTCTACCAGAGGACATTTTTCTTAATTAAGCCTCCCTTTATATAGGACGAATATCCTTTATATCTAAACAGTACGTATCTTTAAATCACTTTGTTCCATTTGCGATATACTATGATGATTTATGCTGAACTTTACAGCACATGGTAATAATATGAAATTTTCACTAACATAAAATACCACGTCAAACCAATATCGATTCTGAACATAATACTACTACTACTACTAATAATAATAATAATATCCCGAGTTGTTTACATGTCCCAACACAGTAAAAGATCAGCAAATATAAGGACATTGTGGGGAAGAGAATAGTCAGTGTGGGCAGTGTCAGGAGCACTTCCCAGGAGAGGATCCCCACCACGTGAACTCTGTACTGAAAGCGAGTATTGATAACTCGTTCAGAAGTGTTTGTTTCGGAAGACTTAATAATAAATTTCTCTTTATTCTAACATGCACAAAAAGTCATATTGTATGCAATGGTAGGATCAAAATGCATGCACTTACAGGAATATTTCTACCCCTTTTTCTCACTGTAAATGAACCCAGTCAGTGTTGTTAAATACTAACTTCTGTACTGCACTGTACTATACTATACAATAAGCTATGCAGGTAAGGTAAGTGGAGTGACAGAGGTGGTGACAACCCATCCATACATACTGGTCAACACTGGCTAAAAAGTCCTGTAGAAGGCCAGGGTTCACCTCCCCCAACTTCCCTCGAGCTGAAGAATGATCACATAAAGAAAACATTACGATATGCGATCAGGATTTAGAGTCAGGGCAAGGCACTCCTATGGTACGTTATCTGGGTTATATCAATACATTATGACGGAAATTATATTTACTGTGGTGTGCTACGCTGGGTACAAGTTCGAGTGCGATATCGGTAAACTATTTTATCAGTTCTGTTGGCACGTGGAGGTGACATGTTTCGTGGCTCTCGTAGTACATAAACACACAACACAGTGCCAGGGTCAGCCGTCTCGGAGTAGCACGCTCAACACAGTTTTTAAAGAAGATATATTGATCACGAGGTTGATGTACTGTAGTGTCATACGGTGATGCTGTCTCATAGCTTTCTATCTATGACGTACTTCGGAGACGAGATATTTCTTGCCTGAGAAAATATTTTTATATACTAACAGATAAAGTGTGTTTCATGCCAGGAGTCACTTGGTTCTTTTCCTGTTCAATCTTATAATCCACCTGAATATATTATGAAATATATTTGTATCTAAAATATATCATGTAAATTTTTATATATGTGTAATAACAGGTAATTATCATTATCATCTGTCCCTTCCACCATGACACGCCTTCACTGGTCTCTTCCACCTTCTTCAATTACGCTAATGAATTAAAATTATTAACTCACATTGAAGACGAGCCAGTTAACCTCAGTCACAGTTATATTATAGCGATATAATCTCACCCACTAGTCTTTCATTAAGTGACAAATTCTCAGTCATCACACGAACTCACAAGATGAAGAAGAACTAAGATACCCAGAGTCATGAGAGAGCGAGGGAGAGCTGGAGAGCTTGCACGTCCTCTCACCTCCACGTCTGAGGCACAACTGACATGGGTGGCCCAGGGGCCAGGGGCCAGGGTGGGACCTAGGGGAGTTGCTCCCTCGCTCACTCAGCGACAAAGTCGGTGAGTTAAAAAGATTACCATCTTGAAGCACGAGACCCATGCCATACAACAATAAATCTGATGCAGCCACACAGTGTCTAGGAAATGATCGTGATTACGTACGCAGCTTGAAGCGGGAGATTAGCTTGTTATTCATTTTTCTTTAAGAACTAAAAGTTGTAATTAAGCGAATTTGGGAGACAAAAATGTAATTTTGTGTGTATTCACATAAAGAGGAAAGTGAGATGTGTGTGTGTGTGTGTGTGTGTGGCACGCCCAGTCAGACCACAACAACACTGCCGTTATTAGTTCACAACCGTAATTATCACAACAAATATAACAATTTCGTTGTTGAACTCCATATATCACTAACACATCCTCCACGAGCTATAAGGAGAAGCTTTAAGAAATGCATGTTGGTGAAGAGAGAGAGAGAGAGAGAGAGAGAGAGAGAGAGAGAGAGACGCCACTCACTAGTCATCCAGGAAGTAAAAAACTCTTTCCTCTGAGTGCGCGTGCGTGTCTTCCATGTGACTGAGGTGGGGTGGGCGTATCGGCGTAGCTGACCTCTCCGGTGTAGTGAGCGGGATCTGACCCCTCTGGTGTAGTAGGTGGGTCTGACCTCTCTGGTCTCCTCCTTGTACACTATACTGGATCAACTACTTGTACACTATACTGGGTCCCCTCCTTGTACACTATACTGGATCACCTCCAAATTGCGTAGTTGTTGACAGTGGCATAAGACCCAGCTCAAGGTGTGGTATAACCTCCGTGTTGCTGTATGTGGTTAATCAAGGGATCAGCACCTGGCTGACCACCCTGCGCGCGCGTTTACACACGAATGCGCACACACACACACACACTCACAGAGGAGTGGTAGGATGTTGGATGAGTGTGCGTGGTTGGTGGGTAAGAGTGAGTTGTGGGGAGGAAGAGGGTGAGTGGTGAAGTGAGTGGGTAAGATTAGGTGGTGGGTAGGGAGATGGTGGGTTATGGGTAGGTCTGAGCGTGTGGTTTGGTAACGATTCGATAGTGAGTGGACTAAAGTGGGTGGTGGGGAAGAGGGGTGGGCAAGAATAGTTAGTGGGTGGGCTAGACCGGGTGGTGGGTGGGTGGTAGGTAAGAGCCACATCATAATATATGCTGACGACGTCGATCATATCATCAAGTCCTGAGAAAAAAACAGCGTAAATGATGAAGAGAGGGACGGTAATTCCACCGACGCCCCGAAAAGTTAACTCACCGATGCCTCCGACAGTTAACTCACCGATGCCTCCGACAGTTAACTCACCGATGCCTCCTACAGTTAACTCACCGACGGATCAAGCGTAAAAATATTCGAGGAGGAAAACCAGGAACAATTACATCGGCGATATTTACAGAAGATCTTTACCATTAGTGAACAGGAGAACGAGGGCTTCGACAGGGAGTTTGAGGAGGACATTTTAGGTCAGTTGCAGGACCATCAGCACCTGCTCCAGCCGCTCGCTTGGACTGACTTCACTAGACTGGTGGACGACAGCTACCTGAAGGAGCGCATAGTTCCTGCAGATCTGTCAGCTGCCATAAAAGGGTTTAAAAACAAGTCACCTGGGCAAAGCCATATTAACAAGAAGATCCTGGCCCAACTCCCCGACAACATGATAGAAAGGCTTGCTCATATATGCAATGCCTGCCTCGCCTTTGGATACTTCCCTTAGATGATCAAAATCGCCGTTATCCGCCTCATACCAAAAGCAGGGAAGCCTCCAAACAAAGTCGAAAACTTTCGACCAATATCGCTGCTAGAGGTACCTGCCAAAATCCTCGAAAAAATAGTAAACAAGCGGTTGCGGATGTATCTAGAGGACGAAGACGTGCATAATCCCTGCCAGTTCGGCCTCCGCCAGTACCGAGGTACATCCACCGCCATAGCCCAGGCATACGAGCAGATCGCCAACGCCATGACTGGCCGCCTGCAGTGCAACGTAGTGCTGAGGGACGTCAGCAAGGCGTTTGACAAACTTTGGCAGGCGGAGCTGCAGTATAAGATCATACAACGGGGCTACCCGAAAACCTAACGCGCCTGCTGTGCAACTTCATTACGGACCGCAGAGCCAAAATGAAGATGCAAGAACATTGTGGAGAAGATCCCACTATCGAGCGGCGTGCCTCAGGGATCTTGTCTCTCACCAACCCTTTACACACTCTACACGGCTAACTTGTCACCCCCAATCGTCGACAGCGAGTACGTCATATATGCCGACGATGTAACATAGATCGTCACCTGTCCAGGAAAGTTCACGGCAAGGATAGCACGACTCACTGCTCGGGCAATAAAGGATATCTCGGAGCATGAAAATGAATGGAAAATAATCACAAACAAAACGAAATTCGAGGTCATACCCATAGCCAAATTCAAGCCGGCCCCATTGATGATCGACGACGAAGAGATTGAGTACTCTAAAGAAGGCAGGTTACTCGGCCTCATCATCTCTTGGACGGGCATCATTTCTCAAGTGAAGGACAGACTAAAGAAAACAGAAGTCGCTGCCACCAATTTAAACATTTTAAACTGATGCCTGAGAAGATACAAGTCCACGTGTACAAGGCGCTGATGAGGCATGTGTTGGAATACCCACACGTACCACTTGTCACACTCTGGAAGACCAGACTACAACAACTACAGAGCTTCCAAAACAAGTGTCTGATGTCAGCCAGTGGATAAGCGTCACCACCCTACCAGGAGACAGTGAAAGCCATCCACCTGAGAAATAAAACGGACGCCCTCAACGTCAGGTTCCATCGCCTTGGGAAGAAGGTTTGAGACAAGCTCCAGGACGACCCTCACAGCCCAAACCACCACCAATTTCAATTTCAATTTCAATAGTTTATTCCTTGATAAAGGAAGCAGGATCCTAGTGCTGTCACTTGGTACCCCTGTACAATAACACCAGAAGCATCTGGCAAGTGTCACAAGTATATACAGTATAAATATTATAAAGGGGCTAACTAAAGCTTAAGAAAGGAAGAATATTCCTTTAACACATTATCAATATTATTTACATAATATCTGGCCAGTATGGGGAGGATCATCGTGTCTCCGTCAGGGGGTCGTGGAGTGGTGGTCCAGCAGGCGTCACGGAAGCGTTGTGTGTGGGGACATCTTAGGAGGTAGTGGATAAGGGTGCGGCTGTCGGGTCTTCTGCATAATGCACAAGAGCGTTGCTCAGGGGATGCGGGGATACTGTGGGGTACGAGTTGTTTGGTTCACACTCAGGATGGGATGGAGAAAGGAAACTCACAATGTGCTCTCTGTTTACCTGTACATAATGTATTGGAAGTACAATGCAGCTTGGTGCTGGGAAGGCAGCATGGTTACAAGCATTGAGTAGAGAGAGCTGGTTGGTGAGGGTGCTCAGAGGAGGAAAAGCTTGTGGGTCGCCATGGTCGCCGGCGGGAGCGAGGGCCGCCAGGCAGTGGCGGAGGAGGTGGTGTTGCTTGCTGCGGCTGTAGCTAGAAAAGAGAGGGTGGTCACCACGAGGTCAGGTCTTAAATAGCAGAGGTAGGCGTGGCTTAGTAGTTGACCTCCGTCATGTACTGCAAGGCGGCGCTGGTTGACCCAGACCACGAGGGGAGGGATCCACTGCAATACCAATCTCCCAAGCAAAGTCATACCCAATAATGATACGGGTAGCAATCACGTCCCTTTTCCGCGACCCTTTCCATAGACAAACGAGAGGTCAGGAAATTTACGGAGGACATCGTACCAGGTGGGCGGGGAGTCCAGGGGGATGGCTGCTTCCCGAGCTTTTCTCTGTTTGCGGCGAATTTAACCACCACCTACGCGGGGAAGACATCAACGGAGGGCGACCCCACGCCTGGTGGCCACGGAGTCTGCCCGCACTACAACAACCCAACCCGCGACCCATCTATGTCCGCCAAAACGATCCACCTTAGATTCAAACTTAGATGATATAAGTTCATATTTAACAAGTCACAATCTAGTGAGTCCATAACGTAATTCAGTATAAGATTTTAGTAAATATGTAATTGTAAAATCAAACTAGTCATTGTCTCCCAAAGTAACCATTGTACAACCTCATCCTAAATCCTAGGTTAGCTTAGTTAGCCAACAAACTCTGTTATATGTAAAACAAGGGGTGTTGTCTCCCTCTGTTTAACTCATTAAACTTCTTTTCCAATCTTTCCCCCACGACTATCTGTCTTGACTTCTCTATCTTTCATGTCTGGCTGTGCCTTGAGCCCCAGCATGCCTTCCATCCTTTCCCCACCTTAACCAAAAAATATAAAATAAAAACTACAAACACGACGCCTCCGATAGTCAACTTACCGACGCCTCCCAACAGTTAATTTACTGACGCCTCCAAAAGTTAACTCACTGAGGCCTCCAACAGTTAACTTACTGAGGCCTCCAACAGTTAACTTACTGAGGCCTCCAAAGGTTAACTTACTAAGGCCTCGAGCAGTTAACTTACTGATGCCCCAAAGAGTTAACTTACTGAGGCCTCCAACAGTTAACTTACTGAGGCTTCCAACAGTTAACCCACAGAGGCCTCCAACAGTTAACTTACTGAGGCTTCAAACGGTTAAATCACTGAGACATCCATTAGTTTACTGATGCCTCCAACAGCTAACTTACTGAGGCCCCAATTGTTAACTTACTGATGCCTCCAACAGTAAAATCACAGTGGCATCAAACAGTTAAACCAGTGTGGCCTCCAGCAGTTAACTTACTGAGGCCCCCAACAGTTAAACCACTGTGGCCTCCACCAGTTAACTTACTGAGGCCCCCGACAGTTAAACCGCAGAGGAATCCAGCAGTTTAACCTCTGCGATATTCAACAGTTAACTTACTATGGCCTCCAACAGGTAAACCACAGAGGCATCCATCAGTTAAACCTGTGAGGCCTCCGACAGTTAACTTACTGAGGCCTCCAACAGTTAAACCAGAGGCTTCCAACAGTTTAACCTCTGGGACATTCAACAGTTAACTTACTGTGGCCTCCAACAGGTAAACCACAGAGGCCTCCACCAGTTAACTTAAGGAGTCTTCCAACAGGTAACTTACCGAGGCTCCAACCGTTAACTTACTGTTGCCTCCAACAGTTAAACCACTGTGGCCTCCAACAGTTAAACCACTGTCGCGTCCAACAGTTAACTTAAGGAGGCCTCCCACAGTTAAACCACTGAGGCCTCCATCAGTTAACTTACTCAGGCGTCCAACAGTTAACTTACTCAGGCCTCCAACAGTTAACCAGCGAGGCCTCCATCAGTTAACTTACTGATGCCTCTAACAGTTAAGTTACTGAGGCCACCAACAGTTAACTTATTGAGGCCACCAACAGTTAACTCATTGACTTCTCCAACAGTTAACTCATGAAACCTCCAAAATTTTACTGTCGGGGGGGGGGGGCGCTCCAAAAATAAACCAAACGGTGACAAAAAAAAGTAGAGGTAATTTTTGTCACAGCTATTTAAGGTAAATATGCCATCACCGCTTACAGTGGGCGTTGCTAGTGAAAACATTTAGTGGGTCTCTGATAGTGGACGGTGACAGGGAACGCTAACAGTGAGAGCTGACGGTGGAAGCTGACAGTGGACGTTGACAAAATTAGACCATCCGTGTGAGCTAAAATACCACCATAATAAAAGTTAAAATAGGTAAAGCCGCTCAGGCAGTCGTAAAATAATTAACATACGAGGGGGACAAACACCTCCGCTCTGCTACAGTTTTCGGGCAAATAAATGACCGATTTAAGGCATAGTGTCTCAGTCACCTGTACGTGTGTGTGTGTGTGTGTGTGTGTGTGTGTGTGTGTGTGTCCATAATCTACACACAGTGAGGAATACAGTAAACAGACATCTTTACTAACAGGTAACAGAATATCTAATAATTTCCTTCTGTTCTGACAAACAAATTTTAGCCTCTTTCTTATCAAATATTATCTTGTGTGCTTATATCCTACTGTAATTCACGCAAACAAGCACATCAAATTACCGCGTGCCAGAGCATAATACATTTATGAGAACATTATAGTGGTTCATGGTGGCCATAATGGTATAATAAAGCTCATTGTTTTTGTATATTCAACAAAAGGAACCATCATGAGAAAAACACACAAACTCCATTAGCATGTTCAAAATATTTTGCATACTCAAATACTGCAGTTTAAGACCGTTTGGGGGGTGGGCAGTGTTGGGAGGGGCAGTGTTGGGGAGGGGGCAGTGTTGGGGGCAGTGTTGGGGGCAGGTTGGGGGGCAGTGTTGCAGGGGGGCAGTGTTGGGGGGTGGGGTGGGGCTCAGTGTGGGGATGGGGACAGTGTGCAGGAGGTGAGTCACACACTGACCATCACAGCAATCGTAACCAAACTACATCACTAACCCTCTCTCTCTCTCTCTCTCTCTCTCTCTCACACAAACACACACACACATCGCCGAAGCCTCACTCACCTACACTGCACGTCATCTAACACTCAACTCTTCTAAATCAGTAAACACGCAATACGTCACCTGTATTTTTCTCCTTGCACACCATTCCCACTACAATATCTTTCACAGAAGGAAAAGTTTACCCCCAGACTTGGGGCCCCATGTACCTTCGTAATACAGTCCTCAAACACGAACAAAATACTAAATTCCTCGGAGTTATTGTTGATGAGAAACTTAACTGGAGAAACCACATACCTGTACAAGCCACTCACAGTAAAGTCAATAAACAGTGCGGTATCATGTATCACACTCGACAGTCACTCACTCTGACAGCAATGAAAGAAATCTATCATGATTCTGTTTACCAACACCCGATGCACTGTCACACACTGGCTCTTCAAAAACACAATCCCTGGTTACTGCACAAAAGAGAATTGTACGGACAATGACCTACTTTAAAAAAAAAACAGATCACAAACGAAAAATTTGCTAAATTGAAAATGTTAAAATTCGAAGATATTAACACCTACAGCTGTGCCCTCTTTGTTTGCAAATCTATCAACCACTTGCTTGCCAATAATTATTTCCACTTCCGGAATAATCAGAGATACAACTTATGGCACCCAGAGCTACTAAGACCACCCCCCATGCGCACCTCTCAGTCCCAGACCTCCATAAAATATCATGGTGTGAAGGTGTGGAACAACTTACCCCCACACATCCGAGCAAAGACTACGCTCCCTTCCTTTAAATCATCTCTAAAAAAATATCTATTGTCTAAGTATTTATATTTCTTGTAACACCTACCTTATATACCTGCTTTTATTGTACCATCAAAACCGTTTTATCGGAAATTATCATGTAAATAGATAAGAAATTACCATTGCAATAAATATATTTGCCAACTAGACATAATTCTGACAGCTCTATCCTCTTGTTCAACCTTAATGCTGTACAATCCATGTTGTACTGCTCCCCCATTATATTTATGCTTTTCAATTCCATTGTAATTTATGGATATACATATATAAATAAATATAAATAAAAAATAATAAATAAATAAAATAAATGAATATTGAAGTGATAACCGTGGTAACATTATGAGATGTTCTTATTACCACCATACTATTGTACTACTCCAGATGTTACTAAATGTTACATTATACTTCCTTGAGATAAATGTATAGTATATATCAGGTGCACTACAGGAGAGCTGAGGTTCCCAACTGGCTCAGCCATGTTAATATCCACTCTGTATCTGTGTTTTTCTGGCTAAATAAACTGTTTCATTCATTTAAAAAAAATACCCGTCATCATTACCCAATTAATTGTTTGTCCCACAGTTTTATTCATTAAAACATTGTTATTGTATTTGTTTACCATTTTTGTCGTTTATAAATTAGAGCTTTGAAACTGTTACAATTATTTACCAATATATTGAGTGAGATGAATGTGGCCAGGAGAGGAGGACTCGCCGCCATCCACCTCGTCATTAAGAGTCGTACAATAACAAGGATAAACAATACAGGCAAAAAATTAGCATGAAAATTTTTGGAGGACCATAATAAAATCTCACACGCAAACATAACACCACCGCCTGAAAACACACACACACACACACACACACACACACACACACACACACACACACACACACACACAGAGTCGTGACCCCCCAAAATAGGTGGAGAATATTGAGTTGATTAATTTTTAAGGGAAGTCCTGTGATTATTATGCTGAGTAACATACAGCCGCGTGGCCAGGTGACCTCATACCTGCCTCTGGGGGTAAGGGTAAACAGTATTATAAAGTTTTCCGTCGACAATAGATGGTTACGGATATCATTACCATTAATTATTATCATTATTATCATCTTTATCGTAATCGTCATCATTATTGCGATTATTATTATTAGTATTGTTATTATTGTTATTATCATCTTTATCGTTATCATTATTATTATTATTATTATTATCGTAATCATCATCATAATCATCATTATTATTAGCCTGATCATCGTAATTATTGTAATGCACTGTCGTCAGTCTGCTTGATCCACTGTTGAACTCTTGGCTTACTCAGTCAAACTTATTATAATATTTTTTTCCTTTGGTTTAAAACTCCATAGGTTCTCGTCTTTGTTATCCAACTTTTAACTGTTTTATGTTAATGTAAGTCGTGTGCCTTTCACAGAGAACAGAGGCTTTCATGTGGCTCAGTTCTGTATAATCTAACTTACCATTGTCTTCTTTCTTTAATTTCATTTCTGCATTTTTATTTATTTTTTTAGTTGGGAGGATACACATTTATATTTTAGATTCTTTTTGTTTTTCTTTTCATATCACTATGTGTTATTTCTGGGATATAACTGGTCATGTGTCTTTGAGTTGTTGATGTTTCTGTATCCTTTTTCATTCAACATTGATAGCATACGTGGGTCAATTACTTTTGTTCAGATAAAGAGGATTATTTCTAACGTATCATTTAGTTTTCCAAAGGGACTCCAAATCTCTGATTGTTTTCATGATTTCGCTGGACTAACTTTCATCTGCTGACACTAATTGTCTTAACTGTGTATATCCCATGGTTACGGTCTTCTCGTGTTGAACTCGGTAAATTGTAAATTAGTGATCTTCTTAGCAATCCAACACGATTCTTTGCTTAATTCAACCCTGTTATTAGATCTTGATGCCAATATAGTAACGTCAGCAAAGAAATAATATATATATATATATATATATATATATATATATATATATATATATATATATATATATATATATATATATATATATATATATATATATATATATATATATTACAGTATGTAGGCTTCATCTATATTCAGACTAGTTTCTCTTGTTTCTTCCCGGACGAGTGATTTAAAAACTTTTCCCAATACCTTTGTACAAAAAACTTTCGGGCAATGGTGTCACCGGGAAGTACTCCTCTTCCTCCTCACAAGAATTTAACTTTTTCTGTGTTCATGTAACTTGATCTTAGACGTGACATCCAAGTGTGTGTAACTGATCATGTCGACGTTGTTTTTCTGCATCTCAGAAAATTATATAGGTTTCTCAAAAACCTATATGACAAACGTTGTTCTCACGGAGTCAAAAGCCTATTCTGAATCTATTAACTGCAACTACAAAGGTAACTCCTAATACACCTTTTCACATATCTGATGAGACATTGTCACATAATTATTTGACAAATTTCATAACCGAATGACAGACAGAACACATATTGAATGACAATCTAAAATAACTGTTGGTGCTATATCATTCTCCAATTGTTACATTCTCAAACTATATGTAGACTGTCGGTTTATTGTTCACGTCTGTCAACTTCATAATTTATGTCAATCATTTCTGTTAGCATGAACGAACAGTTATTTTAGATTGTCATTCGATATGTGTTCTGTCATTCGGTAATGAAATTTGTCAAATAGTTATGTAACAATATCTCAACGGATATGTGAAAAGGTGTACTTGTGTCTCTGGTAAATCTCCTGGACAGCTTACAGATGATCGATGGTTCTGCAATATATCTTAAACTACGGCCTTTCTCTATTTATTTATGTTTACCTTTTTGGGGGGAAAAATATATACAACATAACTGGCAGGATCGAACCCGGGTCTCCATGAATAACTGGTAAGCGTGGGTGACACCCAAGCTATCATCCAACCTTAGAAGAGAATGGTTCAAGCAAGATGATAAGTTACTTTTGAAACATTCACACCATTTTTGCCTTCAACAAAGACGTTACTGCCTGTCTGAACACAATGCATGATATACCCTCATTGATAAACGTGTGTATTTGTGTCAGACTGTCAGTGATCGTGTCTTCTCGTACAATCCCAAGAAGCAGTATTTCAACCCAAGTTATTTCCCAAATGATTTTCTTCCCCCGCAGGGAATATTCTGATGTTGGGGGAACACGCACGCACGCATGCACGGATGCAGACACACACACACACACACACACTCTCCACCCTGGAAATGCCATCCCTCAGTGACCTCCACACTCACTAGCAGGGTTTGCCAGTGGATCTACTGCACCATCCTCGACATCGTCACCTACTGCCACCTTCAGTCCCCCGCCCACCTCGCGCAGTCAGCCACTACAACAAAATTCAGCCCATAAGAGCCCGCACTTATAGATATAAGAATAGCACCATCCCATCTATTGTTAAAATAATAAACAGCTCCTGATTTATGTACTGTACACCCTGTAAATGTATTGAATGTATATCATTACGTCTAAATCACATGTAAGTTTGTATATTTTCAGCAACCGGCTGCAACTCTATTAATAAACCGTTTATTATTGTTATTATTATTATTATTATTATTATTATTATTATTATTATCATTATTATTATTATTATTATACTACAACTGCTTTGCTGTCACAAGGAATCGAGTATGACGATCATCCAGTTATGATATAATGATATGAGTAATTAAGGATGTCACCTACGCTGGTGAGCTTTGAGGTGACTCGAGAGGCCGATAAGGGGTCGGTAGGGCTATCCACAGAAGTTGCACGTGTCGAGTACGGGAGGGGCGGCGGCAGCGTTCTTCCGGCGCTGGCGCTTCCTGCCTCGGTATGCAATCAGACTAACTTGCAAGTATTGACACCTTCTCGTTTGGTGCTCCTCCAAGCGTTACGGTGTGGGGTGATCGTCTCCCAGATAAGGGGGTCGATTTGGCACTTATGCCGTTAGTCTTAGGACAATCCTTATACCTTTTCCATTGTCCGCCAGGTTTACATTTACCATAAATTAAGTTAGGTTAGCACACACACACACACACACACACATGCACGCACACACACACACATGCACGCACGCACGCACGCACGCACGCACGCACGCACGCACGCACGCACACACACACGCACGCACGCACGCGCACACACACACACACACACATACACTCTCAAACACTACCACTACTACTACTACTACTATTTTGATGTCACTCGGAATCGAGTATGACGATCATCCAGTTATGATACAATGATATGAGTTATTAGGGATGTCACATTCATTGGTGAGTTTTGAGGTGACTAAGAGGCCGATACGGGACCGGCAGAGTTGTTCACAGATGTTGCACATGTGGTGGGCTACATCAAGTGCAGGAGGGGCGGTGGCAGCGTCCTTCCGGCATTGGCGCTTGTCTGCTTCGGTTTGCAGTTGGGCAAACTCGAAAGTAGTGACACCTTCTCGTGTGGGCTCTTCCAAGCGCTACGATGTGGAGTAATCGTCTCCCAGGTGAGGGGGTCGATTTGGCACTTTTTCAGGATTATCTTAAGACTATCCTTGTACCATTTCTGTTGCCCGCTGGCGTTACGTTTACTATTCATTAGGTGACTGTTAAGTAGCTGCTTTGGTAGTCTACTGTCGTCCATGCGGGTAACATGACCAGTCCAGCGTAGCTGTTCATGGATAATGGTAGCCTCGATGCTCCTACAGTTGGTGTCAGCAAGAATACTGTAATATGTTCTCTTGTCTTCCCAGTGAACTCGGAGGATGGAACGTAGACTATGTTAATGAAAGTTTTCAATTACCTTGAGGTGCCTCCTGTATGTCACACATGTCTCGCTGCCATATAGAAGGGTGGGGAGGGCCACTGCTCCATATACGTGTACCTTTGTAAATAATTTCAGCTCCCCACAGTTGAAGACACGGTTTCGGAGTCTGCCAAAAGCTTGAGATGTACACTAGCTAAACCAACTATCTGTGCATAATTTGTGGGAAACAATATGAGACCATGGACGATAAATTTTGGTATATGAGGGTTATCACTAGTCGCACGTATAATTTCGGAGCTTATCGACCCCCACCTGCACAGATAGTTGTTTTAACTACTGTACATCTGCTCAGAGGCTGAATCTCTTCATCGATGTCCGAGGTGGTGGATAGGTGGGAGCCGAGATACTGAAAGTGGGTAACATTAAAGAGGGGAGTACCGTTCAGATGGATGGGTGGTCGTGGTGTGTCTGAACCATTGGCAGGTTGAAAGAGAATCTGAGTCTTATGTACATTCACCTCAAGGACGAAGTGTGCATACACATCTGCATAGGTGTTCAGGATCTCCAGTAGGTCGCATTCAATGTGAGCAACAAGGGTGAGGTCGTCTACATACTGAAGTTCAGTAATGGAAGCTGCCGATACCTTTGTTTTTGTCTGGAGTCGTCTTATGTTGAAAAGACCCTTCATCCTGTACTCGATGTCCACCCAGCCGGCTAAATTGGCACTGGCACGAGTAAGGAAGGCAACCAAGAAAATGGAAAAGAGAGTTGGTACCAGTAAACATCCTTGTTTAACCCCTGTTAGGATGGGAAGAACTCAGACTGGGTGCCATTGTACAGGTACAAGACACTACCATTCATGCCATCGTGGAGCTGCCTCACAATGGCGATGAATATTTGGGGGTAGCCAAAACGGCTAAGGGTCCACCAGAGGGCTTTCCTGTTGACAGACTCGAAGGCCTTGGTTAGGTCGATGAAAGCCATGTACAGGTCACGACGTTGTTTTCTGCACTTTTCCGGTATCTGGCGGGCAGTGGTGTCACATGATGGTGTAAAGCCACATTGAGATTCAGGGAGTAAGTTTTCCGTCTCATGAAGAAGTCTGTTTAGGAGGACTCGGGCAGTAATCTTGTCAGTTACGGACAGCAGCGAGATCCCGTGGTAGTTGCCACAGTGTGGTTATAAATATTGATGATGGAGGCATCTTTAAGAGCTTTGGGGATTTCCTCCTTTTCCCATATAATCTCCAGGAGAGAGTGGAGACGGCTGGTAAGCAGGGGTCCACCTGCTTTATACACCTTGGCTAAGATTTCATCAGGCCGTGAACCTTTGTTATTTTTCATCTGTTTGATGGCAGTAGCTACCTCATCTAGGGACGGAGGATAGCTGAGGTGGGTCAGTCTGGATGCTGAGGGACCTGCTGGTAGCACTCTTCTCAGCACTGGAGGAGACCTTCATCATCTTTAATTATGGAGTTACGATTGGATGAGCGGAGGGGGGTTGTGCTACTAGTGATTGGCCCATAAAATGTTTTAGTGGAAATTTTACGCATCTTGAACTGATCTGCAAATTTTTGTGTTTCACGTGCTTTATTTTTAAACCAGTCGTTCTCTAGATTCCAAAGTTCCCGCTGGGCAGCAGCTTTCTTCTTGCGGAAGGTATCAGCTGTGGTCTGACACTGAGGGATGTTCTGCCAGTTAGTTAAAGCAGCATATTTATTATCAACCAGTACATTGATTGCTGGGTCATTTTCATCAAGCTAGTCCTGGTGTATTCTTTCGATCTGGCCGACGGTTTGTCTGCAGGTTTTTGTCATGACAGTGCCGAGAATATCCCATTCGGCACTGGGATTTGGTCAGTTTGTTGTCGGGTTGTTTATCAGCCCACGTTGGAGCTGCTATCTGAAAGCATCTGCTACCGCTGGATCGTCCAGGTGTTCAGTGTTAGAACCTCTTCTAGAAACTTGCTCCCTTAACCGTTTAGGGTTGACGTGAATTGAGAGCTTCGCTCTGACCAGCCGATGATCAGTGTCACAGCGGTATAAACCACGCATGACAGAGGTGATGAGGACATCTTGGCGATCTCTTTCTCTGACAATAATGTAGTCAATGAGATGGCTGTGTTTGGATCGTGGGTGTGGCCTTGAACCCTTATACTTGTCGGCCTGCCTAAACAAGGTATTGGTGATAGTGAGGTTGTGTGCAGCACACTTGCTGAGGAGGAGTAGGCCGTTGGGATTACACTTGCCTAACCCATTTCTCCCTATAGTTCCCTGTCAATGGTCAGCATCTCTGCCAACTCTGGCACTGAAGTCACCAAGGAGCACAACCTTATCTTTTCTCGGGATAGAGGTTAGCACTTTGTCGAGGTCGGCAGAAAAGGCCTCCTTGATGTCATCCTCTGCATCCAGTGGCATGACGTGAGTGATTCAGTGGGAGTAGGAGCTTCATGAGGCGCTCGTCGATCCCAATAGGCATTTCAGTTCGCCTGTGTAGGATGCGCTGGCGGATGGCAAAGCCAACTCCATAAATGCGGTTTATCTCCGCAGCAGGCTTACCCTTCCAGAAGAAGGTATTGCCAAACCCCTGTTCTGTGAGTTGACCCTTGGGAGCCAGGACTCATCAATGGCTGCTACGTCGATGTTATACCTAGCCAGCTCTTTTGCCACAAAGGCGGATCTTCTTTCAGGACGCTCATTTGTGGCAGTATCCAGAAGGGTCCTGACATTCCATGCAGCACCATAAAAGGTTGTATAGTTTGTTTTTGTCTTGACCTGTGATTTTGATTGTGTTTTCGACCGCATAAGGATGACCTTACCGGGATGCAGTTGCCCAGTTAGGTTAGGTTTTTTTAAGCAGGCTATGCTTTAGGCATCTTTTCTAGCCCCCTCCTCATGTGGGGTGAGCAGAGTGGTTCTTCGAAAAGGCTGCTCAGTCGCACAGACAGGACCGGATTGCACTGCTGCCGAGATCTGTGCCATCCATGTGCAGAGTTGTGACGAGAGACTCCCGGCAGTCATCTCTACTTATCCCCGTCGTCACTCGTCCGTCGCCATAGGACTTTTGGGGGTATAGGTGTTTTGATGATGATGAGAGGCATGATGAGCCGGTTGATGGCTGCACGTGAGTTGATTTATGTGGTGAGGCAGGAGCACAGGCTGCAACCGCACATCTTGCCTTTCCCTTTTGCTGATCCAGTAGTGCAAGTCTTGCAGACTGGGGAGAGGGGGAGTTTCAATGGACTGCCGATAACCCAATTTGTTGGGTTTCGCCTTGGTAGCCTGTCCATGATGCATTGCCTTTGTCCGCCAGTGTCGTCGTTGGGTTCCCATGGTGGTCACCTCTTCCGCCTATACAGCCGCTGGGGTCTTGTTGAAGCTCTGTAAGCATGTCTGCCTGATGCTTGGCATCACTGCAGAATTTTCGTTCGGGGTTTACTCCCGTAGCCTTATACCTGCCAAGGTTAATCCACAAGGCAGCAGGGCAATGGTTGGTAGGTGCCAGGGCATGTCCACATGCCAGTGAGCCTATGCACCGTCCCTCTGGGGCCCACTGCTACTCTGAGATCCCCTGCTGGTCTAGCCTGGGCCCACGAGGCACCCAGTTACCGTGTGTTGCCATGAGGAGCCACAGCAGGAGTCTTGATGGTGAAAAGTGCTCTGTACTGGCAAGGGAAGACCTATGCAAGTTGCTTCCCTGTTCGCCACGAGGGCTAGCAGGCGGCGGTAGCTGAAAGCGAGGGGGAGCAAGCAGTGCTTGCCCCTTAACACTGAGGTAATACTATCACACTAGACGCATTACACCACCCTGTGCGCTCGTGCGCACGCACACACACACACACACACACACACACACACACACACACGCACGTGGCACGCACAAACGCACGTGGCACGCACAAACGCACGGACGCACGCACGCACGCACGCACAACCAGTGAAATAAGGAGGTGCAGTGGTGAGTAGTGTTGTGAGGAAAGCATAATTATCCACCTAGCAGCTGCTTCACAACAACGCCTCGTCGACAATTCTCCCTCTATCTACCATCTCGCCCTTGACTCTTACGGTACAGTTTCGGAAATGAGTTCCTTCGCCCCTATGGTAACCCGTGTCACCAAACGGCCAACCTATATGACCTACAGCAAACCTATCCACCAATCACGTCCGTCGTTAAGCGTCCAATACCCATTCATTCATAAACAGTGATACGACAACTGTGACGTTGCCGTTTCGAGACACGGGTTACCATAGGGGCGAAGGAACTCATTTCCGAAACTGTACCTAATTAAGTAAATATTTTGTCTTTCACAAGCACGAAAACGATGATGTCAGGCAATGTTCATACAAAGAATAAAACTCACACAATTAAAAAGACACGTGACAGATTGCGAGTGGAATCGCTCTATGTCGTCCGCTGAATAGCAATTCTGCTGCTTCAACATAAATAAGTGGGCACAGAGACAGACACAGTAGTACGGGATCCCGACAACCATTTGACAAAGTTTTTACAAAGGGAGTTAATTAGTTATGTCAGCAGGTAGTAAGAGAGGACAGTTAATAATCTGTTGTTTTACGTATGTCGGACGTGTTGGGCGGATCTCTGTAAAAACCGTGTTGGGACTCAGTTGTTGTTCAGTAGCAGCAGTAATAGGGCTTTAAATTCATATTAATTACGGTCATTCTGGTATAACAAATGTGTGACTGAAAATCGAAAGTGAAGGAAATCAATTTGTATGGAAAACTTGACAGGTGTGTGGAGGTATTTGGGAATAACGAAAAATAAATTTGATGTCAAATCAGCAAAAAAAAAACAAAAAACAAACTGTGATAGAGTGAGTGATCCACCATTCACAGGAATATCAGAAGTGTGATGAGCAAATATTTCAGCGAATATTTTTTAAGGGACAACGCTGGACGAGTGAGGTACCGAGTGCGGTGCCATCAAGGACAACCAAGTCGAATTTTAAATATCTAAATATTAATAATCACTCGGGCACAAAAACTTGTCAGATCTTAGTTCACATAGAAATTACAGCAAGCAAGAACTTGTGACTGCAAGCAGGGCCGTCCCTAGGAGGGTGCGGGGCCCGGGGCAACTCAGCCACTGCGGGGCCCCAGATTATGCGGTCAGAGGAACCCACCCCAACCAACCCCCATGTAGTACAGCGGCATAGCCAAACAATTGTGCATATTATGATGAAAGCATTAACTTTGGCACAGATATAGAGTAATACATGGTGAATATTTTCAGATATGGAACCGCTAGAAACTCAACCTCTGTAGGCGCCATATTGAATTTCAAGATGGCCGCCGTTCAGGATACGCTAAACTATGTATTTCTGTTTTTACTGTTGCATATTTCATTCCAATGCATCAATATACACAATCCGAGCTACGAAAATCATTTGTGATAGTTTTCGAAGTTTATTACACTGAAAAAGACAAGTAAAAGCATTACACTGGGAGATTAACATACAAATATTCCGAACTCCCAAAACTTAAAAAAAAAAATTCTGAACATTCGGCTATTGAGACCGAATCTCTGTAGATATTTGGCCTTAAAAACCACCTTCACATGCACAAAGTCCAGTGCATTTAAGTGCAGCTTTTTTGCACTTACAACTTGCCACTGCAGTGTTTTCTGCAACCGCTCATCACCCGACTTCATCCAACCCCAGTCACCTGGTGATGGCAGACTGACAAACGCTATTGCAGCCTGTCCCCAGATATGTCCAGCCTGATAAGCAGCTCCCTTTATGTGCTGCTCCAGAGCTGCTCGTGTTGGTGAGAGATCCACCAGTGATCTTGATTTTCTTGAAAACAGTTTCTTTCTCAGCACGTTTACGTCACAGCATGTGCTCGTACGGTCATAGAGCAGCACGATGAATCTCTCCTGTGTCGACAGGACACCATCAGGCAGCTCACTTGGGGTGGAAGCCAGACTGAGGAAGGCGGTTGTCACTTCCGGAAATGCATTCTATGTGGCCCAGGCTGCCTTCTTGCTATGACCTGCAAAGGCAGATACCGTGTCGCAGCCCGTTATTGCGTGAAACACTGCAAGAGCTCTCGACTTCTCAGGTCCCAGGGCCTTTGCAATCTGATGTGCTGCTATGTAACGTCGATTCTTTCCTGTGCCAAAAGTAAACCATAGTTCATCTAGTACCTCACTCCGTTCATTCGCTAGAGCAACTGCAAGGATGACAACATCTGTATCGACGGTACGAATGAGTATTCGCCGGTGACCACATTCCAAGGCATCAGCTGCATGAACCCTCATCCTAGTGTCGGCCTCTTCGTGGTTGCATGGTGCCAAGTTGGCAGTGTCCTTCCGGGGTGGAACAGTGAGTACCTGTTTCTTGTCTGTGACAACCAGCTGTTTACTTTCTTTGACAACCAACTGCATAACCTGTTCTGACAGGAAACTGAAGAGTTCCTCTTTGTTGTCACTGTTGCAGAGAAAGTTTGCCAGTTGCTAGGTAGAGGACCAGAGGCAGTGATGCGTCTTCGAATGCCCTTTCCACGGTTACATCTTACTGTTGCTTTTAGGCTCCTAGATTTCAGGTAGCAATCCCATACCAGGTCAAGTCGAGATCGATTTTCGAACTGTGATTCAATATAGGAAATGAATACAGCTGTGCTGTATTCTTGAAATGTCCTACTGCCTCCTGGCTTCAACATTTCCACGACGGCAGGTCCATCGAGTATAATTGAGGTGACATGTGGACTCTGTGGAGCGTCAGTGATCTTGTCAACAAACTGTTCAAGGGGTGTGAGTAAGTCGGCCTTCTTGCTGAAGTGGAGTTTCCCATTACTGGAGAGTGCTGGTGGATAGGCCCGGTTTTCATGCTTGAAGAATTCGTCCAAATCACCCCCTCTTGTTTGACAGGCTATGTAGAGCCTGGAGAAGAGTCCACAGTCGTTTTTGGCGAAGGCTAGTTGCTGCTTACTCCTAGTTGGAAACTTGAATTTCATAGAACTGAATAGTGTTAGCTTGTTGAGCTTATTAGTGTCACCAATAGGCTTAGACTTGTCTTCAAGGCATTCTCTTACATATGAATGGAATTGTTCTCGTCCAAGCTTGACAACATTTTGCACACTCTTCACGGCTTCTGGACACAAGATTTCCTTTGTATGAAGAACCATTAAGTCAGCACTTTCTTCTTCAAATGGGTTTCCCATTTCTTCCATGACAAGTGTAAGAGCTTTCACATTCTGAAGAAACTTGTCCTGCGTCGTGTTGGTTTGCTCATGATGGTGGAAGTTAGCCTTGGTTTGCTCAGCTTTCTGCGATGATTCAAATTCAGCAATGACCCGTGCTACTTCTGGACCTGCAACCATCCGCCGTCGAAGTGCACAAGGGTTTCCACTCAAACTGACTGCACCACCATCACCTTTGATGCAGGCATTGTTCTGCTCATGGGCCTGGTCTAGTGCCATTGCAGAAAAACGGCGGGCTGTCTTTTTTTGCAGTGAAATGTCCAGCTTGAAACTTTGCAGCCACATCAGGATGCTTGTCCGAGAGCTCTGCCATGTCCTTCAGGTGGACTGGAACCCACCGAGAATAATGAGTATGATCCAAGGCGAAGAACCACTGATACAGTTCAGCCAGAGCATCCATGTATAGCGAGAAGTTTGATTCTCGTAGTGATCTAACAAACATAAAGATACTTAGCTCTAGGTTGAGGGTAGTTGCCCAGTACTGAAACTGGGGACAACATTCAGCCCCTTGCTGACACCAGACACCAAACTCTAGGGGCTCATGACCATCACTTTGGGAATCTTCAGTTTACTGTATTTGCCATAAGCCTTGTGCTGTAGGATGTTCAGGGTTGCTGCTGTTATCTGATGGCCTCGCCTGGTGCGTGTAACGTGAGCAGCCTTTAGGAAAGAGTTCGCAGTTCCTGGGCTGGCAATATCGGCTTGCACCAGGGTTTCTGCCCACCTGCTACCCTGCAACCAACTGCCTGCCATCCTCAGAGCCACCATTTCAATGTGGAGACCGCCCAGAATCATAATAAATTTCTCTTCGCCGTAATTTTCGGGCCAATTCCACTGAATCTGATTTATAGCGGCCACTCAAAGCCAGTATCGAGTGGTTTCATATCTGAAAATGTTCATATACCACGACTCCATCGCTGTGCCAAATTTGGTGCTTTCATCATTAAATGCACAACTGTTATGAAAATTGTAGCTATGCCGCTCCACTAATGGGACTGTTGCTATGGATGGTAAGGTCACGGTTGCGATGGTGGTGTAAGCCGTCAGGTCAGATTAACCAGTCAACAGGTAATGTGTCCGAGGTCACTGGGTCTAGTGCTGGGCCCCGCGGGGCCCCCCACACGCGCGGGGCCCCGGGCGGTCGCCCCTGTTCGCCCCCCCTGAAGGACAGGCCTGACTGTAAGTCAGGTAATACCAGAAGTAAAGGGATCTCTCCATGCCAATTATAAAACATAAAACATCGCAGACACAGACATTATCAGCCAAACACACACACACAATGCCCCCAGGCGGGTAATATTGTACCACCACGGAAGGCACAGAAGTGGTGAAGACATATTTGAACTGATACATTGTGAGGAACAGTAAAATAAATAAATAAATGACAAATAATTAAATAAATATAGTATTCAGAGAAATAGCAGGTTCAATTTCCATCATGAACCAGAGAATGTGGGAAAGGCACTAAGGCCTCCGACGTCATATGACGTCACAAATACTGTAAGACGCTGTCCAGTCACATGTTTTAAAGGCAAAGGCAATTCCTAAGTATGGCAGAGTCTTGACTTAGAGAAAGAACAGTGCATTAAATTCAAATTTCCACACCTGACATAAACACCCCCCACCAACACACACACCCTGCTGCAAGAACCCCTTCGAGTATGTCAACTGTGTCCCCTGGTGACATGTCAATGTTTGGTGTCTCACAGGTAAGAGTACGTGCAGCGCAAAATCGTAGGATAGAAGTTATGCATAGGTGTAGTGGTTCTGAGTGTGTAACCCCAGGAGGAATGCTGGTATACAAATAATGTTGAGAAAAGGATTGCAAGGAGTGTGCGGCTGAAGATGGAAAGAGACAAGAGATGCTGTTGAATTTGGTAAAGTCTAGAGCTTGTCGCTGGTATTGTCCTGACTATGAGACTAGAGCAAGTTGAAAAAGAGATCCTCATTAAGGGAGGCGAGCCGGTTGATAGGGTAGAAAAATTAGTCAAGAGAAGCTACACTCATGTTACGGAAGGGACACAGGAGGTGACTGAGAGGGATGTAGGATCAGAACAGGTGATGTAGCAGCTAGGGGTTATGCAGAAGAGTGTTGAAAGTATTACAGCCAGTACTGATATAGGAGAGACAGAATATCAGGGTCATCTTGAAGAAAAAATAGGATATTATTCGACAAACAAAAGACTTAGCAGAGTATCCATCCTTTCGGAACATTCCAGGAGTTCAAATCGCACAATAATGCAAATGGAACAGCACAAGGAACTCCCAATGAGCTTGAAACAGAAGAGGGAGGACTCGATGAAAAACGGAGACGAACTCTGGTGGATTACATAAAATGGGAAAGAAGGTAAGTGTAGAACCAGAGGAATGGACAAGGGGGAAGTGAGTCACATATCAGCTACACGACTTCCCACACAGGAGGAGGCGCACAACGTAAATATATTTTACCACATCCCACACAATATCAAAAGACAAAAAACTGGACATGTATAATGATGAGTCTGTACAGCCACTCTTAGCATTATCATGTCATGGATGTGTGATAAAACATTTTTTGTTGATAATGTATCATCATGATATCACCTCTGTCATGTATTACCTGGACTCGCTGTACGACCTTGGTCAGTGGATACTGTAGTGAAAAAATCATGAAACGAAATCTGTTCGAAGATGGACACAAACACGGTCTGTCAATCATTAGAATCTTTTCTTGTGACCATCATGTCAGCTTCCAGCAAGGCACATTAGTGTAAGGTCAAACGATAAACTTGAGTTACGGCTCATGGCCAAGATGCTGAAGAGACAAGAGATATAAAGCTTAAAGGAAATACCACACAGAGGTGGAGGGAAACTTAAACATGATCTCAATGTCATTTCGTTAAGTTGTAAAAACTGCATGATTGTGTGATGACTTGGTGAGTTACCCGGCTTGGCCCAGGTGGAGGGGCAGGAGATATTGTACGACCATCGTTTTGGTCACCCGCACCTCCCTACCAAATTTCAGCTCTCTACCTTTGAAACTGTGAAATTGCAAATTAAACGCACTCACACAAAGTGTATTTTATATATAGAGAGATAACAATGATTTTTAACTTCAATATTTGCTTGTATTATTTGCTGTATTATGAGGTATTAAGTTTTTATATTGTGAACTTAGTTTAAGCTTTTAATCACCGCCTTCCACACTGTGCTCTAAGACATATAGTTTGAAACCCTTTATAAAAACTAAACTTAAGTCTTCGATGACCAAACTTCATCAAGACGAAAGAAAAAAATTTCATTGAATTGTTGATGACAAAATGGTTCTGTCTTAATTCCAGTCACTAATAAAGGCTCAAACAAAATTCTAAAAGGAAACGGAAACTGTATATGAAGATACAGTTATACAGATACAGGGCTACATTTCGCCAATGAGAAGGTGACGATTCCAATTATAAAGCAGGTGGAGTATATATAATCCCCGAAGGTGAGGTAATGGTCACACGTTGTCCTGGCACTAGGTGTTGAGACGTGAGCACACGTTCGTCGCAGGTAATTATCCACTAATAATATACCTGTCGAACCTCGCGATCAGGATCCTTCGTGACTCCTAAGTACACAGGACACATAATCAGACATCCTCGGCACCATTCAGTGAGGCCTTCCCAACCCGGTGCAAGTGCCAAAGAGCAATATTCCACAGAGGACACAACAAGGACGCTCTGCCTTTGATGATGCCACGGAAGATTAGAGACTCGGAAGCGCGGGTCTCCAGAGGCACTCCAGCACCTGCCACGGTCGCTGCTACATTACACGGAGGCTGAGAGAGTGAGATACTCAACCAGACAAGTTGTGGCCAGGAGACAACTTGTGGCCAGGAGACAACTTGTGACCACGCGAAACTTTGTGAATAGGATATAAATTGTGACCAGGAGATAACTAGTGTCCAGGAGAGAACGTGTATCCAGAAGACCTGGTCATAATTCTGGCCACGGGAAGAGCGAGGTCCCCGTCAGGGCGTTAAGACCCGCCATAATCGCTCTGGAATGAATTTGTAAGCGA
The DNA here is from genome assembly GCF_018991925.1 of Homarus americanus. Taxonomy (NCBI): domain Eukaryota; kingdom Metazoa; phylum Arthropoda; class Malacostraca; order Decapoda; family Nephropidae; genus Homarus; species Homarus americanus. Next base: position 12,732,670 of record NW_024737042.1, read on the forward strand.
AATACGCCCAGAAAATTACGTTCCTCCTCGTGATGTATGAGTCTCTAATGGAATTTTCACGAGCTCTTTCACGTTGTGGAAAACGTAGGTGCGTAATAATGGCTTTTGAAGGACGCGTATATGAAATAAGAAGAGATGGAGGTGGCGGCGGCGTGGGGGTGCTGAGATTAATATATCGCCAGCAAGTCCCAAATACGCCTGGTGGATGACCCATTTGGCGAGTCTTATGAATCAAGAAGGGAAAATAAAATGATTTTTTTATATAATGCATCGCTAATAAGCCGCTGGTAATTATTTTGTTTTTCATCTCCGCATAATATATTCTTCTCCTCTACAGCTTTAGGCCCAATTACTTCCTCATTTTCCACAACCTTACCCGGGCGGAATATATTTTCCCGCCAATTTACTCCGCCGCATAATACTCGCTGCGTTGGTTGCTAATCTCTCAATTATTCTCAATTATGGTGCGATTATGTGTAGCCCAGGAAGTGATTTATGGCGGCCGCTGGTGGTGCTTCGTCAACATGGATCTTGGGGTGTCACTCATGAGAGGCCGGATAAACAATGGAAGCCGGACTCAACGCGCGCGCGCGCGCACACACACACACGTGTACACACACACACACACACTTTCCTCGGGTCTTGAGTCACAAAGCCTAGTACCTGAATTTATTTATCTCCTCAGAGCTTAAAGATGGCGCTACCTGGCTAATTTAAGATACAACATAAATATGACGACCAAAAAGAGGTATTAAAACTACTCTCTCTCTTACACACACACACACGCATACTGTGCTGATGTTTGTGTGTGTGTGTGTGTGTGTGTGTGTTTGGCTGTTTGTGTGCGAGTGTGTGTTTGGCTGTTTGTGTGTGAGTGTGTTTGGTAAAAGGTCTGAATCTTATTCCTTACCCTCCAGCTCTTCCCAGAGTTACCCCCCCACCTTCACTACTGGACGTCTCCTTTAATATTTTATTTGGGTAAAGCTAGACAATTTTATTCAGCACATAGAGACCAGTACACAAGGGGTTAAAGTTCCTGGGTGGGTTGTCTGTCATCTGTCTTTCAGCGTGTTTGTCCGTTCACCATTTCGTCTATCCTTCCATCCATAATCCATATGTCTGCCTATCCGTTCGTTCAGTCGTCTGTCTGTTCCTCTGTCCATCCATCCCGTTGTCACTCTGTCTGTCTACCCCGTTTATCCAACCGTCTGTCCTTTCGTTTGTCTCTACGTTCGTTCATCTGTTCATTTGTCTGTCTGTTCACCAGTTTTTTCGTCCGTGTGCGCGCGCGTGTGTGTGTGTGTGTGTGTGTGTGTGTGTGTGTGTGTGTGTGTGTGTGTGTGTGCGTGCGTGTAAATGCTAATAATAATAATAATAACAATTAACAGTTTATTAAGAGCATGGCAGCCAAAGTTCTGAAAACATACAGTTACGTAATTGGGGAATGGATCACTTGATTGACAAATAATATACAAGTAACATACTGTAAGTGATACAAATATGATATATAATAACTAGGTGGGGAGAAGCTCATACTACAGGGAATTTTAACATAGTAACAGTGGAAAAAATATGATTGATTGGGAGTGAATACACTGTTTAACTACGGCTGTTTTTATAGCGATCATTACGTGCTCGTTTGGGCTGGATGTGGTTATGGTGTGTGTGTGTGTGTGTGTGTTTTGACAGTGTTTTATTTGCGTATATTTATGAATACTGACACTTTAGTTTGTATAAACAAGATGTATACAGACAATGTCACGGTGCATACGTTCGTGAAATATTTTCTGACATGACACTTCCAATAAGGATCAGAATGCACCCCTCTTGAATCTCCGTGCACTCGAACCCTTCCTCAAACTCCCGAATCCCAGAACCCCTGTAACCCGAATCTACGAACCCATCCTGAATATCCGAATTCATAAACCCCTGACCCTCCCTGAATCCCCAAACCCTTGATTCCCTCCTGAACCCCAGATCCCCGAATGAATCCCTGAACCCACTTGGTGAGATAGCGGAGTAATAAGACCTGATTAACTCACTTTAGGATATTTATACTAGTTATGGCTATTAATTTCCTCATATAAATTCTTTTTAATACAATTATATACTTGGGCTTACGAGATATGGCACTTATGAGTCATTTAATTCTTCCTGTAATGAAAAATATAAATATATTCAACAGAAACAGACTTTGTCGATATTTTTCCACAAAGGATCGTAACTCAAGAACAAAATAAGAAAATCCTGGAAATGACCACAAGGAAAAAAGACCCCTCGATCAAATTCACTGTGGAACTAGAGCATGACTGTAAATTGCCTTTCCTAGACTGTCTGATCCACAGATTAGGTAACACCTTTAAGTTCAGTATTTATAGAAAACCTACTAATGTGTGTTCATACATTCATTATTATTCTGCCCACCATAATAGTCAAACAGTCAGTATTTTCAACAATGTTTTTACGTGCTTTGAGAATTTGCAGCCCGGAATTCAATGATGAGGAATATAAATATATCTATAATATTGTCTTGAACCTTAAATACTCTAGATCTTTCATAGACAAATGTCTGAACATTACAAAGAAATCTTTTTATAGAACTGATCCCAAGCCCACCCATGACCATAAGAATCTCTTAGTATTACCATTTCACAAAAAATTCTATCAAATTCCTTTACAACTAAAAACCTGGAACGTCAATGTGGCATTTAAAAACTCATGCACTGTTAAACAAATGTGAATCAAGAACTCCCCCAACAATACAAGTGGCTGTATTTATAAAGTTCCTTGCAAGGAATGTAATATGTTTTACTTAGGCCAGACAGGTAAAGATCTTGTAACTAGACTTAAACAACATAAATATAGTGTTAGGACAGGCCAGGAATCCAATGCTCTGTTCGTTCATTTGAGGGATAATAAACATTGCATTGACTGGGATAATGCCTCCTCAATATTACCTTGTAATTCAATTGACAGTAGGAACATTATAGAATCTAGTCTCATTAAACATACCGAATCCGTTAACATGAATTTAAGCAATGGTATGTACAAATTGGATAATTTCGTAATTAAGAAGATTTGTAACCAGGTGAGAAGGTTGGGGCAGCTTACCCTCTGACCTGACTACCTACCGCTGCGGTGCTTTTGTGAAGATTAGTAGGGTCATTACCTATATCGGACCACTGTGGACTTGATCTCACCCTCCTCTGTATGTATATAACATGTTCTGTACTTCTTCTTAGTCTGTACTCACCCCTGAAGATGTGAATTACACGAAAGCGCTTGGGAACTTCGTGTTTTCTTTTTTCCTTGTGGTTATCAGCATATATATATATACATATATATATATATATTTCATTAGCCCAATAAAGCACACGGACTTCTACATACAATCAACACCTCAACCCGCCAGGATTCGAACCCACAGCCCACAAGCCTATGACTGTGAGCGGGGAACGCTAACCACTGGACCACCAGGATACTAAAAGCAGTCCTAGACTTTGTTATATTTCACACAAAGCCTGTTCAACGAGCTTATGGTGCCGTGAACCTCTACTGGGGACCACCCGTATCGCGTAGGTGGTCAGAGTAACGTTTTACCAAATCCGGCTTCGAAACACGAGGATCCATATATATTTCATTAGCCCAATAAAGCACGCGGACTTCTACATACAATCAACACCTCAACCCGCCAGGATTCGAACCCACAGCCCACAAGCCTATGACTGTGACCGGGGAACGCTAACCCCTGGACCACTAGGATACCAAAAGCAGTCCTAGACTTTGTTATATTTCACACAAAGCCTCTTCAACGAGCTTATGGCGCCGTGAACCTCTAATGGGGACCACCCGTATCGCGTAGGTGGTCTGAGTAACGTTTTACCAAATCCGGCTTCGAAACACGAGGATCCATATATATTTCATTAGCCCAATAAAGCACGCGGACTTCTACATACAATCAACACCTGATGGTGACCATCAGTTCCGTCAGATATGTCGGCATCATCTCACTGTGGGTCCACTGGAACTGGAGTGAGGCTCTCTCAATGACCCAGCCATGATTTATCGGATACTGCAATTGTAGATAAACAACCAGCGTTCTCTTCCAAATAAATGACTGGTCAGAGACATTGCCCTTTGCAATCTTAAATTGCTCAATGAGAAGTCGCCCAAGGGTCTCCAGCAAAGTCTTCAGTACATACAGGCTTCTATTATAACGTTTCCCTTCCAGGACCTTTGTGATGGACCCACTAGCATACAGATCCCCTACCATCCGCGTCGCCGTCACACACGGTGATGTGTCGGGTCACATCGAGGTGATACCGGACACCGGCGCTGATGCTACGGTGATAGGCCTGAAGCACTTCCAGAAACTGGGCCTCACCAAACGCGACCTGGGACCACCGCCGCAGCTGCTGTACTACAATGCGGACGGTTCCCAGATGCCGGACGCTGTGGGCTCCTTTCAAGCGGAGATCACCTACGGCGACAGGTCGTGTCACGGATGGATGGACGTGCAGCCTACTCTGGCTACACCCTTGTTGTCGTGGGAGCACTGCAAGGAGTTAGGCGTGGTGCCCAGAGACTTTCCCGAGCAGATCCCAGCTGCTCGGTACACCGCCAGCAGGGTGCGTGAGTCAACGAGCGACGCGCCTGGCGGTGCCGCATAGAGCTGCCCAGAACCCGCGTCCACTCCCGCCCAGCCTCCACCCAAGTCACGGCTGCTTCAACAGCAGGAGCCCCTCTTGTGCGACGACGAACCCACCAGGCCCTTCGAGTCCGTGTCGGCTGATTTCTTCAGCACAGCTGGGAAACATTTCCTAGTTGTCGCCGACCGACTCTCTGGCTGGCCTGTGGTGGTAATCTGTGGCTCGGACACGACGTCCGCGGCCACCATTCGCCACTTCCGGCACCTCTTTCGTGACCTGGGCGTCCCCGTACGTCTGCGGACGGACGGTGGGCCACAGTTCACCAGCCGGGACTTCACAGGATTCCTGGAGCGTTGGGGAGTCAAGCACCTCATCCTCAAGGTGGCCCCTTCAGGCAACATAGACTGTGAGGCGTTTGACAAAGGACTCCTGGAGTTACGTAATACTCCCACCCACACAGGACGCTTCCCCGCCCAGATCCTGTATGGTCACCCTCTCCGCTCTTGCGTTCCTGCTCACGCCAAGGCCTTTGCGAAGGAGTGGCAGACCAGAGCCGAGAGCTGCGACCGCCGCGCCGCTACACGTGCCCAGGACGCCAAGGCTCGGTATGACGACCGTGCCCGCCCTCATCAGCCGCTGGAGATTGGTGCCCTTGTCCACGTCCAGGACCCGACGACGACACGTTAGGACAAGGTGGGCATAGTGATGGGCGTCGGCCGGTCGCGGGACTTCAAGGTCAGGATGCCGAGCGGCCGCGTCTGGTGGAGGAACCGCCGCTTCCTCCAGCCAGTCCCACCCCCTGCTGCTGGCCCCCTGACCGAGGACGAGTCCCCTACACCTCACGAGGATCCGTCCCACAGTGCACCTCGACGCTCGGAGCGACTTAGGACTAAGAAGTCCGCTCAAGACAAAGACTATGAGCGTGAGGGGGGAGGGAGATGTAGGTTATGTATCTATGCTACTGTGCCGAGTAGCAACCTTGTATATAAGCTACTGTGCCGAGTAGCATCTATGTGTATAATTACGTGGCAACACTGCACGTGTTATGTGGCAACATTGCCCCGAGGCTGCCATATGGCAAGGCAGTCTCAGTCTGACTCTGTGGGTCGTGCATGGCACATGCTAGTCACTACTTGTATTTCTCCTATCCGTTAATAAATGGACTTCAGTGTTACCCGGTGTTTCCCTACCCATTACTGCCTTCTTCAGGGAACACTTGGAACCTTCAACATGTACTTGAATATTGCACCAAAGTAGGCACAGGTAGTGTGAATGACACCTAGTTGGATGAACACCTTCTGAAACTTGTCTCCATACTGCCATGCCATCTTGTAGGCTTTCATTGCAGACAGCTAAATCAAAGGTAATGATTGTCCAACTTTGGTACAAAGCTTTTGTCATGGCTTGTGCGAGGCATTCATGAATTGTACTGTTCTCAGTGATTGGCGCGTTTATTGGTGGCAAATACTCCACAGCTGTAAGAGCCTCCACGCCTCTGATTCCAGTACAGGACACCCAATTTTTCCATCCAGGCAGTATTTGTAAGGGGACACTTAACATTCGACGACACAGTATCCACAGTGTATCAGACTGATGAGCTGCTACAATCTCGTCGTCATTTATATCCAAGGGCACATTTATTTTTGGTGGTTCAGGCTTCTTCTTTACATAACATGGATGTAGGCCTTTATGTTCACGTGGAGCTGATCGTGCTTTGGTCTTCGGGATACTGACTGTCTCCCAAGATGGCTTCTCCGTGCCTTTTATGGCAAGCTTCTCCTGCAGTATCAACCCATGTGTACTATGTATAGTGTCTCGTCCAGAGGGTGTCTCTTCAATGAGGTCGAAATTGTCAAAACAGAAATTGACCACCAAATTGTTGAGTGTTACTATATATGGGGGAAGAGGACCACTATGCTCTTACACACTTTGATATACAACAGTCATTATTTCCAGCACTTTTGTATAGGAGACAGTGCCCAAACCGGTTGAGAAGGGTGATAACTTCTGCTTACCCTGTCAGATGCCACAGACACACACCAAGCATACTATGCTTGGAGGTCATCTAATGTCTATTAGTGAATGCATACATTATGTTATGTGACAGTGAGGTTGCCACTCTCTGCTTCTGGTCTGATAACTGTTTCTCTCCAGACAGAAGGAACTGCATAAAGTGCAACAAATATTGGAGCGGAGGAGTTTGGTCACGTAAGGTGTGACCAGGAGGCGGTGGCCATGGCAGCTCAAATGACTTTGCATGGTCTAGCACTTCTTTCCTCAAAATGAGTGCTGCTTCTTCAAGGACCCTCGAGTCTGAGCAGCAGCTTCGAATGCAACCACTACTGCCTTACCTTGTGCAATGTTGGAGGAATACACCAATTCACTGCGGTATTTTGGCTGCCAGAATTCAAAAGACCGACCAAAATGGTCGATTAACTTTGCCTTGAGTTTACATGTTTTTTAATCTGGATTGTAAAACTGTGAATGGTGATTTTGCAGGTACTGAAGATATCTCTCTCGTAAAATTGTGATTCGTTAGACATTACATCCTTGGATGATCTGCTTCTCGACATGTTCACATATATGCTGTAACGCAGCTTCATGGGCAACTAATACTTCTCTGGCATGAGCCTCCACACCAGTTGGTGTAGATGTGGAGCCTCTCTCTGGGGAGAAGTATGCTTCATAGCAAAACTTGTGATATTTTGCTTCCTTTGCTACGAGATCCAGGTCAAGCAGACACGGGATTTTATGGTTGTGTATAAGTTGAGCTTTCTCATCTATATCAGATTTTCGACTTCTTGATGTCAGCTTCATCAATGGAACATATTTCTGATAATGTTTCTTGACCCTTTTTGAGCATATAAAGTATTGATCTTGGGGCAGAAGAGTTGTAGTTGGGGAGACAGGATTACATTTCCACCTTTTCCGTGGACTTTGGACTTCACTATCCACCTCTACTTCATCGTGCTGACATTTTGTAATTATACTAGTAGTTGTGAATCGCTGATACCATTTTCGGTGAAAACCATGTTGGTGATGGACAATGGCATCTGGAAGAGATTCACAAAGTTCATTGCACCTTTCAGAGTCAGTTTTTCCACTTAGGTGACGGATTCTTGCAGCTTTTCTTATTGATCTAAAGATTTTTTGGCTAATGGGATTGATATTCTCCTTTGATGGTGGTGCAAAGCATATGATGCAGTCAAGTGTATTCTTCTTCTTAAGCTCTTTTTTTGTTTCAATGGATTCTCGTCCGCCGTTTTCACATCTTACTGAAAGACAAGATGAGATAAAATGATAATTTGGAGTGAAAAATAATAAAAAAAGATGAATGATTTGGTAAAAAAATTGCTAGTTTTAGACTTTCCGGCGGCCATTTTGGATTTCTGGGCATGATGATGGCATCAAAATGTAAAAGTAATGTCACCAGTGAATTTTCTCATCCCCAAAATAGTGGAAATTGATCCCTTAAAGATGTTTGTGGGTCAACTAGATCAAAAGTTACATTTTTCTTAAATTTCACTGGCGAAGCATGGCGGCCATCTTTCCTTCCCATTATCGGGTGTATATCGCGTGTATATCAGAAGGTTTTTGGAAGATATAGGTACCAACTTACCAAAAATCATAGCAGCAGTTAAATAGACAGGGGGAGGGGGACCTTTTCGGTATCTGGCCACCAGTCACATTTTTGGTGACATATGAATGTAGTTAACATAAGAACATAAGAATGGAGGAAACTGCAGTAGGCCTATTGGCCCATACTGGGCAGTCCCGTTTACACCCAACCCCTATTGCTCATATAAGCATCCAACCTATGTTTGAGGCTATTCAGCGTATTCGAGTTAATGATGATATTTGGTAACTTGTTCCATTCATCCACTACTCTGTTTCCAAACCAGTGTTTACCTATTTCACGCCTAAATCTAAATTTGTCTAATTTAAAACCATTATTACGAGTTCGCTCCTGGTTGGATAGTTTGAGGACCTTTGTAATGTCCCCTTTGTTTAGCCCTGACTTCCACTTATACACCTCTATCAGGTCGCCCCTCGCTCTACGTCTCTCGAGGGAGTGCAAATTAAGATGCTTTAACCTGTCTCTGTACTCAAGGCTAGTAATGCCCGAGATTAGTCTTGTCATTCTCCTCTGAATTCTTTCAAATGATTCTATATCCATTCTGTAATTCGGTGACCAGAACTGAACTGCATAATCCAGGTGTGGTCTCACAAGTGCAAGATACAGTTTTAGGATGACCTCGCTAGTCTTGTAACTAACACTCCTTTGTATGAACCCAAGTACTTTATTAGCCTTGTTACGAGCAAAAACACATTGTTTACTTGGCTTAAGGTTCCTGCTTATCATTACTCCTAAATCTCTCTCGCAGCCGGATTTCTCTATGGCAACGTTGTTCTTCTGGTATATGGTTTCCCTGTTTACATCTCCTATACTGAGTACTTTACATTTGTCCATGTTGAATTTCATCTGCCATTTTTCAGACAATTCGAAAAATTTGTTTAGATCTTCCTGTAGTTTTACGGAGTCCTCGTCAGATTTAATAACACGTCCTATTTTAGTGTCATCAGCAAATTTATTTATGTTGCTGTCTATGCCGATATCTATGTCGTTTATGTATATAATAAATAATAATGGTCCAAGTACTGAGCCTTGGGGAACTCCATTTGTGACGTTGCTCCAATGGGACTTAGTGCCGTTAATGCTCACTCGATGTTTCCTGTCCTGTAACCACGCCCTAATCCATTTAAGGATGTTACCTTTGATGCCATGTGCTTCTACCTTTCTAATTAGTCTTTCGTAGGGGACTCTGTTGAAGGCTTTGCTAAAGTCCAGATATACCACATCATAATTGTGCCCCTCGTCCACCGATTCGAAAACTGATGAAGAGAATGTTAATAGATTAGTTAGACAAGAACGTAGCTTGTGAAGCCATGCTGGGAATCATTGATCAATCGGTGCTTCTCCAGGTGATTTCGAATAGAGTTTGAAATGGTTGCTTCCAGTAATTTGCCTACTATTGATGTTAGACTGATTGGGCGGTAGTTAGAGGATAGTGATCTATCCCCCTTCTTGAAAATCGGTATTACATTCGCTATCCTCCAGGATTCTGGTACTACACCTGTTTTTAAGGACATGTTAACCAACTTTGCTAAGGGCATACTAAGCTCTTCCTTGCATTCCTTTAATACTCTGGCAAATATCTCATCGGGACCAAGTGACTTATTAGGCTTTAGTTTGTCTATTTGCTTACTAACATCGTTACTAGTCACTACTATCTCGCTTAATTTGTTTTCTTCACTATCTCTGAATAGAGTCGGTGCCTCGGGTATCATGTTTAAATTTTCGGTGGTGAAAACTGTTGAAAAATATTTATTTAGATTATTGCTCATTTCTCCGTCGTTATCAGTTAGCTCGCCGGTATCTGACCGTATTGTTCCAATCTTTTCTCGTGTTTTAGTTTGATACATTTGGTAGAATCCTTTAGGGTTTGTCTTCGCCTCCCTTGCTATCCTTACCTCATTATTCCTCTTGGCTTTCCTTATCTCGGTTTTAACCCTACTCGCCAATATCTTATAATAATCCTGGAGGAAAATTTCGACACGCTTTATCCTTCTACCTATAGCCTTCCTTTGACCAATGATGTTCTTTAAATAATTATTTATCCATTTATGGTCATTGTTGTCTGATCTGAGTTTTTTGTATGGTATGTTCTGCCTTTGTGCATTAAGTAACTCATTATTTAAATTGTCGTGGAACTCGGCAATCTCAGATCTCGTTATCAGGTCGGAGTCATCTGTCAGGTTCATGGCCAAGCGCGACACCCCCTCTCTCAGCTGCCTCTTTAAACTGTCAAAGTTTGCCCTTCTGAAATCTGGTACTTTAGTGGAATTTTCCTTACGTCTGCCCTGAAAATCTAACTGGAATCTAATTTCTTTGTGATCGCTGTTTGCAAGTTCATTCCCTACCTCGACATTGCTAATGAGGTTTTCTCTGTTCGACAGAACTAAATCGAGTATATTATTACCCCGTGTGGGTTCGGTTATATGTTGACTTAGGAAACAGTCCTGGATCGTCTCGAGAAAATCTTCTGATTCTGAGTTACCCGTAAGGTCAGTCCAATCTATTTGGCCAAGGTTAAAGTCGCCTACTATACAGACTTTGTTGTGAATGAAAGCCCTGCGCATTTCATCCCAGATTGGGAGGTCTATATATTACTCCTGTGATTAATTTTTCCCTACCGTCGCTTAATTCTATCCAAATTGTTTCTGTATTCTGCTCAATTTTTATTTCCTTATTTATTTCACACTTCAGATTTTCCCTAATATAGATTGCTACTCCGCCTCCTTTCCTGGTCTGCCTATCGGTATGGAACAATTTGTAACCCGCAATTTGGTATTCGACCGGCAACTCACGTGAGTCTAGGTTGATCCATGTTTCAGTGAATGCTATTATATCGATTTTTTCGGTACATACCAAGGCCCTAATATCATCCATTTTGTTTCTCATACTTCTACTGTTCGCGTAGTAGACATTTAACTTAGTCGTGTTCTGAGTCCTCCCTTTACCGCGTTTAGTTTTAAACTCCCTGTTTAATTTAGTTTTGTCATCATTCCTAACACTATTTCCCTGTAATCTTTTACTTTGTTTCCCCCACCCCCGTGCCCATATGTTCCCCTAGCAGTTTAAAGACTTCGATATCCTTTGAACTGCCCCCTCTAGATACCCAGCCAGGGTTGCCACCCGATCCCGAGACAGGTGCACCCCATCCCTAGCATAAAGGTCCCTTCTGCAGTAGAAGTTGTCCCAGTTGTCAATGAATGGGACCGATATTGACTTGCAATATCTGTCAAGACAGTCGTTGACACCAACCGCCCTTGACAACCATTCACTGCCAGCTCTCCTTCTAGGCAGGACACCGCATATAATAGGGATCCCTCTCTTAGACCTAATACGATCTATAGCTGCCTTGAACTTATCAAGAAGCTCCTCGCTCCTACACCGGCCAATATCATTGCCTCCTGCACTGAGCTTTGTTCCCATTACCAGACAAGATATTGTCCATCCTGTCAATTATATCCCCCACCCCAGCTCCTGGCAAACACACCCTCATCCTAATTTTGTTTTTACCACAAAAGGCCCTGTCCAAGTACCTTACCTGTGAGTCACCAACAATTAAAGTTTTTATACCTTCCTTGTCATCCCTTTCCCTGACTGTACTAACGTCCAATTCGTCTATCAAGGGACTGAACGAGTTGGTACACTTGGCTGTTGTTGTCGTTGTTGTCGTATCCTTGGTGTACTTCTTCACCACCAGCTTGGTCCTCCCACTCCTCACAACTTTCCACTCGCTTGAGTTTTCGTCAGACACTGGCTTTCCCTGTCCAACCTCCCCTTTTAACCTCGCCAGCTCTTCCTTTAATTTCAGGTTCTCCAACGTGGCCCTCTCAATTTCTTCCTTGGCCCTCGCCAATTCTTCCATGGACCACTCCAGTTTGGTCAACAAACTCACACAACCAAGACCGCACATAGCACTGGCCATATCTGATAATTATCCCTCGGGAGCTAACCCTGCCGTGACCTTTCCCCTAGTGAGGTCAGAACACAACTGACATCATTTGCCTCACCAAGTTCCAGTTCACTGAATATTTGATTAAAGCTTCCTCTATTTTGTCTAAGAGCCACTGTTTCACCCATGTTATGCATTGTCTACACTTCTTCTTGCTTCGTCACCATGCTTCGAAACGTACGAGTAGCGTGCTCGGACACCACAGGTGAAAACTGAAAGTGTAAACGGGGCTTACGATGGACGGTGAGTGTTTGTGTCCGTTAAATTGTACCAAAACAAATGTAGCGTGAGGTAAAATATTATAAGTAATTGCAAGATCAGGGAAGGGATGTTTGAACAGAACTACAGCAATTATTACAAGGTTGGTCCTTTAAGTGGAATCTTAATGTGTAATAGAAGATGAAAAGCTTTATACTTACATTTAATAAAATTTTCGACAGGTTCGCCATTATCAAATCTTATTTCGTTAACCGGTTTCCATTTACAATGAGCTTCTTATATAGTAATTAAAGAACAAGCTTCAGTACTTCGGTTTTCAAGTTATAGAAAATATCTTACAGTACAGCGTCAGTAAATAACCAAATTAGGAAAATGTATGGGCAGTGATAGCGAACTTAAAACAAAATAAAATACAACTTTGGCTTCTCAGTTTCTATCACCCTTTCTGGTTAAATTAAATGGACTGACTACCCTGTATAGAAACTTCCTTAAATACATACAGCCAATAACATAAATGTTCCCTACAAAAACGCAGATGATGATCAACTACAAATACTTTTAACAGACTTTCTCAGGACTAAACCATTCTCAGTTTACTCCGTCCACTTATTGCTGAAAACAATGGGTTCATTTTGACCTGAAAAGAATTAAAGAAGATAATTCCATCGACGTCACTGAACTTGGTGTTGTCGGTGAATTTGGAGTGACTCACGAACAGTCACCCACAAATTCCTGTCGCCTCTGCTGAACCACGAACCCCGAGATTCAACCTCGTGAATCCGAAGCATTTATGGACATAGTTATGCATCATTGTCTACTGCTTTGGGTTCACGAGTCTGAATCTCGGAGTTCATGGAAGAGCAGGAGAGGCGACAGGACTTTTGTGGGTACATCCATAACTAACCAATGTTGAAGTCTACCGTGTACACCTGTCTTGTAAGGCTGACGACGTGATCCAACTCACATGTGTTATTGATTGATTGAACAAGAAGATTTAGTGAATACGTAAGAGATGAGACAAATTAAAGAGATGCAAGGAAAGAAAAAATATATAGGAATACAATTAGAAAGTAGCAAAGAAAAATTTAATAAAGGAAGACAATAAGAAAATGAAAACAAAACTAGAAAAATAAAGACAGAAGAAAGAGAAGGAAACATTAACAAAAAATAACGGCAAAATTAAAGAAAGAGAGACGGAAGGAGAGAGAGAAGAGACAACAGAAACTTGGAGTGTTGAGAGGGAGACTATAGCACAGTACAGTATAATGCAGTCCTTGGCTGGGGGTGGAACCTTAACAAGATACTAAACATAACTGTGGAGAGCTACATGACGGCAAGTACGGCCTCCTCCTCCTCCTCCTCCTCCTCCTCCTCCTCCTCCTCCTCCTCTTCTTCTTCTTCTTCTTCTTCTTCTTCTTCTTCCTCCTCTTATCTCTGGGGAAGCAACTGTACAAAGTGACAAGTAAGCCCTCCTCCTCTTCATCTTCTCAACTTTTTAGAGTTTACACGACAAGAAGTTCAACCCCACCTTCCTCCTCCTCCTCCTCCTCTACCTCTTCCTCCTCACAACAACAACAACAACAAATACACCTTCTCACTCTCACATAACCTCCTCTACCTCTACCTCCTCACAACAACAACAACAAATACACCTTCTCACTCTCACATAACCTCCTCTACCTCTACCTCCTCACAACAACAACAACAACAAATACACCTTCTCACTCTCACATAATTACACACGTTTATACGCCTGTTCCAGCCTGGTGGCCATTACAGCTAAGAACCACACACGCTACGCCGTCTCATTAACCAACCCATGCACACACAATACACAAAATTAATTACCTATTAAGAGCCCCGACTCAGCCTATTACTCACCTTAATGGGTATGGTAAGCTTGGTGATAATTGCTGGAGTTTTGATTTGTATAATAAAAAAAAATATTTGTTGTCAGTTTGTGAATTATTTCGTTTCGTGCATTAAGTGATGTGTAGTTTTTGTTAGGGTTATTAATGTACTGTCAGCATAAACTTGGATTATCTTAAGATTAACCCCCTAAATTATTTCGCCTGAAGATTCATCACCCTAAAGTTAATCTAATCTAACCTGGCTCATCCAAATTTCACCTAATCTAACCTAACCTAGCTCACCCTAATATAATCTAACATACTATAGTTGACCATAATCTAACCTAACCTAGTTAACCGTAATCTAACCTAACCTAACCTAACCTAGTTAACCGTAATCTAACCTAACTCACTTAACAGCATTGCATTAGGGTATTTAATCATCAGGCGATAAGCTGTACCGGGGCTAATCTTCAGGTAAACCGTAAAGTTTAGTATAAATGTCATATTTTAGTCTGATTCTGTTTGTTGATATAGGGACATAGTCAAGTTCACACACCGACAAATAAACTCAGGTAGAAAACAAAAGACTAAGCCATTAATGACGGTAAAAAGTGAAATATTACGTCTATTAACACATCCAGGAGGGTAAAACGTAAACAACCAGGATTAAAGGTAACAAAAAAAAAAGAGACAGTTTTACAAGGAGTACGTTGTGCCAAGCGCGGGGTTCTGACTAAAACACCAGTGAAGATTATCAAATAAATAAACTTTAGCAGCTCGTCGTGTTGAATATATTTGGGGCTACTGGAAGGAGGAACGCCCTTTCATGAGGTAAATCGTCTGAGGTAAAGTGAGGCAGGTTCTGTGAGGGTGACTGATGCCGTGAACATTAACATCATATGGTATGTTTTCTGATTCTTATGATTGTCCAGTTTGTGCTTGAGAGTAACATCAGCAGGATAACTCCCAGATGTACACCAACCTGCCTCTCTCCTCATCAACGCAACCCTTCAATCATTCTCACTTTCTCACAAGTTAGGTTACGTTAGGTGTCTAACAGTGGTTCTCAACCTTTTTCACTCCATTCCCTTCCCTTGAGGAACTCTCAAAATCCCATGGCTTCCCCTTCAGTTTTCTCCCAAACCCCCCACAAATAACGATGAAAAATAAACTGTTGACAAATTTACATAATTTACATAACTGACTTGTCACTAGACTCGAGTGACTAGACCAGCCTCACAACAAACTTGAATTTGATTGGGAAAAGGTTCCTATGACCTATACATTTTTGTCACAGCTCAATAGGAAAGCTGATATCGTTTCCTTTCAGTCAGGCGATTGATTCGAGGTTGCGTCACTGACAAAACACATCTCATGTCCTGGTCCACATTTAATCAGTTCCGGCTTTTACTCTTTCTATGTAGAAGGGTGAAGAAACTAGACTCGCAAAAATAGATAGTAGAAAATGGCTAGAGAACTCGAAGTGCAATCTCGCTAACCTTTGGATACGACTGATGCAATGAGCACCAGAATAAAGTCAGCGATTTTTCTTGATAGAAGTCTTTGGCACCAGAATCGTTCTTGAGACCAAGGAATTCGTCCTGAACATCGTCGGGAATGTCAACAATATCAAGAATGCCAGAGAAGGGATTCTTCACCAATTTCCCTTTTTTCTCCTCGAATTCTGGGAAGTACACTCGGCCACAATTCCGTCTGATCCACCTGGACGCGAGATATGGCTAACGTGGCACCAGTGCGCGCGCGCGCGTGTGTGTGTGTGTGTGTGTGTGTGTTCGCACAGGGTGGGGAAATGCGTCTAGTGTGGCAGCATTATGTTAGTGCTAAAGTCCAAGCACTGCTTGCTCCTTCTCACTTTAAGCTACCGCCACTGGATAGCCCCGTGGCGAACAGGGAAGCAACTTACATAAGTCTTTCCCTGGCAGTATACAGCCTTGTCACCACCAAGACTCCTGCTGTGCCTCCTCGTGGCAACACACGCTAACTTGGTGCCTCGTGGGCCCAGGCTAGACCAGCAGGGTATCTCGGAGTAGCAGTGGGCCACAGATGGACGGCGCATAGGCCCACTGGCATGTGGACACGTCCTGGCGCCTACCAACCACTGCCCCGCTGCATTGCGGAGTAAACCCAGAACGGAAAATTTGCGGTGGAGCCCCGCATCAGGCATACATGCTTACAGAGCTCCAACAAGACCCCAACAGCCGTATAGGCGGAAGAGGTGACCACCATGGGAACCCAACGAGTACACCGCCAGATGAAGGCAATGCCTGATGGACAAGCTACTAAGGCGAAACCCAACAAACTGGGCTATTGGCAGTTCATTGCAACTCTCCCTCTCCTCAGTCGTTGCAACACTTGCACCACCGGATCAGGAATAGGGAGAGCCAAGATGTGTGGTTGCAGCCTGTGCTCCTGCCTCACCACATAAATCAACTCACCCGCAGCCATTATCCAGCTCATCATACCTCTCATCATCATCAAACCACCTATACCTCCAAAAGTCCTATGGCGATGGACGAGTGACGAAGGGGACAGGCAGAGGTGCTACCGGGAGTCTCTAGTCACAACTCTGCACATGGGTGGCACAGATAAGATGGTCGTTTATGGACTGGGATCTAGGCAGCAGTGCAATCCGGTCCTGTCTGTGCGACTGAGCAGTACTTTCGAGGAGCCACTTTGCTCACCCCACATGGGGATGGCGCTAGAAACGGTGCCCTAAAAATAGCCTGCCTAAAAAACCAACCTCAATGGACAACCGCACGCAGTAAGGTCATCAATATGCAGGTGAGAACACAACCTCCTATGGTCGCTGCATGGAATGTCAGGACCCTTCTGGATACTGGCTAGGTATAACATCGACATAGCAGCCATTAGTGAGCCCCGGCTCCCAGACAAGGGTTAAGTCACAGAGCTGAGGTCTGGTTATACCTTCTTCTGGGAGGGTAAGCCTGCTGTGGAGAAAACCGCATTTATGGAGTTGGCTTTGTCATCCGCCAACGCATCCTACACAGGCTAAATGAAATGCCTATTGGGATCAATGAGCGCCTCATGATGTCCCGAGTTCCACTGAATCACTCACGTCATGCCTTTTTCATTAGTGCATACGCCCCAACACCAGATGCAGAGGATGAGATCAAGGAGGCCTTTTACGCAGACCTCAACGGAGTGCTAACCTCTATCTCCAGAGAAGATAAGGTTGTGCTCCTTGGTGACTTCAATGCCAGAGTTGGCAGAGATGCTGACATTTGGTAGGGAACCATAGGGAGAAATGGACAAGGCAAGTGTAATCCCAATGGCCTATTCCTCATTAGCAAGTGTGCTGTACACAACCTCACTATTGCTTAGGCAGGCCGACAAGTTCAAGGGTTCATGGAAACACCCACGATCCAAACACTGACATCTCTTTGATAATATCATTGTCAGAGAAAAAGATCGCCGAGATGTCCTTATCACCCGTGTCCATGCGTGGCTCAAACCACTGCGACACTGATCATCGGCTCGTCAGAGCCAAGTTCTCACTTCATGTCGGCCCAAAACGGCAAAGGCAGCAAGCCTCAGAAGAGGTTTTAACACAAAGCGTCTGGGGAATCAAGCGGTAGCACATGCTTTCAAAGAGCAGCTCGAACATGGGTTGATAAACAACCGGACAACAAACAACCCAAATCCCAGTGCCGAATGGAATATTCTCGACACTGTCATGACAAAAAAACCCAGAGAGACCCTCGGACAGATCGAAAGAATACACCAGGACTGGCTTGATAAAAATGACCTGGCAATCAATGTAGTCGTCGGTGATAAACGTGCTGCTTTAACTGACTGGCAGAACAACCCTCAGTCTCGGACCAAAGCGGATACCTTTCACAAAAAAAAAGCAGCGGCCCAGCGGAAACTCCGCTATCTAAAGAACGACTGGTTTAAAAATAAAGCATGTGAAACACAAAAATTTGTAAATCAGCACAAGATGTGCAAATTTTTCAATTCCGCTAAAATCATTTTATGAGCCAATCACTCGTGGCGCAGCCCCCCCACCCCCCCTCCACTCACCCGACGGTAACTCCATAATTAAAGATGATGAAGGCCTCCTTCGGCGCTGGAAAGAGCACTACCATTCACTGCTCAACCGAAACACCGATGTGGATGTCCTGACTACCCAGCAGGTCCCTCGGCATCCAGAGCTGACCCACGTCAGCTATCCTCCATCCTTGGATGAGGCAGCTACTGCCATCAAACAGAAGAAAAATAACAAGGCCTCATGGTCTGATGGAATCCCAGCCGAGGTGAATAAAGCAGGAGGTCCTCTATACCATGGAGTTATGTCATAAATCTTATATATTGTAACAGTGGTGTCATTACGGGTCACTCTGAGGACGTAGATTGGAACTAGTTCGATCAGGCAGCAAATTCAGTTGTCAGTAGTTTACAACGTTCAAGTTGTGTGAGTCTGTTAGATAGTGTGCTTTCCTTTAAAGACTCAATTAAAACATATTGAGGTGTGAATGGGCAAGTGGAAGTCGATATCTTATGTAATATAGTAGTCTGGACATGATCGGTGATGATAATATGATATACTGTACTCAGTACTGAATAATGATGATATGAGTGTGTCGGCAGCCAATCACACACCAGTAAACAGTTTCCAGTCAGCCAATCATGGGTAGACCGAGGTGTTGTATCCACCCTGATGCTAGCTTGGGCATTCCCTTTATCGACTACATAATGAACAGGTAACAGATAGAATTAGCTAAGCGATCACAGATCGTTGCCCTTCACGACACTGGCCTCTCGACACGTTTGATAGTGGCTTGCCGTTTCCCGCACAACGGTTGTCAAGTGGATAAGGAGACATGAGGAAACTGGGGTTGTGACTCACCTGGGTAAGCATGAATACAGTTACAGCTGATATTTGACAATACTGATACTTATTTCCTTGAAAAATACTCTAACTATTCAATAATTACCATCGGCCTCTTATAAAACGTATTCTTATTAGCTATTCCTTAACCCTTTAGGGGCTGTAGGGGTTACCTCGGCTGAATAAAAAAGTCTGGCGTTAGTCAGAATAGATTTGTCTGGCGTTAGCCAGAATAAAATTCTTAAGCCGAGACCAATTCTACCCAACAGTCCTTTAGGGGTTAAATTTAAGGATAACCTAACGGTGCCTGGAAAGCGGGCCTGCCCACACACCCCCTCCCCACTGGTAGTTCATATAATCAGCCATTCAGTGTGAGTTACCAGTGAGGAGAGGGGTGTGGGAAGGGGCACTTTCGCGGTACTGTTAAGTATCCCGAAAGTTTAAGATATTGTTCTATATCATTTTAGAAAGAAGACCCCAGCCACAGTTAACGACCCGCCAGGACGACGAGAATATACTAAGAGCCCTCGAGGAAGACTCCTTCACTAACGCCATCGCTGTTCGAGAAAGCCTGCAGCTGAATGTGGCAACGCAGACAGTGTGGAGACGTTTGCGCGAGGCGGGCCTACATCATCGGATTCCTGCTGACGGAACAACACCGGGCTGCCAGGTTCGCCTTCGCTCGCCAATATGAGGTCGAGGATTTGGCATTCTGGTCTAAGTTCGTGTTCTGTGACGAGAAGATAATTACCAGCACTAATCACGACAGAATAAGTAACTGGAGACCGAGTAACACAAGGTAAGCGAAACAATCATCTGAGTATTACCAGTCATATACAGAATTTGATAGACTTTTAAATACTAAATAAATGTCACAGTAATGGTATAGCAACCAAAGATACTAATAATTATCATTCACGACATTTTCTGTGCCACAGTTCTCACCCGTTATCGGCTAAACTGGTTAAGTTATCGCTACTTAAAGTTATAACACCTTTGCTAGGCTTTGTATATCGCTTTACCCATTTACAGCCTCCAGGTGTTAAGCAGATGTATTAATTTTACCTGTACTACTTGTTTCCACGAATGGATACGTATAGAGGTTGCACTGTCTAGTAGTGTATAACAACATTCAATTTGATATTGTATCATACAATGTGTTAATATTATAATATTAACCAACCCTCACTAATCATATGCTAGTCATATTCATACTTCGAGGTGCATGCAGGTTACTAACGTTTGCACCACTGTTTACTAAGCCTTTCATTCCCCCAAGAGTATACCAACAAACAGTGGATAATTACCCATACCATGAAAAATGGCGACTATTACCGGAGCTGTCTAAGGACCTACTATGAAGCCAACGTAACGATGTATTAATTTTCTCTTTCATGTGGAGATACGACCGTAGGAACATCTACGAGGAGGCTAGGAGTGGACACGTCACTGTGAACGTGTGGTGGTGATTCTCCATCCACGGCGTGGGTGACGTCACCCAGATTGAGCGGAGGTTCATTGCTGCCAAATATTTTGACAGTTGAAAGATTCTCAATAATGGCAACGTCTCCTGCATTGACTTCCCTTTGCCAATTCTGGAGCTTGGCAAGAAATGCACGAAGACAATCCATGAGGTGAAACACATTTCTCTCCTTGCCCTGCAGCTTGAGATTCAGCCTGTTTAGCTGCTCAAATATATCTGCTAGATATGCAAGACGTGGCTCCCACAGCACCTCATTGAAGTGACGCCCGTATTATTAAACAAAATCTTCCTTTGAAGAGGGTCGTCGTGTTCCAACCCGAGTTTTAAACTAAATGAGTCCTGAGGGACACCGCAGTAGAGTACTTAACGGGGTGGTGTGGTTGTAAAATTAACTAATTCCAATATTATGAATTAATTTTATTGGAATTATTCACAACATTATCCTTGGAAAGCCAGCGCACTTTGGAGTACAAGAGGAGGGCTTCATGCTCTGAATCCCTATCTCTACAAAGGTTCTGGAAAAGGCGAGATTTCAGATCTCCTGCCTCCACAAAGTTGACACATTTGACCACTGCCTCCAGATCTTGCAAAATCCAAAACGATGGATCATACAATGAACCCCCTTGGCATTCGGAGCTACTTCCTTGACACGCTTCTGGAATCTCGATTTCGATCCCAGCATCGCCGGAGCCCGTCCGTACAGACTCCGCAATAATTTTTCAAGGTGATACCGCTAGCTGTGAAAAAAGAAGACAGCTTTTCCATCACATTTGCAGCTGTTGTGGTGGTCTCAAGCTGTGTACGAAGCATATATTCATACTTGACAAACACGAGCAGCTGTGCACAAGGACTAACGTCCGTTGACTCATCCAGCTGTATTGCGAACATACCAGTTGGAGACGATTTTATCTCCTGTATCACCTGTCCCTTTATGTCATCCAACATTTCACTAATTCGCCGTTTCACCGTGTCGTTTGACAAGACTTTCTGCTGCATCTTACGTTTACTTGGCTCTCTAAGAACCAGCTTGACCATCTTTAAAGTACACGGCTTAATTAAAGTTTCACCAATTGTGTTGGCCTCCTCCTGCTTTGCTATTTCGAGGGAAGCCTCGTATGATGCCTCAACTTCACTAAAGGACTGTTGTAGGAAAGCACCACTCATCCAGTTTCTGTTTTCCCAAACTCCGTTCATGGCGCTTGATGAAATTCCCCTCTTTTTTTTTTAAACATTACAACTTATAACAGCCCACTTTGGCCCTTCTAAAATCTTGCCCTGGCTTCTTGGGGGCCATGGCACCCAGGTTGAGAACCACTGGTAGGAAGTGTTTGGGTATGACCCCCCCTCGGCACTAGTCAGTTATTCAGTGGTGGAAATACTCTTGTAAAATAGCGATGACAGACAGACAGACAGACAGACAGACCCCCCCCCCACACACACACGTGTCTTGACGTGTTTTTGGCGCTCCTAAGCGGCCAGAAGACGATGTGTCCCTCTCCTACCACTTTCCCTCCTTCACTGCACCGAGATTTATCAACAGACATTCGAGGGCAGTGCCCCAATATAAAAAAAAATAAAAAATTATGAACAATTTGTGATCCAGAAGTGTATTCAAGGAAAAACAAACGAAAATTTGAGTAACAATCCTCAGTGGAGTACCAATCATCATCAGTAGGTAGGTAGTGTTCGACTGGCCAGGAAATGATTGGTGACCCAAGTTCTAGTGCCAAGGCTGCCAACCGCTACCAGTGGTCTGCGGCTACGGCCAGTGTTGACATACGCCCGCCAGTGAAATAATCCCGGCATTTTTTGTTCAGTTTAAAACGAGAGCATGGGTGTCAAAGTTACAGCTTGAAATCGCAGACAAGGGCTTCATGAACAGAAATCCATACCAGCACGCGCCGAACTACCGATCACTATAAGAACAGCCCAATATTTCCCACTGTAAAAATTAACAACTACTCGTAGTCAACCAGCGCGCTCACTTCCAGCCAATTAGCGCGTTCGCGTTTAGCCAACCATTGTTTTCACTTCCAGCCAATCTTACTGTTACTATGCTGAATTTCCCTGCTCATGACCTTCTCCCCACCTTGTTATTATATATCATACCTGTATCACTTATGTTACTTTTATGTTACTTTTATATTATTTGTCAATAAAGTGACCCATTCCTCAATTATGTAACTTTCATCATCTCTGTTGACTGTAATTTTCAGCCCTTTAGCTGCTATGTTATCTCAATAAGCCGTTAATTATTATTATTATTTATTATTACACACTTACAAACACACGCACACTCAGGTGGTGAGCAACACACCAGACACAGAGAAAGAGCCAACCGCTGAGATGAACTCGGAAAATCAACACCCAGATCCGCTTCCCAGAAAGGATCACCAGACAAGCCGGCCGGAACAATCCCATCATGGAGGAGATCCCTTCAGCCAGGCCAGACGACACATCTCCGTCACAGTAAAGAAGTCTGCCACCACCACCCACCTCTCCCCGCGGCCCTCCTCCTGCTGAGACTGTCATTTTAAACGTTTCTTTTTGTGTATGAACCTCTGTCCAGCGTGGCAGTGAGAAGTGATACCACTCTCAGTGTCAAGACCTGACTGAATTACTCCGAATAGGCAAACTGTACTCCAAGCTTTGTTAATAAATTTGTTAAACTAAAAAAAGTTTCTCTTCCTGAGTCGCCGATCTCTAGCCACACACCTTAGATATTAGCTTAGTACTAACCCTCGTTCCATATCCACATATAATTAATTTCATCTGCAGTAAATTGACAGCTGACCGATGTGAAGCACAGCGACGTCAATGATGTAAGTACTGTAAAAGGATTCTCGCCACAACTATACGCACAGCATACAGAACACCAATAAGTCTAGACTCTAGAGCCATGGTGACTCTTAGGACACGTCTAAACAGGGTCGTGAGGCAGCTGGTGTTGGGCATATGCGTCTATTTGTACCCTGGATGAAATTATCCTTCTTGGAGGGCAGTACTGTAAGACATCGCCTCAGACTGTACAGTTAACCACGAGAACCTTAAACACATATACAATATATTAAATGCCGGTGTCGTTTCTCCTCAACTCGGTCCAAAACTCTCGGTTCCTGTGATAAAATCGCTCTTAAATTTTTAAATGAGTTGTCCCCCAAACTCAGTGAGACCACCAAAGTTTCCTGTTTCATCGCCTCAGTTTAGTGATCCGGAGAGGAAGTGCCAGTTGCACCCTGACGCTGTGGGAGTGAACGCCGCCACCAACTTGCACTTTTAGTTCTGAGGATTTTTCTTTTGCAAGCTTTAATTTTACAAGAAATTAAGCTATTGGGGGAGATCTTGTGGGCGGCGGGGAAGAAAATATCCCAGAGAAGTTAAGGAAAAGTTAGTTTTTTCAGTTCATCCGAATTCTGGTCTTTCAGCGGACGTTCCCAGTTAATAATAAATTAGCAATGGCAACTTCCTCTCCTCCTCTGTGTGTGTATATATATATATATATATATATATATATATATATATATATATATATATATATATATATATATATATATATATATATATATATATATATATATATATATATATAGACTGCTTACCGCTGACTGCTTACCGAGGCTACATCACCACCCTGTCGACTTCACTAATATTGTTCATGTCTTTATTCTACGTAACTTTCTCTCCCCATTTAACTGCAATTCTTACTATTACTTGTCCACCACCATCCACTTCCCAGTACGACAGTTGTAAACGCGGCTGTGCTGTGCAGCTTCCACTCTCATTAATCTGGACTATTTCCTAAACAGGTTTGCTAATGTGGTATGTTTAAGTTTTAATTACCAAGAACCTCGGCAGGTAGGATGAATTCCAGGTATCTATTAACGGAATATAATTTTAAATGCATGAAAAATAAATTAAATGAAAATATACACCGAGTCTGGCCATGTTTCAGATTTTGAATGAACTGAACTTTTGACGCTGCATGATATAATTAATATTTCCCGTCGGCTTTCTGGTGATGAACATGATACTAATTTATGACGTATAATTTACGATATAACCTGATCTGACGTATTAACGGGTATAAAAAAATAATTGACACAGCTCGAAATAAATTACTTTCGAAAAACACTTATGGTAACAGCCTGAGTTTCATTGATAGGCGTAATTGATGAAGCGATAAAACGATGCTCAAATATTTATCCAATGTTGATATTCTATTAATTGTTCATGAATATTGCCCGAGGTACAATACGATAGGCTGAACCAATTAATGCTCATCAATATCCCATTAACGTAATAATTAAATACCTATAAACACCTGAAAAAGTAGCCAGTTCCTCATGAAGTTCACCTACCTACCCGTGTTGTTTTGATCACGTCACAAGATGGCGACTCTACTCTGCTGACTATAGTTTAACACAGCAGCCCATGATGGAATCAAATTAAGGCGACATGATATACAGGGGTACCAGACTATGGTGAAACAATAACATGATATACAGGGGTACCAGACAATGGTGCAACAATAACATGATATACAGGGGAACCAGACTGTGGTGAAACAATAACATGATATACAGGGGTACCAGACTATGGTGAAACAATAACATGACATACAGGGGCACCAGACTACGGTGCAACAATAACATGATATAATAGTTTCAAACTAGACTGACAAGATAACATGATATATAAGGATACCAGACGAGGGTGATATTATAACAGGATATACTGGTGAACACAACCGACGTTAGTGATCAGTGTACTGTAATTTATGATTAGATGAAAGACTCCCAGAATAGTTTTCGCTTAAGAACGTGATTGAGTAAGAACAGATGTTTCACCAGTCAGGAGTCTTGGTGTAACATCCCCAAATTAATATGAGGAGAGGAAATAAATGACCAACACCCCCACCGTCTGCTGCCTCTCCTTAGTCTGAGTGTTACTTGATTTTAACTAACCAGCCTGTGTGATCTACCTAACCCTGATCCCATTCAACACTTTTCATGTAACTGAAGGTTTTTATAGTAACGTCGGTCAGTTCAGCCACTCTTTCCCTTCCCAACAACTGATAAAATGGATTTCTCATTAAACCATTACACCCACAATAACACTGTTTACTGTTGTAGTAAACGTAAAGCCGCTGAGTATCATGAAGCTTTAAAGATTGTGCAGAGAATGTGAGAAGAAATTGTTTAACATACTATAAAATTACTCTTGGGGAAGACAAATGTAGAATAGCCTTTGTCAACATATAGACAGAGAAGTACTTATATAAATGAGGGCTAATTACATATTGTTTTTATATACAACACACTATCCGGATCAATTTGATTAAGGCCAAGAGATTCATATACCGTAAAATTCTGTTATGTTCCACACAGGAATCCATAGCTTATATCAGTCCTGTCACATTGAGTTGACATCTGGGTCACCTCCACGCCCTATTAACCTGATAACTAGGCATGTCTTTGCCCACTAGTGACGTTGCTCCAATGGGATTTAGTGCCGTTAATGCTCACTCGCTGTTTCCTGTCCTGTAACCACGCCCTAATCCATTTTAGAATATCTCCTTTAATGCCATGAGCCTTCACTTTTCTCATTAGTCTTTCGTGGGGGACTCTGTCGAAGGCTTTGCTAAAGTCGAGATATACCACATCATAATTGCGTCCCTCGTCCACTGATTCGAAAACAGATAGCGGCGGCTAAGCGTCAATTAATGAAGGAATCTTGCAAATGGTGATACAAGTTTGAAACTTGACATGAAGATTCAATATGGGTTAATTATCAAATCTATCTGACTGAACAGTACAAATTTCATTGTGGCGGCCATTTTGCAAGATGTCCGCCAAATGTGGATGTCAGACTTTCCTTTTTGGCATAAAAATTATTGCGTTCATCAATTCAGGTGATTTCAGTGTTGGTTTCCATGTTTTTGAGTATGGAGAATCTGAATTTTATATTGAAAACTCTAAAATGGATAGCATTCAGAGGAAACATTCTTACAAAGAGTGAATGTCAATGTACAACCATGGTACACTGGTGACAACACTGCTGTGAAATTTAGCATGGGGTTCAGTGTCAGCTAAGTACGAAACTCATATAAAAGATTAATATACTGTATATATATATATATATATATATATATATATATATATATATATATATATATATATATATATATATATATATATATATATATATATATATATATATATATATATAAGTACTTCGTGTCCCAATAGTTACTTAATCAGCCCCAAATAAGGTTAGGTAGCCGCACCTGAATTGATAGGATATGCCAGCGCTGGAGAGCCGAGCCAGGGATAATGGGATTAAAGTTATCCCGATGGTGTACAGATCGCACGGGAGTTAAATGATACTGGATTAACAATCGGGTTAGTTGTAGGGTAAACAATTGCTTGAACCTAGTTGGATCCCATACAGGAAAGTACATATGATACAGAACATACAAAATGGTAAAAGGATAAACCCTCGGCTCTTTGCCACAATGGCGATGAATATTGGTCCTAAAAGTAATCCTGAAAAGAAAGCAAACTGGGCCAAATGATTTTTATGTCATGATGAAAAGAAGGAAGAACTTAAATCTCCAAAGACTAACCCTACTATAAGAGAGGAAGATGGCTACAGCAAATTCGCCAAGAATATTCCTCTTTTCAACTTATCAATGCCCTTCCACTAAGGCTTGGTGTGGAAAGACTAGATGATGGAGATGGAATTGTAGAGACATTGAGGAAAAATAATGCAAAATATCATGAGAGCTGCAGACTTAGGTTTAACAACACAATGTTGCAAAGAGCTCCAAAAAGAACAACTACCTCTGTAGTTGACAGTGATGAGGGTTGCAGAAGGTACCACGAAAGCCAAGAGACACAAAAACCACAACAGAATGCTTTTTGTGTGACAAGCCAGCACCAAAGAGTGCTCTCAGACAAGCAATGACAATGAAACTCATGACAGAATCAATGAATGTGAAAAGACACTCAGTGACAAAAGACTCCTTAGTGTAGGAGCTGTAGTGGCACAAGAGATGAGATATCACCCTGCTTGCTAAGCTGCACTGTATAATAAAGAACTTACCTTAGTGCAAAGGAATAGGAGAAAAACAAAAATGTAATGGGGGGATTTAAAGGTAGAAAGTATAGATAGAATATTTAGTTAACATAAGAACATAAGAAAATAAGGAATCTGCAATAGGCCGGTTGGCCTGTGCATGGCAGCTCCTGTCGAGAGTTACTACCACTTTCTATTATCCATGAATCATCTAGCCTCCTTTTGAAACTTTCCAGAGTTCCCGCACTTACTACAAAGTTGCTAAGCTTGTTCCACTCGTCCACCACCCTATTTGTGAACCAGTGAGGAAGTTTGGTAACGTGGCCGGTTAGTTATTTAACTGTAAATACGTTCTTAGGGGAAATCTTTCTAAACACCGCTTTCAATACAACTATTTATTATTCACTCAATGACACAGACACATTAATTAGAACATAATATCTAAGTTACAAGAACATTATATCGAAGTTACTAGAACATTATATTTACGTTACTAGACACTGACTCTCGGACATAAACATGAAATAGATACACTTCCCACCGTAAGTAACTCACCCTATGGATAGCTCTGACAATGACTCACGTGTGACCTGATGGAGGTCCAGCAGGTGCTGTTGAAGGGAGTGCTGGACTATGTCTGGTGTGGGAGACTCTGCTAACTGGAGACGCGGTGCTGGTGAGGGAAGTCTCCCTCCCGACCTCGACAAGTGACGAGCGTAACTCAGTTTTCTGTCTTCAGTGATGTGGAAGTAATGCCCCGTGGAAGGAGCTGCAGCGCCTTTGTATTGGAGGAGAGCCGGCAGATGACCTCTCCTAATTAACACTAAACTGGTTAAATCTGGACAGCTGTGTTTGCCCAGGTGCCTGGTCATGTCGCCGGTCGGTCGGTCATGCTTCCTAATTATTACCACCCCGGTGTGTCTTGGCCGGGTGTGGTTTCTTTAACACGGTCATAACGTCGGGTTAATTCAGGTACCTAGTGGCCGTCCCCTCCCCTGGGTCAGGTCTTACTGTCACTGTGGGGGGTGTGTGTGTTACTACGTGGGCATCTACCTACTGTTGTGTGTTGTATTTCTCTGGGCTGTAAGCTGTGGTCTGATAAACAATCATTACACAAGGAACCTTGACCAAAAACAATGTAAATCTACTGGTTTTCTCTGAATTGGCGACATAGATCAAAGGAGACAAAAATTGCATGTGAAGGTCTTAATAGATTTTTTCTAGACTAGCAGACATAGTCTTGTACAAGCAAAGGCTTGAACAAATTGGTATCGAATCACCTGAAGTTCATTCTACTTGATTTAAGGCCCAATTGGTTTTACATATTCCTCAACTGGAAGCTCACAATCAAGGAAGAAAGGTTTTGCTAGCATTCCAATAGATGTAGGCTTCATCCTGACTGAGCTTGGCAAATACGAGTGTAGGACAAAATTCCCCGAGGAGAAATAAGAATAATTTTTTAAATAATTATTTTATTTTTTTTACAGTTTATGAACACTTCTCTAACCTAACCTAACCTAACCTAACCTAACCTTCGGGAATTCTGCTATAGTTATAAAGAAGTATACAAGGAATATTTATTAAATCTGCAATGACGTATGTTTTGTCTACTGGGATAATTACTTCCCTGACATTGTGACCTCACTGGGCCATAGGGTCATCTCAGTAAATACAGAATGACCATGAAGATAAAAAGTTATTCCCGGGTCGGTGGAAAAGTTGTTTGGACACTCTTCCTAGTCCCATTGGTCCCTGTTCACCTAGCAGTGAAGTAGGTACCTGTTGTAAATCGAAAAGTTGCGAATTCGTATTCAGGGAAAGTTGTTGGAGCTTCCAATAACTTGATGACATAAAACCATTGACTCTTCAGGCTTCTACGCCCTTAACTCATGAGACATAAAGGCAAGCATGAACTTTGCATGCTTCCCTGTTGGGCTCTGTAAACGCTTCTGCTCTTCACCTTACACAGGATGTAGGGGTGTGCCCCTCCCCCCAAAAAATTAAAAATGAAGGTAAAATATGTCTTCTTTTTTCTTTTCTATTTATTTAATAATTTTCTATATTAAAATTGAGCGAGTTATAATATTATAATTATTTAAATTGTAATAATTTCTTATTTAAATGTATATATTTTTAATATTTCTAATGACCCTCTCTTTAACATAAAAACAGGGGGCTTCTGTCCTATTTTGCACTTTTACTGAGGGGCTTTTGTCCTAGGAGCTTTTGTCTTAGAGGCTTTTGTCCTAAGGGGCTTTTGTCTGAGTGGGGCTTTTGTCCGGGCCCCGGCAAATACAGTGAAGCTGTTCATTTGGCCAAGGCTATGCTCAAACAAGTTAAAATGTAAATTTCTTATGGTCAAGGGGCTTATGCAAGATGGATTCCTGTTCATGAATTAGTTGTAGCCATAGGGGCTGAAAAAGCCACTGGAATCACATTTTTCCGTGCAACACGGTCTGTCCCAAAGGAACATGTAAAGCGTGCAGCCTTTGAAGGTGGAATGGTTTGGGGTCCGGCAACAGGAGCCCAACCAGACATTCGACGTCCTGTTAACTGGGGCTGGATAAAGGAAGGAGATATGTGGCAAATACAATGGACAGACCTTCCACCAATAGCAGCGAGTTGCCCAGAACTGACCAAGTCTTCTTGAAAGAAAGACTGTGGACAGCGATGTAAATGTATCCACTCCTGTCTCACTTGCAAAGTGCTGTGTGGATGCACAAGCCAGCAGCTGTACTGTAACTATGAAAGAATTCTTATAACAATATCTCCCAAGAATATGAGCAAGATATAGATATGTTTCTCATTATTTAACTAAGAATCGCTTACATTCATATTTATGAAAAGAGGTAAAAGTGTGTGCAGAACCGTTACTTTATGCACAAAAGACATATCTGAGGCTTCCAAAACAATCATAATCTGTTCCAGCATGCTTTAAAACATAGGGATAGACACCTTATGTGCACAGATTGCCCAATAATAAGTCATTATAAGTAAAAAATGTTTTCAGTTTGGCAAATTTAACGGCCATATTGAAAATGGCCGCCAACTTGGAATTTTGAATATCCATTCGGATAGATTTGATTAGTAACCCTTATTGAATGTTCATACCAAATTCACGCTTGTATGATCATTTCCATGATTGTACTTGTTATCTGCTCCGCTAATAAACAGCATTTCCTGATAGCTAACAAACTGGGCCTGCCCCCTCCCCCCCCCCACCCAACCCGACCTCCACCCCGGCGAAACTTCAAACATTCCACCATTTCATATTTCTACGTATTATAAGTCACTTCTTTAATATACTTTGAACATAATTATTACAACCTAAAAGTAATGTTGACAATTTCCAGAAAAAATTATAAATCTAGTTTGTGGGTGAGGAAGTGGGTGTACCGCCCGGAGTGTCTCTCCAGTTCCCATGAACACATTAAGACACATTTTAAATTCAAATGAGGAATTGTATTTGCATTATCTGGCAATTTACGGGGCTAATCCATTTACTTCAATGAAGGTCTATGAGAGGAGGTGTTGCCATAACACCTGCACCAGACACTGCAGTGTTGCCACAACACCTGCACGAGACACTGGTGTTACCATAACTCCTGCAACAGACACTGTGGTGCTGCCACAACACCTGCACCAGACACTGCGGTGTTGACACAAAACCTGTACCAGTATGTGGTGTTGCCATAACATCTGCAACAGACACTGCAGTGTTGCCACAACACCTGAGCGAGACACTGTGGTGGTGCCACAACACCTGCATCAGACACTAGTGGAGTTTCCCGCGGCACTCTTTAGATATATATTTATACATCTTATTTTCCTAGTTCTAGGAATCGCTTTGTATATATTATTAATTTTCTGTATAATTTTCCGAAATATTTTATATTCAGCTCTAATGCTAATATAATTGCTCTGTTTTAATGCCACCAATATCTGGTACACATTTTGTATGTGTGTTGTGATAGCGTGTGTGTGTGCATGCGCGCGTCTATGTGTATATATTTGTAATGTGCCTCTGCAAATAACATGTACACAACTGTACACAAGTATGCCTTCTTATGTGTGTTTTCCTTCTTGTGAGTAAGTTTCGTATTTTACCTCTGGCTGGCTGATTGGACTGACTGACTTTCCCTCCTTGACAGAGAAATCTTGACCAGCTTACTCTGACGTAGCTTATCATAACTCTACATTAACTCTCTGTCATTTTCCCTTGATCCTAAACCCTTCCGGACGTTTGAGACAACTTTATCTTCAGCCAAGATAAGTTATGCGAATTTCATTTTCTGGATACGTGGGCTGCATCATTTAAATTTCATATTTTTGATAACATGCTGTGCCCTGAGGCTCGCAAGATATAAAGTATCCCGCAACACCGGATGTAAGAGAATAACATATGAACAATATCTTATCGTTTGTCCCTCTAACAACTTATTACGTTTATTTACTTGTGAGAGAGGACGCAAACTGTATAATATTTAAGTTATTATTCAGGGTAAATATACTCAGAAAGTTAAGTTTTTATACCAATTTCTTTTGATTTTAGGGGGAAAAAAATCAGTGTATGGTATGTGATGTTAAACTGCTTTGTTAAGAAGGGAATTGGTAAGGTTAAGAGGAAAATCGTTTTTTATAAATTTCCCAAAAGCTACATATAAATATATATTTCACTAGTGCAGTGATAATATTCCTCCGCTGGATAAAATGATAGAATTATTAATAATATTCTTCTGCTTAATTCAGTCATGGAAGAAATATTGGAAAGAATTTTGTTTTTAAGATAATAGTTAGTAGGCGGCTATCAAACAGGGAGGTACTACCGCCTGGGAAGATATTGGAAGCATAATGTGTTATCTAATGGTAGACCCTGCTGCCATATGGCATCACGAAAATTGTGACCAAGTCCCAGGTTGCTCATCTGACTTTTTGCCTCATTTACACACAATTGCAGGGTCTCAATTGTTTCTCTTACTTTGACAACACAACAGACATACTGTCGTTCCTCACTATTGATCTTTGGTTTTTTATTTTACATATATTTATGGTTCTTTATTATTATTATTATTATTATTATTATTATTATTATTATTATTATTATTATTTCTTCGCCCCCCAGGCCCTGATGTGGGTCATTGACCTATGCCCGGGTGGGCTAATCCCCTTGAAAAAAAAGTCAGGAAAGGAACTTAATTCTTACTATTTTACAGGACTTTGATTTTTAGTGACAATGTAGAAGAAAAGTGTGGAGTACGTTAATACGCCCAAGTTTCAGGTTCAATTGTTTGAGAAGACACATCATGCTTCAGTCTTCAGTTATCTTATGAATTAAAAACAAAAAAAATACTGACCCATTTGCTTTAGCTGCCACAACTGTTATACTGTATATAGATGACGTCTGTATTATAATGACCTGAAGTAATCATTTACTATTACATGAATCCAGAGAGGAGGTGGTAGAGTAAGAGTTGAAAGGTGTTAACGTAGAGACATGACTCAACATACTCTGGACTCAACACTTCTCAACCTGTACCGATATAGTGTTTTGCTGTGTCAACTACGGATAAATTTACTGGTTTAGTGACGTGAAGATGGACTAACTGTCTTGTATGAACCGCCCACCAAGAAAACCCTTAGTTGTCATCACTTCGAGACAAGGTTATACACTGTATACTTGTGACAAACTTATGCCACCAGAGGAGTTACACTCAGCCAGTATATCTCGAAGGGTGTATCTCTTTCTAAAAAGTATCTTTGCAACTTTGTATGAGATTAATTATGACACAACGGACGAAGGATTTTGACAACCCTACCGAGACAACAGGAGTCGCAGTGCTCATTTTGAAATTCATGGGACCCCTCCGTGAAGGTACTTTTTGGTGTGTGTGTGTGTGTGTGTGTGTGTGTACCTTACTCCAGTACTTCCCTCCAACACAGGTCGTTCTTCCCTCACCTCCATCAACTATGAAACAAGTTTGTCAGTGATGCTCACGTGTCACCAAACATAATACAACTCATTAAAATGCAATAAATAACTGGTTGCTCGTCCACCATCACAACTTATCATTAGAGATTAAATTTTAAGATGAAACAAATCAATATAACCATTGCATAACCTTAAAAGTGCCTGGTAGAAATATTAAGTAGACGGTCACAATATCCCAAAATAGTAATGACCCTTAACGATGACATTATGACTCAATAATAAGTATGATATAGAATGGATAAAACAACTATATGTATATATTCATCATAGTAAATTACAGAACAATATTTTCACATGGGAATTTTGATCAGCGAATGAGGAATTCATAGATAAAACAAAAACTCAATAAGTCCGAATAGCAAGGTTCCAGTAAAAGAAAATAAATGTCAAACAACAAGAAAGAAACACAGACACAGGAAAATAAACAAGACACAAGACAGATGACAAGGAGATTTTAGACAAGAAAAAAACACAGAAAAGATACGTCAGACGCAAATACCAACCTGAACAAATTCTGGAAGTATATGATGAAAAAGTCAAACACAAACCATGGCTTCCTGGCTCAAGAAAAAGAAAAAGAAACAAAAATTAGCAGAAACAGACCAAGAAAACGACCTATGCCTTATTGTGATGTGTACTGACGACAGATATACAAAAATACGAAGACTATCACTTAAGTAAGACTTTGGAGCAACAAGTTCAACCATATAATTATATTAATACAAGCATACACTACACACACTTACACACACACACACACACAACACACACACACACACACACGCGACGCACTCTACACCTAAACAACAAACTCTCTACACCCACACAAAACACACACTACACGCAAACAACACACATACACTATACACTCTTGAAATACCCAGTAGTCAATCCACTGTTTACCATGGTGAGATGTATCAAGTGAAACATGTACTGTATAGGGAGCAAGTAACAAGATCACTAGATTACAAGATGTTGGAACCGCTAGACTGAGATTATGATATAAGTACCTCTGGCAGATGTAATCATAACTAAATGTAAAGTGTGTGATCAAACAAATGGTCACACACACCCAAACACTACATCCTTCACTGTGTGAAGATAGAACCGTTTAGGGACAGGTCCAAGCACACTGTGTGTGAAATGACGCAACACTTTAGCTCTAATGGCAATACAGCCGACATATTAATATTGTATCCACTTTCTTGCACTCAGTAGCTGTATCATTTCTCATGCATATAACCAAACACATAATGTGTTTGATTACCTCTCATGCAAATGTGAATAACAACGTGTGTGGCCAGACATACTGCCTCACACTCCTGTACAGTAGTCACTCAGTTGCCAATAAGTACAATGTACAGAACTAAACAAAGAATGTATTTGAAATACTCTAATATTTATGTCACAATATCCTATAATCCTAACCCCTGGGGACTGTTATACTGACCCCATGTGACCTCTACTCGGCAATCCTTATGCGCTACCACTTACAAGATGAGTATGGGGTGCACAATTGACTAGCCGCTGTAAGTGGCAAAATTAAAACAAAAATATTAAACAATACCCAAACAACACACACACTACAACCACACAACACACACAGCACACTCTACAACCACACAACACACACGCTACAACCACACAACATACACTACACACTCTACAACCACACAACACACACTGCACACTCTACAACCACACAACACACACACACTGCACACTCTACAACCAAACAACACATACACTACAACCACACACATACAGCACACTCTACAACCAAACAACACACCCGCTACAACCACACAACACACACACTGCACACTCTACAACCACACAACAAACTACAACCACAACACATACACTACAACCACACACATACAGCACACTCTACAACCACACAACACACACACTGCACACTCTACAACCAAACAACACATACACTACAACCACACACATACAGCACACTCTACAACCAAACAACACACCTGCCACATCCACACAACACACGCACACACACAACCACACAACACACACTACACTTTGCAACCACACAACAAACACATTAGACACTCTACAACCACATAACACAGACACTACACACTCTACACCACACAACACACAACACACAACACACACACACACACACACACTACAATCACACAACACACACTCTACAACCACACACACACACTACACACTCTACAACCACATAACACAGACACTACACACTCTACAATCACACAACACACAACCACACAACACGCACACACTACACACTCTACAACCACATAACACAGACACTACACATTCAACCACACAACACACACTCTACAACCACACAACACGCATACTACACACCTACATCCACACAAACACACACTACAACCACACAACACACACTCTACAACCACACACACACACACACCACACTCTACAACCACACAACACACCTCTACAACCACACAACACGCATACTACACACCTACATCCACACAAAACACACACTACAACCACACAACACAAGCTCTACAACCACACAACACACACACTACACACTCTACAACCACACAACACACACTCTACAACCACACAACACGCATATACACACCTACATCCACACAACACACACACTACAACCACACAACACACACTCTACAACCACACAACACACACTCTACAACCACACAACACGCACACTACACACTCTACATCCACACAACACACACACTACAACCACACAACACACACTCTACAACAAACAACACACACTCTACACACTCTACAACCATGACACACACACACTCTACACACTCTACAACCAACACACACACTCTACACACTCTACAACCACACAACACACACTCTACACACTCTACAACCACACACACACACACGCCACAACCACACAACACACACCTACAACCACACACACACTCTACAACCACACAACACGCACACTACACACTCTACATCCACACAACACATTTCAACTTCCAAACAACACACACACACTCTGTACAAACACACACACTTCAATCTACAATCACACACACACACACTACACAGTACACTCTTAGAACCACACAACAAACACACTACACCAACATAGCACACACTACACCATACAACACACACACTACACACTCTACAACCATACAACACACACACTACACACCCTACAACCACACAACACACACTCTACAAAGTGGTGGACGAGTGGAACAAGCTTAGCAACTTTGTAGTAAGTGCTGGAACGCTGGAAAGTTTCAAAAGGAGGCTAGATAGATTCATGGATGACAGAGAGTTGTAGTAACTCTCGACAGGAGCTGCCATGCACAGGCCAACTGGCCTATTGCAGACGCCTTATTTTCTTATGTTCTTATGTTCTTATGTTCACTGCACACTCTACAACCACACAACATACACACTCTTCAATCACACAACACACGCACACTACACACCCTACAACAAAATAACACACACTTCACACCCTACAACCACACAATACATACTACAATCTCTACAAACACACAAACTACACACTCTACAACCACACAACACACTCTACACCCACACACACACTACACTCTACTACCACACAACTCACACACTACACTCTACTACTACACAACACACACTACACAACCACACAACACCCACACACAACACACACTACACAACCACACAACACCCACACACACCCTACACCCACACACACACTCTCTACCACACAACTCACACAACCTCTACAACTACACACCTACACAACGCAAACCCCACACACACTCTACAACCACACAACACCCCTACGCCCTACTTTTGTATAATGGTTACCCCTCGTGTGACGAGGATGGCTGTTAAGGCCCCTTTGGCGTGAATTTGTTTAAGGTGTAGCAGCTGTCGCCAACACAACAACCACACCGTAAGTTAACGAGCTGCATGACCCAGTGCCATGGAATAGTCCGAGAAGACCGGACAGCTCGCCAACTGCACTGGCTAACCATTACCCCAGTACGATCCGCAAATCGATTAACATCCAGGTTCCCAATTACTGCTGGGTAGACAGAGGCAAATGGCGTAAAGAAATTTGGCCATAGTTTCACCCTGCCCTACAACCACACAACACACACACACTACACACTCTACACCCACAAAACACACACTACAACCACACAACATACACTACACACTCTACTACCACACAACATACATACTACACTAAACAACAACACAACACACACTACAACCACACAACATACACACTACACACTCTACTACCACAACATACACACAACACACACACACACACAACCACACAACATACACTACACACTCTACTACCACACAACATACACACCACACACCACACACTACAACCACACAACACACACTACACACTCTACTACCACACAACATACATACTACACTAAACAACAACACAACACACACTACAACCACACAACATACACTCACACTCTCTACCACAATACCACTCACACACCACACATCTCACAACACACACTACACTCTCTACCACATACATACTATAAACAACAACATGCCACACACACAACCACACTACACACACTCTACCACAACATACACACACACACCACACACTCTACAACCACAACCACACACTACACTCTCCTACCACACAACATACATACTACACTAAACAACACAACACCTACAACACAACACTCACACACTCTACTACACACAACATACACACAACACACACAACACACTCTGCACACAACATACTACACACACACACAACATACACACAACACACACACACCTGACACACAACATACACTACACTCTACCCACAACATACACACACACACTCTACAACCACAACACACACTACACCTCTCTCCCACATACATACTAAACAACAACAAACTACAACACACAACCACTACACACTCTACCCACACAACATACACACAACACACCACACACCAACCACACAACATACACTACCCTCTACTACCACAACACCACACACCTACACACCACACTCTACAACCACAACACACTACACACTCTACTACCACACACATACTACACACACACACACACTCTACCACACACTACACACTCTACTACCACATACACACTACACACACCACACACACTCTACAACCACACAACACACACACACTCTCTCACAACATACATACTACACTAAAACAACAACGCACACCACTGACCACACATACACTACACACTCTAAAATCACACAACACACACTACACTCTAACCACAACATACATACACAACACAACACAATAAAACAACACAACACACTCTACAACCACACCTTTCACATATACCACACACATCTCCACAACCACAACACTCTACAACACAACACACTACACTCTACAACCTTACCTCTACAACCCCAGAATACACACTACACACTCTACAACCCACAACCCCACTACACACACAACCACACAACACTACACTCTACAAACAACACACTCATTACACACTCCAACCACAACACACACTCCACTCTACAACCACACAACACCTACACACCTACAACCACACAACACACTCATTACACACTCTACAACCACACAACACACACCACTCTACAACCACACCTACACACTCTACAACCACACAACACACACTACACACCTAACCACACAACACACTCATTACACACTCTACAACCACACAACACACACACTACACACTCTACAACCACCAAAATACATATAGTGTATATCAGGTAGGTATAGCCACACCCAAAATTAAATTACTTTTTTAATTCCTCCTCATTGCACGCACACCACGCCCATGATTACATCCACACCACGCCTATGATAACATCCACCGCCCATGATTACATCCACGACGCCCAGTTACATCACACCGGCCCATGATTACATCCACACGCCTATGATAACATCCACCGCCAAACATGACATCCACCATGCCCATGATGACATCAACACCACGCCAGTATAACATCCACCATGCCCATGATGACATCCACCACGCCCAGTATAACATCCACACCATGCCCATGATAACATCCAAATCACGCCTATGATAACATCCACACCATGCCCATGATAACATCCACATCACAACCATGATAACATCCACACCATGCCCGATAACATCACCATGCCCCATGATAACATCCAAAACACCCATGATAATAATCCACCAAACATGATAACATCCATCACGCCTATGATAATATCCACACCATGCCCGTGATAACATCCACACCACGTCTGTGATAACATCCACCGCCAGTATAACATCCACCATGCCCAGTATAACATCCACACGATATAACATCACCACATGCCCTGATAACATCCACACCACGCCATGATAATATCCACACCGACCATGAAAACATCCACACCATGCCCATGATAACATCCACACCATGCCCATGATAATATCCAAAACACCCATGATAATAATCCACACCAAACCCATGATAACATCCACATCACGCCTATGATAATATCCACACCATGCCCATGATAACATCCACACCACGTCTATGATAACATCCACACCACTCCCAGTTTAACATCCACACCATGCCCAGTATAACATCTACACCACGCCCAGTATAACATCCACACCATGCCCCTGATAACATCCACACCACGCCCATGATAATATCCACACCACGACCATGATAATATCCACACCACGACCATGATAACATCCACACCTCGCTTCACGTGGCTGATACAGACACAAGGGGACAGTGCCTCTGATGAAGCTCGGGGCTTTACGCCAGTACGAGCAGTGAACAAAGTCTGGCGTTACTCTTCTACCCATAATAATATGTTTGTGGAAGCTACTGCGTCATAGGAGTCCTCGCCCACCACCTGCTTGGCTTTTACTTGTGTGTTGGTTTGTTTTATATAACACAAAACTTAACATGTGTGTGTGTGTGTGTGTGTGTGTGTGTGTGTTTACTTAAATAACAAGCACTTTGGGAATGTGATTTTATTCCCTATATCGCATGTTAAATCATTGTACTCTCTTGCGAAAGGATAATTTTTGTTCTTACTGTTATAACTCTAATAAAAATTGGTTTACCACTTCATCAATTATACGTTGATAATCTTAAACGAAAAAAGAAAACACGAAACTTTTCTTTTTTACCGGTCAACCTAGATCCGGGGGTGAGATGACGCCCGTTAATTAGGTGATAATGGAATCAATTGTGTAAGTGACTACCCTTCCCAAGGTGTGTGCGTCGGATGGGTCAACTTTTCCCCGATGTATTCACCAAAATTTGGGAAGGTAGATGTATCTTAGACTGTACACTTACGTATTTATATATTGATCTAAATTGATCTAATTACAGATCTAAAAACAATCTCAATTCAAATGTATGCCCTCAATGTGAACCACTCTGACAATGTGTAAAGATTTTAGTACCAAATGAATAATGATCAGGAGGACCGCTGAGAAGGTGCATAAAGCAACGTGTTAACAGCTATCGGGGGCGTATTTCAAGTCTTATCTCCTGCTGCACGACATGTAGGTCAAGTTACTGCAGAGCTATTAATTCACACTAACTTATATACTAAGTTTACGTTCGTGAGGAAACACTACATCTTGGTGTAGGATTATTTCAGGGTGCTTATTGAGTGTCTTTGAGCATCACATGAGGATTCGACCCCCCATCAGCATATATCACCTGAAGATTTCCCAACCTAATGCTACTTGGGAGTGTTAGGTTAGGTTGGGTTAGGTTAGGTTTGTGTTTGGGTGGTTAATCGTCAAGGGAAATAAGATGGGTGGGCGACTCTGCAGGTGGTATGTTTTTTTTTTGTATTTGATAGTAAATACAGTGAACACCTTTCCTGTCTGGCAGGGGAAATATTTTTCATAGCCTACGGTTAGTCCAGCTCATAAATGGTGCTGCCGGACGTTGTGTAGCCAGACGCGCGTGAATTCTCAAGCGCCAATGGGTGGCGCGTAATCACTGACGTAACATTATCCTCCTGTGATAAAAAAGGTAAACACTGTTGAAATGGCCAATTAGGAGTCGGTTGCTATTGACTGCTGTGTAGTTAATTCCAAAAAGTTTGCCAGAGAAAACAGCCACATTTGAGGCGCGTAGAATAGCAAGGGTGTATCACCGGATTGTTCAATTTCCCATTTTCTGCGTCAGTCCATAATCACCAACATTCCTCTATCAGATAATGATGTCAGACAACCTGCATACACCTCCAACATGGTAACATGCTGGGCAGAAAGCATGCAGTAGAGCCTGAAATTTGAGCCTAGTTGGAATATTCAGACATACTGTACACCCTTGCTATCTTATGCACCTAATGTGTCTTTTAATGTCTTTTTTTGAGTTGCAGTTGGAAAAATGTCTATTCCAGATGATGTAGCTGGTGTATAGTATTCTTAGATTATAAATCATGACCTGACAAACGTTAACTGACCTATGTGGATATACCTCATGACCTTCCCTGACTTGGTGTGGGCCTGACGGTGTGAAGAGAGAGAACATCGCCCAGGTTATAAAGTGTTAAACGATAGAAACAAAAAGCACCAGTCGCAATGAATAAAGTTTGTAAAGTCATCTTATCAGCCATGCCAGAAACATATATAACACCTTTATACTAAATTGTGAGAAAAATGGTTATTAATATGCCTGTCTGTTCATTTTCCTCGTATATGAGAACAGGTTGACCTTGCTCACAAAATATATTC
This sequence comes from Homarus americanus, assembly GCF_018991925.1. Lineage (NCBI taxonomy): Eukaryota > Metazoa > Arthropoda > Malacostraca > Decapoda > Nephropidae > Homarus > Homarus americanus. The sequence goes on from NW_024737042.1 coordinate 12,775,135, forward strand.
CTACATTTTGGTGCTTTAAAAATATTATCTTTATTTCTAAGAATTGAACAACAAATTCCCATGGGGTGTGAGAGGAAACATACTCTTGTTCTGACACATCTGGGACGTCAACTAGATTTTAAGGACATTTTTTACTTTAGTAGAATGTTCACGAGTGTGTGTGAGTATGCATCTGGGGTGTGTTGGCAGGGGTGATGATTGTTGGCAGGGGTGATGATTGTTGGCAGGGGTGACGGCAATGGGTGTGGGCAGGTGTAACGTCAGCCGTAGGGGCTGATCCAGCAATATAAAAAATTGCGGGTAGGGGAACATGGCAAGCGCAACGAACCCACCCAGCTGGGGGGTCGTGGGGGGGGACGCTGTAAACCCCCCAGAAATTGTTTTGAAATCTGACCAATATCATGAGCATCTTGAAGCCATGTGCACTTGATATTAGGAGATATTCTGAAGTCAATAGTAAATACTTTTTACTATACAAAAATGCCTGAGTACAATACAACATTAAAGAAAAAGCATTGGAATTTTCGGGGGAAAAGGTGGGTCCGGACCCCCAGAAACCCCCTGGATCCGCCCTTGTCAGTGTGTTGACAAGGGTAAAAGAAAATAAATTGTATTCACTTATATAAATATACAAAACAATATTGAAACTTTAAGTCATATATATTGTATGCACTGTAATGACAGCTGGTATACGCATGTGGTGTATACTGTATATATAGTAATGTATATTGTGTTTTGTGATCACACATTTATATCTATGTATATTGTACTGGTATTCAAAAGCATTCGTCAGTAGGTGTCAACGCTGATGAACGCTGACTCTGCTCTGTCAGTTCAGATATACTGTACAGGTACAGTAGCTAAAACAACTATCTGTGCATACTTTGTGGGAAACAATATGAGACCATGGACGATAAATTTTGGTATATGAGGGCTGTCACTAGTCACACGTAAAATTTCGGAGCATATCGACCCCCGCCCGCACAGATAACTGTTTTAGCTACTGTACATATATAACCAACATCATAGGCCGGAAATTATAATTATTTTCATCTCATACCGTTTTGTATTTATGGGGTGTTAAATGATAAGTATGCATATAACACACTGAGAATACTGACTAATATAAGTGTACTTGTATAAGCGCTACAATGCAGTGTATTAATTTAAAGAACAAAGTAATAACTAGTGCCATTATTAATTAATTTAGCGAATGAACTTATATATACGATTATTTGCTATTTGGGTGATGTTAGTCTTTACCCTAAAACGCCACCATGTTGATTACTTATATCTCTGCCGTTAACCGTGTTGTTCAGCCTATGACAAGTCTTTGATAGGGTGTCAAGAACATTCTTCCACACCTCCTCACAACACATTAAATAAAAGTTTCAGAAATTATCCGAGAACTAATCAGAGTACCGTCCTTATATCTGAGGGTTGGTGACCGCAGTCCCACCTCCAGTCTAAACGTTCTCCAGCTGTTTTTACCGAACCTCTAAGCCCAAGGTTTTGTATCTCCCAGGGGACCCAGTTTTTATTTTTTACAATTAATAAATCGCGAATATCGCGTTTATTTTTGGTATGCGCCGCTTACTTCAAGTATATTATTTCGTTACTCGATGAGATCTACTAAATGGTAACAAAAAATAATAAGAAGGTGATGGGTTGATAACTGAAAATAACCCCCCTCTTTTGTCTTCATTATTCAGGAAAGCCTTCAAGCGGCCATTCAATATTAACTTTTTCTCTTCAGTGGCATCCACCAATAATAAAGTCTGGTCTGCTGTCCAGTTGGGCTTCCTTTTCTTTCGTGGAGTTGAGACTTACATTTCCTCAATAACACGTTTGTTTACAAACAGCACGGCAAGGAAAAGTCACATATCACTATCCTTGGTTAGTAAATTCTCCTTCAAACCGCATAGATTAATTTTTTTTATTAAAGATCAAAATGTATATAAATGTAAATATTGAATTTATTCTTCATAATTTTATTAAGGTTATTCCGCCATAAGACCATTTTATATGACGAACTCCTGCTATCTTTAGCTCTGTTTAGCGGTACTTAACAAACAACTATTTGTGCGTAAAAGTTTGCTAGTTAACCTTTGTGTATAACATTTAAATTTTACTGCTATCTAACAGTATTATTATGTCATTAGCATAAAAGTTTTGTGTATACCGGCCCAGAATATTACCCAATTACTCTTACTTTAAGCATTACATACCCATACTATATACAACAATATAAAAAACTCATAGAAATGGCAGCTCGGGTAGTATGTCTAGGTTGCGATGGCCAACCACAAGGAACCAGAGATTACCGCCGTAGTCCACTACCATCAAAACACCACCAGCAGTAGTCCGTTATACAATTCGTCGTCTATACACCTGGAGAAGAGGAACACCGTAGGCCGCAGAGAAGAGACTGACCTTACCAGGCAGACACACTTGCCACGATACCTCGGTCTCATATTCAGATGAGAAACTGGTTTTGAATCGGTGCTCACTGGGGTTGAATAGCTTCGTGAAGCAGTTTCTTCTCCTGGTGTCAAATTGGAGCAAGTGATGGTTTTGGTGGTAGAGTGAGGAGGGGGACAGAGTCGTCACACATTGCATCCACCGAGGTCACACGAGTAGAAGGAACGAACAAAGCATTGCTTCCACCGAGGTCACACGAGTAGAAGGAACGAACGAAGCATTGCATCCACCGAGGTCACACGAGTAAAAGGAACGAACAAAGCATTGCATCCACCGAGGTCACACGAATAGAAGGAACGAACGAAGCATTGCATCCACCGAGGTCACACGAGTAGAAGGAACGAACGAAGCATTGCATCCACCGAGGTCACACGAGTATAAAGAACGAACGAAGCATTGCATCCACCGAGGTCACACGAGTATAAGGAACGAACGAAGCATTGCATCCACCGAGGTCCCTCGAGTATAAGGAACGAACGAAGCATTGCATTCACCGAGGTCACACGAGTATCAGGAATAAACGAAACATTACATCCAGTCAGCGAGGTCACACTAGTATCAGGAATGAACGAAGCATTGCATTCACCGAGGTCACACCAGTATAAGGAATGAACGAAGCATTGCATTCACCGAGGTCACACGAGTATAAGGAATGAACGAAGCATTGCATCCACCGAGGTCACACGAGTATAAGGAACGAATGAAGCATTGCATCCACCGAGGTCACACGAGTATAAGGAATGAACGAAGCATTGCATTCACCGAGGTCACACGAGTATCAGGAATAAACGAAACATTACATCCAGTCAGCGAGGTCACACTAGTATCAGGAATGAACGAAGCATTGCATTCACCGAGGTCACACCAGTATAAGGAATGAACGAAGCAGGTAATATAACAAGATTGAAAATTTACTTGTCGTAAACTGATGCCAAGGTTTAAAAGGTCCACAAATTACCATCCAGTGCAGGTCAACACTGAACCACAAGACTAAGGTGTGGAATAGACGCGTTTACGGTAACTGGAGTCGCTAAGATAGTCATGTGACAGCAAAAGAAGAGACAAAATATACCGAAGTGCCTTTGAAGGGTGAAATCATTTATTCAAAAGTGACTTTCTTTTCTTAAAAAAGGTGTTTCAACAGAACTCACTACCAACGTGGAAATAAACATAATAACCAAATGAAACCTCACAGTATATTAAGATATACTAGTAAGGTCTGATACCAGGCAGGAATTACTGATAAAAAACCTTGGACTGGATCCACAAAAAGAAGGATAAACGAGATACATATTACCTTCGTAAGCAGGTATAATATATATATATATATATATATATATATATATATATATATATATATATATATATATATATATATATATATATATATATATATGGAACGTACGTACTACCCGAACACAAGAGAACTTTTCACGCAGGTAATCTTCCTGAATGCACTCGGTAATGGAGGCTGAGAGGTGAATTAGAGTTTACTCTTAGCGGTGGATGAATAAGTTAATGTGCACTTACCGAGATAAGCCTCAACGACATACAACATGTAACATCTAAACAGCACATGTTCCTGCCCTAATGGAATATTCATAGCATTATAAATAATAAGACCTAAAATTATTGATGTGACTCTAATGACCATCTTGTCATTTTGTTTTAAATTTTATAACTCTTCTCCTAAAACGACTTAAGTCAGTCAAGGCACCAGGGTCTGGACGGGTTAGTTAAGTAGAATAGTGAAGACATGAAAGACAAAATAATTTTTGTTTTATTGTGTTTATCTAGTACACGTACTTTAACAATATAAAACAAGATAGTTAAAAGGAAAAAAATTCAGGATCCGTACGAATTTAATATGCGTATGTCGAAGGTAAGATACAACCAGGTAACCTTTGTACTGTGCACTTAGAAACTTGTACCCAGAGAAAATGAGTGTTGTTTAGTTTTTGGTGGCAGATAAAAGCGATATGCCTGAGCCTGAAGCGTATCAACATTAAATGTGTGGAGAATCACTGTACATCAAGGTGCATAATTGAAATGTTTGAAGTTGATGGTGCATTGCATTGTTTACTGAGATGACAGACACCATTCAATTATTGCAAAATAACATTTAAAAAGAAGTTTTAGATACTGTTCTATAACATGACCATAACAGTCCCTTTTAGTGGAGAGTGTCTACTAACCCCTTATGTGCCGGATTCCCTTTCAGCTGAATAAAATCGTTTGACGTTAGCCAAATAAAATATTAAAGTAGCCAAGTTTTACTAAGTCCTAATTTATTCCTGTCTGGGAGAGAAAAATCATTATTCAGGAAGACCATCGTAGTTGCCAGTGAATTATCAGAAACAATTGGTAATAGATCTATTATAAAATCATTAATGTACAAAAGGGTCATTCCATCAGAAAGACAGAGGAGAACAGGAGGTTAATTATAAGGAACAGGACACAGAAACAACAAGTATGAAGCCCACTTACACAAAAGAAAAGGAACAGTTAAGATACTTTCATGGAGCCATTCCCTTTAACCTCCGGATACCTTCACCTTTTTCTTTAACCTCAGGACAGCTCACCATTTTCTTTGGCCTCAAGATACACCCACCGTTTTCTTTAACCTCCGGACTCCCCGTTTTCTTTAACCTCTTGACCCCCCACCGTTTTCTTTAACATCCGGACACCCCCCACCATTTTCTTTAACATCCGGACATCCCCCCCCCCACCATTTTCTTTAACCACTGAAATATTTCATCTGTTATCATTGCACTAACACTTTCCATGACACGACTTGCCTAATTTGGGCACAATTTACACCAAAAGTTTACTATGTGGACCTTCCTACATAGTGATCAGAGCAATTAAGTTTTAGGGAGGTGCTGAATGGAAAATTTGCCGGATAGACTGTTAAGGTATATGTTATCATAACTCATATATTTCATTTCCGGCTCCATACGTCCACGATCATATACCCTGTAGTGATATAATTAGTGGAAGTGAAATTGTAAATAAAGTATAACTAAATATAAGTAAATAAAGTTGTAATGTCCCTTCTTGCTACCCACAACATTGAGGAAAGGCAAAGTTGACTAGTTAAAATAATGAGTGAATAATCTAGGTCTTGAAATAAGTGGATGCAGCAGGTCACTTTAAAACTTCTTTACTATTATTAAATCATTATTCAGGGTCTTTGACAAGCCAGCCGGCGCCACTTGACAAACTTCACCATGGCTTCCTCAGCACCCAAACGTAACATTTCTTCGTCTATTTGAAGTTGTAAAGCACAGCACAAATTAATAAGGAGCGCTAGAGACTACCCTATTCTGTAGGACCACAGACATGAGCACTTCAGCAAAAACCTCATGAAGAAAGGCAAGTGGAAGGACATCGCACTAGAACTGCAATAGGGATTCCCAGTGTGACTAAACGTTCCTTTGTTTTGCTGGCCGGACCGTGTTGACCCAGCATGGTTGAGAGGAAAAGGCCCAGTGTGCCGCCGCTTTAACCTGTGACAAGAAAGGGTAGCAGTACACCATTGGATTTTTATTTTTGCATGGGCTTTATCAAGTCAGATATGTACCAAATAAGAGTTGCAGATGTCCCATTAAGAAATGTAAAATTCGACGAATGCTCAGTTCACTTGGTAGGAATGGGCCCACTGGGGTTAGATCAGGTTGTGTTTGATTCGAATACTTTCAGTTAAATGAAACTTAGATTCAATAGATTAAGTTTTATTTACTTATAAATGGGAGCGCAACCGTACAGTAGATACAACGCTTGTCTCTTATTCTAGGGGTCGGTGGGTTGATTCCCGGACACTCCCATTTCACCCAACTGTAAATGGGTAAATAAATTTACAACTTGGGAAAGTGAATGCAGTCGAGTGCAGTGCTAACTATGTTGCCCCCTTGTATACCGAAGGCTTAATATATAGTGTGCTGTTTCCACATTGTCCTCGAACGAGAAGTCACTTAAGATTTTCACTTAAAAATTCCATACTGTAGTTACTATACAGGGAGGAGGTCCCTTTTCAGTAAATTTGGTCAATTTGGTTTACATTATGCAGATCACCTGAAAATTACCCTCCAGTATATTTCAACTAAGGATTAAGCATCCTAACGCTACCTGGAGGGTTAGATTAGGTTAAATTACATTAGGATGGATTAAATAAGGTTATATTATATTAGATTAGGATAGATGGGGTTAGGTTAGGTTAAATTAGATTAGGAAAGGTTAGGTTAGATTATAATAGGAAAGATAAGGCTAGGTTAACACCTGCATCAGTATTGTGTACTACAGTACTGACTTGCAGTTGCTTTAGCTAGATTTATCCCGTAAAGTAACGTTTCACTAATGTTATACCAAAAGCCAGATTTCGTGATTGAATGTTCGGTGGTTATCTTTTCAAAAAATATAGATATCCGGCTCTCTGGCTGGATAGTGAGACGATATCCGGTTCTCTAGCCGAGTAAGCCGAATAACGGATTTCTGCCAGATCACCATCACACCCTCAACAAAAATGGCAAAAAGAGAGCAATAAAGCTGTGTAAAAATTTGGGCAAGACCCTTGGTTCACTTTTGCAAAACTATTGAAAGGTTTTCTTTTAAAAGTCCAGCTTTAGTGGAGCCCAAGGTGTTCTCTGGTTGACAGGAAAGTAATAAACCAAAATCAAGTTCGAAAAATAGACTATCCGAGGGAAAAAGAAATACCTGAATATTCTATGACTTCGCCGAAAATAAATTACGTCAACTTTCTTAAACAGGATGATAACAATGGAACCAGTGAGAGGGAAAATAGGTGAAAACAAAGACACGTTGAAAAATAGTGTCATGTTGTTTTTCATTAACCTTAATAAGAAAGCTGGAACATGACAATGAATATAAAATAAAAATCAGTACTGCTGTGGATCTAGAGCAAGACAATCAAGCAGGTATACCTCATGGGCCTGGAGTATACTGAAGAAGCGCCCTGGGGTGTCAATAGTCTTCTTAATGAAGTATGTCTTAAAATGCTCATAAAAGTAACCAACAAGTGGTCTTTAATGAGGACATAACAGGTTTTTAACTTTGATGATCCTGAGCAGATTATTCTCAAACAAAATAGAAGTTCACTCACTATCAAGAGCAAGTTCTAAAATTTTACGAGTGTCTATGAACTTAAGTCCCCCCTAGAAACAATAATATTATGAGGTTTAAATGGTTTAAACTATCATCATCACCACCATCAAGGAGTTAAACCTTCATCGCCAAAGCAGCAAATCATTATCCAGAAATAATCATCCTATAAAGACTTCAAACCATTATCATTAAAAGTGTTTATCTCTATAACCTTCAGGCAGTTGTAACATCATCCTCAATGGGTTAATAACAATACAAGTGTTTATTCCTTGGTCGTGCTCTCATATCTTCATGAATTTTACAAGTGAAGTGAGACTATACTTTGTTACATCATTGACTAACTATTAATGACATATCTTCTACTAATGTTTTCATTTATTATAAAAAAGAGCCCAACATTGTCATTTCCACAATACTACTCCCTGAAAATCAAATTTCAGGGAAAAGTTCATTAGTCTTCGTTTGATCATTCCTTCCACGACCTTGCATAAACAGCGTGTAATTGCAGTAAGTTGAAATGCATTAGAATTCAAAGGCCATCTATCTTTTTTTCGGAATACATACAGCATCAATTTGGAAACGTTCCAGACAGTAAAATTTTACTGAATACTGCTCGCAACTTCGCCAAGTTTTCCGGAGTAAAACGTTAATCATTTCATAATTAATTCCAGATGGTTTAGAGTCAGTGCACTTCCAATACCTCAGAGGGTGAAAGAGCTTATCCTTTAAGAAGCAGCGATTGAATCATTTTATGGTATTTGCAACAGCTATTGAGATTTTATTGTTAGTTGATTTGTTATAAAAGTTAGTGACTCTGTCCTCCAGCTGCCTAGGATGCCTTAACCCCTTGTGCACGGCGTTCTCTCTGTGTTAAATAAAATCGTCCTGCGTTAACCAAATAAATATTAAAAGTGGTGTCCCCGTTGTGAAGGGGTTAATGACACTTCATTACTACCCGGGTGAGAACTAACAACTTAGGGCATGAATGGTCGTCGGCTCTCCTCAGGCTCATCACCTATCTGGGTACTCTGGATCTCTACCTTTTCATCACTAGTGTCAGTAATCAATAGACCGGAATTACTTGAAACAAACGGTGTTGACGTTTCTTTAGTACAACACAAGTTAACACACGCGGTACCGTACATAATATAAAAATTATGTTTCACTTAGCAACTCGAACATTATATTATTATTCTTCACTCGGATAAAATTTTAATTGAACAGACTCCTCGCAGCCAAAACTAATTTTTACGGGTCAATTATCACCAGGAAACCGAGATCGAGCTTTAATTATGCTGTATTACTTACCTACTGTACACTATGGAATGCCTCACAGAGGTCATCATAATTATATTAATTATGCTGTTGGAATTACTAATAACTGTACACAAATAATTACGAATTCTCATTATAACACGGTGTGTTACTTGTGTATGTATTTGGTGTCGATGTAGATAATTAAGGTCATAGGCGGGCCCGGACTAAGGCCTTTAGAGGCCCTAAGCACTGAAAAAATTATAGTGCCCCATATGTAATTAAAGATAAAACAATACTAAACCGTGGATTAAATTTATATTTTTCGAAATTAAAAAAAAAAAACGTACATGTATACCGAAAATAAAATACCTCCTTTCTAGATTTTCTAATAGCAAAACTCTGGATAATTTCACCGAAGCTGACTCGACGAAGAATATTCGCTTCCATACACAGTAGGGAAAGTGAATCAAGTCTGTCCTGACACATTGTTGTTCTATGAGGTCTTTTTTTATTCTTTTCGGCTGAGAAAAAGAGCGTTCTGAGGAGCAGTTAATGATCATTAATATTAGAAAAATACATCGTGCGATCTCCACATTAAGAAATATACATTGTATCCTGTCTTTCATTATGGTGGCATGAAGATCAGTGTGATTGAATTTCGTTTTTAATTAAACTTTGCGCGCATATAACAGTGGAAGTGCCGTAGTTCTCCTCAGAGATTCATGTTAAAGTCAACTAGTTCTTGGGGTCCTTGTGAATATTGTTCGTCAGAGAAGTCCATATCGCTTAGAAAAGAAAATCTACTTGGTACTTCTTTGTATACTTCACTTCTCATCTGCATATGAGCTTCAAGTGTATCAATTATTATGGAGTAATAAGTAGATTCGCGAAATTTGTCTCTAAGATTCATTGCTGTTTCGGTCACTGCCATCGTATGCTTTTTTTTTTTTTTTATTCTCTTCCGGGATGGGGCTTCCTTGAAGTCAGTATCAGGCAAGATATCTTTTGATAATATTATGTCTTCAAGTCTTTCGAATTCATTCCTCAACGTGTGTAAGTGGTCTACAAATGATTCGTAGAGGTTTGCATATGTTTTCAAATCCAATTCCCTTTTTTAGAGAGCTTGACTTGTGTGGTGAAGGTGTTGTAAAATTTCATTCCATATGGCCAATATGAATACAAACTCTAGTTCTTGTATCTTGTTTGCAAAGTTTTCTGCCTCTCGTATAGTTTACCCCTTTTGTGATGTTTTCAGCTTTATTTTCTATTGCATCCACAATCTTTGAGTAGGACTCCAGAATTGCACTTGTTGCCACTGCATGTGCCTCCCAGCGAGTATTAGAAAGAGATTTCAACACACGATCATTGCTCAAATATGCTTTAAGAACTGCCCATCGCTGTGTTGAGAGAAAACTTACTGCCACCGGACAACAATCAACAGCACTGTGGCCAACAAGATTGTGTGCAGTACATGGTATGAATATGCCATATTTGTTCTGTTCAAAAATCATCTGTTGCATTTCTTGATAATGCCCTGACATGTTGGCAGAGTTTTCATAAAATTGACCTCTGCACTTTGAGAAACCTATTTTCCTATTTTGCAAACTTGGCACAGATAATTGCAGTAGTTAATTTGACATTTATTCACGAATGTGGCTTTTCATATTGAAGAATGTTATAAATCGTTCAACTGGTTTTCCGTCTGTTGGAGAAACATATCTTAGTATAATACTCAATTCAATTGAGTATTATACTCAGATACGTTTCTTCCACATAATGATCAATTGACTCAATTGATCATTATGTGGAAGATCAGGTGTAAAGTCGACATATAAATTGAAGTACCCAACAGCACTTATTTCATTCACAACAGCTGAACGAACTTTGTCACTCACTAGACCAATGAGTTCATCACATACTTACCCGTGATGGTGACCGTTACAGGGCTACACTCTTGACTCCTGATTGAAGAAACTGGTGTAACGCGCCCTAAAAATTATCCTTTCGATTTTGTGTGAGACTATATGACACAACGGATGAAGAATTTGAAACCCTACTGAGACAACAGGAGTAGAAGTGTTCATTTTGAATTTCATCTGACCCCTCCGTATAGATACTTTTTAGAGCGAGGTGTATGTTGTCATACCCAGTAGGATTAAAAGGTAAGCCCTGCACGGCGGTGATATTAAAAATAAAATACAAGGATAGAAAAGGTGAAAAGCTGAAATAAAGTCAGCAGAAAAAGGAAAGCAGAAATAGTGATACTGAGATGTCATGTCGAGGAAAGGTCGCTCCGGGGTCACTTGACTGTGGCTTCTAACAGATACAGCACTTATTATTATTATATGTTATGAGGTAAACTAAAGACCCTGAACACTACGAGAAAGTAAGTATCAAGAAAAGGGCTTTAGTGTACGACTGTCAAGGACGTGAAAACTCTAAACACAAGTGACTCAGGATGGACATTACTAGCAGGTGACTCAGGTTGGACACTACTAACAGGTGAATCAAGTTGGACACTACTAACAGGGGACTCAAGTTGGACACTACTAACAGGGGACTCAAGTTGGACACTACTAACAGGGGACTCAAGTTGGACACTACTAACAGGGGACTCAAGTTGGACACTACTAACAGGGGACTCAGGTTGGACACTACTAACAGGGGACTCAGGTTGGACACTACTAACAGGTGAACTCTGTTTGGACACTACTAACAGGGGACTCAGGTTGACACTACTAACAGGTGAATTGGACAGTCACTAACAGGGACCCAGGTTGGACACTACTTAACATCACTAACAGGGGACTGGACAGTTGACAGGGACACATTAACAGGGAACTACTGGTTTGACACTACTAACAGGTTCACACTACTTCACACTACTAACAGGTGAATGACACTACTAACAGGGGACTTTGGACACTACTAACAGGGGACTCAGGTTGGACACTACTAACAGGGGACTCAGGTTGGACACTACTAACAGGTGAATCAAGTTGGACACTACTAACAGGGGACTCAAGTTGGACACTACTAACAGGGGACTCAAGGTTGGACACTACTAACAGGGGACTCAGGTTGGACACTACTAACAGGGGACTCAGGTTGGACACTACTAACAGGTGACTCAGGTTGGACACTACTAACAGGTGACTAAAGTAATGTTAAGGCCTCGCTTGATGGTCCCTTAAGTTGACAGTGTACATCTTCTCAGCTGCTTTGATTTGCTTTTCAAATTTCAAAATTTCCTGTTTTGTATTTATCTTCATTTTTTGATTAGCTTCTTAGCCTTCATATATGGCAAATTCATGTATAAATACACAGTAAAGATTTCTTTTCCCTCTTCCAAACCGAGGATCAATAATCTTCTCTCTCACGCTTGGGCTGGTCACAGTGGGTATATTCCAGAGTGGATTAGTATACGCTCCTAGTGTCTCCGTATCATATCGTTGCCACACAGAGCAGCAAGCGGCATATAGGAGATGAAAGTCCGCACAGGAAGACTCTCAAACAACTCTGTTACGGAGTTTGGTCAAACGGTGGTGTCTAATGTGCGTTTGTTCCGAAAATTCTCTTCTGGTTGGTGTTGTTAACACATCTTAGTCCTGTAAGAATCTTACAGTATATTTCTCATTAACATCTGCAAATTCGTAGTGTGAAACTATATCATAGCAGACAGGTTGCTATATAAACGTAAACTATAATACCTGTAATGCCAAAGCTTTAGTTTTTGGCAATTTGTGATGCTGTGAATCTAAACTTATTTACTTTTCTCCCCACTACTTTACTCTCCAGCAACAGTTGAACCAAAATTTACAACTCGTGCATATCACTACTCTTGATGTTAACTTTGCCAATAAATGCATTCACCTTTGACAAATGTCGCCGACAGCTCGGTACCTCATGAATGGTCGTTGGTGCTGTAGAGAGTCGAGTTGATAGTTCTGATTGTCTAGCATCATCTCCATGCCTCAGGGAGGTGAAGAAAGCTCATGTTTATCAATAATTTGAGTCCTGCTTCCTCCACATGAGGCAGAGTACAAGGATGGGTGGCGAGCCATTCCTGTTATTACACAAGGACAGCCATTAAATCAATATTAAGTATAACTTTCTGTGAAAGACAACGCTCCCTGAAACATAAAGCGAATCCAGAAGGGCTTGGTCCTTGAACTCCTCCCAGGAGATATTTATGAACCTATTCAGTTCTTTCAGGGTAGTGAATGCACTCTGGAATGTGTTGCTACGAGAGGGAGGTACGCCAACCCCTATACTGAGACAGCTTCCTTCCTTTGAGAAGTCCCCTTGTACCAATAGCTGCAGGGCTTCATTGATCCCGTGTACTGGGGACGCCACAGTAGCGTCCAACGGAAGGTCAGGAAGTCACTATCAGGGAGGCGGATCGTTTTCCTTGCCTCAGTAGTCAGTCAATTTACAAACACTATTAGCGCTTTCAACTATAGTTGAAAGCGCTAATAGTGTTAATCCCACCGATGGTCTCTCGATGAGTCGGAGGTACTTGAGGGACTAGACTGAGGGACCAACATGGACACAAGAGACCAAGAGGAACCCTAGACCAAAATCAATCCATTAGGTCGTGTCTCACCAGCCAGGCGACGGGCTATTCCTCTCTCCTGCTACTGTCGTTGCCACTTACCTTGTTTGTTATGTTTCAGAATTTCGTAAAGGTTTATGAGTGGATCTATTTTTCATTTCTACAAGAAGAGTATGCAGTTACCTCAACATTATATCAGTTCATTGATATCACTGAACGGTATATTACAATAACAGGAAAAGAGAGAGGCTGACAGATTAACAGTCAAATTTGTAAATATCCAGACAGAAGAAAAACAGACAGGCAGACAAAAAGACAGATACGAGAGATTCAGTAGTAAGGTGTTTGCTGCCTCCGTTGGTTCATCACTTGTGGCCGCGGGAGTTAGCTACACCCTCTCCCTCCTTTCCACTTACTGACGGACCAACACGCGCTAAGAGTGTAGCCGGGGGCAGGGGGGGAGTGTATGAGCAGCAACAGAGAGCTTTAGTTGTTGTGCTGGTCGAATACGGGAATAGTAATATAATAATAATAATAATAATAATAATAATAATAATAATAATAATAATAATAATAATAATAATAACTAACGGTTTACTGAAAGAGCATGGGAGCCAGAAGACTAAAAATATGCAGTTACAAAATTGGGGTATGGATCACGTGACTGACAAATAATATACAAGTAACATAAGTGATACAAATATGATATATAATAACAAGGTGGGGAAAAGGTCATACTACAGGGCATTTCAACATAGTAAAAGTGCAAAAATGTAAGATTGGCAGGGAGTGAACACACTGGTTGACTACGAGTTGTTGATACTTTTTACAATGGTTGGGACTGAGCTGTTCTTAAAGCGTCGGTACGTGCTCGTAGGGGATGGATGCGGTTGTGGTGTCGAACAGCAATTAGCGGACGTGGTGTTTATCAGAGAGAGCCGAGAGGGCTAATTTGTTGAGCGCTTCTTGATATGTAGAGTAGGAGGGGAGAGAATATACAGTACTTGCATGACCTCTTCTGCACTTTATCTAGGTGTTTCCGTTGTGCGGCATTAAGGGAGGAAGACCAGGCAGGGGAGGCATAGGTGAACTTGAGTAGTATGAATAGTGTGTGTGTGTGTGTTTGTGTGTAAAGAAGACATTTACTGATATCATGCCAACTTTGAGCCTCTGAACAAACCCTAAAACGTGTGAAAAACTTCAGAGGTTCAAAGTTAACATAATACTGAGTTTAGATTCCACAGACACTAAAAATGGTCATCTTATAAACACACACAAAAGCTCTACCACAGTATCAAGCCAACCTTGAACCCTCGAAATATTCTTTAACGAATCACTTCCTTAATAAAGCATTTCAGAAGTACACACAACTGAAGAACAAGCTCTCAAGCGCTTTCGTGTAATTCACACCTTCAGGGGCGAGTACAGACTAAGGAGTATTTATTGACAAGGCTAATATATACAGTAAAGGAGAGTGACATCAAGTCCCTAGGGGACAGCAAGTGTCCACCATAAACAGATCATAAGGTAATGACCCAACCCTTTCACCTGGTTACAAATCTTGTTAATCACAAAATTGTCCAATTTGTACATGCCATTACTCAAATTCATGTTGACAGATTCGGTATGTTTAATATTCCAACTGACGACTGAATTACAAGGAAATATTGAGGAAGCATTATCCCAGTCAATGCAATGCTTATTATCTTGTAATTACACACACACACACACACACACACACACACACACACGCGCGTGTATGTGTGTGTGTGTGTGTGGAAACAAGCTCTTAGGAAGGTTATTAAGCTTAATAGCGTTCACAGAAGCAAGAAGCGCGGTTACGACATGAGGAGAAGAACGAGCAGGAGGCTCATTTTGCAGAAGTATAAGTTTTCATGCACCCAATTCTAAGGCAATTTATTTCCCCCTTGGGTTGTTAAGGGAGAGGGTGTTCCAATTACTAACTTGCCTGGTGGGTGTTGGAAGCCAGTGAAATCTGTGGAGGGGACGACGAGGACAATTCACCTCGATGTACTGAGACACCGCTGGTGGCCCACGACACCCTGTTGGCCAAGAACAACCCATGCTGGCCCGGGACACCCCTGCTGTCCCGGATATAGCCCTGTGACCCAGAAACTCAGCTGTAAGCCCGGGAACACTTCTGTTTGGTCCGAAAATACCTCTGTTAACCCGGAAACCCCATGTTGGCCCGGAACACTTCAACAAAATTTTAATAATGAAGACAAAGGTAAATAGTTAAGTGGAGGAGATGGAAGACTTTATGATGTCCGAGAAAGAACAAGGGAGAGAGTGACGAGAAATGACGAAGATAAGGAAGGAAGGAAAGTGTAAGGAGGAAGATTTGGATTACGAGACCTGATAGGAAGACGATCAACTCCGGTACAAGGTGTGGCTACGGTGTTCTGATCCTCGCTATCAATCTACCTTCCCCCCCATCACCCTCATCACTCTCCCTCAACACCCTCACTCTCTCCCTCATCACCCTCACACTCTCCCTCAACACCCTCAAACTCTCCCTCAACACCCTCACTCTCTCCCTCATCACCCTCCACGCTCCATCAACACCCTCCACACTCTTCCTCAACACCACCTCTCCTCAACACTCCTTATACTCCCCCCTCCCAAGAGGTAGTGCCAGTAGTCCCCCTTAGTCCCCCCCCAGTGCCAGTGGTCCCCTTTGACTCCAGTGCCAGTCCCCAGTCCCCCAATGGTTGACCCCAGTGCCAGTAATCCCCTGACCCCAGTGCAATGGTCTTCCTTTGATCCCAGTACCAGTAGTTATCATTTGACCACAGTGCCAGTAGTCCCCTTTGACCCCAGTGCCAGTAGCCCCCTTGACCCTAATGCTGCCAATGAGTCCCATTTGACCCCAGTATCAGTAGTCATCATATGACCCGTGCCAGTGTTCCTCCTTCGACCCCAATGCCAGTAATCCCCATTTGACCTCAGTACCAGTAGCCCCTTCGACCCCAATGCCAGTAATCCCCATTTACAGTTTTGACCCCAGTGACTCCAGTGCCAGTAGTCCCCCCTTGACCCCAGTGCCAGTGAGTCCTCCTTTGATCCCAGTACCAGTGGTATCATTTAACCACAGTGCCAGTAGTCCCCCTTGACCCCAGTGCCAGTAGCCCCTTTGACCCTAATGCCAGTGGTCTATTTGACCCCAGTACCAGTATTCCTCCTTCAAAGCCCCAATGCCAGTAATCCCCATTTGACTCCAATTAGTAGTCCCCTTGACCCCCAGTGCCAGTAGTCTTCCTTTGATCCCAATGCCAGTAGTTATCATTTTGACCTGACCACAGTGCCAGTAGTCCCCCCTTGACCCCCCAGTGCCAGTAGCCCCCTTTGACCCTAATGCCAGTAGTCGTATTGTTAGTATCAGTAGTCATCATATGACCCGTGCCAGTATTCCTCCTTTCGACCCCAATGCCAGTAATCCCCATTTGACTCCAGTGCCAATGGTCCCCCTTTGACCCCAGTGCCAAGTAGTCTTCCTTTGATCCCAGTACCAGTAGTTATCATTTGACCACAGTGCCAGTAGTGCTTGACCCCAGTGCCAGTAGCCCCCCCCTAATGCCAGTAGTCCCCATTTGACCCCAGTATCAGTAGTCATCATTTGACCACAGTGCCAGTAGTCCCCCTTTGACCCCAGTGCCAGTAGCCCCCTTTGACCCTAATGCCAGTAGTCCCCATTTGACCCCAGTATCAGTAGTCATCATTTGACCCGTGCCAGTATTCCTCCTTCGACCCCAATGCCAGTAATCCCCATTTGACCCCAGTGCCAGTAGCCCCCCTTCGACCCCAATGCCAGTAATCCCCATTTGACCCCAGTACCAGTAGTTCCCCTTCGACCCCAATGCCAGTAATCCCCCTTTGACCCCAGTGCCAGTAGTCCTCCTTTGATCCCAGTACCAGTAGTTATCATTTAACCACAGTGCCAGTAGTCCCCCTTTGACCCCAGTGCCAGTAGCCCCCTTTGACCCTAATGCCAGTAGTCCCCATTTGACCCCAGTACCAGTAGTTCCCCTCTGACTTCAGTGCCAAGACACCTATTAACTCTAGTTATAATCCTTGACCTCGACGCCACTATTTGATCTACAGGAGGTGGGTGAGCCATTGTGCCAGTTACTGTGTGTGTATAGTGAGTCGCCAGCCACTCCGCTCCACCCTACACCCTCCTGCTTCCACTCCTACAGTATATGTATTTGAATTTATTCAATAAAATGTTACATTAGTTTATTTGTTTATTATTCATTAATATAATAATTACTTTATGTATCTATTCATCAGTTCAATAATTTGTTCATCCATGTATTTATTTAATGATTTACTTGTCGTCTTTTCTTTCTCAGGTAAGAGACTCCCTTTAAGTAGGGTGAGGATGTTTGCCTGTCGCAGTGATAGTCGGACGCTTGAGATCTGATATTAATAAACAAAATTCACGACAAAAATATATGAAACGCATGACCACTTTTTAAAAAAACCTGATTATCAACATTTCAAATTCTGGCATCACGCCCACCGTGATGCCCGCCACTGTGAGGATGGCTGTGACATGACTAAACACGAGTAGGCAATATGTGGTCATTATAGAGAATAATACTTTAAATTGCATATTTATAACTTCATTTATCAGCTGGTATAGATAGTTGAATAAAACTGACTAAATTAAACACAATCATTAAAATATTGGTCATAAATCATACTAATTAATTCCTTATTAATTAATGAAATATAATTTTGGAAAATTACATATCTGGCAACAGCTCATGATTTAATGCATATAAATGTGAACAGGCAAGGTGGAAGGTCAGTGGTGTCACAGCTGTCATAGGGAGTATACATATAAGGTTAAGACAGCAATTTAATAATAGGTTATTATTCTTAAACTGTAATATCCATATAAACTTTTAACCCATAAATCTACTGAAAAAAATATACAAGGTGATTCAGCAAAGAGTTCATTAAATTGGAGGATGAAATCCTTGGATAATTCTAAGCCACAATGGCTCTATGGTAAAATGTTGGATTCTACATATGCCCACGTGTTTGTGACAGGTGCGAGTAAATTAAACATAGTCCAGACATTCTAGAAAGCGTCAGACAATCAATGGTAAGACGTGTACAGGCCTGCATTGAGGCAAAAGGGGGCAACTTTGAACATTTTCTTTAGGTTGTAACAAAGAGGAGTCACACTGTAGAGATCTGTGAATAAATGATTACAAAAACCTATGGGGGTTTCACTTCAAATTCACTCTCATTAATACATCTTAAATGTATTGTAACATGGAAACTTTGCAGAATCTGACAGTTTACCATAGAGACATTGTGGCTTAGAATTATCCAAGGATTTCATCCTCCAATTTAATGTATTCTTTGCTGAATCACCCTGTATAGCTATACAGAATCCGCCTTGCCAGTCCTTTTTAATTCCTTAATCTAAATGACGTCACACCTGATATAGAATATCATATAGAAGTTATTTTCACGTGATTTTTCTAAAAAAATATACTAAATTATCAATATTTTTTCTCAAGTTCTTATCTATTTTCTGGAAGGTACAAAGAAAGAAGTCATGGTACACTCCATTGCGTTATGTTCCGAAACCCATGACGAAGGAATTTGGGTAAAGTGAAGGCGAAACTTCGAGATTTCAGTCTGAACAGAACTTTACCCAAATTCTTCGTTATGGGTTTCAGAACTTAGGCACAATAAGTGTAACGTGACTCTTTTCTTTGACTGTACAAACATTATAATAGTAATAATAAACAATACCCAAGGCCACCTAGGCGTGAATTTGTTTAAGGTGTAGAAGCTGTCGCCAACACAACAACCACACCCTAAGTTAACGAGTTGCATGACCCACTGTCAAGGAATAGTCCAGAAGACCGAACAACTCACCAACTGCACTGGCTAACCATTACCCCGGAACACGATCCGCAAAACGATTAACATCCAGGTTCCCAACTACAGCTGGGTAGACAGAGGCAAATGGCATAAAGCTTGCCCATAGTTTCACCCTGCCCGGGGATCGAGCCAGGGTCCGCTCACTTGCAGAGGCGAGCATGCTGACCATTACACCACAGGACGCCGATATGGCAGCCCCAGTACCAACATTAACACAGAGACGCACGCACACTTTGCATTAATACTCATAAAAATACCCACGATCACGCACGCACGCACACAATACTCAAAAAGGAAGTGGGAGAGAGAGGGGAGAACAGAAGAGAGGGGAGGAGAGGTGAGAGGATGGATGGGGTATTTCTGAAGAGAGAGAGAGAGAGAGGGATGGTGAGGGAAGAGAGGAGAAGCGGAGAGGTCACGACGAGAGAGAGAAGAAAATGCAAGGGAGGAGTGACTGTGAGACACGAAGAAGAGAGAAGACAATAATGAAGAACAGAAACACGTGAATAAGCAAACAGTGAAAAGGACGAAATAGTATCACTTCAATGTCTTTTGGTAAGCTGTTTCATATTTAATTCATATATCTATATTCAATCTGCATTTCATGTATTGTAAATATGATGAATAGCAAAGGTAGATATTTTATACTTTGTTTTTCTTGTTGGGGAACGTGTATTCGATGAGGTAGGAATCACAACCAAAACCAAATTCAGGTGCAGATGTGATTGTTGTCAGACTAAGCTGGACCCCAGACATGAGGAGAGATGCACCGACTTTAAAAGAATCAACGTGGAAGCAAGATGACGATACTTCAGAAGATTGCAATGATCGTCTTTACCAGAATGCATGTTTTCAAAGGTTTTGGTTGTTGTTTACCCATATGTCATTCTTGTGTTGAGAGTAAGGCGTTTTATGGTCTCTAAGAAATGAGAAAAACAGACAGAGACAAATGATAAGACGAAAGAGAGGGAAGTCGGAATCAACTAAGTTCCACTTGGAGATTTTATCATTCAAGAAGTTGCAAAAGAGGAAAACGTAGAACGGAGAGATTACAAGATACACTTTGGTGACGAAGAGAGATATCACACTTCCTCTTTCAAAAATAATAATTTGCCAAATGATTTCGATGCGATGTCAAAGAAGATAAACAGTTGAGTTTTTCCCATATCCTAAAGGCCATGTTTTTTATCCATATGATCTCAGCTTAAATGAAACTCAGATGAACTCCATTCCCGAGACAACATCGCTGGAGAAGCCATAGTCATCTCTAAGAAATTACAAAAGGAACTAAAGTTGGTTCATCTATATTTTAGTCAGTATCTACAACAGTGCCAGAGACGCCGATGAAAGTAGATGTAGGAGGATGCGGTGGTGTGATAAGTTAAGTGATATCTACAAAAGTGTGGTTAGTTTAGGTTAGGTGAGTCGATTGGTGGGATAAATGTGTAGATAGAGAGTAAGGAGAAAGAAGGTGTCAGTGAGTCGGGGTGGTAGTGATAGTCTGCAACATAGGAAGGTGCGTCAAAACTTACACCAGATACATATAGCTTAAATGTGAGGGTATGAGATTCCGCCATCGTTTGTGTGAGAGGATTTCAATCACTTTTTTTTTGTATACGTTGTAGTTCCCTAGGAAGAAGACCTCAGTTTGTGGATTACGGCAAGACAAGTCGTCATGGCGAGAGTTGAAAAAGACAAAGAATGATAGGAAGTTTGAAGAGTTAAGAGAACAGTAAGAGAAACGAAGATACAAAATGATAAATGATAGAGAAAGTTTTTAGCCAAGATCACGTCAAAGTATGGAGACTCGAGGCCCACGAGGCGTGTAACTAATGTTGATGATGTAGTAATGAAACAGAAATTAGTGGAAGCATAACTGAACATTAAAGTGTCGAAGAGAACTGAGAGACTAGGAGAGGTACAGGCTCAGTGATGTACAGAGGAAGAAAAATTGGTAGAGGAAAGTGCATGTTGGTGAAATGAATAAAAAAAAGACAGGTTTTTCAGATGTGCCAGGGCCATGGAGAGTACTGTACCAATAGTGCTACTGCCCGGCCCTTCCCTTTCGTTGGCCGTAGCATAAGACTGTCAAGTGATCCCTTGGGAACCGACACAGTACGAGTGCTATTAGCGTTCTGAGTCAAAATCGCTTTATTTCCTGTAATTGATACCGTAATATTGATGCTCGTACTTGTGTGTGACGGTGACAGGAAAGGGGGATGAAGATTATATAATACAGGTTGTTGTTTGCTGTCATAAGAACAGTAGGAGGAAAAGGTGTTGAGGTTTACCCAGTGACCAGGTGTAGGTGCGGCAGGGAAGAAAGCGGCAATCTAGATATAGGAGGAAAAAATAAGGTCGTGAACATTCATCGATAGTACCAAACTGAGCGGTTTCTACCTATGACCTAAGGCCTTGGACATCGTTCGATAACTTGCAAGCATATACGTTTGAATATAATTGATGATTCCTTATTTAAATCATACCGATGGCATCCTTATGGCGGGCAACAAATCCGACAGAATTACAGTCCAATTAAGTGAACACGAACTTATTGAAGCATGCGAATTAATAAGACCGATAACGTGTTTGACTATAATTTCAGAAGACAAACGATGTCTTAGTAAAACTATAGATAACAAAATACACACACACTTGCATAAACGGTATCGACTGATAAAAAACAATATAACAATAAATAAAAGACGAAAAAAATGGCGGAAGAGACATTGAAAAATTCACTGATTAATTTAATTTTAAAACAATTTGACCCTCTGCCTAACCTGAGCCACTTGACAATCCCATCCCCAGCAAATATATGTCTTAATAATATTCTCTCATATGAAAACTAAAACAAGTATACTATCTCTATACAGTATAGAGGGTTACTGAATCGAAACACTCCTATATCTCCAAACTTCAGATCGAGGAATAAAGGACAGCGCTACCAACTACAGACTTCTGACTAGGAAATATAACTACAGAATATAAAAATAAAATACACTCTGAGCTACACAAAGGCAACGTACTGTGGTAGAAATTGGTTGATATGTAACTGAGGCAGCAGAACAGAGCGCCATCTTTTATTGAATATATAGGTTAACGAACGTGTGATAACGACATTCTACTGGAAATGTTTGTCTATGGCCGTCGTGGAATATACCAAAATCCCAGCTGCACACTATTGACTGTTGAACGGGTAGATGTGAGCATTGTGTTGATGTTATAATGTTTTACTAAACTTTAATAGCTAAAGTCTTTTAACACATAGTCGAGGTTAACACACACCGACGATCAACAACGAAACATTAAAAGATATAGAGTGAACGCCTTAGTAATGATGTCATGTGTAGCATCGGCATTATTTAGTCAAATTTAGCATTAAAAAGGAATTGTTCCATACTAAAAAATATTAAGCTGCTGGTGGAAAAAAAAACCTTGGACAAAAACCCCTCAAGTAAAGTGCAAAGTAGGACAAAAAAAACCTTATTTAGAGTAAAAAAAAATAGGACAAAAGTCACTAGCTCTCCCTGATGGAGTACTTCCTCCACTATGCATTAGACGGATTCCTCCCTTGTTTTCAATCCCAGTTATGGAATGTCCATCAGGCAACCACTGATGGTGAGGATCGCACCAACAACCTATACGAGAGTTGGAATTTTACTTTCCATGAGCTGGTGGGACATGACCACCCAACCATCTGGAAGGCCATTGGAAATAGAGAAAGGACTAGGCTCTTGTATCAACAGCCCTGATTAAGGATTCTCGTGGTGAGCCTCCAAGGAAACCAGTCACACGTGCCACAAAGGAGCATCAACAGCGTTTGAAGAACCTATGTCTGGACTATGTGAATGAGTGGAAGGCCTTGGAGGAATTTCTGAATGGCGTAGGTCACAGTCTCAGGTTGAAGTAAAATGAACTTTAAATGAATCGTGTCACTTAATGAGATTTCTAATACTGAGCTTTATTTGTCTGATTTTTCCTAGATGCGATATGATGTTACTTTCATTATATTAATTTTTATGAATATGTAAATAATTTTGTGCTTCTGTAAAACAATAAGCTATAAATTTATAATGCAAGTGTTCATGTGTGCTACTGTGTAATACTTAATGCCTTCCTTATTGCAGTCTTATGATATAATAAATGTAATATTTTACATGTCAGAGAAGTGTTCATAAACTATAAATAATAAAAAATAAATAAAAATTATGATTTAAAAATTTCTTGTTATTATTTGTCCCGGGGTTTTTTGTCCTGCAGAGGTTTTGTCCGGAACCCGTGGATATGTAGGTAGTGGCTTAGTGACAATAACTGGAGATCTATGCCTGCCTTTCCAAATATTTTTCAGATTAATCTTTTTTTCATTTATTCATTTGGAAGTTTTGTATTCAGCCAACAAGTTTTTGTTGTTCCTAAAGCTCTGAAGGGAATATAAGATCATTTAGCCAATCACAGACGAGAACTGGAATTAAGGAACTTACGTCATAGACACTGAGAACGGAACAAGATAACTGAATGCACAGTAACACCTTACGCCTGTCACTGGCAATTGATACAGCCGCATATGCAATTTCACACAAAAAGCTAATTGTAATTCCCTTTTACAGACGATGGTACAATCCATGGAAGAAAACGTAATGAGTCCACAAGTCGTCAGTTCAAGATGTACGAAAATATGTGTAACGAATAGCCAGTAAAATGGAGAGACAAAAGAGTATGTGAGATATTAATTTTTTTTTTTTTATTACGGGGATTAGCCCACCCGGGCACAGGTCACTGACCCACATAAGGGCCTCGGTGGCAAAAATGTTATAATGATAATACTAATAATAATAATAATTCACAGTAAATAAAATCTATAATAAAAAAAAAAAATTAAATAAAATAATAATGATAAATATAATAATAATAACACTAATAATAATAATAATAATAAAAATAATAATAAAGAACCATAAAGAAATGCAAAAATAGAAAAAAAATCAATAGTGAGAAACATTATATGTATGTTGTCTTGTCAATAGTAAGAGAAACAATTGAGACCCTGCAATTGTGTGTAAATGAGGCAGAATGTCAGATCAGCAGCCTGGGACTTGGTCACAATTTTCGTGATGCCATATGGCAGCAGGGTCTACCATTAGACAACACATTATGCCTCCAATATCTTCCCAGACAGTAGTACCTCCCTGTTTGGTAGCTGACTATTATCTACATAATAACATAATTTCATAGTTCCAATAGTTAAGATACAATACGTAAACATATCAACAGTACACCAGAGGAAGCATTATTACATCCAACGAGATTAGGGGAAAAAGCTGTCAGGAGTGATGAAGGCAGGATACGAGGAGGTGCTCAGAGGCAGAAGGACTGTAGAGGAAGCCTCCACCCTGCAGTGACTGACACGGGTAACCACCTTCGCAACGCCGTGGCGGTATCTCGTGTCGGGGGCTCAATCACCTGTAACCTTGCTCTGCGCCACCCCTGGAGGTCCGTGGTCAATAGTAATACCAAGGTGTAATACGTCTGGTAACTACTCTGTTTGGGGAGCCAGGATGGAAACAGACAGACAAACAGACATGGTTACAGGGTTAGAGGTCAAATGATAAGGGCTGCAGGGTTAAGGGTCACAGGTTTAAGGTCACAGGATTAAAGATTCTATGTCTAAAGGTCATAAGTTAGCACATACTAAAGGTCACAGGGTTAAAGTTCACAGAATTAAAGGTCACAGGAATAACGGTCATAGTGGGGTCTAAGGCCACAGGGTTAGAAGATACATACAGTAGTTAAAAACATAGGTTAAAGGTAACATACTTAAAGGTCACAGGGTTAAAGTTCACAGAATTAAAGGTCACAGGAATAACGGTCATAGGGTTCAAGGCCACAGGGTTAGAAGATACATACAGTAGTTAAAAGTAACATAGTTAAAGGTCATGGGGTTAAAGGTCACAGGGTTAAAGGTTAAAGGGTTAAAGGTCTCAGGGTTAAAGGTCACAGGAATAACGGTCATAGGGTTAAAGGCCACAGGGTTAGAGGATTCATACAGTAGTTAAAGGTAACATAGTTAAAGGTCATGGGGTTAAAGGTTACAGGGTTAAAGGTCACAAAATTAATAGTCACGGGGTTATAGCACACATGCAGAAGTTAGACGTCACAGGAATAAAGGTCACAGGGATAAAGGTCACAGTTAAAGGACATTATAGTTATAGGTCAAATATAAAGTAGTACAGTAATGGAGAACATAATGTAACATATTATAGTACAGTGAGGGTGAACCACATACAAAGCTCTATCATACTAGTGGACTGTATTCCTTTACTGTACCTATGCGAATCGACTTGTCTATAGGAAGGTGTAGAATCGCAATCACGTAAAATACCCAATAACGAACCTATAATATAGCGAACACTCGTTATAATAAATGAAATTTTTACCCAGAGAATAATTAAAAAAAGTTTGATTTAACAGTAGTTGTTAAGTATAGCGACAACTTCTAAACAAAACTTTGGCACAAAATAATCTTACTTACTGAGAATATTACTAAGTAAATTTAAAGTTTTAATTCTTATTTATGAAATTTGTTATTTTTTTTTTCGTATTACTTATGTTTAGTGTAATATTATATAGAAGCCATTTAGGTATGGTAGTTATGGACTTGATGCCGGTTTATTTCTGATATTTCCAAGGAGAAGTGAAACAACATATCCTGACCAACCTAACCGAACCTAACCGAACCGAACCTAATATAAACTAAGATTCGGTTAGAATGTTTACATTAGGTTACTTTATTTGGGCTAAGTTCGGTTTGGTTATGTTAAATATTTTTACTTACAGCAGATCATCGTGATTAGGTTCGATCAGGTGAAGATAGGCTAATCAGGTGAAATTAGGTTAATCAGGTTAATTTAGGTTAATCGACTATAGTAAACACAGATATTTCAATCAACAACGATATTTTGCCAAATAGTTTTAATATGTAATAAACACTTTTCTCGTAATACCTAATAAACATTAAAAAAACCAGTTGATAAAGTGTACAGGTGAGGACAAAATTCCTTGGACACTTGGCAATAACTGGCCTTAAGAGGAGGGGATTGGAATATTGATATATGTCCGCAGATTTTTTCTTTCTATTAAAAGGTGCTGTTTCTATTTTGTGGTTCCGAAAACTATAAAGAGCAGCAGGACGCACAGAAGCATACACAGAGCTCAGGTAAATTAATTATTAACAGATTCATATCCATGTGTGTTGATATCAGGTGTCTACAAATACTTCCTTCCATTGCTAAACAGAATCACTATTTCAAGTGATCAATTTCATCAATAAACTTTAATTACCATGGCTTCATATATTTCCCACGGGGTAGTCATTTGATGAGGTTTTAACCCCTTGACTACGATCATGTCTCCCTCAAGTACAATGTCATCATACACAAGATACTTGGTCATCGTATTTCAATGGTCAATTCAAGGTACTCATGGGATTGAACCAAAGTACTCAAGGGATTAAGTGAAGATAGTCATGGGATTTAGTCAAGGTGCTCAATGTTTCTTTTTTACCCATTTAACTTCACTGTTTGGATAAAATCATGGCTCACGATAGAACGCAGAGGGTCAGCGTAGATGGTGTTAAATCTGAGAGGGGCCGTGTAACCAGTGGGGTTCCCCAGGGGTCAGTACTGGGCCCACTCTTGTTCATAATCTACATAAACGATTTAGATACTAGGATCAGCAGTGACATAAGCAAGTTTGCGGATGACACCAAAATAGGGCGGCAAATTAATTCAGGGCAGGATGCAAATGCATTACAGGAGGATCTAAATAAACTGCAGGGGTGGTCTGAAAATGGCAAATGAAATTCAACACCAGCAAGTGCAGTATTTTAATATTAAGAACAAATACTTATAATGTATACAGCCTTAACATCAACCCAGAGAAGTCGACTTGTGAAAGAGACCTAGGGTACTTTGTAAGCCTCGACCCACGCCCAGAAAACAGTGCGTTAATGTTCGGAAATAAGGCAAACAGAGTATTGGGTTTTATATCCAGAAGTGGCAACAAGAGTGTGATATCTTATTGCAACTATATCTTGCGCCAGTCAGGCCGCACCGATTATGCAGTTCAGTTCTGGTGCCCCTATTATAGAATGGATATAAATTCACTAGAGTCGGAAAGGCAAAGAATGACAAAAATGATTCCGGGACTTAGAAACCTTCCATATCAGGATAGGTTAATGAAACTTAACTTGCATTCCCTAGAAAGACGAAGAGTGCGGGGAGATATGATAGAAGATTTTAAGTGGGTGAAAGGAATCAATAAAGGGGATATAGATAAAGTTCTTATAATATCAGAGCAGGATAGGACTCGGAGCAACGGATTCAAGTTGGATAAGTTTAGGTTTAGGAGGGAAATAGGAAGAAACTGGTTCACAAATAGGGTGGTGGACGAGTGGAACAAGCCTAGCAACTTTGTAGTAAGTGCGGGAACCCTGGAAAGTTTCAAAAGGAGGCTAGATAGATTCATGGATGATAGAGAGTGGTAGTAACTCTCGACAGGAGCTGCCATGCACAGGCCAACCGGCCTATTGCAGACTCCTTATTTTCTTATGTTATGTTCTCTTATGTTTGACACAACTGAACTATGTTTGCTGATTCTATACCGGACTGCTGCCAACTGAACTATTTTTGCTCACATCAAGTTTGTATTAAACTAAATATGTGGTGCCCACTTCCTGATTGTTTTCATTGCTAATTAATCCGTTCAATAAGTTGTTTTCTTATCTATTTTATTCTGGCTACCGCCAAACGATTTTATTCAGGTAAGGAAGTTCCATCTCGTAGTCAATCTTCGCTGCTTCTACAAGACATAGATTCAAACATATTCTTAATTCATTTGTCATAAATGCTGCCTCCTTTTACAAATGAACACCTTACTTAGAACATGTATTCATCCCCCTCTCATCCTATTGTAACTTTAGCATTTTCTTATCTGGTTAGTATTAGGATGATTATACTCAGCCGAGAAAATTCGTCGGTATTGTCAAATCATTATTATGCATTGTAATCTCTCCCAACTTATATACTGTACACTTTCTCTCCTCAACCCAGGCACCCCCCCCCCCTACAGAAAGACACCTATCCCGACACACCCCTTCCGTCTCCCTACCTCAGGGAGAGAGAGGATTGGCAACGCTAAGTGATGAGTCTACTCTTCACTCTTCTTCACATTATCCCTTCCCCTTAATTCTCAAACTAGATCTGTTTCTAGAGCTGATATAATTTCATCTATCAATGCGGTTCTGTGCAGCATCTCCGAATGGGGAGGGAGAAACTTGGCTAAATTCAACAGTAATAAAACTCAGTATTTACCAATTACACTTTCCAGATTAGATGATCTCTCACCAATCACATTTCAGGACGCAATCATTCTGCAAGTTCTAAAATAGATATGCTAGGCCTCACCATTTCCTCTGATATGTCATGGAAACCACACATCCACAACTTTGCTAAAACTGCCTCCCGGAAGCTGGGAATGCTGTACAGATGCCGCAGCTACTTCACTCCTGAGCAGTTGCTTCAAGTTTATAAGGGATTCATTCGTCCTAACTTGGAGTACTGCTCTCATATCTGGGGTGGCTCTTCTGTCCACCCCACTTTTCAACAGGGCATTTCGTCTTATTGACTCTCCTCCTTTAGTTGATAATCTTTCTTCCCTTTCTTTTCGCCGCTATGTTGCTTCACTCTCTCTCTCTTTTACAGGTACTTTAACGGGCAATGTTCGGTGGATTTGGCATTCTGTGTACTGCCGGCAAGGCCGTGGGCTAGGAACACTTGTCTTGCTCGCAGTGCCCACTGTTTCTCTGCGGATGTCAGTCACACTAGAACAACGCGTTATAGTACATCTTTCTTTCCTCACACAGCCAAACTCTGGAATGCTCTGCCTTTTTCTTTGTTTCCATACTCATACAATGTCTCACTTTAAGACACTGGTTTTCCGGCATCTTCGTGGTGTAGTTTAATATAATCTTTTTCTTTTCTATTTTTAATTTCTTTTAACTCTTATTTTTTCCCCTCCTAGGCCCCGTTGTGGGTCGATGACCTGTGCCTAGGTGGGCTATTCCCCGTAAAAGAAAGTCTATTAGTGGAGATAGTCTACTAGTAGAGATAGTCTACTAGTGGAGATAGTCAGCAAGTGGAGATAGTCTACTAGTGGAGATAGTCTACTAGTGAAGATAGTCAGTTAATGGAGATAGTCTATTAGTGGAGATAGTCTATTAGTGTAGATAGTCTATAGGTGGAATAGTCAGCTAGTGGAGCTAGTCTATTAGTGGAGAGTCTATTAGTGGAGTAGTGGAGATAGTCTACTAGTGAAGATAGTCAGTTAGTGGAGATAGCCTACTAGTGGTAATAGTCAGCTAATGGAGATAGTCTATTAGTGGAGATAGTCTATAGGTGGAAATGGTCAGCTAGTGGAGCTAGTCTATTAGTGGAGTAGTGGAGATAGTCTACCAGTGCAGCTAGTCTATTAGTGGAGAAACTGTAATCTACAAAGGAGGACTTTGCATAACTAGTAGAGTAGTATGCAAAACAGAGAAAATAAAGAAAAATTAAATTTTTACCATTTATGGTGTTTTTATATTAATTTAACCTGTTAACGAAAGGTAATATCAGAGCAATGTCAGTACAAGAGTGTTGGCACGGTGGGGTGTCCACTCACACCAGCCGGGCTGCGATTTTTTTTTTCCTGAGGGCTTCCTTCATTTTGAACAAGTGGCACCGTCGCAGTGTTCGAAGCGCGGCACCAATGTACACAATCAGCTGGTGGCAGCAAGAATTCGTTTTATCTTGGCCGTGCTGGCTAGGTTAGGTTAGATTATTATTTGTTTGTATTAGTACCTATTACGTTAGGATATGCAATATTAAGCCAAGCATGAATGATCGTCTCTTATTCCCTCTTTCTTACGGAGTGTACAGTGGTGCCGTGCTTCCAACACTGAGACGGTGCCGCTTGTTCCAAATGACGGAAAACCTCAGGAAAAAAAATTCGCAGCCGGGCTCTACGGTTCTTGGGGCCCTGGGCTGGAGGTTCATATTGGGCCTACCTTTGAGGTTTGTGTTTGATTACCTATAAACAAGTCCGGCATTTATTATTTAAATTTATCTTTTCACTGTCCTGAAGCTGCAGTGAGTCTTATAATAAATTCAGTGTAATAATTATTACATATAGAGTGAGGGATTATATAGTACATTATATCAACACTACACTCCAACACAAAACATAACAAACAACAAAAAGTTGTTGTCAGTAAACGTAAGCTCGTGTCAGTACTTATAAAGGAACCAAGACAAAATAGAGAACATTACATGATATCTTGATAAAACATTAGCCGATAGCCTTTTTTTTAACGGAGATCAGCCCACCCAGGCACAGGTCACCGACCCACATCGGGGCCTTGTGGGCAGAAAAAAATTAACCAAAAATAAATACATAAATGATGTAATGGCTCTTGTCTCATCAACAGAAGTATTACATAAATGGGTTTATCACATTTGACTTATATACTAATTCATCCCCTGTAACTTTCCACTTGCCATGAGTTGTCATGCTCATATGACGTGAATGGAAGCCTCCTTGGGGCGCGGCCCGTTTGACAGTATGTCAGCACATGGGTCAGCTCGGGTAAGCCGGCACCCACGGCAGTCACACTCATAATCTTACATCGAACGGACGTGATCAAACGATCTATTTACATAGCCGCCGCCCTCTCCCGTCACACTCATAGATAGTGGAAGTTACGGTTTATTTACACTCAGGAATTATATAAACAATATTTTTTCAATAAAAGAAGAAACAACCATTGGGTTTCGCTACTCTTACCCAATATAATATATGTCTAGCCCCATATGCTTTATGGCTAGAACGATGAAAAAAATAAACAATTCAAGAATGAGTAACGATATAATTTATATGTTGTGTTGTCAAAGAAAGAGAAACAATTGAGACCCTACAATTGTGTGTAAATGAGGCAAAAAGTCAGATCAGCAACTTGGGACTTGGTCACAATTTTTGAGAAGTTGTCTATACCATTAGACAACACAATTATGCTTCCAATATCTTCCGAGGAGGTAGTATCTCCCTGTTTGATAGCTGTCTACTACCTACTCGTTTTGTTCATAAAGAGACAGATAATAATCTATTAATCTGATAAAAACTGTAAATAAACATTAGTTTGACTATTTTGATGCTGCCAGACCAATTTATGAATGTCGCTATTCCCTAGACTTATACTATACCTCAAAAGTAACTAAATTATTAAGGGGAAATGTCGCTAATAAACTACTTTACAGGGTAGCTAAAACCCATATTTACTTCTCCATCCATAAAATTTTTGCAAAATTGTGGGGCCTCCTAAGTGTGTGTTCCCGAGCAGTAACACAATTTACCCTCCCCTAAGGCCACCACTGCTCTGTCAAGTCTTTGTAGAAAGTAAGGATTTTCCCTCACACCTAACAAACTCGTAGTGATAATCGACAATGGTCACAAAGGAGGACTTTGCATAACAGTTTGACATTATGCTGAATTTCATTGACGAAAAATATCCCTTACTGATAGGACCTGCTCTAAGTAGCCAAATAACGAAAAAATGTGTGTGTGTGTGTTATTCCAATCAGATCAGCATTATCATATATATATATATATATATATATATATATATATATATATATATATATATATATATATATATATATATATATATATATATATATATATATATATATATATATATATATATATATATATATATATATATATATATATATATATATATATATATATATATATATCATGTAGATCCACAATGAAAACGTGGATAAGATAAATCTTGATAAAATCACACGGGAAAAGGGAAACAACGGAGCACCTTAGCTTTCGTCTTTATTCAAGACATCTTCAAAGGCAACTGGATTACATGGACAGAGAGAGGCTTAAATATACAGGGTGACCTTATAAAACATGAGGTCAGATCATAATGATGTCATCCACTAATCCCCACACCAACACACACGTAGAGGAGCTTAAGAGAAGGGGGTGACGTGACTAGTCAGGTCAGGTCAAAAATAAGGGACCCACTAAATAACTATCATACATCTAGATCAAAGGTTTTCAAAGCATTTTTAACCTTGGGCCACTGACAAATAAATTTATGTAACATATCAGTTTTGAACTGACCATCACTAAGGTTTATTGATTTTAATTCCTTAATCAGACTAGCTTCAACCAGAAGTCTTTCTGTGACACAAGATGATTTAAATACTTCTAAGCTTTTTTCCCAAGCAACGGGATGATAATTATTATTCCTAACATGAACGAACAAGGCACTGCTTTCAGATGCTGTTCTGATATTGTACTTATGTTGTTTGATTCTGAGTTGCAGTGTTTTTCCTGTCTGTCCTACATAATTACAATTACATTTGCTACATGGAATACAATAAACACTTCCATTTACATTCAAACATGGGCTATTTCTTATTAACATATTGGTAATGGTTGAGTCATACTTGAAAACAACATTAATATTTAGTAGCTTGAGGGACCGAACTAACGGGACAAATTCATTACGATAGGGCAGAGTCAAAATATTCTTCAGTGTAGGAATTTGCCTGGTTTGAGAGGAATGAAAGGATTTTTTAGCTAAGGTGCTCCGTTGTTTCCCTTTTCCCGTGTGATTTTATCAAGATATATATATATATATATATATATATATATATATATATATATATATATATATATATATATATATATATATATATATATATATATAAATAAGTATCCAACATCAGTAAATTGAAATGATATTTTATTCTACTGAAAATGAACCAAGATAATAACACAAATAGGCAAGTTCATAATATTATGTGGGATTTGTTTTAGCTAGCAAGGAAGACGACAGATATCACAAACATTCCATCAGTATCGCCATTGTCTGAGTCAGAATTATACATAGCTTTCAGGATACTAAGCTGCCAGTATACTTACGTTGATGTCAATATACTTAGCTGTCAGGAAACTTAACTATCAGGATACTTAGCTGCCAGTATATTTATCTCTCAGGGTAGTTAACTATCAAGATACCTAACATCGAATATACTTAACTGCCAGTATACTTAGCTGCCATTATACTTAGTCGCCAGTGTATTTTGCTGTCAGGATACTTAGCAATCAAGACACTTAGCTGTCAGCATGCTTATCTGTCAGGATAGCTATCTTTCAGGATACTTAGATGTAAGTATGCTTAGCTGCCAATAAACCTAGCTGACAGTCTTTAGGTGCCAGAATACTTATCTCTCAGGATACTTAGCTGACAGGATACTTAGCTATCAAGACACTTATCTGTCAGAATACTTAGATGCCAGAATAATTAGCTGCTATAATACTGACTGTAGCTGTCAGGATAGTTAGCTGTCAGGATACTTGGCTGCCAGTATACTTAGCTGTCAGGATACTTAGCTGTCAGTATATTTCGCTGCCAGGATTCTTGGCTGCAAGTATACTTATCTATCAGGATACTTACTGTCAGTATACTTATCTGTTAGGATACTTAACTGACAGGATACTTAGCTGTTAGAATACTTAGCTGCTAGTATACTTATGTCAGTATAGTTAGCTGTAAGGATATTTAGCTGCCAGTATACTTAGCTGTCATGATATTTAACTACCAGTATACATATCTGTCAAATAGTTAACTGTCAGCATACCTAGCTGTCAGTATACTTATCTGTCGGGATAGTTAGCTGCCTGTATACTTATCTGTCGGGATAGTTAGCTGTCAGGATACTTAGCTTCCAGTATACTTACCTGTCACGATACTTAGCTGTCAGGTCACATATTTGCCCGTATGCTTATCTGTCAGGATAGTTAGCTGTTAGGATACTTAGTTGCCAGTATACTTAGCTGCCAGGATACATAGCTGCCAGTTTACTTATCTGTCTGGGAAGTTAGCTTTCAGGATACTTAGCTGTCAGTATATTTCGCTACCAGGATACTCCCTCTGGGGTTAGAGGATTGTAAATTGTGATAGAGAAATATGACCGTGAAAACACAGGAACCAAATATCTGGTATCAATCACAAATATATATCGTCAAACATGGGCCAGTGAGCGGGTCATGTGTGAGTGAGCGGGTCATGGGCCAGTGAGCGGGTCATGGGCCAGTGAGCGGGTCATGGGCCAGTGAGCGGGTCATGGGCCAGTGAGCGGGTCATGGGCCAGTGAGCGGGCCATGTGTGTTATGGGCCAGTGAGCGGGTCATGGGCCAGTGAGCGGGCCATGTGTTAGTGAGCGGGTCATGGGCCAGTGAGCGGGTCATGGGCCAGTGAGCGGGTCATGTGTTAGTGAGCGGGTCATGTGTTGACAGTTTGCATTGTTAGTCCGAGTGATCAATCCATCAACAATTAAGTCAACATGTTGGAATAATCGCGTAACGATGTTATACTGCTTTCAACAGAGTATCTTCTGTTTCATAATTTTAACTGACGAAAAAGTTTTACAAAGTGAAGGTTAAATATCTTTTACCCAACTAAACAATACACTTGCAGCGTATTATTTATTGACACAGTGTACTGTACTAACGTGTGGGCCGCATCACAAACGTGGCAGGTGTTTGTAAAGTGCGATGTTTGTTACATTAAGCAAATTGTCAATAATAAACGTTATATTTTTGCCAATTGTATATTATGCTAAAAGTTAGGCGTATAAATATACTTATGAGAGCAGCTGTAGTAAGTCAGTACAACCTGTAACCCTCTTAGGATACTATTATTGTACATTATTACTTTCTTATCCGTTGGTCAACAGACATAATAACATTACTACTATAGAATTGTTGCAGACATGTCCAGTAGCAGTGGCGCCTCTTGATAATCTTTCTTGTTTTATAAAATTTTGCACTCGTGGTTCTTCCTAAAATAAACAACATGTTGTTTGGCTTACTCAGTTTCGAATTCTAAAACCACATACGTTTATTTACTCAATAAACTGCGAAATCTGTGGAAGCGATTCAGATTATAAAATGACGTGGCTATGCAAAGGTAGTTCATACCTGTGGTTGGTAGTGGCTGTCTGCACTCCTTTGAAACGGCCCTGTTCAAAATATTTTCACCTTGAGGACATTACCGTTTATAGAGTTCAAGGTCCCTCTACTGTATGATTAATACCCCGGAGTGTATCATTAATATGTTGTTCCCTCCCTAGACTAAAGAGCATCATGCAGCAAAATTAAAACTGAGACTTGAAGAAGGCAAGGCGAAAAACAAAGTGTAAATTGCTAGCAGAGAAGACCGATTACTAAACACAGGAAAATGATAAATGTAATGGCGATAGAACTAAATGAAGCGCACAGTGATGTTTGTAACAACTGCAGAATATAAGCAATATTAGTCGGGGTCCATCATCCAGTGACTGAGGCCCGGCAGTATCATACCAACATCCCATTGATTCGTGTTCGTTTACAGATATTGTACCACTATTTTTAAGTTAGGTCTTATTTAATCACCTGGCTACTTTAAATATATGTATCTGTTAATTTGCTAAATATTGTAGTAATTTTCTTTGCCAAAAAAATATTATTGCTGTAGTAATAATATGTAATTTTCCATTCTCTAGAAATGAACGTTGGATCACTGATGAGTTCGTGTCCTTCACCTATGCAGAGGACTGCCAGGCGGCCACAAAACGACCCCAGTCCCTTTACACGCATATAATCAATGGACTCTTAGCGTAAAGCATATTACTGTATTATCATGAGGTAAGTTAATATTTTATAGAAAATATACTCCACTGGGAAATGAAATTCTTACGGAAAACAGAAAGTAATTTAAATTAAGATAATGTTTAGTAAGCACACCAGCTCACCAGTTCCACAAGAACAGCTTAGAGCAACCTTCAACAGACGCAGCTGGACAATAATACACACACGCACACACACGCACACATGTAACAGCTTAGACAAATCCTTTTTACGGACAGGCAGATAAAAGGATATTATAGTATAAGCTTATTTTACCTAATGAATAAATACTTTAACGTTAATCTTGGGAATTAGGATGTGTTGGGTCGGTTAGGTTAGATCAGGTTAGGTAAGGTTAGATCAAGTTAGATTAGGTTAGATCAGGTTAGGTTAGGTTAGTTAATCTTCAGGAGAAATAAGCTGGGGGCTGATCTTCGGGTGATCCGGATAGAATTTAATAAAAAAAACAATTGAAGAAAAAAAACATTAAGTTAACAAGGGATGTGGCTGTGGCTTCCTAGTCTAATAATATGAAAAAATAAATGGGTTAGTGAGTGATTAAGAAAAAAATCCTCAAATAGAAATTGAAGTTGTAGTGGACGTCTCCCCTACAACTGCGTAGTCACAACCACCACCTGCTACCGCCTTCCCTAGCAACCAACCAGATGTTACCGTTGCTTAGCAACGAAACTAGTCACCGGCAACTTTCTGGGTTTTCCCAACATGATTCATAGAGGACTGGCGGCTGCTGCTGGGTATATAAGCTCTGTCTCTCCATTGAGATTCATTCTGACCATTCTTCTTGAACAAGCAACACCTCCTCCGCCACTGCCTGGCTGCCTTCGCTTCTCCTCGCCTGCCTGGCGGTCCTCGCTCCCGCCAGCGAGCATGGCGACCCACCAGCTGTCCTTCTCTGAGCTTCCTCACCAACCAACTCTCATTCTGCCCATCTTCCTGAACAAGCAACACCTCCTCCAGCAAGCTCCACGCTGTTAACATTCATTCGATCAGGAGGCCAGCAACAGGCAACATCTTCTCTAACGAAGCTCCTGCACATCTACCTCCTTCAACACGCTACTCACCGAACGTCTCTATTGAGCAGCCCCTCACCACACGGCACCTCCAGCACCAGACTGTCGATCATATAACTTATATATTATACAAGAAAACCACATTAGAGTTTCCTTCCATCCTGAGTGCTAGACAACATTAATATCTCGATACCCCTACAAAGTATCAACCACAAAAATAGACGGTGATAATTATCTGCAGCAGCGCGTGTTATTATGGGTCACTTTAGGGGAAAATATTGTAGAAGAAAATCTGTTTTTTACTTTCGAAAATAAATAAAAGCTTGAAAAAATTGCAATGTTCCTACTTTTCGGTTTTCCGAATTTTTCGTCATGATTGGTGGACCCGCAGTTTCTGTGAACCGCCATTATTAGCTGTTACACAAGTGCAAAAACACAAAACACTTTCTAGAAATTATAACGCCTCAGTTCAGTACACGCAACAAACCGGCAGCAGCAACTTGCGGAATATTCCTGCACAGACATAAATTGTGTCTTTAATTTATAAATGCCAACAAATGACGAAGTTTAAAAAAAAAATAATTTGGAAATTTTGTTTGGGGGGTCAACGTTTCAAACCTGAGGAGCGTCGTCTACTTGGTGAAAGGAAATATTTCCGTTCACTGAGTGACTTTAAAGTCACAGAAAAAGTCAAAGAAAAAAGTCATATATTATTTAAATACCATTAACAATTAAAGTAATAAAAAATAGTTTAAGTCACTTATTAACTGATAATACACGTTAGGTTAGGCTAGATTAGGTTTTTTCTGTGACTTTTTCTTGGGCCTTTTTTTTCCTGGATTCGTCTCCTCATACCCGCGAACGCTCGCCAGCGATCATCTACCACCGATGGTTTAAAATAAATAAGACATATTAGGAACCAACGAATCCTGACAACCTGGTAAATTTTTTGTTTCGGTCATCACTGTATTCATAGATCCAAACTGTGATTTTCTACAGATATGAAGGTCCCAAATCGTTCAAAACACATCAAAAACCATCGGAAAAGCTTAGTTTGGATATCTAACCTAACCTAACCTAACTTAATTCCTAAGATTCTCTGGATAACCGAAACTTAATCTGTCTACCAACTTATCTTAGGCTGGAGTTACATTATTTTAGGTTAAGGTGATATATTGTTATTAACAGTTCGTTTGGAAAGTTCACTGGGAAGGTTCTTCAGGCTTAGAATCATAATACAATAGGTAAACACAAGCTGTGGTACACTACCCAACAAATCATACACATTACGTATAATATATTATATATACGAACACCCTAATCCATATGTCCACAAAACCCCGATAAAACAATTTCTGGTAACAATAAACTAACTAAATTTTCGCGCGTAGAAATATAATGTAATAACAACTGAGACTTAATAGTATTACAACAACAACACGGTAATTATAATGATTTTCACTGTAGTTGTTCTGTATGTTTTATAAACCACAAAGTGAATTACAATTGGGCGTAAATTACTCAACACTGTTATCACAAAATTAACACTGGAAATACGATGATCAAAATTGTTCAACGAAATGTTTACTTGTTATTTTATTAGATCATAAATGCTGTACTGTACTTACATAATACGGAGAAAATGAGATGGTGTCTGGTAGTGAAGGTGCTCAACACAGCGTCACAAGTGCTTGCTTATTGGGGGAAATTTTCAAGCGGCAGCATGAGACTTCCTTTTAATGAAGCCTTCCGTCCATACCGAAAGTTAAGATGTAGAGTTGGAATTACTAGAATGACACTGAACTTGATAAGAAGGTTATTTCTCCATTCCTCACCGTTCACACACCCACCATAACGCTGAACCTGACCGTCACCGACAAAAAGCTCTGTTGTTGTCAATCAACAGCACAGAATATCATAAAGAACTAAAACTCACTTATATTTTCGTTAGATCCTGACAATAGCGCCATCTCTTGGACAAGCTAGAAATCACAGAAAATGGTCATTGTGCCTTCTCGAGAAGACTATTTCTTCAACGATAACTCTAGTATTTCCTGTTAACATTATGTTCTATACCATCGGTATTCATTTAATATTATATTTGTATTATTTGTTAGTTCACCACGTATCACCTTATTAGCCATTCGGGCGGTTGGTTTAGTTCTGAACTTTATTGTCCAGTGTTAGTAAAGGAGGATACTGGAGTACCCGGAGGAAACTTGTGATGTTTGGTAGTCACATTGGATAACATCCGTCTCACGTGTGTCCCAAGCAGGACTCGAACCCATGACATAGTTATGATAGATACACGCCTTATCGATGTGCTGCTATCACACCACCCCTCAAATTATTTAATGTTGATTATAATTACAACTCAATTTATTATTGTAATATTTATTTTTTGGCTCAATCCTCAGACAACAAGGTAAATAAAAAAGTGAGTATATAATACATTTTTCTTTAATGGGATTAGCCCACCAGAACACAGGTCAATGACCCACATCAGGGCCTGGGGGGCCAAAATATAATAATAATGATAACAATGATAATAATAATAATAATAATAATAATAATAATAGACCATAAATAAATAAAAAGAAAAGAAAAAAGATTTCAATTGTGAGAAACGATTTACAGTCTGTATGTTGTGTTGTCAAAGTAAGAGAAACAATTGAAACCCAGCAATGGTGTGTAAATGAGGCAGAAAGTCAGATCAGCAACCTAAATAAAAACAATTAATAAAAAACAAACATTAACAATAAAAAAAAATTGATTACTAGGGATCAAATAACGATTTTTGCCTAAATGGTTACTGCAGACTATATATGATTTATTTAGCTGCTCCAATGACTTACTCTTTAAAAATGATATGTTAGGCTTACTTAGCCAGTCTATACATCTGTGATGATAAAGAAGAGCATCAACTATCAAAGGAAATGAAAGTAAAAGTGACTGAATGTAAAAGAACCTGGAAAGTACCATCAATTAATGACCCTTTTTTTTTACTTAAGGTTATCTTTAAATTCTGTCACAATTGCAGTTGAAAATGTATATTACAAACACGAAGCAACTGCTCAAACACAATATTGATTACTACAGGGTGAGTCAAAAGTCTCCATACATACGAGACCACGGGGGCCAATCCAGTGAGCTGGAAACTGCTGATCCAGCCACTGGCGCAAGCGGATACCGTAATGGGGTAACGCCCCATCTTGCTGAAATGTAATGGTGCTCACATAGAGCATATTTTGTGACTTACAAGTGATTGCATAATAAAGTAATAATTTTGCCTATGCATGGAGATTTTTGACTCACCCTGTACTATGTTATATGAAAGGAAAACACGAGGGTTAAAATATTTCCCTCATATTAGCCCTGCGTGATAAGGCCGTAACTATAACCTAAATTTATCATAATGCACGTGGATATGTGCTTTCAAATGACTGGTTAAGTTGCAGTTTAAGATCCACTGAGCAATCCGCCCTTTTTATAGTTTATTCTGGGATAACTCTAACCTTCTCTTTCCAGATATACAATAAAAATTGTCAGAAATATATTGGAAAAAAAGTTACAGCCAATTTAACTTTGTATTTCGGATCAGATCGGTCGGTGGTCTGCGACACACGTACAAATGTAAAAAAAAAGAGGCGCTCTTACTTTTCTTCTATTGGTTTCCGACATTTCTAATTGTACATTTGAAAATAGGAGATACTGTATACAACATTAGAAACAACTATTAAAGGAGGGGCGAGAGGGTTACTCGACAGGTGGTGCTGGACATCAAGTTCACAGCAAGTTCTAAATAAGAGACATGCCGCCATAATGGCTTGTAAGCTAAGTGGTGAATGATAAATTAAATTTGAATTTAACCTACTTATGAATCAACCACATAGCTATGACCTTACCTTGCCCTGTCTTTTGGGAAGAAATGAAACTTTACCTTTCTATTATACCCTTTGTTTTTCCCACAAGCAACACAATGGTGCCCGACATTGAACCATGTTTATATATACCGCCACGCCCCTTAGCCCAAGTGAAGGCTGTGAAGCGCATAATCTGTAAACAGACAACCGACGCACCAGTGATTCAACGCCATCTCTAAGACAAGCATCCAACTAATAGGGATTAAATTACTCCCATAAAAGAAATAGTTCCTTACGATATTCTTTGATCCACAGTTCACACTCCACAGTCCTTGAGGCCGGATCCCCTGAGGGTGCATTTTCCTCACTTGTTTTATCAATGAAAGGCGGCAGAAAGAGGGAAACACGTTTTGTTTTTGTAACAAACTAAAGTAATCTTCATACAACGGTGTGTTCTTACGACTTATCTAAAGAAATAATTAGATAACAAAAATCTAACATTAAACAAAGGACGCTGAAGCTACACATTACTGTTTTATCTAAAAAATTAGAGAATTGACATGAAAACATTTCTCGATAAAATAATAATTCCGAGGATATGAAATGTCCGAATTAACATTTCTTGACGTGACGTTGACCTGAAGATTCTTCATTAGATGAATCAGTACGAACATCTGGCTAGTTACGTTACCTAATCTGCGTGACAAATACAACAAGAACAACATATGTTTATAGCGTGTTAATATTAGTAGTCTAATCAATAATTATGAAGGATATAATGAGTTGGCTTAGTTTTAGCCAGGAGTTGCATGACACTCCTAATATTTACTGATTTCGCAGTTTTGGGTCTTTTTACTTTTCTGTCAAACTATGGCGAAATCTGGGGAGGTCAGTAAAGTGATTAGATGTGCACAGAGAGATGTGTTCTACCATAAACACCGTCAGTTTTATATCTGTTCGAATCACAGGATCAGGAGTAGTGTACAGTTGGGGTCAAAAGTTCGCTCCCTCCCAAAATGAAGCAGTATCAACCCCAAATGATATAAAACAGCGCACCCGCACCAGACGTTACCATTCATAATCAACAGACTTAAAATAATTCAACATAATGTCCTGGCCTGGACACATACAAGAGCTCACGAATTATACAACATATATCGTACCCTAGACCCAGACGTCATCATACTAAATTCTCACGGCAGGGATAATTCAAATAAAATCAAGATATTTAATTACACAGTATACCAAAAAAACAGCCAAAATCCTTTACAAGATGGAGTTGCCATAGCAATTAAAAGAAGCATAAAACATAAAATCCCTGATACATTCCAAGAAAACTTTCTGGCAATAGAAATTAACAGCACAACGGGTCCAATCATAATTGGCACCTGCTACCTCCCTCCAAGACGACCAATTTTTCCAATAGCGGACATGCTCAGATTGATGAGGAGGAACATACCTGCATACTTTCTGGGTGATCTCAACGCTAGACACCGCATACTAGGACACCATACCAACAACGCAGTAGGCCAGGTCCTGAACACACTAGTGAGCCACGGCAACGTGGTACACCTCGGACCGGAATTTCCCACGTACATCAGAACAGGCCACACAGGATACCCAGATCTCGTGTTAACAAATCAACACCACCACTTAAACATACTACTCGAACCCGGCCCAATATCCACTAGTGATCATCTCCCTATCATAGCCACACTCTCCACAGCCCCAATACAGATCCCGGCCAGGCTAAGATTCAACTATAACCGGGCTAACTGGGAAAACTTCAAACAAGAATTAAATAACCCGCAACCCATACAATTACACAACGGGCATACTTCTCTAATAGACCAATCACTGGATATATGGTATGAGCACGTCAGCCAGGCCATGGAACACAACATACCCAAGACCACTTACCGAACATTACCACACCCTCAATACTCACACCAATCAAGAATCATACAGACACAATTTAGCAACCTAATTAAACTAATCACACAGCAAGGATGGACACCGGAACGCAGAAACATATACAACATAATACACGAACAACTAAAAAAGATATCAAAAGAAGCATACAACAGGAACTGGCAGAAGCTGATTTCAGAAACGGAAGGAAACTACCATAAACCGAACCAGTTCTGGCAGAAAATAAAGCACTTAATGGGAACCTCAAGCAACGAGTCAAACTATATAATAAATAGTAATCAAGTCAAATTAACAGAACCAACCGAACAAGAACCGGAATTTAGATCTTTCTGGAGTAAGATTTTTCAAATCACCAACGAAGAAAACTTAAACTTTTGCATGACCACAGAGAGGGAAGTATCCATCCACATGTCGCAAATAACCCATATTTGGCAACCGAGACCCACGATCGACCTGAATACACTGGGTGACATGTCCCCACTAAACAAACCAATCACGGTGGACGAAATAGTAAGAACAATTAATAGCTTTAAGAACAAGGCTCCTGGAGTCAGCAAAATAAATAAACTCATTTTACAGCAATTACCAAACAACATGGTACTTCTACTAAGAAATATATTCAACGCATCCATAGCTTCAGGCTACCACCCAAAGAAATTCAAGACAGCAATTATCAGACTGATACCAAAACCGGGAAAAGCCCCCACAGCAGTAGAAAACTACAGACCAATCTCTCTCTTAGAAACACCGGGAAAAATTATGGAAAAAATAATTAACCAACGATTAAGAACACACCTGGAACTGGAATACAAATACAACCCTAGACAACACGGATTCAGGAAACACAGAGGAACAAACACAGCCATAGCCCTTATATACGAAAGTATTGCAAACGCAATGCATAATAAAGAACAGTGCAACATAGTTTTAAGGGACGTGGCAAAAGCGTTCGATAAGGTCTGGCACTTGGGACTTAAATATAAAATAACCAATCAAGAACTCCCTAACAACTTCACTTCTCTACTGTGTAATTTCTTGGACAATAGAGAAGCACACATTATAATAGACAATCACACAGGCCCAAGCTTCAGACTTTATAGTGGAGTACCACAAGGAAGTAACTTATCCCCAACTCTTTACACAATCTACACTTCAGACATGCCGCCACCAATTCACGGTGAATACATCGCATATGCTGATGATGTCACCCAGATCATCCGCCATCCAGGCAAGGCCAAACAGATGATGGCATTAAAAACAGCTCGTGCCATAATACAAATAAATAATTACGAGAAGAAATGGAAAATAAAAACTAATACACAGAAACTAAAGATCATACACATTTCAAGGATAAACCCAGCACCAATCACAGTAAACAACGAAGAAATACAATACTCAAACGAAGGAAAAATACTGGGGCTAACAATAACAAGAACCGGAATAAATAAACACATAACAGAGCGCAATAGACTAGCCCAAATACAGCTTACCAAATTAAGAAGATTCGGCAAAATGGAAGAGAAAATACAACTACACCTATTTAAAGCACTTGTCCGCCCCCATCTTGAATACCCGCCAATACCATTAAACACGATCAGCCTTACCAACCAATTAAAACTTCAGGCAACACAGAACAAAGCCATCGGCAGAGCCTCCAAACAACGTCCCCCATACACAACCAAAATTAAAGAGCTTCACGAAAAATACAATATTTTACCACTGAACATAAGAACATACAGCCAAGCACAGACAGTATGGTACAAACTAGAAGTAATGGAAGACGAATTATACCATCGACTAAAAACAGAGGACACCAGAAGATCACACA
The DNA here is from genome assembly GCF_018991925.1 of Homarus americanus. Taxonomy (NCBI): domain Eukaryota; kingdom Metazoa; phylum Arthropoda; class Malacostraca; order Decapoda; family Nephropidae; genus Homarus; species Homarus americanus. Next base: position 12,819,919 of record NW_024737042.1, read on the forward strand.
GCTGGTGGCCAAAAAGCCTTCTCCATAACCCTCAAGAGCCAGAACTATTGTACACTAAATAGTACACAAAAGATGAGAGTATTCTACTAGTTACACAAGGACCTAGCAGACCTCTCCAACTTACACAATTATACACCACAGCATAAATAACTTCTTGACGCCAATAAGATAAAAGATGAGAGTTTTCTACTAGTTACACAAGGACCTAGTAGACCTCTCCAACTAACACAATAACAAACACCCCCTTGCTAGCTAGCTTAGCCTCCTTCCCCCCTGTTCCCTTGAGCTCAGGCGACCTCTTAGTGCGGCCTTCACCACAGCCAATCAAATCGTCTCTGCTAGGTGGATAGCCCACCTGCTCTTATTCTCTACTACTTTACTTCCCGTTTCATAACTTTCCTTCTACCTTACCTCTTCTCTCCCTTCCCATGGCAAGCCATTGCCGTTTTATCTCCATTATCATCATCATCATATGAGGGTAAATAAGTTCGGAGACTCATTCCGTGACTCAGTTTCACCACGGGAGCGAACTTTTGTCCGCGACTATAGCTAGAACACAATGACTAACTCTTCTCTTACAGTGTTAGCAATACGGATTTGCATGCTTAGTGTCTCTTCACGGATGAAAGTTTAGCATTCATTTCAGATGTGCACTTTACATTATGGAGCCCTTCTATGTCTTCTACTCAACTCGGATATTTACTGGAATTTGTGTAAACAGGAATCTCAGTATATCGTTTTGGTGCCGTACTAAACAACTTAATCAAGGAAGCAAATAGATCCCAATATGCTTAATTGATACAAAAATCAATTAACTTCTGTAGCCTGTAAGTTGCCTGTCAGGTTTAGTGTGCAAGATAATCAAATTAAGATAAAATTATACTCATTATCCTAATGGTGTATTGATAATAACACAATTTCTCACTTAGTAAGGATTTATATGGTAAAGAATGTTGTGAAATATCATTCATTTCAAGTACAGGAAATTAAAGAAGTAAAATTACTTAAGTTTCTTTAATACAGTATTTTATAATGTTTTCCACGGTTATCTAGGCCTCCAGGGAGTGTGGATTTCACGGGATTTGGATATCTAGTTAGTGGGTAACATTTCTAAGGTTTGGCAGCATGTGAGTGGGACGCTTGTAAACTCCCGGTAATATCAAGAAGCCACACACATTGGTTTCTGCACCAGGGTCTGTGATGAGGTAATTTACTTGGTCAAATATTGGTTAATTAACAAAACTCCCTACACAGACTGGGTGAGCCACGGGCAGATAACAATCACGAACTCAGTTATATTCTCAAACGATCAGGGAATAGTGAGAATCACCGACAAGACAACGTAAATATTAGGTACTGTAATTACTAATGCACATTCGCTCCAAAAGGTATCTTTACGGAGGGGTCCGATTAATTTCAAAATGAACACCACGATTCCTGTTGTCTTGGTAGGGTTGCCAAAATTGTTCATCCGTTGTGTCATGTTGTCTCACAAAATAGTAAAGATACTTTCTGGAGTGAGTACATCCATGCAAATGTGTGTTTGTAGTTCATAATAAAAAGAACTATATTTCAGAATAGATGTAAAGTTTAATGTATTTACAGTACGTTTAGAGCAAACTGACTGAGAAATTCCATTTGTGACCTAAAAATTCCGTGTCACACTTGGTTAAATTTTTTGTATTCGTAGAATGGTGTACTGACATATGGATGAATGAATAAGTAGCCGGTGTTTATGTGAGCTTGTTAACATTGTAAGCTTCACATATCAATATATAATCAGCATGGCGAATTTTTGAACACAAATATGGAGACCACTTCGGAGACCACCTCGACAAAACGGCTTTATAGTTGTGTGAAGTGTAAAACAAAGTAATTGTAAATATTCCTGAAATAAAACACCTAAATACTATGATAATCTAAAGACAAGTCAAGACAAGACAAGACAAGACTTGATCTCACAAAGAAATTAAAATCCTAAAGATATAGAACAGACACAAATCATGACCGGAGAGGAAACTCATCTTTCAGAGTGTAAGAGACCTGTGGAAGCCTCCACTACTCAGCAGTGGAAGCAAGAACAGGGTTAACTTTTGAAAAATAACCCACCCTGGCTGAGTTCAACAGGAATAATAGGAAAAACCCTCAACAAGTCATGGGATGGTGCCTCTCCCTTACAAGGCCACACTGAGACAAGTGGCGTCGATATAAGCAAGTTAGATTTTAATTAGTATCATAATGTTTAATTTTCAGTGTTAAATTTTGGATATTTTTATCCTTATCTCTGTAACAAACTATCGTTATGACCGAGAGTAATATAGTTCTTATATATTTGAACAGTATATGGGAACTATGAAGGATCAATTTTTATAAAGAATTGACTGAACATAAGACTGACGTACTAAAAAAAATTCTGGATTCAGAACATAACTAGAATAACACCTTGCCCGATTTTTCTTACGGTATTAGGTCGAAGAAATTGAAACCTACAAAACACTGAAACTGATTATGAATCCTGCAAGGTTAGTGACCCTTTAGGACAAGTGAGATTACAGTACACCAAAGACTCGGTACACAAGACAACAATGTGGCCGTTACAACACTCAACCACCTTCCCATTTTGGAACTTTACCACTACTTTTATTTCTTTAGTTATACACATCGGTAAATTGTCTACGCTCATGGGAGAAATTTGTGAAGTTCAGGAACACACTACCAAGCTCACTACACTGGGAGAGGACAATACCCGAGAATACATTATATGGGACATAAAACAAAACTAAATAACATAAAACAAACCCCACGTATCAGCAAATAAAATCACGTATCACAAAATAAACCCCAGCATCAAGAAATAAAACAGATATCATAAAACAAAAACCAAGTATCACAAATGAAAAACTACGTATCACAACACAAAAACCGTATTGTAAAAAACCCGTATCACCAACCAAACACTACGATTCACAAAATATAACCCCGTATTATAAAACAAAACAACGTATCATAAAACAAAAACTGTATCATAATCAACAGGCAAAAACCCCATATCCCCAAAGAACAAACCACGTATCACAAAACAAAGCTATATATATATATATATATATATATATATATATATATATATATATATATATATATATATATATATATATATATATATATAACAAAGAAGTATGTGTTTGTGTGTCCGCACGAGAATCTCGGAACCTACTTTACCTGTAGTGATGATGGGTGGTGTTATATGTAGTGGTGATGGGTGGTGTTATATGTAGTGATGATGGGTGGTGTTATATGTAGTGATGATGGGTGGTGTTATATGTAGTGATGATGGATGGTGTTATATGTAGTGATGATGGATGATGTTATATGTAGCGATGATGGATGTTGTTGTATGTAGTGATGATGGATGGTGTTATATGTAGTGATGATGGATGATGTTATATGTAGTGATGATGGGTGGTGTTATATGTAGTGATGATGGATGGTGTTATATGTAGTGATGATGGGTGATGTTATATGTAGTGATGATGGGTGGTGTTATATGTAGTGATGATGGATGGTGTTATATGTAGTGATGATGGATGATGTTATATGTAGTGATGATGGGTGGTGTTATATGTAGTGATGATGGGTGGTGTTATATGTAGCGATGATGGATGTTGTTGTATGTAGTGATGATGGGTGGTGTTATATGTAGTGATGATGGCTGGTGTTATATGTAGTGATGATTAGACAATAAAATAATAACAGTTTAATGCTAAAAAAAATTACTTTGCTGTACCGTTGCAGTGGAACTTACATACACCGTTAATGAACTATTGACGGATGAATAAGCTTTGGGGACTGAACAGTGAAACAATGTGGAGCCTCCCAGAGGGTGGCGTCCTACCGTGGCCTAGCGAATGAGCCGCCCGGACCAAACTTGGCATGGATAGCAAGTGTCATGTGGGGATCTCAAAAAAAACCCAACCAACCCGATCCGACACACCCACCCCGACCCGACCCGTTAAACCACACAGAGGTTGAAAAGGATGTGGAAATGTTGTAAAGTCCTCAACTGAGCTCACTAACATGGTCTACCCAAACATTATCCACCACTACAAGGATCACAAGTGGCTGCGTGAACGAGCAATTCTGGCACCAAAGAATGAAACAGTGGCTGATATCAACATAACTCTAATCAGACAGCTTCCAGGCAGTGAGACCTCATTCAAATCTGTTGATACAGTAATCGACCAGGACCAAGCAGTCCAGTACCCTGCAGAATTCCTTAATTCTTTGGAGCCCGCTGGAATTCCTCCTCACAACCTCACTCTCAAGATTGGAACTCCTATAATGCTCTTAAGAAACCTTGAACCTAGCGAAAGAGCCGCCAGTAGGGCGGCGATTCCGCTAGTATATATATATATATATATATATATATATATATATATATATATATATATATATATATATATATATATATATATATATATATATATATATATATATATATATATAAAGAGATGGACAGAGTTGCTGGCCTCCACGACAGGTGAACCACACGTGTCGTTAAGAGAATGTTGGTGAAGTATTGTGTGCGCTTCCTCCCCTCCCTCGCCTCCAGCAGCCCCAGCTATTGTGGCCGTCCTGAATGCCCTCCCAGAGGTCGCGAGGGAAGAGTGTCACTGACAAGAGACCACTGAACGTGACCGGCATCAACGAGGGAAACCACAGGCCTGGGAAGTATTGAAGGAAATTGTCTAGGAAAAACAATGAAAATATGTGTGTGTGTGTGTGTGTGTGTGTGTGTGTGTGTGTGTGCGTATGTGTGTGTGTGTGTGTGTGTGTGTAATAATAATAATAATAACGGTTTATTGAAAGAGCTTGGCAGCCAGAAGGCTGAAAATATACAGTTACATATTTGGGGAATGGGTTACGAATTACAAATAATATACAAGTAACATAAGTGACACAAATAAGACATATAATAACTAGATGGGGAAAAGCTCAAACTACAGTTCATTTCAACATAGTGACAGTGTAAGGAGCAGTGTTTACTGGGAGTGAATACACTGATTTATTACAAGTTATTGATAATCTTTACAATGGTTGGGACTGGGCTGTTCTTATAGCGATCAGTTCGTGCACGTATGGGCTGGATGCGGTTGTGGTGTCGAACAGCAATTCTCGGACAAGGGATCTCAGGTGGTAGTAGGAGCCGGTGTCGGGGATGGTGTAGAAGCTTTTGTGTGTGTGTGTGTGTGTGTGTGTGTGTGTGTGTGTGTGTGTGTGTGTGTGTGTGTGCGTGCGTGTGCACGTGTGTGTGTGTGTGACACAGGGTGGTGTAATGCGTCTAGTGTGGGAACATAATGTTAGTGGTAAGGTGAAGGTACTGCTTGCTTTCTCTCGCTTTCAGCCACAGCCGCTGGCTAACCCTCGTGGTGAACAGGGAAGCAACCTTGCCCAAGTCTTCCCCTGCTAGTACACAGCCTCTTCGCCATCAAGACTGCTACTGTGCCTCTTCGTGGCAGGGGATTTCGGAGCTGCAGTGGGCCCCAGAGGGGCAGACATGCTTACAGAGCTTCACTAAGTCCCTAACGGCGGAATGGGCAGAATAAGTGACCAACATGGTAACTCCACAACTACACCAGCGGATGATAGCAATGCATGATGGACAGGCTACGAAGGCGAAACCCAGCAAATTGAGCCATTGGCAATCCATTGCAACCCTCCCTCTCCTCAGTCGTTGCAGCTAACTGCACCACTGGATAAGGAAAAGAGAGACCCAAGATGTGTGGTTGCAGCTTGCGCTCCTGCCTCAGCACATAAATCACTCTCATCATCATCAAAACCCCTATCCCTCTAAAAGTGCTATGGCGAGAGACGAGTGGCGACGGGGACATGCAGAGATAACTGCCGGGAGTCTCTAGTCACAACTCTGTACATGGGCCGCATAGATAATAAGATGGTCATTTATGCACTGGGATCTAGGCAGAAGATCAATTCGGTCCTGCCTGCGCGACTGAGCAGCCCTTACCAGGAGCCACTCAGCTCACCCCACATGGGGAGGGGGCTAGAAAACGTGCCCTAAACATAGTCTGCCTAAAGGACCAACCCGACAAGACAACCGCGCCCAGTAAAGTCATTCTTAAGTGGTCAAAAACATAATCACAATCATATATCAAAGCAAAACCAAACTAAACAACTTCTTATGGTTGCTGCATGGAATGTCATGGACACCTGGATACTGGCACACATGAGTGTCCTGGAAGAAGAACCGCCCCTTTAGCAAAAGAGTTGGCTAGGTATGACATCGACATAGCAGTTATTCGTGAGTCCCGCTACCCAGACAATATTGATATTGAAACAGTTTATTTAGCCAGGAGAACATAGATACCGAAAAAAAAAATATTAACATGGCTGAGCCGGTGAGAGCCTGAGCTTTCTTGTAGGCACCTAATATACTGTATAGTGTATACTGTACATTTATCTCAAGGAAGTATTATGTAACATTTAGTATCATCTGGAATCGTACACATAGCATGGTGGTGATAAGAACATATCAGAATGCTACCACGGTTATCACTTCGATATTTATTTACTTTATTTGTTTATTTTTATTTTTTACATTATATTATAAGTATATATATACTTTACAGTGGAGTTGATATACATAAATATAATAAGGGAGGGAAGCAGTACAACATGGGTTGTATTAAGGTGGAACAAGAGGACAGAGCTGTCAGTATCATGTCAAGTTTACAAATATATTTATTGCAATGGTAATTTCTATCTATCTACATGATAATTTCTCATAAAACGTTTTTGGTAATACAATACAAGCAGGAATATAAAGTAGGTATTAAAAAACTATTAATACTTAGACAATAGATATTTTTTGAGATGATTTAAAGGAAGTGCGCGTAGTCTTTGCTCGGGTGGGTGGAGGTAAGTTGTTCCACACCTTCACACCAAGATGTTTTATGGAGGTCTGGGACTGAGAGGAGCGCATGGGGTTAGTCGGTCTGGGTGTCTTAAATTGTATCTCTGATTATTCCGGAACTGGAAATAATTATTGTCAAGCAAGTGATTGACAGATTTATACACAAATAGGGCACAGCAGTACGTGTTAATATCCCCGAATTTTAGCATTTTCAATTTAGCAAATTGTTCGTTAGAGTGATAAGTTTTTTCAAGTAGGTCATTGTCGGCACAACTCTCTTTTGTACAGTAATCAGGGGTTGTGTTTTTGAAGAGCCAAAAGCCCCCCACAGTGTGTGACAGTGTATTGGGTATCGGTAATCGAGATCATAATAGATTTCTCTCATTGCTGTGAGAGTGAGTGACTGCCGAGTGTGATACATGATACCGCACTGTTTATTGACTCTACGGTGAAAGGCTTGTATGTGGTTTCTCCAGTTAAGTTTCTCATCAACAATAGCCCCAAGGAATTTAGTATTTCTTCGCGTTTGAGGGGTGTATTACCAAGGTACAGGGGGTCCAAATCTGGGGATAAGTTTTTCCTTCTGTGAAAGATTGTGCAGTGTGTTTTTTCGAGGTTTAAGGTCAGTGTATTACGTATTACCCAGGTCTTGGCTTTAGTCAATTCAGAGTCCATAGTTTCATCAAGGAATGGAGGTCTGAGTTGCCGGCATAGAGATTACTATCGCCTGCAAATAAGTTGTATTTTATGAGTGTGCTGGAGTGGACTATATCGTTTAGGTACAACAAAAACAGTACAGGACCTAGAATGGAGCCTTGGGGGACGCCTGACGTGGTGCAACAGATCCCTCACAGATGGTGTTATGAGGAACCTCATATTGTAACAGCACCTTTGCTTTATATGAATATTCAGCAAAATGAATAACACTAATTTATTCACCAAGTTATTCACCAGAATATATGCATGCAGCTGAAGTCTCTGTGCAAGCTTTCACAGTTACCATTGATAGGCTCATAGCCGATTTAATGAATGCAGGTTTAGGTCGTGTAGATGAACAATTGTTGCCGGTTGGTCAACTTATTGCTGCTTTACATATCGCTGAAACTGACTATCACCTAACAGGAGCATGATGTGGAATATTAACACCCCTTATTGGAGGCACCCTTATTGCATGAGGAAATACTAATACACATTCCACTAAAATCACAAAGGAAGTTTAATGCATGGCATTTAGAACCATTCCCATTGCAGGCGAATGGCGATCTTTTGGTTCTTAACAAACAAACTGAACTAATAGTTGTATCAGAAGATTTTTCGTTAGTTGCTGTGACTAAGCATGAAGTCCTAAATCATGTATGTCCTGCCTATGTTTTCGCTTTCACCCGGGCTGCAGAAGCTACATGTGAACTAGCTATTGTACAAACTAATGCTTCTACAACTCTGCAGTAATGTGAATACACTCCAATACCTCATAGGTTAGTGTTTCACACGCATATCAATAATGTGCAATATTTTTATTTTCCAAAGCAAACCAGTGTAATACTCATATGTCAGGGTGTAGGTTAACATTTAGTAGTAGATGGTTATCATATAGCACCAGACTATTGTGAGCTCAGCAGTAATGCAATCTCAACCTTGCCTACTCACCATCATCTTGCATTCTTATCAAACATTACTTCTGAATTAGTACCTATACCATTTTTACTGAATATCAATTTCAGCAGCCTTCACATTGTCTCTGATAACTTAAACTTCTGTCTTACATTAATAAAAGTTTCCTGCATTACAGGATTCTCTTCCTTTTTATTTATCTTCCGGAATAATCCTACCTGGTTTCATCATACCTGCCATTATATTTGTCATTTCCTTGACTGTTATGATATTTTGATACAGGAAGATGTCCTCTAGGTACACAATAGTTCCAAGAAAATTTGCCGAAAGGCATTGAAAAAGTATGTGCAAGATGCAACAATTTAGATAAAGCACACTTCATTATAACATGGTAATAGGTAGTACCACCTGGGAAGATATTGGAAGCATAATGTGTTGTCTAATGGCATCACAAAAGTTGTGACAAAGTCCCAGATTGCTGCTCTGACTTTCTGCCTCATTTACACACAATTGCAGGGTTTCAATTGTTTTTCTTACTATTGCCAACACAACATACATACTGTATATCGTTTCTCAATATTGATTATTTTTTTTCGTTTTTGTATTTATTCATGGTTATTATTTTTATTATTTTATATATATATACATATATATATATATATATATATATATATATATATATATATATATATATATATATATATATATATATATATATAGTTTTTCTATTTGTATTAATTATTATTAATTATAATTATTATTATCGTTATTATTATTATTATTATTATTATTATTATTATTATTATTATTATATTTTCGCCCCCCAGGCCCTGATGTGCATTAGTCACCTGTGCTAGGATGGGCTAAGCCCCGTAAAAAAAAATATAAATATGTCTTGGATTTAAACGGCGAGGACTCGGTTGGTGGTGACCGAGAGGTGAAACGGCACCTTTGCTTTATATAAATATTTACCCAAATGAATAACACCAACTTATTCATGAATTTATTCACCAAGTGAGTCAACATGTTGTTCACGAGGGATACTTTTTTTTATTTTTTATTGGGCACTCCCCTACATCCTTGTGTAAGGTGAAGCACAGAAGCGTTTACAGCGCCCAACAGGGAAGCATGCTACGTTCATGCTTGCCTTTATGTCTCATGAGTTAAGGGAGTAGAAGCCTGAAGAGTCAAGGGCATAGAAGCCTGAAGAGTCAATAGTTTACTTGGCTTGCAACTTTCTCAAAGGTCGAGTGCAGGTCATCAGATTAATCAAAACAACCGGCTGGCTACCTCACACCTCTCTCACGCTCAGAGAAGTCAGTAGACTATCATCACTTGGAGAGGGAAGTCAAACACTTAACTCAAGTGTTATCTCAAAATGTTATTCACAACACTTCCCTGGAGAGAATTCAGAGTTTATTCTCTCAGATTGTATATCTGTACATAGCTGCTTCGACAATAAAGTAAAACAGCAAGAAGTGTTTACATGAAACCCAGCCACTTAAAGAGTTCCAGAACTTAATTAAAAAAATTAATTAGATACCAAAACCGCTATCGCAACATGATGCTGTAACAACTCATTCACTATGTGGTGTTGTAGCGTCATGGGGGCACCACATGACCTGAGTCACAGGACCTTACTCACTCAAGTGGTGTACAGTCAGGTGTGGTACCAGGCCTCCCCCAATCGTGGACGGATTAACACATCACCGCTTGTTGTTGGGTCTCATGAGCAGTTATCACTGGGTACCTGAGACCTCATGTGTGAAGGTTAACTTGGTTACGCCTCTCAGCTGTTACTGTTGCGCTGTTGTCACTGGTTTAAGCACTGTACACCACTGTTCAACACTGGTTCTATTCCTTAACGAAATGAAAGAGTACCTTCTGGCGGGAACTTGGTGATAATCCGGTGGGGAGGAGGGGCTCAGGGAGGGAGCTGGGGTGTGTGCCAACATAACAGTTGACCTGGCCGCCGCCAGAGCAGCGCCAGACACGTCTTGACCCTTCGATATGTGTGTGTGTGTGTGTGAAGCATTCGTCATATAGACAAGGAAATCTATACTATTAATAAATACCATTTTATCTTTTTCTTTTGTAAATCGATCGGTAACGCCTGCATCGAAGAAATTAAAGAGAAGGTAATAATTTCATTGGTTAGTGATCTTGTTATTCGAAAAAGTTACCTTGGAAAAAACCTTAACCGTGTAGTCCCTTCTGTTGAGGTCCAGAAACATACGAATAAACAAACAAACAGACAGACAAGACGATTCCTTTATCATTCCTGCAGACGACGAAGTATAAGGAGTATGTAAAGCTGTTGCCCATACAATAAGCATTATACATACAGCTTAAGAAGAGACCGAGGGATTTCTTTGAAGGGGTTCTCATTGTGAAGGTGTGTTTGTTTGAGCTTGCCTGTGTAAATACCACCCAGCAAACGACCACACGGTAAGCTGCTGAACACAACCAACAGGAACATGTGTATCTCACAGTAAATCTGGTCCGAGTCATTTCTGGAAGTGGTTGAGGGGATAAACAATGTGTCAGGGCACGAGAATCAACCGCGAGCACACACACACACACACACACACACACACATATGTATTCAAACAACTATTTTTTTTTATCAAAGGGACAGGGTAGCACCAGGCCGGTTATAGTTAAATATACCAGAGATTTTAGGAAATAGAAACAAGTAGAGCTCTCGTCGATACACTGTACTTCACTTTAATTAACAGTTCTAACGCTCTCTCCTTATATATGTGGTAAACAAGACTGACTACACACGCATAAGGCAATGTTATTATGATTATGATGGTAATGCTCTTCCCTCCCTTTATTTTCTCCTGAAAAACTATTCATCTAATCATATTTCAAACTGTAAGAAAACTTGGATTTCATCAACAAAAAGAAAACAAAATTAAAAGAATTTTTCACAATTACTGAAAAAATCTCTAGGTGGAATTTAATTAAAGTTTGGTTACAATGTTCTCGCCATGGGATCTTCCCTGCTCCCTCCCTGCCCTGCTGAATGTTCACACCCTTCCTCCCTCCCTCCCTGTACTGTGAACGTTCACAACCTCCCTCTCTACCTCCTTCCATGTACTGCTGAACGTTCACACCCTACCTACCTACCTCCCTCCCAGTTCTGCTGAACGTTCACAGCCTACCCCCTCCCTCCCTGTACTGTTGAACGTTCACAGCTTCCCTCCCTCCCACCCTCCCTCCCTGTACTGCTGAACGTTCACACCCTAACTCCCTCCCTCCCTGTACTGTTGAATGTAATTCTAGACATAATAGTCATTATTCAGTGCACCAGAAGGGGCGTCAAACTGCCCACAGGCCTTACCTCAATTTAGTGATACGGATTTAAGGTCATCTGAGATTAGGTACCCCAGCTTGTTTCACTTGACTAAAAGCCTTAAGGCTGACCTGACCTGACCTGACCTGACCTGACCTGACCTAACCTAACCTAACCTAACCTAACCTAACCCTAGATAGCATTAGGATGATTAGTCAATAGGTGAACTAAGCTGGGGTGTCTAATCTTCATGTGATCTCTGATATCTACCGGGAAAAGTGTGCAGGTGTTTCATCAGCTCTATGAATGTCTTTGTAGACTGACCGATTGCATAAATTTGAGTTTCCAGCAAAATTTCGACTATTGAAGTACTGCACAGTAGATTTAGATCTTCGAAAAGTCTCAAAGACTTGACAGTTAAGAGATGTGTGTGTGTGTGTGTGTGTGTGTGTGTGTTATACATTATATAAGGGAAATTGTATTAGAGGATACCTTGGTTTATGTGGGATATTTCATGATGCAAATATATCATTAACATTGTTAACACGAGGAACAGCCAATTTTGTGGAACTCAATGAATTATATAAATCATACTAAGTCAAATTATATACCCGGGTATTGTGTTAGGGATTTGTTTTTGTTTTTAAATCTAGGACTTTCGAGAAATAGATATATTTTGGAAATTCAGATGGAAAAGTTTTTATCTACCTCATTCTAATTTACCTTAAATTTCCACCTCTGATATTTGTGCAAGTCATTGACCTTTAATAATGAGATTGTGCATTTAATGTTTGTGACAGTATATTTGCTTTTATTATTGCCCTAAAGGTTATTGGTTTACCAAAGATTATATTCAGAAGATAGGAAAGAGACTCCCTCTAGTCCACCTAGCTGTGAATAGGGAAGTGAAGGCAGTCGATTGCAGTGCTCGTGCTCAATGCCTTCTTATGTACTAAAGGCTTGGTCTTTAGTGTGCTGTATCCTACTACTAATTTTCTGTCACTCAGAATCGAGTATGACGATCATCCAGCTATGATACAATGATATAAGTTATTAAGGATGTCACCTTCATTGGTGAGTTCTGAGGTGACTAAAGAGGCTGATACGGGACCGGCAGGGTAGTTCACAGATATTGCACGTGTGGGGGGCTACATATAATGCGCTTGTCTGCCTCAGTTTGCATTCCGGTTAACTCGGAAGTATTGACAGCTTCTCGTCTGGGGCTCCTCCAAGCGCTACGGTGTGGAGTAATCGTCTCCCAGGTGGCACTTTTTCAGGTTTGCCTTAAGACTATGGTTCTACCTTTTCAGTTGCCTGCCAGCATTACGTTTACTATTCGTTAGGTGACCGTAAAGTAGCTGATTTGGCAGTCCACTGTCGTCCATGCGGGTAACATGGCTAGTCCAGCGTATTTCTTCATGGATAATGGTAACCTCGATGCTCCTACAGTTAGTGTCAGGGAGAATACTGGAATTTGTTCTCTTGTCTTCCCTGCGAACTCGGAGGATGGAAGGTAGACTACGTTGGTGAAAGTTTACAAGTGTCTTGAGATTCCTCCTGTATGTTACCCATGTCTCGTTGCCATATAACAGGGTGGGGAGGATCACTTCTCTATATATGAGCAACTTTGCAGTTAATTTAAGCTCCCTAAAGCTGAAGAAACGGGTACGGAGTCTGCCAAAGACTTGCGATGAACATCTGATCCGTTGTTGAATCTCTCCATCGTTGTCTGCGGTGGTGGACAGGTGGGAGCAGAGATACCGAAAGTGCATAACATTAGAGAAGGTAATACCGTTAAACTGGATGGATGGTGGAGGTGTGGCTGAACCAGGAGCAGGCTGAAAGAGAATCTGAATCAAGGCCGAAGTGTGCATTCGCATCTGCGTAGGTGTTCAGGATCTCCCGTAGGTGGCGTTCAGTGTGAGCAACAAGGGTGAGGGCGTCTGCATACTGAAGTTCAGTAATGGATGCTGCCGACAGATTGGTTCCTGCCTGGAGTCGTCTTATGTTAAAAAGACCGTTCATCTGGTACTCGATGTCAACCCCGCTGGCTAAATTGGCACTAGTACGAGTAAGGAAGATAGCCAAGAAAATGGAAAAGAGAGTTGGTTCCAGTACACATTCTTGTTTTACCCCCATTTGGATGGGAAAGAACTTAGACCGGGTGCCATTATGCAGGACACTGCTGTTCATGCCTTCGTGTAGCTGCCTCACAATGGCGATGAATTTTGGTGGGCAGCCAAAACGGATGAGGGTCCGCCAGAGGGCTTCCCTGTTGACCGAGTCGAAGGCCATGGTTAGGTCGATGAAGGCCCTGTACAGGTCACGACGCTGTTCTCTGCACTGTTCCTGAATCTGACGGGCAGCAAAGATCATGTCAGCGGTGCCACACGATGGTTTAAACTTCTAAAGCCACATTGAGATTCGGGGAGGAAGTTTTGCGCCTCAAGAAGTCTGTTTAAGAGGACGCGGACGATAATCTTGTCAGCTACAGACAGCAGTGAGATCCCACTGTAGTTTGCCACAGTCTGACCGGTCTCCCTTGTTCTTATAAATATTGATGATGAAAGCGACTTTAAGAGGTTGGGGGATTTCCTCCTTTTCCCATATATCCTCCCGGAGAGTGTGGAGACGGCTGGTAAGCAGAGGTCCTCCTGCTTTATACACTTCGGCTGGGATTCTATAGGGCCCTGAGGCTTTGTTATTTTCCGTTTGTTTGATGGCAGTAACTACCTCATCCAAAGATGGAGGATAGCTGAGGTGAGTCAGCTCTGGATGCTGAGGGACCTGCTGGGTAGTCAGGACATCCACATCGGTATTTCCGTCGAGCAGCGAATGGTAATGCTCTTTCCAGCACTGAAGGATACCTTCTTCGTCTTTAATTAGGTAGTTACCATCGGATGAGTCGAGGGGGCTAAACCATGGGTGATTGGCTCATAAAATGTTTTAGTTGAATTGAAAATTTAGCGCATCATGTGTTCATCTATAAATTTTTGAATTTCACATGCTTTATTTTTAAAGCAGTCGTTATTTAGATTGCAAAGTTCATGGTGGGCCACCGCTTTCTTCTTGCAGAAGGTATCAGATTTGGTCTGAGACTGACAATTTTTTTACAATCAGTTAAAGAAGCACGTTTTTCATCAACGAGTTCATTGATTTCCGAGTCATTTTCATCAAACCAGTCCTGGTGTATTCTTTCGATCTGGCTTTTGTCATGATAGTGTCGAGAATATCACATTCGGCACTGGGATTTGGATTGTTTGTTGTCGGGTTGTTTATCAGCCCATGTTCGAGCTGCTCTCTGAAAGCATGTGCTGCCGCCGGATCCTCCAGACACTTAGTGTTAAAACCTTTTCTGGTGTCTGGTTGCCGATTTGGGGCGACGTGAAGGGGCTTTGGCTCTAATTAGCCGGTGATCAGTGTCGAAGTTGTCTGAGCCACGCATGGCTCGGGTGATGAGGACATTTCAGCGATCTCTTTCTATGACAATGATGTAGTCAATAAAATGCCAATGTTTGGATCGTTGGTTGGCGTGCCTAAACAAGGTATTAATGATATTGAGATTGTGTGCAGCACACTTGCTGAGGAGGAGTAAGGGAAAATCCCAAATAATTAATTTTTGAATAAGCAAAGAAACACTTCTTAGGACCAGCGGTCAGTCCTTGTTTGCAACTCTCACGTAACTCTTCGAGATCTTGCAAATATACATTCCATTTTGAATTATGAACTAATACATTGTCAAAATAACATCCAGTGTTCTTCATTCCAAAAATCATCTTTCTCATCAGTCTAATGAAGGTAGCACAAACAGTTTTTAATCCAATCGGCATTCGCCGAAATTGCCTCAAACCACGATGGGTAGCAAAAACTGTACAGACTCTTTAGTTCTCCGACAATTCTTCCTGCCAGTAGCCTTTACACAAGTCTATCTCGGTGAAATATTTATCATTTACAAAGTTTTCCAAAGACTCATGAATAGTAGGCATAGGCTCGCATCAAACAGTGTCACGTCATTTAGACATCCAAAATCTATGGAAACTCTTAAACTGTTATCTGCCTTTTTAACCAGAACAACTGGTGAACAATAGTGAGAGTCAGATGGTTCTATCACACCTAATTCTAACATTCTGTCTACTTCCTCATCAAAAGCTTTAAAGAATTTATGAGGGATAGGATATGGCTTCTTGTGTATAGGCATGTCAGTAGTTAACTTAATATCATGAATGACAGTTTGTGTTTTGCCGAACATCTGAGAAAACATCAGTAAACTCAGTCATTCGGTTAGTTAACTCATCTACCTTTTCCTCAATTTAACTCCGGATTTACATTCAAATATAAGTCTGAAGATTTACGAAAGAGCTCAATGTTACAAACAGATCTCTGCTTGGTCCCTACATCATCTACAATACATTACACAGCTGGTACTTTTCAGTTTTAGGGGATCATCCTCCACCCGTCTGACATACTTCTTCAACATATTAATATGGAAGAGCTTTACCTTGTTCCCTACTTTAATACAATAATCAACAGAGTTATCATGATATTTTGTAACTGGGTATGGACCTTTCCCATGCCTCGTCAATTTGTTGTGAGAAGAAGGGGAGAATTAGAACCTCGTCTCCTACCTTCAACTTACGCTCTCTAGTATTTCTGTCAAAATATTTCTGTACGTGATCTCAAATCAAGGACATACTGGTAAGTTGTTGTCAGTTCCTCCCCCAAATCTTCCTTTGTCCACAAGTCATGTAAAACAGTAAGAGGACCGTGAACCTGACGTCCATAAAGTAATTCAATGGGGAAAACTGCAAAGTATCATGTGGAATCTCCCTATATGCAAAGAGAACTGATGAAATGTACCTGTCCCAATCTTGAGGTCTTTATATGCAGCGTTTCTTCAACATGGCCTTAAGGACGCTATGAAACCTCTCTACAGTCCCATCGCAACAAGCATGATAAGGTATTGTATTTAAAGCTTTAACTAAATACAAGCGATTAACTTCACTCATCAAATCTTGAAAATATTATAACGAGATTCTCAGCGGGTTGAACAGTCAGTGAGTATATACTTATTCTTGTTATTACAGCACGGAGTCATGGGTCCCACTAAGTCTATGGCAACTCTGGAAAAGGGTTCAGTTATGATGGGCATTGACACATGGGTACCTTTCTTACAGAACCTTTTGGAGAAGCCTTTTGACACTTATGGCATGACCTACAATATCCCTTGATATCTTCTCCTGTACCAGACCAGAAGAATTTTCAAAAAACTTTATCAGAAAATTTATGTGTGAAAAATAACCTGCAACAGCTGAATCATGGACCGATCTATCAGCACCTTGACCATCTGAAATGAACTGGCAAAAGACCTTTCCTTATGAACATACTTTATCCGGATGACAAATACTTAAAATTTGATCACTAACCATGAAATCAGAGAAATCTTAATAGGTTTTATTTATGTTACTAAATGAAACCCATCTATCTAAGTATTGTTCTAGTCTAGACACTAACTGCTGTAAATCGAAAGTTGCGAATCTGTATTCGGGGACAAGTTGTTGAAGCTTCCAATAAGTTGCTTAGACATAAACCATTGACTCTTCTACACCCCCTCCCCACCCTCCCCACACTCCCTCCCCCACTCTTCTGCACCCCTCCCCTCCCTCACTCTCCCACACTCCCTCCCCACTCTCCCACACCTCCTCCCTCACTCTTCTACACTCCCTCCCTCCATCTCTCTACACTCCGTCCCTCACTCTTTCCACACCCTCCCCCTCACCCCCCACACCCTCCCTCACTCTTCTACACCCTCCCTCCGTCACTCTTCTACACTCCCTCCCCATCACCTCCCACACCCTTCCCCCACTCTTCTGCACTCCCTCCCACCATCACCTCCCACACTCCCTCCCTACTCTTTCTACACTCCCTCCCTCCCTCACTCTCCCACACCCCTCCCTCACCTTTCCACTCTCCCTCCCCACTCTCCCACACCCTCCCCACTCTTCTACACCCCTCCATCCCCACTCTACTCACACCCTCCCCACCTCCCACACCCCTCCCTCACTCTTTCTACACCTCCCTCACCCCCCTCTCCCCCTCACACCACACACACCCCTCCCTACTCTTCTACACTCCTCCCCCCATCACTCTCTTTGCTCTCCTCCCTCACTCTCCCACACCCCCTCACTCTCTACACTCCCTCCCTCACTCTCCCACACTCCCTCCCTCACTCTTTCTACACTCCTCTCCCTCCCTCACTCTCCCACACCCCTCCCCACCTCCCCACACTTCCTCCCTCACCCCCACACCCTCCCTCCATCTCCTCTCCCCACACCCCCTCCCTCACCTCCCACACTCCCCTCCCCACTCTTTCTACACCTCTCCCCCACTCTCCCACACCCCTCCCCACTCTTCTACACCCTCCTCCCCATCACTCTTTGCCTCCTCCTCCTCACTCTCCCACACTCCTCACCTTTCACATTCCCTCCTCATTCTCCTACACCTCCCTCACTTTCTACACCCCTCCCTCCATCACTCTCCTACACCCTCCTCACACCACTACACTCTCCCTCCAACACCTCCCACACCCCTCCCCCCACTCTCCCACACTCCCCTCACCTCCCACACCCTCCCTCACTCTTCTACACCCCCTCCCTCATTCTCCCCCACACCCTCCCCATCCCTACACCCCCTCCTCACTCTCCACACCCTCCCTCCACCCCCCACACCCCTCCTACCCCCACACCCCTCCCTCACTCTTCTACACCCTCCCTCACTTCCCCTCCCTACACCCCTCCCCTCACTCCTCCCACACTCCCTCCCTCACTCTTTCTACACCTCCCTCCATTACCTCCCACACCCCTCCCCACTTCTCTACACCCTCCCTCACTCTCCCACACCCCTCCCCACCTCCTGACACCCCTCCTCTCCCCACACTCTCCCTCCACCTCCCCACTCCCCTCCCCACTTTTTCACACCCCCTCCTCACTCTCCCACACCCCCTCCCCTCTCCATCACTCTCCTCCCTACACTCCTCCCCACTTCACACCCTCCTCACTCTCCCCACACTCCTCCATCACTCTCCCACACCCTCCTCACTCTCCCACACTCCTCCCTCACTCTTCTACACTCCTCCTCCCTCACCTTCCCACACCCTCCTCACTTTCACACCTCCCTCCCTCACTCTCCCACACTCCCTCCCTCCATCCTCTCCCTACCTCCCCTCCTTACTCTTCTCCTCCCTCACTCTCCCCTACCTCCTCCATCCACTCTCCTACCTCCCTCCCTCCCTCCCCCCTCCCTCCCTCACTCTCCTCCCTCCCTCCCCTCACTCTCCCTACCTCCTCCCTTCCTTCTACATCCCTCCCTCCCCTCTCCTACACTCCTCCATCACTCTCCCCACCTCCCCCTCCCTCCTCTCCCCCTCCCCTCCCTCCTCCCACTCCCTCCCTCCCTCACTCTCCCCTACCTCCCCTCCCTCCCCTCTCCCCTCCCCTCCCTCTTCCTCCTACACTCCCTCCCCTCCCTCACTCTCCCACTCCCTCCCTTACTCTTCTACACTCCCTCACTCTCCTACACTCCCTCCCTCCATCTCTCTCACTCCCTCCCTCCTCTCCTACACTCCTCCCTCCTCCCTCCTCTCCCTCCCTCCCTCCATCACTCTCCTACCTCCCTCCCTCACTCTCCTACCTCCCTCCCCTCACTCTCCCCCTACACTCCCTCCCCTCCCTCTCCCTCCTCCCTCCATCACTCTCCTACCTCCTCCTTACTCTCCTCTCCTCCCTCTCTCTCCTCCTCCCTCCCTCACTCTCCCTACACTCCCTCCCTCACTCTTGCCTCCCTCCCTCTATCCTCTCCCCTCCCTCCCTTACTCTTGACCTCCCTCCTCCTCCTCTCCCTACACTCCTCCTCCATCACTCTCCTACACTCCGTCCCTCCTCTCCCTCCCTCCCTCCTCTCCTACACTCCCTCCCTCCTCCCCACTCCCTCCCTCCCATCCTCTCCCTACACTCCCTCCCTTACTCTCCCGGCTTACTCCTCCCTCCCCTTCTCTCCCCACACCCCTCCCTCCCTCCCCTCTCCCCTACCTCCCTCCCTCACTCTTGCTCCCTCCCTCTATCACTCTCCTACACTCCCTCCCTTACTCTTGTACCTCCTCCCTCTATCCTCTCTCCCCTCCTCCATCACTCTCTCCTCCATCCCTCACTCTCTACCTCCTCCCTCTCCTCTTCCTTACCTCCTCCTCCTATCCTCTCCCCTACTCCCTCCCTCCATCACTCTCCCTACCTCCGTCCCTCCACTCTCCCTACCTCCCTCCTTACTCTTGTACCTCCCTCCCTCCATCACTCTCCCTCACTCCCTCCCTTACTCTCGCTTCCTCCTCCATCACTCCTCCCTACCTCGTCCCCTCCTCCCTACCTCCTCCCTCCTCTCCCTACACTCCCCTCCCTCTGCTCTCCTACACTCCTCCCCTTACTCTTGTACACTCCTCCCTCCCCTCACTCTCTCCTACACCCTCCCTCTATCCTCTCCCTACACTCCTCCCCTCTCTCCTCTCCCTACCTCCCTCTCCTCTTCTACCTCCGTCCCTCACTCTCCTACACCTCCCCTCACTCTCCCCTCCCTCCCTCCCTCCTCTCCCTACCTCCTCCCCTCCCCTCCCTCTCCTACACTCCCTCCCTCCCCTCCTCTCCCTACCTCCCTCACTCTCCTACTCCTCCTCCCCTCCTCTCCTCCTCCTCCCTCCCTCCCTCTCCCACCCTCCCCTCCCTACCTCCTCCTCCCTCCTCTCCTCCTCCTCCCTCCTCACTCTCCTACACTCCCTCCCTCCCCTCCCCTCCCTACACCCCTCCCTCACTCCTACCTCCTCCCTCCTCCTCTCCCTACTCCCTCCCTCCCCTCCTCCTCCCCACACCCCTCCCCTCCTCTCCCCTACCTCCCTCCCTCCTCTCACTCTCCTACCTCCCTCCTCCCTCACTCTCCTACACTCCCTCCCTCTCCCCTCCTTCCCTCCTCTCCCTACCTCCCTCCCTCTATCCCACCTCCCTACCTCCCTCCTTACTCTTCTCCGTCCCCCCTCACTCTCCTATACTCCCTCCCTCCCCTACACTCCTCCCCTCACTCTTCTACATTCCTCCCTCCCTCCTACACTCCCTCCCTCCCACTCTTCTACATTCCCTCCCTCCTACCTCCCTCCCTCCTCTCCCTCCCTCCCTCCCTCCCTCCTCTTCCTCCCTCCCTCCCCTCTCTGTCCTCCCTCACTCTTCCTCCCTCCTCTATCACTCTCCCTCTCTCCTCCCTCATTCTTCACCTTCCCTGGTTTTGCTTCACTCCTTCCATCCTCCCTACCTCCCTCCCTCCCATTTTCCTCCCTACCTCTCTCACACTCTCTCGTCTCAACCACCCTCACTCTCCTACACTCCCTCACACCTTGCCTCTCTACTTCTCCTCATTCTACATCACCCCCCTCCCTCCCCACTCCCTCACTCTGACCCTTCCTCCCTCCCTCCCACCTCCCAGCCTCATTCCGCTAAAAGCAAAATATTTGCATACTACGGAAAAATGCCCGTGTTTGTGTGCGTGCCAGAATAGAGGCATCTTTTGTGTGTGTGTGCCAGGTCACAGGCATTTGTTTCACCTTGTTGTGTGTGTGTGTGTGTGTGTGTGTGTGTGTGTGTGTGTGTGTAATATATAATGTGTAGGTAACAGGTTTATTAAAGATTGCATGCCCCGAGGCTGAAAATATACAATGAACAGAATGATAATTTACATATGGTGGGCAGAGTGCGTCATGAATGACAAACTTTTCAAAACGAAAATATAATAATCAAAAGATTCAACCTATGAATTGACCCTAGATCTGGTAATGTTTGAGCTGGACTTGTAAACATTCCTGTGTGTGTGTGTGTGTGTGTATGTGTGTCTGCACACACACACACACACACACACACACTACACAGGGCGGTGAAATGCGTCTAGTGTGGCAGCATTATGTTAGTGTTAAGGTGAAAGCACTGCTTGCTCCCTCTCGCTTTCAGCTGCCGCCGCTGGCTAGACCTCGTGGCGAACAGGGAAGCAACTTACATAAGTCTAACCCCTGCCAGTACACATCCTCTTCACCATCAAGACTCTTGCTGTGCCTCCTCATGGCAACACGCGGTAAGTGGGTGCCACGTGGGCCCCTTTTAAAATACCGGAAAATTAATTAAACATAAATTTGTGGTCTCGAAAGGCCTCGGGCAAATGTCCGAGACCAAAGACGCCCGTGATCGAGACCGAGATCTGAACAAAAATTATCAAGACGTTCACCCTCCAACACTTCCACTTGCTACAATCAGCGTTATCAATCTTAGTCTCCGAGAGCCGTGAACCACAGGAGTATGAACCCACTTCCGAAGCATTCACTCCTCCAGTTTATAGGGTGATTTACCCAGATATGGACTCAATTATGATTAATATGGTTCCTTTACACTCCACGTCACGAGTGAATGCTTCGCTCGCGGGTTCGTACTCCCGTGATTCACAACTCTAGATGATAAGGATTGACAACAGGAAACATTGACATTTTGTTAGTGAATCTACCATATTCAGGACATAAACTTAATAACAATAATGTAAAGGAACTATATTATACATATTTGGAAGTCCATATCTGGGTAAAACACCCGATAAACTGGAGGAGGCAGTCCCCACCTGATATTGGATTTTCCACCCTCCTCCCTATACCCCAACTGTCGTTCGTCAATGTAATAGTTTTTCTGGTTCTTAGCCCTTTAACAAATCACAGTGAGAACTATGTTTTTTCATACAACCAATCACGGATAAACAGAGGTGTTGTCTGGCTTCCAGCCATGAAGGCTCACTCATCCCCTGACGTCCACATGGATAGGCAGCGGACTCAGTTAATTTTACCGGGTCAGATCATCGCCCTGCGAGACATCGGCCTCAGTATAAGGGCCATCGCTCACCAGTTAGGTGTCTTACCTAGGACTGTTTCCAAGTTGATACAGAGATGGGAGGAGACGGGAAACTTGACATACCTGGGTATGTATGAATGCAGAAATGTTCTATGCATTATTTCTTAATACTCATAATGTTGATTGATTTTTTGGTAGTTATATTATGAAATTTGCACCACTATAAACGGTTTACCCTTCCCTTCAGCCAGGAGACCCCGTTCCAGAGTCACTACTACCCAGGAAGACGAATGCATTCGGCAGGCAGCGGAAGAAAATCCCTTCACGAATGCTGTTGCTATCAGAGACGAACTGCAGCTCAACGTGTCCAATGAGACTGTCCGGAGACGGCTGCATGAGGCGGGAATGCATCATAGGTCGGGCATGGTAATGAATAATCAGTTAACCATATATCTGTTTTCGCAATGTAAATAAGTATATTATAATTTTTACATTACAGTTTGAAAGAAGTCTCAGTGCAGCATGAGTATGGAATAACTTACGCACATCTGTGATAGCGAAACTGCTGAATAGCAGTTTTTTACGCTTGTATCAGATTCACATAATAAAGCAAACACAGACGAGAGATATTTTGAATAATATAATTACTACAAAGGAATAAATGCATAAACTGTTATAAATGTGTATCGCAAAACCTATTCACATTTACAACCAGAAAATCACTAATATGTTACTCTCTAATTGTTAATAATTTATCGCCTCGTGTGAAAATACCAAATAACTAATTTTCATAGGGTTCCTGCAAGCAAGGAACGCCTCACCGATCAACACCGTGCTGCGAGGCTCGCCTTTGCTCGCCAGTATATTAGCGAGGGGTTAGACTTTTGGTCAATAGTGCTCTTCTCTGGTGAGAAGACCTTCGCTTCGACCAATCATGGCCAGATACATTTGTGGGGGCAGAATAACACGAGGTATGTTAAAATACCCTCCTTTATGGTCATGCTGAAACCAATTAATAGTATATAGCCTAAGAATGCAGGAACGCTGTTTATTTATCACTCAGCCTCAAGGATAAAAGTAATCCTTAGCTATTAATCAGCTTAAACATACATAGGGATTTTACAATGTATAACACTGGAAGCACTAGGATAACGGGTTTTCAAATTTGTAGATATGACCGTCGCCACATCTTTGAGGAAGCACGCAATACCTGGAGGTGGATCTCCTTCCATGGTGTGGGTGATGTGACAAAAATTGAAGGAAGGTTCACTGTCTAGAAATATATAGACATTCTACTAAATTTCTTCCTTCTTTCCTTGCAAGAACGAAACGACCCATTCCCACCAGGTCCAGTCATTTTCATGCACGATCGCTGTCCCATCCATACTGACAAAATAGTCATGGCCTGGTTTCAACAGCAAGAGAAATTGCTTCTGATGGAGTGGTCAAGCAAGGGTTGTGACTGTAATCCTATAGGAAACAATGGGGGACATGTGGTCAATACGTGGGAGCCTGAGACAGAGAGGATATCTCAACAGTCGATGACCCATACGAGAAGGCAATGGGAAATGATCCGTCGACAACCACAACTCATTAGGAACCTCGTCTCTTCAGTGTCTGAGAGACTCCTGGCAGTCATTCAGGAGGCGGGAGGATGGACTGTATACACCACTGTAGACCGTGATGTTCTGAAACATACGACAACCATATTACACCTAGTAGCAAAATCTTTGTGTAATTTGACAATTCTATGAATTAATTAAGTCTTTTAATTTCCTTGACAGACTTGGTTAGTCAGCCAATGTCATGGATATTCATTAAAATATCAGTAGTTCCCTGTAATTAGGCTCTACCTCGCTTAATTACTTAAAATATAGGTTAATGCTTATCGACTGCACTAGGGTCATTAAGGCAAATATGACTCCCGCTAAGATTTAGACCCCGGACGGGGAGGGTCTGTGCCCTCCATTTGGCCCCTTGTCTGCCACACCTCAGGTGGGAGAGGTAGCGTTCTCCCTTCTCATAGCAGTTCTATATGGCCTCTGATGCCTAGTGCGGTGCATTATTTTCCATTTCTCCCTGTAATTAGGGCAGGTGAATGTGACACAGATATCGTAAGAATCGTTACAAAAATTTTTAATATTGTTGGGCATTATCATGAGTGCGGTGTGAATATGGTCTGTGTGAGAATCTGTTCTGGTGACAGTGGTTGCACAAAGCAAGAATGAGTAAATATGAGCTCACAGCCAGTCTGAGTAAATCATGGTATTAAGCGACAGGCAAACTTGTTATATGCTTGCAAAGGACAAAAGATCCAGTCTTGCTAGCCGCCCAATTCATCAAGCCCATCTCCACTCCTACCCTCTTCACCCCCCACCCAGCTCGTCACCCTTCTCTCCCACCGGCCTCTGCTCCCCCACTCCACGTCACGAGCGAATGCTTCGGGCGTGCGTTCATACTCTTGTGGTTCACAACTCTCTGAAACGATAATTGACAGCACTGACTGTAGCAGGTGGAGGTGTGGGAGGCTATGTCGCAAAATTCTCTCCTCCGCAGTGGGTGTTATCCCAAACATCGTACAATACTAAAACTCCACTGTCCTGAATATGGTAAAACTGACTATTTTATTTAATAAATTCTTTGATAACTTAACATAACCAAAAGTTTGCCTAAATTTGATAAGGTATGGTTAGGTTAGATGTGGATTGGTTAGATTAGGCATGGTTAGGTTAGGCTAGGTATGGTTAGGTTAGATTTAGGCTAGGTAGGGTTAGGTTTAGTTAGGTATGGTTAGTTTAGGCTAGGTAGGGTTAGGTTTAGTTAGGTATGGGTAAGGCAGGTTAGGTATGGTTTGGTTAGATTAGGTTATGGTTCTGTTAGGCTAGGTATGGTTAGGTTAAGTTAGGTATGGGTAAGGCAGGTTAGGTATGGTTAGGTTAGATTAGGTTACGGTCAGGTTAAATTTGGTATGGTTAGGTTAGGTTATGTTAGGTTACCTATTAATGGTTTATATTGTGATTATTCCTTTGTACACATCAATTAAAATGTTCGAAAAATAATCAGTAGCACTTAAATTATCGCTAAGCTTCAATTATACAACAAACACATGATATTATTACACTACTTTAAGAGGACAGAGAAAAAATTTTCCCACACACTTTACAATTCGATTACTTTTGTCAATTACGTCTGTCGAATTACTGGGACGGTGAAATCTCCCAGTTTGATTGGTCAAATATTGGGGTGTGTATTGCCAAGCCTCACCGAGTGCCGTTCTTTAGTGCTCAATTTTATGTGGAGAGTAAAAGGATGACTGACAACACTGGCAGTTTTTGTTAACTCTAATTTGTGTATTTTATACGGATGTACTAAATATATTTTCCTCTGGCTTATAGTGGCTATTATACTGTATACATGAGGAATATTTTATCTGCATATGAGAATGTAAAATTTCTTCCTTTAACTGAAAGGGACTGAACCACCCTCACACATGCGCAGTTTTGCTTGAACTGGCCGGGCTGTACAGGCGGCCGGACGGGCCGGCCTGAGCGTGTACAGTACAGGATGTGGCCCTTAAAAAGTTCTCACCAAACCTGACACCAAAGCTCAATATGTAATTGTAAACTATTTTATATTTTTTTTTTCTGAAGCATACGAGTACTATTTAAAGTGGATATAATTTGATATATCAAAGGATAAAATCATAAGTAATACTTACAGACACTACTGTGAACGATCCAGAACTTGAGTACTTAACAGGTCAGGAGATAATGTTGTAGAATAACCAATCCATAACAATTTATGTTCAGTCGCCGACCAGCTGAACAAGGTCTCCGGGGGTCTACCTCAGTACGGGTCACACTCAGTGGATAGTTACTATTATTAAGGACACATGCCTCCCTGAAACCCCACCGAGCCAGAATTGTCACACGGCCTCTATTGTGTGTTCGTTTACTCAGCACACTACATGAAGTAAACTCATTATTCCTATGACTGTCTACAATGTTTGCCTCAGACGGTAACGCTGCTGGTGTCAACACTCGCTGTTGGGGCTCATGAGGCACCCGGAGCCTGCCAGCCTCCGCCAGCCATACCCTTGCAGTAATTATGGGTAGTAACTATACATAAACTCTGAGATACGACACACTCCCGATTGTTTTTCTGACAATGAAGGTAATGTTCTCGTAACGGTGCGACCAAACTGCGGCCACCACGACACATCCTCCATACCTCACGTGTATAACTTCGGCCACCCAGAAATATACAGTGATCATTTTTGTTCTTAATGGCCTCGTTTTTTTAATACATGAGTCGAGTGGAAAAAGAGAGATCAAGGGCAGACTATTATCATGCTATATAACCTTCGGGTACTGATGACGTGATCATTATAATTTCATCTTTTAAAATGAGCACTATGTAAGTCATCACCCGTATGTTAAATGTTAGCCAAGACGAACTTCATTAATACATCCGCCTTCTCTTTGACGCCAGCCACACATTCTGCTCGTCACAACTTACTTACTAGCAACATAATCGTTCTCATCACCAACTGAGACACCTTCAGTTGAGCTGTGTGTGGTGTCGTGGTTGGGATACTAATGTCTGGTAATTCTAGACTTATTTCTCGTTTATCATGTGAGGAATTGCAGGAGAATGGCGCTCCTTGCTCCACCTGTAGCACACTACTGTCTCGTCAGGTTGGTGTCACAGTGGCTCCTTGTAACCCAATTCTTAGCACGAACAGCTAAACATTATCTCCTGATCCGCCTTCTTGAAATAAGAACCTATGTAAATCACGATACCACATTTAACTCTCAATATGTTAAATATTATATATAGTAGGTTAGCCATGAGAGGGAGCAGCCAGAGGTGGTAGACCCCATTTTGCGGTGAGGGGACAGGGCGAGGGACAGAGATTACTACACACAGGGCTCCATTATTATACATAAATGATATTGTCCACTCCAGCTCACTTGTAAAATGCAACTTATTTGTATACGATAGTAAACTCTATGCCAGTCACTCACATCTCCATTCCTTGATGAAAACTATTACTAGTGAATTAAATAAGGCTAGGAACTGGGTAATAAGTAATAAACTGACCATAAACCACGAAAAAACCCACTACACAATCTTTCACAGAAAGAAAAACTTACCCCAGATCTGGACCCCTGTATCTTGGTAAAACAGTCCTCAAACGTGAACAAAATTCCTTGGGGTTATTGTTGATGAGAAACTTAGCTGGAGAAACGTAGCTGGAGAAACCACATACAAGCCACTCACAGTAAAATCAATAAACTGTGTGATATGCTGTATCACACTCGTCAGTCACTCACGAAAATTATGACCAAGTCCCAGGTTGCTGATCTGACTTTCTGCCTCATTTACACACAATTGCAGGGTCTTAATTGTTTCTCTTACTGTTGACAACACAACATACATATATTGTTTCTCACTTTTTATCTTTTTTTTCTTTTCTTTTTTATTAAAAATGTTATTTGCTATGAATTATTATTATTATTATTATTATTATTATTATTATTATTATTATTATTATTATTGTTGTTACATTTTCGCCCCCCAGGCCCCGATGTGGGTCAGTGACCTGTGCCCGGGTGGGCTAATCCCCGTAAGAAATCTATTATCACTTTGTTTACCAACACTTGATTCACTGGCATACACTATGGGGGACCTCCGGCTCCACTAAGCCACAGCCCCGGTTTACTGCCCATAAAAAAAAAATAAACTGATCACAAACGAACAATTCGCTTATTTGAAAATATTTTTTTTTTGGAAATTGACACCTATAAGTGTCTGTCTTAGTGTTCACGGTATATATGAGTTTTCAGTCCTGCAAAGGAAGATAACTTCATTATACACCTTGTAAATGGGCAATCAAATATTTTGTTATATTCATTTGTATGGAGCTGACAATGGGTAACATATCTCCTTACTGATTTTGAAACATGTTTACAGAGACGACATGTCTACTCGATATCCATTGTAAAGATTTACCATTAATCTAGCTAAATATGCTAAGGCATATCTCCTTAAAATATACTTAAGAGGGAAAACACTGACCCTCTAAGCTGCCTTCCGTTTCAACGAGTGATGTGCCTCTTTGAAATAATGTAAACAAACACGGACATACGACGAACGTGAACCGCAAACAACCGCCAACCGCATATTCAGTAATTACATATAGAAATAAATAGCATTAACATGCAATTTTAAATGTTCTATGCATCATGAAGTGTATATAGTATGATAAAATGTCAGTTTATATTGATAACTAAACAAATTGAAAAAGAGAAAGAGAGTGTCTGAAATATTTTACAGAACAAAAAAAGTAATTCAAATTACTACGTTTTCCTGTTCGGAAATACAGAATGAAACATTTAAAAAATACTGAATTTTCTAACAGTGTACTGCTGTGCTCTGTTTGTTTATAAATCAGATAACCATGTGCGCCTCTCAGTCCCAGACCTCCATAAATTATCATTGTGTGAAGGTGTGGAACAACTTACCCCCACCCATCCGAGGAAGGACTATGCTCCCTTGCTTTAAATCATCTCTTAAAAGATATCTATTGTCTAAGTATTAATATTTTGGTAACACTTACTTTTATACTCTCAGTTTTATTGTACCACCTAAACCATTATATCATATATTGTCATGTAGATAATTATATATTTGCCTCCAAGACATGACCCTGACTGTTTCTGTCCCCTTGTTTCACCTTAATACAACCCATGTTGTATTGCTGCCCTCACTTATCAGATTACTGCACATCATCTCTGCTGTAAAATATGTATATGCTTATAATATAAATGTAAAAAAGAGTGATAATCGTGGCAACATTCTCGTAGGTACTTACTAACACCGTGTTACGTGTATTAATCCAGATGATACTACATGTTATATAATAATTCCTTGGGATACATGTACAATATACCTGAATATCAGGTGCCATTAAGAGACCTCAGGCCCTCAATTGGCAATGCCAGTATTGTTATTATTTTCCACTGCGTATCTGTATTTTTCTGGCTAAATAAACTGTTTCAATATCAGTAACAGGAGAACAAACAGGATTAAAATGTGTTTCTCAGAAGAGGAAGAAAGAAAATTTCAAATTTAAAAATGTCCCACAAAATGGGAAAAGATGGATGAAAATATATTTTTAACGAACAAGAGGCTCACGCCCGTATTATTAAATAACATCTTCCCTTGAAGAGGATCGTCGTGTTTCAACCCAAGTTTTAAAGAGACCTGAGGGACACCGCAGTACTGTACATAACGGGGTGTCGTGGCGGTAAAATTAACTGATTCCAATATTATAAATTACATTTTACAGTACTGCGGTGTCCCTCAGGTCTCTTTAAAACTTGGGTTGAAACACGACGATCCTCTTCAAGGGAAGATGTTGTTTAATAATACGGGCGAGAATGGCCGGCCCATGGGCCACCTAGGCGTGTATTTGTTAAGGTGTAAAACTGTAGATGTTTTCGCCAGTACAACAACCACACCTTAAGCCTTAAGGTAACGAGCTATATGACCGGACAACTCACCAACTGCACTGGTTAACCATTACCCTGGAACATGATCCGAAAATCGATTAACTTCCAGGTTCACAGTTACTGCTGGGTAGACAGAGGCTGAAGGCGTAAAGAAGCGTACCCATAGTTTCACTTTGCCCGGGATCAAACCCAGGACCACTCACTTGCGAGGTGAGCATGTTGACCATTACACCATTTGCAACCTATATATCAGTAACCATACTGAAATATAAAATAAACAAAACATTATTTTTTGAGCCACGCCCTAAGACAACAAAATTAGCTGCTGTTAAACACTATCTCCAAAAATAGCAAATCTACTCTGCAGGCTCTGGAAAAGGATGTGGGTCCACAACGGTGCTGTCTATGTCTAAAGTTGTATGTGATATTAAAAGGAATGTGATAACTGCCAAAGAGAACAACTCTCGTATCGAATTTGTGTGAATTCCGTCCCATGTTGGAATTAGGTATCATGACCGTGCTGATAGACTGGCCAATGAGGCATGTACGTAAGAAAGCAAATGTTGACCGTGACCTTGGCCTGTCCAATGCTGTACTTAAAAACATTCAAGTCAGAATCATACAGATCTCAAGTTAGTAACGCTGTACCCATAGAAGAACTGAGAAATGCAGAGACCTGGGCAGTTGCATTGCATTAGTAAATACTGACATGAATGTATATGAACCACTGACGAACAGTGACATCACCCACATGACTCTGACCTATATATACTGCTAATGAATATGATGTATTTCTTTGTGTACGAACCTCTGTCCTGCATGGCATAAGGACAGAACCATGTATTTCAATGTGTCATTGTACTGAATTACTCTTTGTGGGCCAGAATTAGGCTAGGATACAGACACATCGGGCAAGTTAGTAACGCTGTACCCATACCGGAACACTCAGCATGTAACTTTGTGATACATCTTTAAAGTATACACTTGAACACTATATAATTGAATGTGACACTGTCAAAGACCTCAGGCCACCTGGCTTATTGCATCATGGACTTTGTAATTACTGCATTGAATCGGGGGTGCTTGAGGAAATTCTTGCTGTTTATCCAAAATTTACTAACCCACACTGATCAATTTTCAATTAGAATATGACATCCAGTGTATATGAACCACTGTCTTGCATGGCAGCGAACAGTGACATCACCCACATGACTCTGACCTATATATACTGCAAATGAATATGATGTATTTCTTTGTGTACGAACCTCTGTCCTGCATGGCAGTGAACAGTGACATCACCCACATGAATCTGACTTATATATACTGTTAATGAATATGATGTATTTCTTTGTGTATGAACCTCTGTCCTGCGTGGCAGTGAGAAGTGATACCACCCTCATTGTCAAGACCTGACTGAATTACTCAGAATAGGCAAACTTTGTTAATAAATTTGGTAAACTAAAACTGTCTACATCCTCTCACATAGGATTTACTGCAAGTCACGCTTTAATCATCCATGCTTGAGGTCATTTTTGTGTCAAGTGACCATAAAATAAAGCATACATTTGTGTCAACACATGAATCATTACGCCACTTGGCCGCCCACAAGTAAAAACAAACAAGTGTCCTTACATAGAATTACAACTCAGATACTTTCACGTGTTATCTGACGCGTGCTTGTATTTGCATCTTTCTTTCAGTTGAGTCTACCAGTCGTCTTGTTCTGTATTGATGATGAACGCAGATTATCTTATGTGTACATAATATTTGTTCTTCCTTTATCACTGGCTTAGTAAAGAGATCCTCCTTTAGAAAATAAATATGATCATAAGATTTTCAAGACAAAATTGTCAGCTTGAACATAAGTAAAAATAAAAATAAAAATTTAAGATACGATGAATCGGAACTTTTGATAAAATAAGTTAACAAGACGCCAAACAAAACATGAGATAGAATTAAAATATCTTTCGCTCGCCTGTCAAAAGAGGTGCATCAGAAATAGACCATAACGAACACTGTAGAAGTACTGTACATGAGGCAGTATCTATGTCAGTAGAATTAGATTCGCAAGATAATTATGGTACAGTATTTATGAATCACACGGAATCAACAGGTCTCAAGAAAAGCTGCTTTATACACTGTACAGTCAGAGGTTGACGACCCTAGTGACCTCGCCTGTAAACACTTACTCAGATGGAGGTCAGTGGAGCAGCGTTGATATATAATACATGCGTGGCGTCGATCACAGCCTGTACAACACTGCTCTCACTGTCTCTCCATCCGAGCACCCAGGAGGATGGCCTTGTCAAGGTATTCTCTCTCTCTCTCTCTCTCTCTCTCTCTCTCTCTCTCTCTCTCTCTCTCTCTCTCTCGTTTGTAACTCTTACTCTTCATTCCCAGATGTTATTTTCTTTTTATTTCATATCACATTTTCCTCTCTCCTACTCCCTCTTCCTCTCCGCCCGACAGATACACTCCTAAAGAGCAAACATATACTGATGATGGTGAAGTTGAGAGGCGTGTACACTGTACAGTCCTGCGCCACAATGTGTTTATTATCCTGCATCACGTCACAGTGTGTTTACTGTCCTGCGACACAGTGTGATTACTGTCCTGCGACACAGTGTGTTTACTGTCCTGAGTCACAGTGTGCTTACTGTCCTGTGCCACAAGATGTTTACTGTCCTGCGACACAGTGTGTTCACTGTCCTGCGTCACAGTGTGTTTACAGTCCTGCGTCAGAGTGTGTTTACTGACCT
Source organism: Homarus americanus (assembly GCF_018991925.1). Lineage (NCBI taxonomy): Eukaryota > Metazoa > Arthropoda > Malacostraca > Decapoda > Nephropidae > Homarus > Homarus americanus. The sequence continues at coordinate 12,852,948 of NW_024737042.1, forward strand.
GCGTCACAGTGTGATTACTGTCCTGCGACACAGTGTGTTCACTGTCCTGCGTCACAGTGTGTTTACAGTCCTGCGTCAGAGTGTGTTTACTGACCTGCGTCACAGTGTGATTACTGTCCTGCGTCACAGTGTGATTACTGTCCTGCGTCACACTATAAATTCCAGGTGGGTCTGACAACTCTTCTTCCTAATTAGTGGATGCGGTTGATTAACTTGTATAAACAATCAGTGAGTTAGTGGTAATGGTGGTAGAGGTGGTGGTGGTGCTGATGGTGGTAGAGGTGGTGGTGGTGCTGATGGTGGTAGAGGTGGTGGTGGTGCTGATGGTGGTAGAGGTGGTGGTGGTGCTGATGGTGGTAGAGGTGGTGGTGGTGGTGCTGATGGTGGCAGAGGTAGTGGTGGTGCTGATGGTGGTAAAGGTGGTGGTGGTGAAGTGTTGTTGGTAGAGGTAGGGTGGTGCTGATGGTGGTGCTGATGGTAGAGGTAGTGGTGGTGGTGCTGGATGGTGGTGGTGCTGGGTGGTAGAGGTAGTGGTGTATTGATGTGGCAGGTAGGTGGTGGTGGTGCTGATGGTGGTAGAGGTAGTGGTGGTGCTGATGATGGTAGAGGTGGTGGTGGTGGTGCTGATGGTGGTGCTGATGGTGGTAGAGGTGGTGCTGATGGTGGTGGTATTTATTTTGGTTGTTGGTCTTCATTTTGTAATTGATGTTGTTGTCATTGTTTATATTTTGTAATTATTTTATGCTCATTTTTACTAAAAGAAATACTGTTGTTAGAATGGCTGGTAATGAAATTCTAATTGAAAACGTACGCTTAATTATAAATATTATATTATTTCAGGGTACAGAGGCAGAGTAGACGTAACACTCATTTCCTCTTCTAAGTGTAGCTGGTTCGCGTCTGAGGCAGCCCCACTCCACTCAGCTGTGAGTTGGTGCCTGAAACATACCTATAGTTACAGGCAAATGAGTGGTGCCGAGAGTGTACCGTGATAAAAATTTTCTGGGCATGCGTAGTTCGAGCAAAACCAAACCAAATCAAACCAAACCAAACCAAACCAAACCAAACCAAACCAAACCAAACCAAACCAAACCAAACCAAACCAAACCAAACCAAACCAAACCAAACCAAACCAAACCAAACCAAACCAAACCAAAACAAAACCTAATTTAGCCGAACTTAGTCTGACCTAACCTAATCTTTTTTTCCGAGGGGTAATCTCAGCACACCTCAGGCTTTACATCCACACTGCCCTTAATAAGACGTCAGACCTATGAAATCCACTTACAAAGTTTACCCTTACTTAGCTGTTCCTAGATTTTAATTTTCTTTTAAAACATCCACAAGCCACTGTAAGTTGCCACGGAGATGATTGCCTCAGCGGCTCCATCACCGTACTATAAGACACCTCACACTCGCGGCGGCGTTTGGACGTCAATCATAGTGTACAGTACAGTATCTCCAAAAAGTATCTGTCCACACTGTGTGAAACATAATGAGACCACGGATGATAGATATTGGGACATGCATTTACTTTGGTATATAGTTTAACATAAGTAATGCAATGTGTATTTATTTCGGCGTAATTAATATGATGTTCGGTTACCAAAGTAGGAGCAGCAGTATGCCACATAGCCACACATACCAACCCTCCCGGGACATCACGAGTTACATGTAGCATTTCGGAAGTCATCGGACCCATCCTGGCAAATACTATTTTGAGATACTGTACATAGTGAATGGCGGCCGTAGTAAATGCGATAACTACAGTAAAAAAATTAACCTATTACTTGACCATATTTAATGAGAGCCAAAATGCTCCACGCCCAGACTTTCCTTTTACGGGCGGGATGTTGAAGGTGTGAGAGGGAGGCGCTAGCGTGAGGTAGTCGGGAAGCCTGAACAAACAAACAGCGCCACGCACCACACATACTTACTGAATTTCCCCAAGTCAACAATAAAGCGCGCCTCGATATTTGTGTAACCCCCGCCCGGAACATCGTCTTTCCATCAGCTTAACATTCCCAACTTGCACCAAGAATGTCTTACCCGCCACATTATTGGAGATTGTTGGCGTTCGTGTGCGACTCTGTGGCCACTTCACGCCAGATCCACCACCAGGATATTCCCCACCAGTCGTAAGGCGCCTCCCGCGTAATTTCCGATCGGGCAAGTTTGGTATTTAAATTTTCCCGGATAATGGAAGATTATTGGAGTTGGGGGTGAGTTTATCACAAGGGGGGAAATGAAGAGAGGAAGGCAGTCAGAGCGCAGAAGTCAGACAGAAAGCGTAAGTCATAGAGAGACAAGGAGACGTGGAAAACGACAGTGAGAAAAGTGTACATCCTCAACAAAGCAGTTAGGCACTGTTTAATGTGTAACTGGAAGGGACGCGTTGATGGTACTCCTGTGAGAGATGCAAACTGTTGTTGGCAGGAACACCATCAGGATCAGTGTCGGAAGGAAAAATAAATTGGAAAGTTAACGTCTATTTCTGGGACTTTGTATCTGGTAGTCAAAGAGCCACACAAATTTCCAGCGTGTCCAGTAGCTTGAGGAACTAACATTTTATATCATCAGATATGCTGGAGACTATGTTGATGAACCAATCGACAACTTTGTGAAAATTCTCACTCCTAATATCGTTATCATTGTCAAAACATAGTTAACAAAATTCTTGAAAACTATCTCAAATTTGCATATTTTTTCCTGCTAGATGCAGAGTAACACGTATGAGCTGAAGTTGTGTCGCTTGTTGTAGTAAGTCTGCACCTGCACCTACCAGGAGTGTTGAGGCCATCTGCTCTGATCATTCAGAAATCACACTCATCAGACTATGTATCAGAGGTAGCACAAGAACTCCTTACCATTAATTTAGATCGAAGGGGATTTTTAATTTCAGTTTTAGGGAGAATAGAGAATATCACAGATAAAACGTCTGGTCATCTCAGAGTTTATAATATGTTCAAAGATAAATATTTTATACAACTAATGAAGTAGAGGTCGACTTTAAAACATCCATCGCTTCTTCAAGCGTTGATCATTCCTTCAGTATTAAACTCTTACACTGTCACTCGTACAGTGGCGGGAGAATTTGTTATAAAGCTGAACAGTGGTTGTTATGATGGCCTCTTTAATATAATTTTTCGAATTAACTCAGATATTACGCACCAAAACTATATATGAGATATGTAACTCACTCCAAAAAGTATCTGTGAGGAGGGGTATGATGAATTTCAAAATGAATACTGAGACTCCTGTTGTCTCGGTATGGTTATCAAAATTCTTCGTTCGATGTGTCATATTGTCTCACACAAAATCGTAAGGACATTCTTTCGGGCGAGTTACATCTGGCTATGTGTTGCTCTTGTTCCCCTTCCCATAGTCTGCTGAATAAAGACGCTGCATCTAACTTGCTCCGCTATTAGAAGAACGACAAACCGGTGATGTTGGCTGTCATACTGCGAACACTTACCTTAATGTTTATTGCTATGTTTTTTTATCTGACCCCGTTAATTCCTAATCAAAAAATCTATGAATGAAAAGAGCAAAACATGTAAAACTGTGGCGCTGACTACACCCTCCCACTTCGTCTCGGTAATTGTGCCTTAGTTTTTATCTCTGGTGCCGTCATTTCCCGGACACGGAGGCGAAGGTTGTTTTAGAAGGAGGTTACCTCGGGTAAACACTCGACGAAACATTTGGGTCATCTTATATCTTCTAAAGGACCACTTCTATTTTTTTTGTTATGGGTGACTTAAGAGTTAGAACTAAAGTAATCCTTGAATTTGGACACTTGTACACCAGGGGTTGAGGTAACCTGTTCAACAATCAGTATCTGGGGCTCTTTGGTTGTGGATGGTGAAGAGGCTTATTTTGTTCATAAAAGTCCACCCTTTACACCTGTGTGGACGACCCAAAGGAATAGTTTTTGGCGTAAGTCTTTACTTAACAGAGCTTCATCACACAGACGCTAGATTTCCACAACATATTCCTGGAAACGTAATTCTTCCTCTAGCTGTTCAACTTTCTCTGATCAAAATCGTTGTGAATAATAAGAATAGTGCCTAAGATGGTTTGATCCAACAAATAATCTTTTTTTTTTCAAAAGTTTTTCTCTGTCTCCCCAAGTTGACGCAATTCAATACATGTTCGAGGAGAAGTGTCGCCTTGTGATTCCAACCACATCATCATATCACCCGAGAGACAAGTTTGGCCCAACACTCAGAGTGTTCACCTCGAAGACCCTCATCATTTCCCCCTTCATGACCCGGAAGTATAGCAGGAGATATAATAAAGGAAACCTGATATGCTCACAACTTTGATAAACAAGTCATTAAACCAGAATATAACTTCCCAGCATCTATTAACACGTTAATGTCGTATTCTCAGTTATTCTTACTTCCTCCAGTTCACTTCACAGTTTCCGATTTTTATGTTAATATTTTCTTTTAATATTACATGGTCGTGTTACCTAAAGGGCTTAACGTTAAGGTTACAATCAGTGTGTGTGTGTGTGTGTGTGTGTGTGTTTATTGATGGTCGTGTCTACTGTAGGTGGCTGGCTGTGAGCAATATCATAACGTGTGTCTGTCTTGTCATGTGTCAGCAGTGCCATGCCTCTGTAATTATGCCAATACTTGTCAAGGTGATGGACATATTACGTCTTGGAGTAAAACTCTTAATATGGAGAATGTCTGTATGTTCTTATTTTAAAATTAATCCTTCCTCGCCTCTTTCTTGGTACTCTAGTTGGTGACATGTGAGCGAAATATAGAAATAAAATGAAAGCAGGTGCCTACACAAATAAGATGTAGTCATACTGTCTATACAAGTTTTAATAGCACTTACATCCCTAACTGTGCATATACACTCCTGACTATGAACATAGTATTAAACTGTAAAATGATGTCACAGTCAAGCAAACTGGTACTGTTCATGTCAGGCTAAGTACCCTATTTGCTGTTACAGAGAGGGAAAGCGACATCTTCTATTTCCCAATGGTCTGGACCCCTGCCGTTATTGTAAGTGTTATTCGCAATATTGTTCCGTGGCACTGCAAACTCGGGGAATAAATTCCTTCAATATTACCTCTTCCCCGTCCTCCTGAGTCCGCGACTCGATTTGTGTTTATTCATTTAAACTTGTGATGACGGGGAGCAGCGTAGGAGGTAGGGACGAGCCTGAGGGAGGAAGGAGGCGCTGCTCATGTAGTCACACTTAATGACTATTGTAGGAGTGGGAAAAAGGCTACTGGTGTCAAACATACCTAACTGATTTCCTTACAGACGGAGGAGTGAGAGAGGACAAGAAATTATTTATGATTTTTTCATCAATAAAAATAAAATAAAATTATTTATGCCATGAACTCTATTCAGCAAAGTGTGTCCTGTTTGTCTTCAGGAGGAAATTCTCTATATCCAGTGGAACACAAGTTCTCTAAGTAAGCAAGTTACAGAACCTTTTAGTGTCTCCTATCTTCATAAGGTGGGTTAAATCATCTTGACGACTCGTTGTTGCCACTGCGCATCGCACCGCCCCTTACGGCAGCCTGACATACTAATGTGGCTCCGTCCTGCAAGTCAGTCTGTGGGTGATTGTGGTTATTGTAGCCTCCGTCCTGCACGTCAGTCTGCCGTGTTGTGGTTATTGTAGCCTCCGCCCTGCACGTCAGTCTGCCGTGTTGTGGTTATTGTAGCCTCCGTCATGTACATCAGTCTGCCGTGTTGTGGTTATTGTAGCCTCCGTCCTGCACGTCAGTCTGCCGTGTTGTGGTTATTGTAGCCTCCGTCATGTACATCAGTCTGATGTGTTGTCGTTGTGGTGTAGAGCGTGTAAATGAAGAAATATTTTACACTCAACAAAGGTTTTTGATTAAAGTTAATTACCAAGTTCAAATGAACACACACCAATGGGAGGCCTAATTATCATGATGAAAACGAAAACTTGTGGATTTAATACATAACCCACGGTAGTTCTATATGCAGATGTAAGGTATCATTGCTTGGTAGAGTCTAGAGCCGGAGGGCGTCTTTTGTCGGCCTCAGCAGACACAGTTTCTCAGAATTATAAAAGTATAATTTCCTCATTACGCCTGTCGAATGCATTAAAAAACAGGCCATTGCATGACTGGGTGAGCATGACTCTCCCCCACGATAAATTCTTAACGTAAAATGCAGATGGTTAAATATACCACAGGCTACCAGACTCAGATGTAGCTTGATGTAATGTTAACAGGTGAGGTCCCCACCATAGTCACCCCTGCCCTTCATGTGGCAGGTGAGGGAGGTCTGCGCTGCTGTGAGGGGGAGGCTGGTGTGAGGGGGAGGCTGGTGTGGGAGGCTGGTGTGAGGGAGGCTGGTGTGGGGAGGCTGGTGTGAGGGAGGCTGGTGTGAGGGGTAGGTTGGTTTGAGGAAGAGGATGGGTGTGAGAGGGTTGGTGTAAGGGGTGGGTTGGTGTGGGGGAGTTGTTGTGAAGGAGGGAGGTTGGTGTTAGGGAAGGAGATTGGTATGAAGGAGGCTGGTGTGAAGGGGGAGATTAGGGTGAGGGGCAGGTTGGTGTGGGGAAGGGATGGTGTGAGGAGAGGTTGGTATAGGGTGGTTGGTGTGAGGAGAGGCTGGTGTGGGGGAGGAAGGTTGGTGTAAGGGGGAGGTTGGTGTAAGGTGGAGGGTTGGTGTGAGGAGGGAAGGTGTGAAATGGGGGGTTGGTGTAAGATTGTAAGTGTGGTGTGAGGGGAGAGGGAGGTTGGTGTAAGGGTGGTAAGTTGGTGTGAGGGAGGAAGGTTGGTTAAGGAGGTTAGTTATGGGGGGAGGTTGGTGTAGGTGGTAAGTTGTTGTGAGGAGGAAGGTTAGTGTAAGGGGAGGTTGGTGTAAGGGTGGTAAGTTAGTGTGAGGAGGGTTGGTGTAAGGGAGGTTGGTGTGTGGTAAGTTGGTGTGAGGAGGAAGGTTGGTGTAAGGGGAGGTTGGTGTGACGGAAATTAGGTATAAAGGGAAAAACAGGTCAGAAGGGGATTTAAGAGATGAGGGATGTGGTTTCCCAACTCTCAAGCACAACCCATAATAACACACTTCGCTCCTCCTCTCTCTCTCTCTCTCTCTCTCTCTCTCTCTCTCTCTCTCTCTCTCCGTCCCCCCTGAAATGTTCTGCCTCTCTTCACTCAGATTACTCTCTTCTAACCTGGCTCTGCTCCTCCTCACCACCACCAACACCAGCAAACACTATCACCACCACTATCACCACCGCCATCACCACTACCCCCACCACCACCACCTACACCACTCCCGTCCTCTAACACAACCCTCGTATTTGGCTGAGTTACCGCCAGGTGTCACTAGCACGCCACAGTGTTCTCGTCTGCACTTGCCACTTGCACGTATTAATGACTCTTGACTTCATCCCTCCTCTTCCTCCTCCTCCTCCTCCTTCTCCTATTCCTCTTCCTCCTCCTCCTCTTCCTCCTCCTCCTCCTCCTATTCCTCTTCCTCCTCCTCTTCCTCCTCCTCCTCTTCACCCTCCTTCTCGCCTCACTTTGTTGTTCTTTTCTAGATTTTCTTTGATTTTCTCCTCTGTTGTTTTCCTTTTTGCTTTATTCTCGACTGTTTATTTTTATCTTAACTTCACTCGTACTTGTCGTTTCTCTCTTTTCTTTGTTGTCTCCTTACTTTGATATTTTATGTCCTCTCTTTCTCCCCCTCTTCCTCCTATTCCTTTCCCTCTCCCTATTCTTCTTTTCTTCTACTACTTTGCCCCTTCCTCCTCTTCCTTTGCCTCTTCCTCCTGCACTACCCTGCATCTTTCATCTTCTTTACGGCTCCTTCGCCCCTTCCGTACCCCCCTTCACTCTATCACACTCTCCCAGTGCGTCACACACTCTCATACTATCTCGCCCACTCCCGCACTTTGCCGCACTCTCCCGCACTCCCCCACACTCCCCTGCTTTCTCCCACATTATCCCACACACCCCCTTACTTTTTTCCGCACTCTCCCGCACTCACACTCTGCCACCCTCTCCTGTTGTTTCTCACACTCTCCCACCCTCCCCTGTTGTCTCTCGCACTCTCCCACACACCCCCATACTCTCCCGCACTCTCTTACACTCTCCCACACTCTCATACACTCCCGCACTCTCCCTGCACGTCATATACGCAAGAGCTGCCAGCTGTCTCACCACGTGCCAGGAACTTCCCTCAATTGATATTTTTATGAATTTTCTTATAAGTTGTGTTTATGCTGTCTGGCACAACTGTCGGGCGACTGTGGGGCACTGTAGCCAGGGATGGTTAATGTAGCCAGAGGTGGTTAATGTAGCCAGGGATGGTTAATGTGGCCAGGGATGGATACTGTAGCCAGGGATGGATACTGTAGCTTGGGATGGGTTAGTGTAGGCAGGGATGGGTTAATGTAGGCAGAGATGGGATAGTGTAGCCAGGGATGGTTAGTGTAGCCTGGGATGGTTAGCGTAGCCAGGGGTGGTTAATGTAGCCAGTGATGGGTTAGTGTAGCCAGGGATGGTTAGTGTAGCCAGGGATGGTTAGTGTAGCCTGGGATGGTTAGCGTAGCCTGGGATGGGTTAGTGTAGCACCGTTTAATGTAGTATGGAGCAATATACCGCCTACGGGTGCAATACATGTTAAAGTACTGAGGAACGGACTAACCGATACTGCTAAGGTGAACAAGTTTTGGCTGTGTTAACATATACCAGGACAAGTTTTGTGCCTGGCTAACACTATAGTTAACACCTAGAGACAGCGGCGTCCTGACTTTCAAGGGATCGAAATTTAAGAAATAAAAAAGGTATCCAAAGATAACATCATGGTTATGTTGACACTATTAACTAGATATTAACTGGGAGACAAAATTAAGTTACAAAATATTTCCAAATGAATCTTTATCTTCGTTTATTCAATACCCTGTATTAAATAAACGTTTTGTTTAAGGTAAAGTCTCAGTACAATATATACTTGAAGGTATTATTTGGGGTGTTATTTTTATTCTGGGGTAAAATCAACCAATAGTGTGCATTCTTTCTTCTTGAATCACGTGGAAATATTCACTTTACGAACCGTTAAGAAAGTGAATGAAATGATGCCTCTGTTTCTGTTCAAGAAAACCTTCGGCCGGGGACAAAAAGCAGGGTTTATATTAAAAACATCGAGGCTGTTAAAAAACTTGTAGCAGTTTACCTGTTGATGTATGTTTCTGATGTATACATAAACAAAAGTGTTATAATGTTCAGCGAGTTCAGGTCTTGGTAACTGTATCCTTTAGATGTGTAACATACGAGTACATCATTAGTGATAATTAATGTTCTTGGTAGACTCCGTAAACATGGGTTGGTGTGATGGGTTGGTGTGTTGGGTTGGTGTGTTGGGTTGGTAAACATGGGTTGGTGTGATGGGTTGGTGGGTTGGTGGGTTTGTGTGGGGGTTGGTGTGTTGGGTTGGGTTGGTGTGTTAGGTTGGGTGGGTGGTGTGGTTGTTGGGTTTGGGTTGGGTTGGGTTTGGTGTTGGGTTGGGTTGGGTGTGTTGGGTTGGTGTGTTATTTGGTTGGGTTGGGTTTGGGTTGGTGTTGGGTGGTGTGTTGGGTTGGGTTTGGTTGGGTTGGGTTGGGTGTTGGGTTGGGGGTTGTTGGGTTGGGTTGTTGGTGTGTTGATTGTGTTGGGTTGGGTTGGGTTGGTGTGTTGGGTTGGGTTGGTGTGTTGGGTGGTGTTTGTTGGTGTTGGTGTTGGGTTGGTGTGTTGGGTTGGGGTTGGTTTGTTGGGTTGGGTGTTGGTTGGGGGTTGTTGGTGTTGGGTTGGTGTGTTGGTGTTGTTGGTGTTGGGTTGGTTGGGTTGGTGTGTTGGGTTGGTGTGTTGGGTTGGGTTGGTGTTGTTGTTGGTGTTGGGTTGGCTGGTGTGTTGGGTTGGTGTTGGGTTGGTGTGTTGGTGTGTTGGGTTGGTGTTGGGTTGGTTGTTGGGTTGTTGTTGGTGTGTTGGGTTTTGGGGGGGTTGTGGGTTTGGTATTGTTGTTTGGGTTGGGTTGGTTGGGGTTGGTGTGTTGGGTTGGTGTGTTGTGGGGTTGGTGTGTTGGGTTGGTGTGTTGGGTTGGGTGTTGGGTTGGGTGTTGTTGTTGGGTTGTGTGTGGGTTGGGGTTGGGTGTTTTTTGGGTTGGTGTTGTTGGGTTGTGGTGGTTGTGTGGGTGTGTTGGTTGGGTTGTGTGTTGGGTTGGTTGGGTTGGGTTGGTGTTTGTGGTTGGTGTGTTGGTGTGTTGGGTTGGTGTGTTGGGTTGGGTGTTGGGTTGGGTTGGTGTGTTGGGTTGTGGGTGGGTTGGGTTGGTGTGTTGGGTTTGGTGTGGGTTGGCTGGTGTGTTGTGTGTGTTGGGTTGGTGTGTTGGGTTGGGTGTTGGGTTGGGTTGGGTGGTTGGTGTTGGGTTTGGTTGGGTGTGGGTTGTTGGGTTGGGTTGGTGTGTTGGGTTGGTGTGTTGGGTTGGTGTGTGGGTGTGGTGTTGGGTTGGGTTGGGTGTGTTGGGTTGGTGTTGTGGGTTGGGTTGGGTTGTTGGTGTTGGGTTGGTGTTGGGTTGTTGGTGTGGGTTGGCGGTTGGTGTGTGTTGGGTTGGTGTGTTGGGTTGGTGTGTTGGGTTGGGTTGGTGTGTTGGGTTAGGTTGGGTTGGTGTGTTGGGTTGGTGTGTTGGTGATCCTAGAAAGCGGGGACTGGTTTCATTGGAAGGGGTGAGCGGATAACGCCAAGAATCACGGTCCTGGATCAAGTTGAGTAGGTGTGGTGCAATTGTGTCGGTTCCGTGTGTTGCGTTTGGGAAAAGTCCCAGCAAGTTGACATACTGTACTGTACAGTAGACGTGCGGGTACGAATAAGCGTAGTTGTGTCCCGGCAGGACTACACTATCATTATCACTTGTCTCTTCATTAACAAAATGTATATTGGCAATTAGTGCTGATGTCGAAACTGTCGACGGCCACCCACCTTAACAATGTTACCAATACCTGCACCAATTAATCGAGGTTAATGTATTTAGTGAGCCGACACTAATGGTAACAGTTGAAAGAGTTGTGTCGTCTACTTAAAGGGTTACAGTATTGAAGTATAAAATATATATTATAAAGAACACACACACACACATTAACACACACATTAACACACACATTAACACACACATTAACAAACACAGTTAGTCAAGTCTGCCAAACTTCTGGGTGTAACTATAGACCACAAACTGGACTGGAAGGCCCATGTAAACAACACAATCAAAGCAGCCTCGTACCGACTCTACATGCTACGCCAAACTAACGTATGCGTCACCAGCCTGGTCGTCTTCTCTCAACTCTACCCAACAACGTCAGCTAGAGAAAGTATACTGTAAAAGAGAGCCTGCAGAATCATGCTCGGCGCAGACTACTCCAGCTACAACAACGCTCTCTCCACCCTGGAAATGCCATCCCTCTGTGACCTCCACCACCACGCACTAGCAGGGTTTGGCAGTGGACTACTGCACCAATCTCGTCATCGCCACCCACTGCCACCTGCAGTCCTCTGCCCACCTCGCGCAGTCCGCCACTACAACAAAATTCAGCCCATAAGAGCCCGCACTGATAGATATAGGAATAGCACCATCCCATCTATTGTTAAAATAATAAACAGCTCCTGATTTATGTACTGCACACCCTGTAAATATATTGAACGTATATTATTATGTCTAAATCACACGAAAGTTTGTATATTTTCAGCCACCGGCTGCAACTCTATTAATAAACCGTTTATTGTAATTATTATTATTATTTCATACACAAAACCTTATACTGTTCATACACAGACACACATACACAGAGACCCGCAAACACACATACACACATACTACACCGACAGTACTACTACTACTTTTCTGTCACTAGGAATCGAGTATGACGATCATCTAGCTATGATATAGTGAAATGAGTTATTAAGGATGTGTCCTTCGTTGGTGAGCTCTGAGGCGACTTGAAAGACCGATACGGGACTGGCAGGGCCGTCCACAAATGTTGCACGTGTGGAGGGCTACTTCTAGTGCGGAAGGGGTGCGGGAACGCTTTTTCGGTGTTGCGTTAGTTTACCTCGGGATGCAATTGACTAGCTCGAGCGTGTTGACACCTTCTCGAGTGGTGCTCCCCCAAGCGTTACAGAGTGGAGTGATCGTCTCCCAGGTAAGGGGATCGATTTCGCACTTTTTTCAGGTTTGTCTAAGACTAACCTTATACCCTTTCCGTTGCCTGCCAGCGTTACGCTTACCATTCGTTAGGTGACTGTAAAGTAACTGCTTTGGTGGTCTACTGCCGCCCATGCGGGTAACATGGACAGTCCAACGTAGTTGTTAATGGATAATGGTGGCCTCGATACTCCTACAGTTGGTGTCAGCGAGAATACTGGCATTTCTTCTCTTGTATTCCCAGCGAACTCGGAGGATGGAATGTAGACTATGTTGGTGAAAGTTTTCAATTGCCTTTAGGTCTCTCCTGTATGTGACCCAAGTTTCGCTGCCATACAACATGGTGGGGGTGGGGATCGATATACGTGTAGCTTTGTAGATAATTTCAGCTCCCAACTTCTGAAGACATGGGTAAGGAGTCTGAAACTTCTATCGTTGTACTCAGTGGTGGAAAGGTGGCATCCAAGATACTGAAAGTGGGTAACATTAAAGAGGGTAGTACTGTTGCTCTGGTTGGATGGTGAAGGTGTTGCTGAACAAGGGGCAGGCGGAAAGAGAATTTAAGCTTTACGTACATGCACCTCAAGGCCGAACGAGGTCTATAGAAGAGGAGGTCATCTTACACCTGACCCAAAAAGTGACCCAGCCGACTGAGTAAGTCGGTTGCAGATACTACTGTGAAAACTGGTGTCCTCTGTCACATAATAACCGCTAAATGTGTAGTGTTTGGATGTAATGCTTTGTTCAAACGAGAGGGAAATAATACACTTCCGTACATATCCTAAAGCTGACGAACTAAGTTACAGTAGATTAAACTCAAGAGAAAATACAAAAATAATACTGCTAATGATCGAATATGCTCGTTTCACACACACACACACACACACACACACACGCACAAATGGTATAATCAAATTCCACCATGTGCACTCCTCCTCCCTGTACCTCCCACCCGTGCACTTCTCCCCTTCCTCCCCCGCGTGCACTGTCCCTCCATCCCTCCCACCCGTTCACTTCTCCCCTTCCTCCCCAGCGTGCACTCTTCCCTCCCTCTCTCCCAGTAATGCTTTATATATGTCTCCACTCACCTCGCACAAATTCACTGTCCAAATAAATCTTTCCGTCTGTATTCTCTCTCCACTTCACTTTAACTTCAACATTGCAACTTTCACTCCGTCATATTTTTCCCTATTTTTTTGTATTTATTTTTTCTAACTCGATTTTCTTTCCCGTAGCCTCACGACTCATATGTTATACCGTCATTAGTTGTCACAATGATCCAGAAATTTGATATATATTTTTGTTTTTTATGAACCTCGTCCCTAATATTTCCATAAACATGAGTGATACCTTTATGGGACTGTAACACCATAATGGAAGAAGTATCATCTTTAGAATTCCCGCTTGGTTATATCTTATTTCATCCCCACAGTCTTAAAAAAAGAGAAGTAAAATACACATACGGACCAAAGACCATACACAATGCGCAATACACCATACGCAAAGACTATACTTGTTACAATTCCAAGTGTTTAGTCATTACTAGAGAGTATTTTCGGTTCCCATTTCCTCCACGTAAGCGACGAGGTCAAGTATGTTTCCAGGATATCCCAAAGAACTAGTAAATTTAATTATCAAAAGTTATTTTAAGCAGAAGAAATAAACATAGTGAACATAACCATACTTATGAAACACAAAGAAACCTTAAACACACACAAACATATATATATATCTAGACATTCACCGAAGATTATTGGAGGTAGAGCGTTACGTTAAGTTGAGCAAAATGTCTAAGAGCGTAATAATAAACACTCAAGTGAGTCAATAAAGAGAGAGAATCCCTAACAACAGCCAGGCCGAAACTGACGCTCCTACCGACTCACACAAAATGCAACAACTTTAGTCTGCTAAACGGGCGTAGCTTTGGGCTAAAGGGGCGTAGCTTTGGGCTAAAGGGGCGTAGCTTTGGGCTAAAGGAGCGTAGCTTTGGGCTAAAGGGGCGTAGCTTTGGGCTAAAGGGGCGTAGCTTTGGGCTAAAGGAGCGTAGCTTTGGGCTAAGGGGGCGTGGCCTTGGTGAGCTAAAATGACATGGCATTGCATTAACACATATCTTAACAGCATATTACTACTGGTCTCTATCACAAGCATTACATATCAAACATCAGACAAATATATATATATATATATATATATATATATATATATATATATATATATATATATATATATATATATATATATATATTACATAATGGCCACCCAGACTACAGGTGACCATGCCAAGGGAAGAAGGCCAGTGGCTTGGCTCGTGTGGTCCCTCCATTGTACTTGATAGTATTGTCAAGGACTATTTTGGGTAAGTATTTCAAAGTGACCATGCGCGGAACTCTATATTGATGTGTATATGAGGAGACACAGCAAAACAAAATAAGAGTACTTCGCTCTTAAGTATTTTCGTCATAAATTTATTTTATTATTATTATTTGTTTTTCGATTTCACTTAAAGAAATGCAAATTTGATTACACAAAGTGGGTAGGGCTTTTAAGTAGAGGGAAATTGTAGAGTAAAACACGCATAAAACAGACGAAACCAAACCTAACAACTCTCAAATATCAGTATACATGTCTAACCTAACCTAACCTTACCAAAGAAACCAAAAGGACCTGACCTAACCTTCTAGCTACCTCCCCTGGACCCTCATATGCATAAGCCTAACCTTACCCAACAACACAAAAGAAAAAATAAAGGAACCTAAAGAAATCAAACTAAAATCACAAAGTAAAAAAAAAAATACAATTGTAAATTACAGACGAAAACGCGAGTAAGCGCATGCGTACGATTATCACGTGACCACGACACTTACAGTACACTGTTTGGTTGAGTAAGAAGTAATCAATATATATCCCCGCGAATTTGAATTTAGGCATTTTATTCTGCCCGCTGAAAGGTTAAGTGAAATCGAAAAGTGAAAATAACCCGAAAATTATAAATTTCTGACGGAAGCGCTAGAAAGAGTTTTTTTTTTGCGCTGTCTCCCTATGTGAATATAAAAACGAAGTTCCGTGCACGGTCACTACGAAATATTAACCCTATTTTGAAGCCCAGTACTGTTTCTGATTCCACAACTATCACTTTGAGTCTTTATATAATGGACATAAAATTTGCAACTTAATGTTCTGGTGGCACGTCTCCTGAACTGACACATCGACCTGTTACCGTTGTCACGGGATAAAATCTATGGTCAACAAAGTAAGTGAAAGGAAATGCCGAATTCTTAAAAACACTGAAAAACTAAGATTTAAGGAAGAACGTTAACCATAAATTTCACTCATGAACAAATAAATTGCGATCCAGAGAAAATTTTTCATAAAGAACGAAATAAAGTTATTAAACTCAGAATAAATCGCAGTTAGTAATTTTATTATTAATATATTTAATATTAATCTTGATAAAATCATGAACAAAAGTTAAAGAAAAATCACTGATACAGGGGAAAATGTTTAAGAACACTGTGAAGGCCTCAAGTGGAGTAACACACGTAAAACTTAGTGAGATCACTGGCCAAGGAGTAAGTGTCGTGTCCCAGTACAAAATCAATCACTGAGAAAGTTCACAATTAGGACACACAATTGTTTCACTAAGTCTGTATCTAAGGCTGACACGAGTGACACGTACCCAGACCTAAGAGAAAAGGTACACATAGAGAGGACTTAGCCTAAGTTATCAAGGCCGTGAAGAGACGAGATGCACTGGAGACGGTCACCACAGGTTTACCGTTGAGGAGAGACAAAGGGGGAAGCTGTGCAAAGCTTTGTATCACCTCATATTGGGGCGTGGCCATGGTAACATCACTTTCCGATTCTAAAATGTGATTGGTTCCTGTGGTGGCGTCAGCTGGTGTTCTGGAAACAATTCGAAGCGAGGGCAGTAGTGTCTACAGGTACTTTAAGTTAACTTAGGTGACTTTATGAGTTCACTGCCCTGTTATCAAATTTCATCATGAGGACTGTTCTAAATGACGATTTTTTTTTTTTTTTTTGGGGGGGGCAGGTGGCGCCTACATATCTACGGTGTTAAGGATCATTAAATCCTTACTAAGTATCCCGCAAACAACTGAACCTTTACGACCAGTCTCGAAGCTCCATTCATCTCCCTAACCCACTAACTAACGCACGAAATAATATATGAAGGAAATACTGATACTCATGACAATACACTACGTACACACAATACTCCATATACAAATATCATACACAAAAACTGTACTCTAAACAATGTACAAAACCTATATTCTACACAATACACAAAATCTATACACAAACTGGTCTAGTTTATGTTGTCGATATAAAAAAGGATGACGTATTGGTAGCGTATATAATAAGTAAAATACCGCGCCAGTCTTCACCAGAGGGGTCAGGACTCGCGCGGTTTGAGTGTAGGTGAATATACTTCATCATGAGCAGCTCTTGTGTGACCTGCTGCTGGCCAGGACACTGAATAGGGAGCTAGACGGACACTAGATGACCTAAGTGTGTTTTCAGATGGAGTTCTGTGTAAAGTAAGCGTTGCCTTACAGTCACCCCTCATGTATTTATAAATAGAGAAGATTCGAGTTTAGGGGAATTGTCTTTGGATATGAAAAACAATATGAATGGTAAGGTTAACTCTATAAACTATTTAAACAGAAACTGAATAATAGGATACAAATTTTGTGACGTAGAGAGAAACTTTTATTTGCCTATATTTTTTTTTAAATATAAAATATCCTTAGGAAGAGTAACAGATAATGGGCATTACTATATGACTTAAAGTTTCTCTAGTATAAACCACCTAAGAATCTACCAGATAAACTATTAATATAATAACTTAGGTAAGAAGTGTAACTCTGTTGATTCTGGAGAAAAACTGGGACAGATTTTGTTTGCTGAGGGTGACAGTGGGAATACCAGATGGCGCTTAAAGTTTAAAAGAATGAATGAAGAAACTTTTGTAGAGTCAAGTAAAAGTGAGCTTTCTGTAACTGCTGCGTCAAAACCATTTTACCTTCAATTAAAATTTATATCTAGAAATGGGAGGGTCGAATCAACTTCTTTCTCTGAGCTAAAAGCGATATCTCTGAGTTTTAAATTTCCACGGTTAAGACATAATGTCAGGTAATGATTTTCAACCGGGTTGACAATTATTAAACCAATTATTTTCACGACAAAAATAAATATTACCCAATATAGCTATTTGTATCAAAGTTTTCTCCTCATCATTTTTCCCACTACAGTATGAGATGGTTAGGATAAAAAGCAAGCATAAAATTTCTCTTCATTTGCTTCGCTGTCATTCTTTTCTTCTTGCTGCAGCAACTAGTGTGTTCGGCTGTGGTGTTTTCTCTTCCAAAACGCGGTCTCTCTTTTTTTTTCGGGCATTAGCTCACCCGACACAGGTCACTGACCTACATCGGGGCCTGGCAGGCGAAATAATAATAATAATAATAATAATAATAATAATAATAATAATAATAATAATAATAATAATAATAATAATAATAATAATAATAATAATAATAATAATAATAATAATAATAGTAATAATAATAATAATAATAATAATAATAATAATAATAATAATAAAAATAATAATAATAATAATAATAATAATAATAATAATAATAAGCACCTCCGATAGGCTCTCCTGCTGTCTTAATATCCGTCCTCTCACTTTTCCTGCTTCATTCACCCCATCTCATCATTCCATCTCTTTCTGTCCTACCCCTTATTCTCCTACCGTCTGTTTCACTTTTTATTATCTCAAAATATCCGTAGGTTACCACTTGTTCAAAGTTTGATCAGCACACACACACACACACACACACACACATATGTATAATTATGAACATTCATCATTCAATGACCTGTAGAGGGTAAAGGATGTTCATAGGTCATAGATAATAGAGCTTGGCGCGAGACATAACGCCCGGCTTCAGTCGTGTGGATGTTATGATTACGTAAGTGTCGCAGTATGATGCAACCCTCTCTTTGAGGTAGTAGGTACTTCTTTGAACACTGACTTGATTGCTCATAGTTTGTAATTACATAGTTTACTTCACACTTGCAATGCGACAGGTAATATACATAGTTAGATTAGTAATATGTAGACAGTAGCACCGCCATTTAAGAAAGATTCATGGGTCAACGAGATCATTTCCAGCCGGTTATTTATAAAACGTAACATAAACACCGCCGACTGGTGGTTGACAGGACATTCCACGGAGGTGACTATTACCTCCTTCGAGATCCTTCTAGAAGCTTGACTCATGGCTCATTTTGGTGGCGAATGTAGATATTACTTTTTTCCGGGCGTGGCACCCCACGCCCTTAGTTAGTCTCGAGCTGGACCCCATAGAGTAGACACCGAACACTAAAAATATCAGTACGAGCTCACCTAACACTGAGCCTGTCTCAGTTCTAGAGCGACTCGCACTGGGATCTCTTCAGTACTAGGTCATGGGGCCAGCCTATTATTTATACAATTTGTAAATGAAAACTGTATAATACACCCTGCACAACGCACATACACACAGGTGTCGTGTATAAATATCCCACTTTTAAGGAAGACGTGAAAGAAAAAGTGGACATCAACTATCTACAGTCTCCGACATCGTGCTGGTCACAACGGGGGACTAACTAATTACAAGCAGATTACTTTTAAGTGGGACGGTCAACTGGCAAATCACACACACACACACACACACACACACACACACACACACACACACACACACACACACACACACACACACACACACACACACACACACACACACACACACACACACACACACACACACACACACACACACACACACACACACACACACACACACACACACACACACACACACACACACACACACACACACACACACACACACACACACACACACACACACACACACACACACACACACACACACACACACACACACACACACACACACACACACACACACACACACACACACACACACACACACACACACACACACACACACACACACACACACACACACACACACACACACACACACACACACACACACACACACACACACACACACACACACACACACACACACACACACACACACACACACACACACACACACACACACACACACACACACACACACACACACACACACACACACACACACACACACACACACACACACACACACACACACACACACACACACACACACACACACACACACACACACACACACACACACACACACACACACACACACACACACACACACACACACACACACACACACACACACACACACACACACACACACAGAGAGCAATCAAATAACCATTTCGCTAGTATATGCCAGACGCTCCCCCGGCTTGACACAACCAATCTCCCTACTTACCTACCAGCCCCCTTTCCCACTGACTTAGTAGAAGAATTTGAAGTAGCAAAACGTCTGGACAAACTGAAGTTAAAACGCTTACCAATGAAACTCTTCAAGGAGTTCTCCCCAGAGCTAGCTAAACCCCTCTGCTCCATCATAAATGCTTCCCTCAGTCAAGCCAGATGCCCAGCTAACTGGAAGACTTCATATATGTCACCAGTGCCCAAGTCAACCAGCCCACACTCCTTAAATCAGCTACGATCCATTGCAATCACCCCAATATCCAGTTTAATCTGAAAGTTTTGTGTTCGACTGGGCTTATGCTGATACTGCAGGTGCCGTAGATCCTCAGCAATTTGGTCATATGAAAACTTCCTCCACCACTAGTCAGCTTTCTCGACTACATATACCGCCATCTGGAATAACGAAAAAACGTCTGTCGCTGTCGCCTTCATTGACTTCACCAAGGCATTTGACCTAGTCGACCACAATTTAATCATCAACAAAGCTATCGACCTCGGGTCTCGAAGACGTCTTATACCATGGCTTACAGACTTCCTTAGTAGCCGACGCCAAGCTGTACGCTTCCGAGGGGATGTCTCCACCTTTCAGTCACTCAGCTGTGGCGTCCACCAGGGCACCAAGATGGGACCACTTTGCTTCCTTATGCTTATCAATGATGCCCTAAGAGAAACCCCTGCTCGCTGGAAATATGTCGACGACTCCACCATTGGGATCAGTGTCAACAATTCTGCTCCCGACTATACCGCCCATCAGGATTTATTGAACAGTATGCAAAACTGGGTCACCAACAACCACGTCACAATCAGCCATACCAAGACCATGGTTATGCACATCAACCTCTCCTCCGACGTTGTCCCGCCCCCTTCCATTACTTTAAGTCCCAACACACTCCAGGTTGTAGATTCCACTAAGCTCCTCGGCGTCACCATAGACAACAAACTAAACCTGAAACCGCACGTCAGTGAACTTGTCAAATCCTCCAGTTTCCGTCTCCATTTCCTCCGCCAACTCAAGTCCATTGGAGTTCCTGCGCCCTAGCTCCTCAGTGTTTACTCAACATTCATACTTCCCAAGCTCACCTATGCCTCCCCTACCTGGTCTTCCTCCCTAAATGCCACCCAACGTAAACACCTAGAAAAAGTGCAAAAGAGGGCATACAAGATTATTCTCTCCCCTTCCTACTCCACATATCAAGAGGTGCTCAACACACCACGACCATCACCACGACCTCATCTGCAAATTTGGTGAGAAGCTTCTGCACCATCCTCGACACCGGCTCCTACTACAACCCGAGATCCCTCGTCCGAGAATTGCTGACACCACAGCCCCATCCATCCCATACGAGCACGAACTGATCGCTATAAGAATAGCTAAGTCCCAACCATTGTAAAAATTATCAATTACTTGTAATTAACCAGTGTATTCACTCCCAGTCAATCTTACTTTTTGCACTGTTACTATGTTGAAATGCCCTGTAGTTTGAGTTTCTCCCCACCTAGTTGTTATATATCATATTTGTATCAATTATGTTACTTGTACATTATTTGTAAATCAAGAGACCCATTCCCCAATTATGTAACTGAATATTTTGAGCC
This sequence comes from Homarus americanus, assembly GCF_018991925.1. NCBI lineage: Eukaryota > Metazoa > Arthropoda > Malacostraca > Decapoda > Nephropidae > Homarus > Homarus americanus. The sequence goes on from NW_024737042.1 coordinate 12,874,155, forward strand.
TTCCGGCTGCCATGCTCTTTCAATAAACCGTTAATTTTTATTATTATTATTATTATTACACTCCTACTAGTATTTTGTTGTCACTCGGAATCGAGTATGACGATCATCCAGCTATGATACAATGATATGAGTTATTAAGGATGTCACCTACGTTGGTGAGTTCTGAGGTGACTATAGAGGTCGATACAAGACCTGCAGGGTCGTTCACAGATGTTGAACATGTGGAGGGCTTCATCTAAGTACTGACACCTTCTCATATGGTGCTTCTCCAAGCGTTACAATGTGGAGTAATCGTCTCCCAGGTGATTGGGTTCATTTGGCACTTTTTTCAGGTTTGTTTTAAGATTATCCTTATACCATTTCAGTTGCCCGCCATCGTTACGTTTAATATTCGTTTGGCGGCTGTAAAGTAGCTGCTATGGCAGTCTACTATCGTCCATGCGGGTAACATGGTCAGTTCAGGGTAGTTGTTTATGGATAATGATAGCCTCGATTCTCCTACAGTTGGTGTCAGCGAGAATACTAGCATTTGTTCTTTGTCTTCCCAGCGAACTCGGAAGATGGAACGTTTCCAAGTGCCTTGAGGTGCCTCCTGTATGTGACTCATGTCTCGCTGCCATATAGCAGGGTGGGGAGGACCACTGCTCGATATACATACAACTTTGTACATAATTTCAGTTCTCTACAGCTGAAGACATGTGTACTGAGTCTACCAACGGCTCTAGATGCACATCAGATCCGATATTGACTCTCTTCATTGGTGTCCGCAATGGTGGACAAGTGGGAGCCTAGATACTGACAGTGGGTAACATTAAAGAGGGTAGTACCGTTAAGCTGGATGGATAGTTATGGTGTGGCTGAACCAGGGCTGAAAAAGAATCTGTCTTATGTACATTCACCTCATAAGCATCTGCGTAGGTGTTCAGGATCTCCTGTAGGTCGCACTCAGTGTGAGCGAAAAGGGTGAGGTCGTCTGCACATTGAAGTTTAGTAATGAAAGTTGCAGACATCTTTGTTCCTGCCTGGAGTAGTCTTATGTTCAAAATACCCTTCATCCGGTACTCGTTATCCACCCCGCCGGTGAAATTGCCATTGGCATGAATAAGGAAGGCAGCCAAGAAAATCTAAAAGAAGATTGGTGCCAGTACACATCCTTGTTTTACCCCCGTTTGGATAGGGAAGAACTCAGACTGGGTGCCATTGTGTAGGACACTGCCGTTCAAACCATCGTGGATCTGCCTCACAATGGTAATGAATTTTGATGGGCAGCCAAAACGGCTGAGGGTCCGCCAGAGGGCTTCCTTGTTGACAGAGTCGTAGGCCTTGGTAAGGTTGATTAAGGCCATGTACAGGTCACGACGCTGTTCTCTGCACTAATCCTGTATGTGGCGGGCAGAAAAGATCATGGTAGAATTGTCACGTGATGGTCTAAGGACACATTGAGGTTCTGGGAGAATGTTTTCCGCCTCAGGAAGAAGTATGTTTAGGAAGACTCAGGCGATAATCTTATCAGCTCCAGACAGCAGCGAGATCCTATAGTAGTGCCACAGTCTGACTGGTCTACCTTGCTCTTATAAATATTGATTATGGAGGCGAATTTAAGAGCTTGAAGGATTTCCTCATTTTCCCATATATTCTGCAGGAGAGAGTGGAGACGGCTAGTAAGCAGAGGTCCTCCTGCTTTATACACTTCGCCTGGGATTATATCAGGCCCTGAGGCTTTGGTTTTTTTCATCTGTTTGATAGCAGTAGCTACCTCATCCAGGGGTTGAGGATAGCTGAGTTAGGTCTGCTCTGGATGCTGAGGGACCTGCTGGGTAGTCAGGACATCAACATTAGTGTTTCAATTGAGCAGCGAATGGTAGTGATCTTTCCAATGCTGAAGGATGCCTTCTTCGTCTTTAATTAGGGAGTTACCATCGGATGAGTGGAGGGGTCTGCGCCATGAGTGACTGGCCCAAAATATTTTAGTTGAATTGAAAAATTCGTGCCTCTTGTGTTCATCTGGAAGTTCTTGGGTTTCACGTGCTTTATTTCTTAACCAGTCGATCTTTAGATTGTGAAGTTCGTGCTGGGCCGCTACTTTCTTCTTGTGGAAGGTATCAGCTTTGATTCGAGACTGAGGGTTGTCCTGCCAGTCAGTTAAAGCAGCGCGTTTATCATTGACGAGTACATTGATTTCCGGGTCATTTTCATCAAACCACTCCTGGTGTATTCTTTCAATCTTGCCGAGGGTCTCTCTGCAGGTTTTTGTCATGACAGTGTCGAGAATATTACATTCGGCTCTGGGATTTGGGTTGTTTGGTGTCGAGTTGTTTATCAACCCATGTTCGAGCTGCTCTCTGAAGGCATGTACTACCGGTGGATCCTCCAAATGCTTGGTGTTAAAACTTCTTCTGGAGGCTTGCTGCCTTCGATCGTTTTGGGGCAACGTGAAGTGAGAGCTTAGCTGTGACGAGCTAATGATCAGCGTCGCAGTGGTCTGAGCCACGCATGGCTCGGGTGATAAGGACATCTCGGCGATCTCTTTCTCTGACAATATTGTAGTCAATGAGATGTCAGTGTTTGGATTGTGGGTGTTGTCACGAACCCTTGAACTTGTCGGCTTGCCTAAACAAGGTATTGGTGATAGTGAGGTTGTGTGCAGCACACTTGCTGAGGAGGAGTAGGCCGTTGGGGCTACACTTACCTAGTCCATTTTTCCCTAGGATTCACTGCCAAATGTCAGCATCTCTGCCAACTCTGGCATTAATGTCACTTAAGAGCACAACTTTATCATCTCTGGGGATAGAGGTTAGCACTCTGTAGAGGTCGGCGTAAAAGGCCTCCTTGATGCCATCCTCTGCATCCAGCGTTGGGGCGTATGCACTGATGAAGGCATGACGTGGGTGATTCAGACCCGGAGCATCACTGGACACTTGTCGATCCTAACAGGCATTTCAGTTAGCCTATGTAGGATGCAATGGCGGATAGCAAATCCAACTCCATAAATTCATTTTCTTTCCGCAGCAGGCTTACGCTTCCAAAAGAACGTGTAGCCAGACCCCTGTTCTGTGAGTTGACCCTCGTCTGGGAGCCGGGACTCACTAATGGCTGCTATGTCTATGTTATACCTAGCCAGCTCTTTTGCCACAAGGCAGTTTTTTTTGTCAGGACGCTCATTTGTGCCAGTATCCAGAAGGGTCCTGACATTCCATGCAGCAACAATAAGTAAGGATGACCTTATTGGGTGCGGTTGCTCAGTCATGTTGGTTCTTTAGGTGTGTGTGTGTGTGTGTGTGTTGCACTAAGCTAAATGGAGATAATCGCTTATTAAGCTTAAAAAAAACTATCGTTTTCCCCAAATAAGGATAAATTTTAGTTTTATTGTTAAAAAAATAAAGGAAATGAATTCCTTTGTGGTAAAATGTGGACTGTTTAATTTAAGACAGTCAATGGGTTAGGTTTGGTTAGGTTAGGTTAGGTTATGTATAAATTTAGCAGGCCACGTACTGGATAATCGCTTACAAAAAGCCTGAATTAACATTTCCAACTCTTAGGGGATACAGTAAAAAGAAAAGAAAAGAAAAGAAAAGAAAAGAAAAGAAAAGAAAAAAGAAAAGAAAACAGGCATAGCAATGAACGAAGTATATTAAACGACAGGCCATTTACTAGTTGCTCATTATTCAATTATCGCGAATTAATACCTGACTGACACTGAGGCTCTACGACCACAGAGATGACGTGAAGTACACCAACGATGGACTTCAATTTCACTTACAGTACAAAAGTGGAGACCTGCAAAAAATGACAATAAGCTATGATAACTTGCCAAGGTTTGGGACAAGAAGTTGTGGAGAGCAGTATAAGTGGCCCACATAGCAACAGCAAACCAGGTGACCAAACATCGAAAAGGATTCTTAGGTCTTTCAAAACCAGTGTGGGAAGCCGAACCAAAACCCAGCCATCAGGGGAGCACATGGAGGCGCCAAGGAGGATTAGCCTGATATTTAAACCTGTGTACCTCTGTAGTTGACATGCTGTTTGAACAGAGCTACGGGCCGAAAGGTACAACAGACCTGTATTATAAGCACATATTGATGCTATCACCCCTACAAGAGGTGGTGCATAGGGGTCTGGGGGTGACAACGGGAGGCGTGAGGCTCGGGTGCACCCGGCCGCTTCTGGGTCCGCCGGCCCACTTAAAGTAATGTAGCTTTTATCTCCCCAAAGCTCAGCGCCAAGACCTGCAACAAGGAGGGACTAGCAAGGCTTTTAAGCTAATATGAATTTACTCGTAGCGAGATGATGGAGAAGCAGTTAATAAAATGCACGTCTTTAATGATGATAAACTATATAGCAGCTACAATCAAATTTAACTAAGCTTACACAGATAAACACACACACAAGCAAACACACATGATTGTGTATGCACACACTCACACAAGGACATACACACAAACACGAATATTCACCGGAAGAGTTGGTCACCCGAACTGTCTTTCCCGATTTATGTATACACTTGTGTGAGACGTGACACAGTTCCTCACTTAGAGAGATAACTTGTCTGGCCTGGGTGTTGGTAGGTGAGGTGCCCCAGGGATCGAGGCAGTGAGTGGTCCAGCACACACTTCCTAACTACTCGTGCTACTGTGACCATACACCAGACGTTAAAATATCAATATTTTTGGCCGGAAGATTATTGAAAAATTACTGTTACCCGAAGACCTAATGTGACAAAAATCGGTATGTAGTATACGGATCATGGACTATGATAGAAGTGGTTCCCAATTAGCGCTGGCGACCCGTTTGGGGCAGAGCAGAAAAAGCACATTGGCGACTAAGCGTTTTTCCGGTACACAAGAAGGCACAGTGGCAGGCGCTGTACTAGACCACCTTTACTTTTCAACTATAAATTAAGGTTTCCATTCACAGCTGGGCCAGCTGTACAGTTTAAGACAGGAGACGAGCCTAATATCCGTTCGGATACCCCACATAACAAATCTTCACTAATAACTAGACAGATGATGTAAATTATTGCCTTCATGCATTGGGTTCAGTAAGAATATGCAGAGATTGACTCATACATAATGGACGAAAGACTTTTAAATTTATTAGATATTTAAGATGCAAAATTTACCAGAATTCGCAAGGCGGGGAATGGAAGAGTAGCGACCAATGGTTTTGGATTAATAAATTATATTGAAATTCAACGATTATATGAATGATAGTGTCAATATATTCCCAAATTTTCCTGAATATTTTAACTGAGATAAAAGAGAAAGTGTTTATTGAGTTCAACAATAAAACATATATAGTAATTTGAGCTTGTATTAAATAAAGACCTGAGAGATACAAAGGCGGTTCTATTTACAATCGCCTGCATCTATACCTAGTACAGAGTGAATGGCGAGTTTTGTTTACATCATATCAAAGCTCTAGGAATGGCCCTCAGAAATCTCATAATAGAAGGCAGATTAAAGATGTTAGATAAGCATTCCACAGAGTGGCCACATCTCACAAAATTCGCCAGCCAATGTATTAGGTATACTTTAAGTGCAAGTAAGAGGTGATGAGCAGTGAACAAGATCAAACTCTCATCAGTTTACCAAGATACAAAAAATATCAACTTTCCGGGAGTATACAATTAACTCGACCACACAGACGACACCTACAGTAGCTGATGGTTAAAGATGATAATCTACTGAAACACCTAAAGGAGACCCTGGGTACTGCCTCTCTTATAACCTTCACTAACTCTCTATGAACAGTCACTTTTCATCGATGTTCTCGTTGATGACAGAATCGTAGAAGAGACAACTTCAGTTTACAAAGACACTGATATCTGAAGCTGCATTAATACTTCTAGTAAATGTCCCCGGTGGTAAAATTTAGTAACACTGAAGATCTTTGTTTATCGAGCCCACAAGTTTTTTCTACCTGTGACTCGCCGAAATCCAAAGCCAGAAACAAAGGTAACTCAACAACGGATTCTCTAACATATAAATCGAGAGCAAGACAGATGTATTTCTTAACAGCGTCATCAAGTTCAATACAAACACCAACAACTCTTCTTGAACAAGTTAGAGTATTCGCTGCTGTGACCAGACGTCATCAGCCAAACAGCAAACAAAACCAGATGACCAACCTAGGCTTTAATACATTATGAGACAAAGAAAATACGGGAAGTTCCCCTGGAGAAGGACTGGGGAATCACTAAAACTGTTTGAGACATTTTCAATAAAAACGTAAATCTAAAAGGTGTGAACCACGGATGACTAGATGGTATGATGCTTAGTGTTATTCAAGCTTGTATGTATGTATGTATGTATATATGTATGTATGTATGTATGTATGTATGTATGTATGTATGTATGTATGTATGTATGTCGCGCTGCTTATTTGTCTGTCTGTCTACACCTATACTTCATATTTGTGTATATCTTTTCTGAGGGTAAAAATTAATAAAACTAAACATTCAACCCATATAAAAAATGGAAAGAATTGACCAAAGACTTAGGTAGTGTTTGAGAACTACACAGCCGCTTACTTTCATCCCTTAAGTTGTTTCATGTTGCAGACTCCTGCCTCCGCTAGTTGGTGTTCTCCCACGCTCAGTTACTTTAAATTCTTCGCTGATCTTTCACTCCGACTGGGTTCGGTAAACTTCTTGCTCGGGACAAGTATAGACTTAAGAAGGACAACCACGGTTATGAGAGTATGTCTGGCGGCTTAGATATATATACGTCTTTTAATGTCGAGCTTTTAAATTTCAAGTACAAGTCTATGCACTACAAAAGTCTAAATAACTGTTTAATTCAGAACGAAGGGGATTTAGTAGTATTTTTCACATAGTTTACCTTATAAATCCAATTTCTGTTTCTCATAATATTCACACGCCCTGAATGAAGGTTAGGACTAAGTGTGAATGTTGTGATAACTGGTTGAGTTTCAGAGTTCTTCACTACTTTCAACGAATAAAATTTGCCAAGCTACACATCAACTACAGCGCCATCTTCGCGTTACATTTGAAACTACTCCCTGTGTTCTGACCTCACTAGGGGAAAGGTCACGGCAGGGTTAGCTCCCGAGGGATAATTATCAGATATGGCCAGTGTTATGTGTGGTCTTGGGTGTGCGAGTTTGTTGACCAAACTCGAGTGGTCCATGGAAGAATTGGCGAGGGCCAAGGAAGAAATTGAGAGGGCCACGTTGGAGAACCTGAAATTAAAGGAAGAGCTGGCGAGGTTAAAAGGGGAGGCGGGACAGGGAAAGCCAGTGTCTGACGAAAACACAAGCGAGTGGAAGGTTGTGAGGAATGGGAAGATGAAGCTGGTGGTGAAGAAATACACCCAGGATACGCCAACAACGACAACAACAGCTAAGTGTACCAACTCGTTCAGTCCCTTGATAGACGAATTGGACGTTAGTACAGTCAGGGACAGGGATGACAAGGAAGGCATAAAAACATAAATTGTTGGTGACTCACAGGTAAGGTACATGGACAGGGCCATTTGTGGTAAAAACAAAAATAGGATGAGGGTGTGTTTGCCAGGAGCTGGGGTGGGGGATATAATTGACAGGATAGACAATATCTTGTCTGGTAATGGGAACAAACCCATTATCTGCCTCAGTGCAGGAGGCAATGATATTGGCAGGTGTAGGAGCGAGGAGCTTCTTGATAAGTTCAAGGCAGCTATAGATTGTATAAGGTCTTAGGGAGGGATCCCTATCATATGCAGTGTCCTGCCTAGAAGGAGAGTTGGCAGTGAATGGTTGTCAAGGGCGGTTGGTGTCAACGACCGTCTTGACAGGTATTGCAAGTCAATATCTGTCCCATTCATTGACAACTGGGACAACTTCTACGGCAGAAGGGACCTTTATGCTAGGGATGGGGTGCACCTGTCTCGGGATGGGGTGGCAACCCTGTCTGGGTCTCCAGAGGGGGCAGTTCAAAGGGTATCGAAGTCTTTAAACTGCTAGGGGAACATACGGGCACGGGGGTGGGGGAAACTGCAGTGGGAGCGGGTAAACAAAGTAAAAAATTACAGGGAAATAGTGTTAGGAATGATGACAAAACTAAATTAAACAGGGCGTTTAAAACTAAACACGGTAAAGGGAGGACTCAGAACACGACTAACTTAAATGTCTACTACGCGAACAGTAGAAGTATGAGAAACAAAATGGATGATATTAGGGCATTGGTATGTACCGAAAAAATCGATATAATAGCATTCACTGAAACATGGATCAACCTAGACTCACGTGAGTTGCCGGTCGAATACCAAATTGCGCATTACAAATTGTTCCATACCGATAGGCAGACCAGGAAAGGAGGCGGAGTGGCAATCTATGTTAGGGATAATCTGAAGTGTGAAATAAATAAGGAAATAAAAACTGAGCGGAATACAGAAACAATTTGGATAGAATTAAGCGACAGTAGGGAAAAATTAATCACAGGAGTAATATATAGACCTCCCAATCTTGATAGAGTCAATGAGCGACTTATCTGGGATGAAATGCACAGGGCTTCCAGACACAACAAAGTCTGTAGAGTAGGCAACTTTAACCTTGGCCAAATAGATTGGACTGACCTTACGGGTAACTCAGAATCAGAGGATTTTCTCGAGACGATCCAGGGCTGTTTCCTAAGTCAACATATAACCGAACCCACACGGGGTAATAATATACTCGATTTAGTTCTGTCGAACAGAGAAAACCTCATTAGCAATGTCGAGGTAGGGAATGAACTTGCAAACAGCGATCACAAAGAAATTACATTCCAGTTAGATTTTCAGGGCAGACGTAAGGAAAATTCCACTGAAGTACCAGATTTCAGAAGGGCAAACTTTGACAGTTTAAAGAGGCAACTGAGAGAGGGGGTGTCGCGCTTGGCCGTGAACCTGACAGATGACTCCGACCTGATAACGAGATCTGAGATTGCCGAGTTCCACGACAATTTAAATAATGAGTTACTTAATGCACAAAGGCAGAACATATCATACAAAAAACTCAGATCAGACAACAATGACCCTAATTGGATAAATAATTATTTAAAGAACATCATTGGCCAAAGGAAGGCTATAGGTAGAAGATAAAGCGTGGTGAAATTTACCTCCAGGATTATTATAAGATATTGGCGAGTAGGGTTAAAACCGAGATAAGGAAAGCCAAGAGGAATAAGAAGGTAAGGATAGCAAGGGAAGTGAAGACAAACCCCAAAGGATTCTACCAAATGTATCAAACTAAAACACGAGAAAAGATTGAACCAATACGGTCAGATACCGGCGAGCTCACTGATAACGACGGAGAAATGAGCAATAATTTGAATAAATATTTTTCAACAGTTTTCACCACTGAAAATTTAAACATGATACCCGAGGCACCGACTCTGTTCAGAGATAGTGAAGAAAACAAATTAAGTGAGATACTAGTGACTAGTAACGATGTTAGTAAGCAAATAGACAAATTAAAGCCTAATAAGTCACCTGGTCCCGATGAGATATTTGCCAGAGTATTAAAGGAATGTAAGGAAGAGCAAGCCGCACCCTCAGCCGAGGATTGTTTAACATGTCTTTAAAAACAGGTGTAGTACCAGAATCCTGGAGGATAGCGAATGTAATACCGATTTTCAAGAAGGGGGATAGATCACTATCCTCTAACTACCGCCCAATCAGTCTAACATCAATAGTAGGCAAATTACTGGAAGCAATCATTTCAAACTCTATACGAAATCACCTGGAGAAGCACCGATTGATCAATGATTCCCAGCATGGCTTCACAAGCGGACGTTCTTGTCTAACTAATCTATTAACATTCTTTTCATCAGTTTTCGAATCGGCGGACGAGGGGCACAATTATGATATGGTATATCTCGACTTTAGCAAAGCCTTCGACAGAGTCCCCCACGAAAGACTAATTAGAAAGGTAGAAGCACATGGCATCAAAGGTAACATCTTTAAATGGATTAGGGCGTGGTTACAGGACAGGAAACATCAAAGGTAACATCCTTAAATGGATTAGGGCGTGGTTACAGGGCAGGAAACAGCGAGTGAGCATTAACGGCATTAAGTCCCATTGGAGCAACGTCACAAGTGGAGTTCCCCAAGGCTCAGTACTTGGACCATTATTATTTATTATATACATAAACGGCATAGATATCGGCATAGACAGCAACATAAGTAAAATTTATGATGACACTAAAAATAGGGCGTGTTATTGGAAATCTGGCCAGACTCCATAAAACTACAGGAAGATCTAAACAAATTTTACCCGGCGAATGGTCTAAAAAATGGCAGATGAAATTCAACGTGGACAAATGTAAAGTACTCAGTATAGGAGATGTAAACAGGGAAACCAGATACCAGATGAACAATGATGCCATAGAGAAATCCGACTGCGAGAGAGATTTAGGAGTAATGATAAGTAGGAACCTTAAGCCAAGTAAACAATGTGTTTTTGCTCGTAACAAGGCTAATAAAGTACTTGGGTTCATACAAAGGAGTGTTAGTTACAAGACTAGCGAGGTCATCTTAAAACTGTATCTTGCGCTTGTGAGACCACACCTGGATTACGCAGTTCAGTTCTGGTCACTGTATTACAGGATGGATATAGAATCATTGGAAAGAATTCAGAGGAGAATGACAAGACTAATCCCGGGCATTAGGAACCTTGAGTATAGAGACAGGTTAAAGCATCTTAATTTGCACTCCCTCAAGAGACGTAGGCGAGGGCGACCTGATAGGGTGAATAAGTGGAAGTCATGTGGCTAAACAAAGGGGACATTACAAATGTGCTCAAACTATCCAACCAGGAGGCGAACTCGTAACAATGGTTTCAAATTAGACAAATTTAGATTTAGGCGTGAAATAGTTTAAACTGGTTTTGGAAACAGAGTAGTGGATGAATGGAACAAGTTACCAAATATCATCATTAACTTTCGAATCGCTGAATAAGCTTCAAACATAGGTTGGATGCCTCTTGGGGCAGTGGATGAGTTCACCCCATCTGGACTGAAGTACTTAGCGTGGATGACGCCACTTCTTCCCCGAGAAGTCCATCAGATCTCACCCAGCTGACTTGCCCTGGATCACACCTCGGATCAAAAGACTTATGCAACAGAGAGACAGAGCCTTTCATCTCAATGACCACATCCGCTACAGGTCCCTTCGCAACCGAGTCATCCGCGAAATACGCACTGCAAAGAAGTCCCACTACCCAACCAAATTACAACACCTGAAGCAGACCAACATCAGTCAATGGTATGGTAAGCTTAAAGAACTCTGTGGACTAAACAATAAGACACACCCCCTCCCCTTCCTTAGCCATCTCACTAATGTTGACGCAGCTGAGCAAACAAGCAACCATTTCGCTACTATATGCCAGACGCTCCCCAGGCTTGACACAACCACTCTCCCTGCTTACCTACCAGCCCCCCCTCCCACTGACCTAGTAGAAGAATTTGAGTAGCAAAACGCCTGGACAAACTAAAATTAAAACGCTCTACCACCCCCATTGACTTACCAATGAAACTCTTCAAGGAGTTCTCCCCGGAGCTTGCTAAACCCCTATGCTCCATCATCAATGCTTCTCTCAGTCAAGCCAGATGCCCAGCTGACTGGAAGACCTCTTATGTATCACCAGTGCCCAAGTCAATCAGCCCACAATCCTTAAATCAGCTACGACCTATTGCAATCACCCCAATACCCAGCCTAATCTGTGAAAGTTTTGTGTTCGACTGGGCTTATGCTGATATTGCAGGAATCGTAGACCCTCAGCAATTTGGCAATATGAAAACTTCCTCCACCACTCACTGTCTTGTCAGCTTTCTCGATTACATATACCGCCATCTCGAGAAACGAAAAACGTCTGTAGCTGTCGCTTCATTGATTTCACTAAAGCATTCGACCTAGTCGACCACAATATAATCATCAACAAAGCTATTGACCTCGGGCTTCGGAGAAGTCTTATACCATGGCTTACAGACTTCCTCAGTGACCGACGCCAAGCTGTACGCTTCCGAGGGGCTGTCTCCACCTTTCAGTCACTCACCTGTGGCGTCCCCCAAGGCACCAAGATGGGACCACTCTGCTTCCTTATGCTCATCAATGATGCCCTAAGAGAAACCCCCGCTCGCTGGAAATATGTCGACGACTCCACCATTGGGATCAGCGTCAACAATTCTGCTCCCGACTATACCGCCCTTCAGGATTTATTGAACAGTCTTCAAAACTGGGCCACCAACAACCATGTCACCATCAACCATACCAAGACCATGGTTATGCACATCAACCTCTCCTCCGACATTGTCCCACCTCCTTCCATTACTTTAGGTCCGAACACACTCCAGGTTGTAGATTCCACGAAGCTCCTCGGCGTCACCATAAACAACAAACTAAATTGGAAACCACACGTCAGTGAAGTTGTCAAAACCTCCAGTTTCCGTCTCCACCTCCTCCGCCGACTCAAGTCCCTCGGAGTTCCTGCACCCGAGCTCCTCAGTGTTTACACAACATTCATACTTCCCAAGCTCACCTATGCCTCCCCCACCTGGTCTTCCTCCCCAAATGCCACACAACGTAAACACCTAGAAAAAGTGCAAAAGAGGGCATGCAAGATTATTCTCTCCCCTTCCTACTCCACATATCAAGAAGCGCTCAACACACTGACCCTTTCGACTCTCACTGACCATCACTACGACCTCATCTGCAAATTTGGTAAGAAGCTTCTACACCATCCTCGACACCGGCTCCTACTACCACCTGAGATCCCTAGCCCGAGAATTGCTGTTCGACACCACAACCGCATCCAGCCCATACGTGCACGAAGTGATCGCTATAAGAACAGCCCAGTCCCAACCATTGTAAAAATTATCAATAACTTGTAATAGACCAGTGTATTAACTCCCAGTAAATACTACTTCTTGCACTGTCACTATGTTGAAATGCCCTGTAGTTTGAGCTTTTCCCCATCTAGTTATTATATATCTTATTTGTATCACTTATGTTACTTGTATATTATTTATAATTCGAAACCCACTCCCCAAATATGTAATTGTATATTTTCAGCCTTCTGGCTGCCAAGCTCTTTCAATAAAACGTTAATTATTATTATTATTATTATTATTATTATTATTATTATTATTATATGAGCAATAGGGGTTGGGTGTAAACGGGACTGCCCAGTATGGGCCAATAGGCCCGCTGGCGTTTCCTCCTTTCTTATGTTCTTATGTCAGGATGTATTCCTGTCTGAGTATAATGTTGTAAATTTAGAGGTTAGTAAACTCATATAGTGTACACCAGCCGTCATATTTACTTCGTTTTGAGCTAGTTGGTGAAATGAGCTATTGTATTGTGTACAGTGTTAGGACAAGCCAGGAATCCAATGCTCTGTTCGTTCATTTCAGGGATAATAAACATTGCATTAACTGGGATAATGCCTCCTCAATATTACCTTGTAATTCAATTGACAGTAGGAACATTACAGAATCTAGTCTCATTAAACATACCGAAGCCGTTAACATGAATTTGAGTAACGGTGTGTACAAATTGGACAATTTTGTAATTTAGAAGATTTGTAACCAGGTGAGATGGTTGGGTCAGTTTTCCCTCTGACCTGAATACCGATCGCTGCGGTGTTTTTGTAAAGATTAGTTGGGTCATTACCTATACTTTTCCTCTTTGGACTTGTTCTCATCCTCCTCTGTATATATATAACTTGTTCTGCACTTCTATTTTAGTCTGTACTCACCCCTGAAGATGTGAATTACACTAAAGCGCTTGGGAACTTCGTGTTTTCTTTTTCCTTGTGGTTATCAGCATATACCTGGATCACGCGCACCTACAGTGATTTATTTGCATATACATATATATATATATATATATATATATATATATATATATATATATATATATATATATATATATATATATATATATATATATATATATATATATATATATATATAATGTTTTCGTACAGTGCCTATCATCATCCAGAATAGTTGACTATTGTAGGCGAACAGGGGTTTTGCTACCCCAAGTCCCTTGCAGGTTTTTTAAGTAAAATAATATTTTTTTGTATTAAAAAATTGGGAACTTGGACTTATGTCAGGGACTATAGTTTTGTATTATTGGAAATTCAGATTAGTTTCACCATTTCGTATTATATAATTTGTTAAGTGCTTTAATTCCACTTGCATACCAACTATACATATACTATATCATTTTCGTATTATAAGCCATTATCAAATTGTATTCCTCTCCTCTATCATTAACCTGCTACCTATTTCACATACCTTCCTTCCTCCTATTTCCTCTACATCATCTGTCGTGTCCACCCCAATTTCCCCCTCTTTCCCTCCCCCCTCTCTCTCTCCCTTCTATGTTCAAAACATATATAAATGTAGTTATAAAAATGATATACAAGGTAGACAACAAAAACAGCAATATCCAAGTTAATGATGTCTGTTACTCCCAGCACAAATAACATAAGTAATTTTAAGATATTATTATTCCAGGTAAAATGGCAGAGGGATTAGCCACACCCTACATCACAGCTGAGAGAGGCCGAGCTACTGAGATGTGAGAAGGCGTCAAAAAACCCAGAGAAATAATTTAGGCAACAGGACTCCATAGATCCACAGTCTACAAGTGAATCAGTAGGTGGGAAGCTGAAGGGACTTTAATAACCAAACAACGGAGTGGGAAACAGAAAGAAACATCACGTGAAGACGAAAGAGCCGTCGTGGAGGCCACACGTCAACAACCACTAAGATCAGCAGTGCAGCCCACTCGGGACTTCCAGCTAATCGTTGACCCACCTACAACACGTAAAAGACTTCATAAAAATATTATCCACTGCTTTAGCCCTGCACCCAAGGATAAGTTGAGTGAGGCTCACCGTGAGGCTCGCTGTAGAGGATGACATTTGGGAAAGGATTAACTTAATTGATAAAAAGTTATATTCACGAAGAAAAGCAAGGCAAGGGAGTGTTGGAGGCCTCTTAAGACGAGGGATATGGAAAAGCATATAGATGAAAGAGCAGTCAGTGGCCGAGTTACAGCTACCTTTTTGTGGTGGATGTGGGCATATGGGCCGGGTGAATTGGTAAAGATTGATGAACGACTTATTAGCAAGGGATACGCGCACATTTTGGATGATATCCTTCTGCCTCTGTGCGTGATTTGGTACTTCCTACTACCGACACAATCAGGGTGGTGCTCGATCGAATCCCCCATCCACACTACTTGGAGGGTGATGGAATAGGTTCAAGCGCACCCTGAGGTAGAGTTTTTAGACTGGCCATCTAAGGGATGTGACATTAACCCAACAGAGAGCTTGAGGCTATCGGGTGTCGGGAGTAAGACATTAGACAAGAGCGGATCAGAGATTCCATCGAGCAGACAGCATAGGATGTGTGGG
The DNA here is from genome assembly GCF_018991925.1 of Homarus americanus. Lineage (NCBI taxonomy): Eukaryota > Metazoa > Arthropoda > Malacostraca > Decapoda > Nephropidae > Homarus > Homarus americanus. The sequence goes on from NW_024737042.1 coordinate 12,889,560, forward strand.
TTCCGCCGGCGCCCAAATGTTTGCCCCAGCCTCATCGTCTCCCTCCCCAATAGGTTCAGTGAAGTAATGGACGCCCACGGAGGGAGGATGGACCCGCTACTAATAACCCAATAAATATTTTGATGACTCTAAAAAATAGCCTACGATAATTATTAACCCATTCCATGTTGATCTTTGTATGTAAACAAATGAATTGAAGAAATTAAATTCACATATGCATTACGGTCACAACCATTTTCATTACATTTTGAGTTTTCCATGTGTAGTATTGTATGTTGCAAAGAATGTATCATTGATTCTTCAGTATCAATGTGTTATTACAATATTAATTAACTGAGAACAAAATAATCTCTGAATTAGGTTACATTGCATTCACTGGTTATGGACAACGAATAAGATATGTCGAACAATTTTTGCTGAAATGGAAATGCCTCATCAGTCACCACCTTGAAATCTACTCACTTTTAGTAAATTTGAATTCATCTGGTTATGGGAGAGATGGAGAGGATGGGTGGATAGGTGGAAGAGGAGAAATAGAAGCTGGGAACGAGGGGCATGGGTGGACTGTGATCCCTAGCAACCTAGAAGAAGTGGGCGAGGGCGAGGTGGGGTGGTGGGTACCGGCTGTCTGAGCTGCCCCTGACCCTGCTCTGTTGGTTCATGAAGTACTGGAGGTAGGATGAGGGCATCACCCTACACTATTGACCAGTCAAATCAACCAATATTAGTCAATATTATTCAATGATAACTCACGAATATTTATTGTTCAATAAATATACTGGTTTGTTACAACTGCCTGTCCATCCTCTCCTTCTCCCGTACTGGGTGGGAGGAAAGAATGCCACACACAGCATGTGTGAAAATTATAACGAATGACTCGATATTGCTGGCCAAGGCCGACAGAGGTCTCCACTACATTGTTCCAAGTCTGTCGGCGAACTTTATTCGTTGACTGGGTACTTAGCAACATGTTTTAAGAATAAAATTTTAATTAACATTAGAAGTAATTATGGTACAGTTTACATCATTATGGTTTTATTATGCATCTACACTACTATTATTATAGGCTAAATTATTATACTGAAGAGTTTTATGAAAATTAATGTTATTTTACTTTTTAATGAAAATGTTTTACTCTTCATTAAATTTTGCTTGTTGTTCTCCGCGCGAGCGAGCGCGCGCGTGCCTGTGTGTGTGTGTGTGTGTGTGTGTGTGTGTGTGAAAAGTGAAAACGTGGTTTGGGATCATTTTTAGTTCAGCTTTTGAAGTATAATAACAGGATTATAGGATTTTTTCATGGATGCAAATGTTTTTACTGTATGGGACAATATTTCCACGGTTGAGCAAGTGGGGAGTATGTTGAGTAATTAGAAATTCACGACTCTTGCCCGGTGAACAATGTGGAAGTTTCCTAAACCTGGTTACTGCCAAACTGCATCACCCTCTGCGACTCACTGACACTGATAAATAAGGGACTGACAGATTGACGACTGACAACAACATTCGCTTCATGCTAGGAAGAAGATGAATTTCTTGAGGTTCATAGTTCAGAGTGAAGGAAAAGTGAGAAATAAGATGGAACTGTGAAGTGGTTTGGCTGTATCGATAAGACGAGCACAAGAAGAGAGTACGGCAGTGAGGCGAGCAGGAGGAGATGAGGCAGTGTGGCCCAAGTGTTGTGCTTGATATTATTATACGGTGTGTGTGTGTGTGTGTGTGTGTGTGTGTGTGTGTCAAAGGGAATCTGAATAGATAGGAATTTCACGTAATCCCTAGAATGATTTAGTGATTTCATGTAATCGCTTCGACCGTCAGGTAACAACGTAACCTAACCATTAATAATTTTGTTTTCATTTATTTACATTTCTTCAACATTACTCACACACATTTGCTGATATGCAGTTAAAAAAATCGTATAACATGACACCGTAACAATTAGTAATTTCACAAAGTTCCCGTAAAGCAAGAAAGCACGGAGGGATTTCATGTAACAGCTGATGGTAGCAGCAGATGGGATCCCCGTAACATAGTAGTTACATCAGCCAGGGTAGACCCCAAGTAGGGTAGTCACCAGATCTCTCCGCTGTGATAGTCAGCTCGCTATTACTCACTGGAATCGGCAGTATTTTTTAAACTATAAAACTGGTGGAAAGTGGGGGTTTGTACCCCAGGTGGTGGAGGAGGGAGACCCGCGGGCTCACCAACTATTATTCAACATAACAATTTTGAGGTACAATTGTTCAGACCCGATAGTGTACCTGGCTACATTTTTCCTTCAAATAAAGTTTTAAACAATATTTCACATTTCCCAAAATGTACGGAATCGTCGTAAACGCAATACGACACGTAAATATATATATATATATATATATATATATATAACGTATGGACGAATGGAGATTAACGGGTTGTGCGAACGCTGGCATGAAAAGATGACCATGTTGGTATTGGAAAATAACTACAATGGTTTTTAACTCTCAAATGTGTAAATATTAACACATAAAAAGGCACACAACAGTCGGACAAACTATAGATGTATCCTACTGAGTGAAACAAATGACTCGCTATTACACTGTATTGTGACAAATTGGGGGAAGATTAAAATCAAATATTATGTGGCTATTGATGGTGCCACAATTCCAAATGATGCAACGAATCCCAGTCTTTCTATTATTTTTATCAACGCTGCTCTGCTCTCTCTAGGTTGATATATTTATAGTGAACATTTACGAGTTGTTTTGTTAATAAGAGACATGCGTTATAAGAGTACCCTGGGGTGCCATTTTATACGAGGCAGAGCAAGTATAAATCTTATCAGGCATTGCACCACCAGCCCTGTGATATATACGTGGTGACACACACACACACACACACACACACACACACACACACACACACACACACACACACACACACACACACACACACACACACACACACACACACACAACAACAACAACAACAAAAAATAGGTGTTATCATTCACCTATATTGCTGTCTTCATCCCATTGCGATATTCTCCTCTGGCGGTTATATAGCACAAAGTTAGCATTAAAGGCACGTTAAAGAAGTATGTTTGGTCGTTGTGTTTGAAGGAAATGCTCAAGACATGACAGGTGACAAGTCGGTTCTATTCTTCCGTGTGGCGGTGCGCTGTGTGGTGGTATACAACACGTCGCTGCTCAGCCATAAACGTAGAGAACACCAATACAGGACAAGACAGCGTTGGGATACAGTGTGAGATAAATAATACATACCTTTGTGCAGTATAGGGCTCCAATGTGGATGGTGAGGGTGTGGCTCCTGTGTGGATGGTGAAGGTGTGGCTCCTGTGTGGATGGTGAGGGTGTGGCTCCTGTGTGGATGGTGAGGGTGTGACTCCTGTGTGGATGGTGAGGGTGTGATGGTGCCCTTATCCTCGCTAACACACTGATTCTGAAAGTCAAGAAAATAATGTTTAATTCTGATCATATTGTTGTAGTAAACTTTTCTCTGACATGTATAGTGGCAATATACTGTTGTTGTTGTTATTGTTTTTGTTGTTGTTTTAGTGTACTTGAAGGAGCCACTGTAGCTGATCATGATTGGCAGCTTATTTTTTATACAAATGCTATTGACAGAATTTAATAATTTGAAATACCTTGAAGAAATTAATGAACAAGGAAAATACCCATTAAGAACATTAAATCTTAAACCGAACACACTTTAAAAGAGTCGTTGACAAGTGTAGAAGACAGGTGTGGTAGGGGATAGTTTACCAGTAAGGAGGGAGCAGACCCAACCAAGAGGAGACCGAAAGCATCCACCCCCCACCCACTACGGTAACTTTTGGAGTATCTAGATGTTGATGGTGAGACCTTGGTTCGTCCCTTATTCAGAGAGAGTAGATTGCATGTTGTCTTTACAGGGCAGGTAAGAAGAATGGCGGCTCAACCCCCTCCTCTTTTCTCCCACAAAAGAGGACCCTTACGAACATGCTTATGATAAAGGATTATTTTTTGGAATAAAACGTTAGAATTCTATAAAGAAAATATTTGGTGACCAAAAACTGGCCAGCGATGGTTGGTTGGTACACAATCTGTTCATCACCTCAATAACACTACGGTCCTCAAGCTATGACGTATTTTGTTTTCAAGGTATCATAATGCTCGATGACTGCTGCGGGGGGGGGGGGGCGGTGTTATAGACTTGGTTGCTGAAGACCGAAGACCTTCCCCAAAAATTAAACAACAGACAATTTACCTCTAGATGTAATGATGATATGATGAAAATTAGACTAAATAATCGTATGCCATCGTTAATTCTTTGTGATGGTATGTAAAGCGAACTATGATTAGCAACGCGTACATAACCATACACCTGCCACCAAGTCACGCTCGTTACGGTACTATACTTGCATGCCGGCCGACCCTGTTCAACATAAAGATCACTCCCCGTGTGATGAGTGAGTTACTTCAAACAACCTTACGAGACAGGTAGGGGTTGACACGCCTTTAAGAAAAAACGAGATAAATCAGATTGATAATAATTAAGCTCCGTCCACAAACACAAAAGGAAGACTAGAAATGTTTGACTTAACGTGTGGCAGCTGAGTAAACATTATGTATGAACACAACAGTACTTGGATTTTGGTCCTACGCACAGTTAAAGATAGAAAACCAGTGACCTCACGAAGAAGGCCGTGCACTGTAGCAGACCAATGATAGAAAAAAAAAGCTTCAAAAAATATCTGAATGCTAAGTGCGATGGGTAATAAAACCAGGGAGAGGATGTTGGGCTAAGCCTTCCTGAGATGTGTGGCGCGTGGCTGGGAAATGAACAGGTTAACTCAGTGAATGGTGAACAACGAGAAATATTCCGTTTAGAATACTTAATAAGGATAAATTTTCCACAATAAACGTTCCTTAATTGTGCCCAGTTGCAGTCACTCTTCGACTTACTTACGTTCCCAGTCCTCATTAATAGTTAGTTCATCCTTATCACTCCCCAGCAGCTGCACCGGTAGAGAGGAGTGTGTAAAGTGTGACTGTACTTAGGAGCGTTTGATTGTGATGTCGACCGATATTGTTTAGTAGTCAGTGTGGTTCTGTAGCTGCTGCCGTACCATTACCCTGGTACAGCAGGTGTCGGGGAAAGATGCTTTACTGTAGACTCTGGCTACTGCTGTACCATCACTGGTACAAGTCGATTACTGTATAATTCTTACCTTGAAGTTTACCTGATGTCATTTATTTATTTTATTTTGTGTGTGTTAACAATTCCAGTTTAGAGGGCGAGAATATGTTTGTCAGCAAGAAGGTATTTGTTGAGTTAAACATCCGTAAATAATATAAAAAATAACAGATGACACCCCCATGATCCTCTTATAAGCCATTTGGAGTCGGTTGATGAAGATGATAAGTGAGGGTAGGGAGGGAGGGAGGGAGGGAGGGAGGGAGGAGGAGTGTGTTGCAGCGGTTGTGAGGGTGGGGATGGGGGGGTGAAGGTGTGTTACAATAAGGGTGGGAGGGAGGGAGGGATTGAGGGAAGTTACATTGGTGGTGAAGGGAGGAAGAAGGGGAGGAAGGGGTGTTAGTATGGCCTCTGTTGACATACACAGGATCGCATTATCCCCTCACCTGCCACACGACTGTTTACACCTTCTTATGATCAACAATAGATTCCTACACACTTCTACGACTTCAAACGAGTGTTTCATTATTTCCCCCCACGAGTTGCTATGAATCCCCTACGACATTTTGAGACTTTTCACAATTCCCTAAGACTCCCCACTTTCCCACACAGCACGGAAGGACCTTAACACACCCTAGTACATCAACTTAATGAACGATAATGACCTAAAGAGGGCGGGTAAAATTTTCCCTATTTTCCTTTTCTTGGATATTTACAGCACAATTATGAAGCTTTTAACATAAAAAGAAATAAAGTTAATTTACCGCATGAGTGACTAGTATGTTGTGTCACGGCACGCGACAAAAGTTTACTTGTTCATTCTTGTGTAAAAGTTGAGAAATGGTAATGTGACGTCAAGATTGAGCCGGTTTTTTCTTTATGACCCGACAATATGATATCTGGACAAGGCTTTATGTCCACACACATGTAAAGCGCGACACCTGCCACTCCTATAAGGGGAGACACTACGAGGAAGGAATACTGGGGCAGGTATCATGAAGTAAGTCCCATGAGGATAGCATCAAAGGATGGCATATCATAGTGTGTTGAACATTATGAGAAAATAATCTCAGTAGAGGAGATCATATAGGTAATAATCACCATGGAGCATCAGGGGGAATGGATGATAAGCATTATGAGGGGCATCATGGGGAAGGTATCATGGGGATGGCATCGTAAGGGAGGGCATCATGGGGAGGGCATCGTAAGGGAGGGCATCATGGGAGGGCCATCATGAAGGAGGGCATCATGAGGGAAAACACCATGATGGAGAGCATCATGAAGGAGGGCATCATTAGCGAGGGCTTCATGGGGAGGGCATAATGAGGGGGCATCATGAAGGATGGCATCATGAGGGAGAGTAACATGAAGGAGTCTGTGTTTGGAAGTGTTTAAGTGTAGACGTGTGTGGGTGTCAGTGGGTTCGACATGGAGAGAGATATACTTGTATAAGTGTACCCTTTGGTAAACTCCCTTCGAATGATGTGAAATTGTGAAGCTAGCAAGGAGGATAGGCAATTGTTTTCAAAGTGTAATCGTCCATTCTGAATAATGTCGTTAATAAACGAAGAACCGTTAAGAATAGTTCTCAATTCCCTTCCCCTGTGTATGGAGTAGAGTATTCCTCATAAGTGTCTTTGTGGTATACAGTGATACAGTGACCCCATGAGTAACAACATAACTATCACCTGTTTCCCCTAGTGTTTTAGTTATTGCAGGTTAGCCCTATTCCTCAGTTATCAGCCTCCCCTTTCTTCTCATTCTCCACTCCTATCGGTCACTAGGCTGACCCTCTGGTGTGAGGAGTAACCACAGGCAAATCCCCACCTCTTTCAACCACAGGCCCTTTTTTTTTTTTTTTTTTTTTTTTTTTTTTTTTAGGTTAAGGTGGGGAAAGGGTGGAAGGCATGCTGGGGCTCAAGGCACAGCCAGACATGAGGGATGGAGAAGTCACAACATATAGTCGTGGGGGGAAAGGTTGGAAAAGAAGTTTAATGAGTTAAACAGAGGGGGACGACACCCCTTGTTTTACATATTACAGAGTTTGTTGGCTAACTAAGCTAACCTAGGATTTAGAATGAGGTTGCACAATGGTTATTTTAGTAGACAATGACTAGATTGATTTTACAATTACAAGTTTATTAACATCTTATACTGTATTACGTTATGGACTCACTCGATTTTGACTTGTTAAATGTGAATTTATATCATCTAAGTTTTAATCTAAGGTGGATCACTGTGGCGGACATAGATGGATCGCGGGTTGGGTTGTTGTAGTGTGGGCAGACTCCGGGGCCACCAGGCGTGGGGTCTCCCTCCGTTGATGTCTTCCCCGCGTAGGTGGTCTGGGCTGTGAGGGTCGTCCAGGAGCTTGTCCCAAACCTTCTTCCCTAGGCGATGGAACCTGAAGTTGAGGGCCTCTGTTTTATTTCTTAGGTGGATGGTTTCCACTGTCTCCTGGTAGGGTGGCGCTTGGCCACTGGCTGACCTCAAACATTTGTTTTGGAAGCTCTGTAGTTGTTGTAGTCTAGTCTTCCCGAGTGTGACGAGTGGTATAGATGGGTACTCCAACACAGGCCTCACCAGCGCCTTGTACAGGTGAACTTGTATCTTCTCAGGCATCAATTTAAAACGTTTTAATTTGGCTGCGGCGACTTTGGCTTTATTTAGTCTGTCCTTCACGTGGGGAATGATGCCCGTCCGAGAAATGATGAGGCCGAGCAACCTGCCTTGTTTAGAGTACTCAATCTCTTCGTCGTCGATCATCAATGGGGCCGGCTTGAATTTGGCTATGGGTATGACCTCAAATTTCGTTTTGTTTGTTTTTATTTTCCATTTATTTTCATACTCCGAGATCTCCTCTATTGCCCGAGCAGTGAGTCGCGCCATCCTTGCCGTGGACCTTCCTGGGCAGGTGACGATCTGTGTTACATCGTCTGCATACATGACGTACTCGCTGCCGACGATTGGGGGTGGCAGGTCAGCCGTGTAGAGTGTGTAAAGGGTTGGTGAGAGACAAGAGCCCTGAGGCACGCCGCTCGATAGTGAGAATTCTTCTCCAAAATGTTCTTGCATCTTAATTTTGGCTCTGCGGTCCGTAATGAAGTTGCACAGCAGGCGAGTCAGATTTTCGGGTAGCCCCAGTTGTATGATCTTATACTGCAGTCCTGCGTGCCAAACTTTGTCAAACGCCTTGCTGACGTCCCTCAGTACTATATTGCACTGTAGGCGGCCAGTCATGGCATTGGCGATCTGCTCGTAGGCCTGAGCTATGGCGGTGGATGTGCCTCGGTACTGGCGAAAGCCGAACTGGCGGGGATTATGCACGTCTTCGTCCTCCAGATACATCCGCAATCGCTTGTTGACTATTTTTTCGAAGATTTTGGCAGGTACCTCTAGCAGCGATATTGGTCGAAAGTTTTCGACTTTGTTTGGAGGCTTCCCTGCTTTTGGTATGAGGCGAATAACGGCGATTTTGAACATCTTAGGGAAGTATCCAGAGGCGAGGCAGGCGTTGCATATATGAGCAAGCCTCTCTATCATGTTGTCGGGGAGTTGAGCCAGGATCTTCTTGTTAATGTGACTTTGACCAGGTGATTTGTTTTTAAACCCTTTTATGACGGCTGACACATCTGCAGGAACAATGCGTTCCGTCAGGTAGCTTCCGTCCACCAGTCTGGTGAAGTCAGTCCGTGGGAGCGGCTGGAGCAGGTGCTGATGGTCCTGCAACTGACCTAAAATGTCCTCCTCAAACTCCCTGTCGAAGCCCTCGTTCTCCTGTTCACTAATGGTAAAGATCTTTCGTAAATATCGCCGATGTAGTTGTTCTTGGTTTTCTTCCTTGAATATTTTCACGTTGTTTTGGTCGAGCAGGTAAGGGACCGTGCTAGAGGTGGAACCCATCAGTCGCTTCATCCATTTCCAGAATCGCGGTAATTGTTGGCTGCCTCCCACACCAAGGCGGCTCACTTTGTTCATGTACACGTTTGCTCTCGTGCTGGATGTCCGTCTGTAGCTCTCGGTACCGGTCTCTCAGCTCTTGCGTCCACCCGCGGATACTGGCTAGCTGTCTCACGTGAGCGTACTGGACACTGACCTGCCTCAGCTGGTGACTAGTGTGAGGATGAGGAATGGTCCTGTAAATGGTGGTCGGGATGTTGTTGTCCATCTCCGTCTTCACATCCGTATACCATTATTCGTCCGCGTCGTCGATGTCATTGGGGCTGGCTTCTTCCAGGTTTCTCCCCTACTTGAGACTGAGAGACTCCTTGAAGGAGTCCCAGTCTGCCCGTTTGAGGTTTGACCTGATGTTGGCGGGGATCATAATGGGATTGGATGAGAGCGTCACGACGACTGGCAGGTGATCGCTGGTACTGATGGGTCAGGCGGTAACGTACCTGTTCAGGACGGCCTCGTTGTTAGAGAGGATTATGTCGGGTGCTGTGGCACTGGCACGTCTGATCAATGTCGAGAAATCTGGCCCGAGGTGTTGCAGTTTTCCCCTTCTGATGTTGTACACAGGCCCTCTTCCTCCCTCAGTTTCCCCTCAGCGAGTGTGTAGGGTGGGGGTGTGGTGGACCACCTGTGATCTTTTTAAGATTAAAGTGGTACTCACTGGGATTAGAGGTACAGTATTCTCTCAGGGCGTTACTGAATATTAGGTGTTCTTCCTAACACTATGACTTGGAGGATTACCTTAACCGATAGGTCAACAACTGCAAATATGTTGCCTGTATAACAAGTGAACTAACGTGTCGTGGGTTGAGTACTGGGGAGTGGGTGTGCCAGGCAGGCCTACTCCTGCGGTCACCCCCGGCCATGTGGTGAAGGTCTGTATAAACAAACCCCCCTTTTATGGTGCCACGTTGGATAGTTCTATTGAAACTAAAATTGACTTTTATACTGTATCTAACCAGAAAAACAGAGATACTATTAAGAACAAGTGAAGTGTAATAAAAGTGTTTATAAACTGAGAATACGCCTGTTACCTTAGTCCCCCCCTCCCCCGACACCACACTCCCTCCGCTCCCAGGAGGCCCTCCTACCCTCACACCACTGATGTCAGGCTCCCCTCTCCCCTTGTCCTATAAGAGGGCTTACGCCTCAAGGACATCGCTGGCCTACATGTCGCCTCTGTGCCCCAGTGTATATGGCCTAGATTCCATCTAAATCTAACCATGGCAGGAGTCATCGCTGGGCGGCGCTCTGCCAATGTCCTTGATGAAGAAGATGAAGAGGACAGTCATAGCGACACTGAAGCTGGCTTTCAGAAGTTTCAGACACGTCAGCAGAAACGCAAGTAAAGGACCCAGGGAAGGAAGCAGAGGAGAGCCAATAGGGGCATCCCCCCCCCTCCCATTGCTGCCCCGGCTAAGTACATGGGCCTTGCCTTCCCCGAGAACGCAACCAATTTGATGAAGATTAATTGGTTGACTGCCCTGAATAAGGATTATGGCATGGCTAAGCTGAATGTTGTCGTGCCAGGTAACACCCCTCGTTTTGTCTATGTAGGCCGAGAGGAGACAGAAGCTATCCAACGCTTCATTGATGGTAGGGTCGGTTCAATACAGCTTATTAAGCGAGATGAACCTGTTCGACCCCAAAAAATGAAGGAATACCTTGTCACCCAATTCCCCAAGGGTATTCCCCCCAAGAGAGCTCTGTCACTTCAGGGCGTCCACAGTGCAAGAAGACTCTATAAGGATGGTGCACAACTTAGTAGGATCATCATTGTTTGGAAAAGGAAGGAACCACCTCCTGAGAAGTACAGCTTCTTTGGCAGCACGTACGGTACCCCTAGTAACATCAGTCGGTGGATTCCTCCTCCTGTGGTGTGCTACAACTGCTTTGGGGTCAATCATGTGGAGAAATACTGTCACAAGCCAGCCACCTGCGGCTACTGCGCAGGAATGCATAGCACAAGCAGCTGCCCCATCAAGGAAGGTGCCAGATGCAGGAAAAGAAGGGTGTGACGGCCTGGCATCCCAGGTTGCCTTGGGAGCCCGCCTCCACCCACAATAGCGATCACGCTCAGTGACGCCAACGCCAACACTACCGGGTCGCCTCCAACACCTGAAATCAACAGCTACACCTCCCTACCCAGGGCAGTGTTTCAGGTGCAGGGAGTGCGACGGACCTGGCACTCAGACTTGTCCTGGGAGGCTGCCTCCACCCACAAAAGCGGTCCCACTCAGTGATGCCAACAGCAGCACTCTTGAGGGGTCGCCTCAGCACCTGAAATCAACAGCAACACCTCCCACCCAGGGGGCAGTGTTTCAGGTGCAGGGAGGAGGGTGTGACGGCCTTGCACCCTAGTTGTCCTGGGAGGTCGCCTCCATCCACAATAGCAGTCCCACTCAGTGATGCCAATGCGGCCGGATCGCCTCCACCACCTGAAATCAACAGGCACAGTGACTCTCCTTCGTTAGCCAATGCAGGTCAGGTTAAAGCCTGCCAAGTAAGTGTACCAGTGAGCAATGACAGTGATAGTGTTAGTGGAGCTTCTGAAGGAGCTGGTGCCTCCTCTCATAATGATGCCAACTTGAGGGTGAGTAGCCAGAGCGAGACCGATGGTGATGGAAGCATGGATGGGGAGAATGAGCCCCAGACTGCCAGCGTGGTCTCTATAATAGTCCCAGGTCTGAAGACTGTTCATGACCCTGTACGTTTTCCATTGTTTATGGGGGAAGAACTCGCGGGACTGATGAGGGAACCCGAGTATAAAAATCCTACTGGAATAAGGGCTGTGAAGAACATTATCAGGAAATCCAGAGGTACAGAACTTGGAATGGTCAGCTTATTGGTCAGGTTGATCTATGAAGCCAGCGTGCGACTCTCTACGCTAAATTCAAGGTAGGAAAAGTAACACGAACGCTTAGGTTCATTTCATGGAACATCCGGAGTGTTAATCGCAGAATTAATGATCTACAATGGTTTGTTAAAGTTCTTGACATTGATGTAATTGGTTTACAAGAACCTTACACGTCCAGCACCCAGAAGAAAGTTGCACCCAGGATAGCTGGGTTTACAGCATATAATAGTGGAGCAGGAAGTGGCCTGCTCACTTATGTAAAGAATGGTCTGGTCTGTAAATGGATTAAAACTCACAATGATGAAAGTATTCACTATCAACAATTTACAGTAAAGACAGCAAACAGTCAATTTTCGCTGTATAACATCTATGTTCGGTGTAATGAACTGCGAGCGGACGTGTTACCAAAGCCATCAGGTAACAATGCTATGCTGTGTATGGGTGACTTTAACTCTCGTCACACTGTCCTCGGTGATGTCCAGTGTAACTCTAATGGGAGGGTGTTCGTGAATTACATCAATAATCATAATATCACTGTATACGACACAGACAAAGTGACACATCTGATGGGGGGCAGACTTGATTATGTGATTGGGTATAACCTAGTAGTCAGTAATGTCAAGGCTAAGGTCATCTCAGACCACCTAGTCAGTGATCATTATGCAATACTTACTGAGTACACTGTTGCTGATGTCAAGTGTGAACCCCATCCTAAGCTCAGAATTAACATCCCAGATAATCTTAAACTGCACTTCAAGGCCTACATCCACAGATGGTATGCTGGATATACACCTGGGTCAGTGGATGAATTTTGCTGTGATCTTGTAAATGTCATTACCACATATTATACCACCTGGGTTAAATCAAGGAGGAAGGGGGGCAGCACTAAACCACCTCTGTGGACACATGACCCCATCCTCACCAAAGAAGGAGAGAATGTAAAACAGCTTGCCAACACTTATAAGCAAAATAAAACTAGTGATAACATCTTGGCATTCCTCAAAGCTAACAGAGAATTTCGTGAACTCAAAGGTCAGGTGAGAAACACCTATTGGGAACAATTCTTACAGGGGATTAATAGAACAACCACTCTAGCAGAAGTGTGGAACAAAATTAGAGCCATTACCAAGCCACCCACCCCAGTCCAGCTTCATCACAGCCCTGCAGAATATGCTGACATGCTATTAGACCAATGGTCTAGTGTGTCACAAATCACTTCCCTGCCTCCTGACATACAACAATATCTTAACACCTCACACATTAATAGGGGTTTCAATATTGAAATAGCCTGTTCCTCATCAGACCTTACCGACCAGTTTCCGATAACGCACCACGAACTAACAACAGCACTAATGAAAGGTGAGTCATCCTCCCCTGGTGAGGATGGCATAACCTATAACACCCTGAGATTGTTGAATGAGATCCCTAACCATCCACTGCTTGACCTGTATCAAATGAGCCTCACACAGGGTATTCTGCCTAAGACATGGACTCATGGAAACATAGTTCCAATCCCTCAAGCTAATTCTCCAAACTTCAGGCCAATTTCACTCACATCCTGTATGTGTAAAGTCCTTGAAAGAGTTGTTCTAAACCGTCTCATGTTTCAAGTCAAAGACAAACTCGCCCCTAATCTGTACGGGTTCATGCCCGGGCGTAGCACACAGACATGCTTTGCAGAATATCTTGTTCACTCAAAAGATAAGACACAAACAGCCTTCATAGACCTTAAATCAGCCTTTGATGTAGCTGATAGAGAAATTATACTTGAGCAACTAGCTAATTTTGGCATCCAAGGTAACCTCCTGACATGGATAAAGGGTTATCTGTCCAACAGGTATGCCAGTGTTCTGTTTAGGGGAGTTAAAAGTACCAGAATGAGATCATTTGAGCTTGGCACACCTCAGGGAGGAGTGTTAAGTCCTATGCTCTTTAATATACTGATGCACAAGCTTATTGCTGACATTCCAGTTCAGCCAAACGAAGCCTTAATATGCCTTGCTGGATGTATTTGCTCGGAGAACTGTTGAATGTGGTCTCATAATATCTGTTGACAAGACGAGGGTCCTCAATCCTCGTCCTGCTCACCCTCTGCCTCATGACTATAACATTAACAGCATGCCCTTGGAACTATGTAGCTCCTATAAATATCTTGGAATTTGTGTGAATGATGCAAACTTTGTCAGCAACCTTCGTGACAAACTAATGCAGAGCATTAAACCCCTCAGAACCCTTGTTGGCAAGGTCTATGGAATTAACATCACCTAAGCTCTTACTTTCTATCTTCACTTCATTCGTTCTGTAGTTGACTATCATGCTCTCCATCTTGTGACTATTCCATCTAAACAACTCAACAGCCTTGAGGTAGTGCAAAATGAAGCCATGCGCATCATCCTAGGTTGCCCAAAATCAACCAGAATTGCAAACATGAGGAAAGAGCTCGGACTGCCCTCCCTATCTGAGAGGATAGCTCTACTTAATACCATGTTTTGTGTCAAAGTTTTGAAGAACAATGGTTCTCAAACTACAGCTCAAACTGAATTGATGTTCTATCTAAGTAATCCCGACCATCTCGCCAACCTTCCACAAAAGACTCTCTTTGGGGCGTGGCTTCATAAAAGTGTTGCAGATCTCTTGAAACTGAATGTCCCAATCACCCCAGACGAACCTATTAATGCCATTCCTCCTTGGCTGGACATATCAGTTCCTATTAATTACACTCCTGTTGGTAGTAAGCAAATGTTAAACACCGATGTGGTGAGATGTGTCACACTAGAAACTATTAACAGACACATAGAGAGTATTAAATCAAGTGAATGTATGCTTTTACTGATGGTTCTGTGCAGACAAACACAGGTAGAACAGGCTGTGCAATTGTAATATATAAAGAAAAAGAGATGATAGTGTCAAACAAACAAAGGCTGAACAACTGGGCCAGCACAACACAAACTGAACTAACTGGAATCTACTTAGCCACAGACTACCTCAAAGAAAATGGAGGTGGGGTGATATTCTGTGACTCTCAAAGTGCTTTGAAATCAATGAACAGCCCGTCAGGCTCTATGTCTAAAGTTGTATGTGATATTAAAAGGAATGTGATAACTGCCAATGAGAACAACTTTCGTATCGAATTTGTGTGGATTCCGTCCCATGTTGGGATTAGGTATCATCATCGTGCTGATAGACTGGCCAATGAGGCATGTAAGAAAGAAAATGTTGACCGTGACCTTGGCCTGTCCAATGCTGTAATTAAAAACATTCAAGTCAGAATCATGAACTCTGATCTAGAAGAAGTGAGAAATGCAGAGAGAACTGACAGTTGTAGCATTAGTAAATATGACAAATTTTGTGACAAGAGGTACCGGTATGGCCAGCATAAGGACAGAACCAGACAATGTGATGTAGTCGTGGCAAGAATTAGGCTAGGATACAGACACATCTGGCAAGTTAGTAACGCTGTACCCATACCGGAACACTCAGCATGTAAACTTTGTGATAAACCTTTAAAGCATACACTTGAACACTATATTATTGAATGTGACACTGTCAAAGACTTCAGGCCACCTGACGTATTGTATCTTGAACTATGTAATTACTTCATTGAATCAGGTGTGCTTGAGGACATTCTTGCTGTTTATCCCAAATTTGCTAGCCCACACTGATTAGTCTTCAATTAGAATATGACTCCAATGTATGTGATCCACTGACCTATACAGTATCTACTGCTAATGAATATGATGTATTTCCTTCTTTGTGTACGAACCTCTGTCCTGCATGGCAGTGAACAGTGACATTACCCACAAGAATCCGGCCGACGTATATGTATATATGTGTGTATGTGTGCATATGTGTATATATACGTACATGTATATGTGCATGTATATGTGTATATGTATGTATATGTGTATGTGTGTGTGTACATATATGTATATGTACTGTCAATGAATATGATGCATCTCTTTGTGTACGAACCTCTGTCCTGCATGGCAGTGAACAGTGACATTACCCATATGAATCTGACCTCTATACATTTATAGCTGTTAATGAATATGATGTATTTCTTTGTGTATGAACCTCTGTCCTGCGTGGCAGTGAGAAGTGATACCACCCTCAGTGTCAAGACCTGACTGAATTACTCAGAATAGGCAAACTGTACTACAAGCTCTGCCAATAAATTTGTTAAACTAAAAAACTAATCTTCCTCCCTCTCTCCCTCACCTCCCTGCTTCACCTACCGAACAAAAGAGTAAGAATAAGAAAGGAGAATTAGAGACTAAAGAAAGAGTAAATGTAAGTAAATAAACAGAAAGAAGAAATAAATAAAGGAAATGATGCCTCATTTATTACAGGGGCATCGTGAGGGAGGGCAATATGAGGGAGAGCATTATAAGGGAGAGCATTATGAGGGAGAGCATCATGAGGGAGAACATCATGAGGGAGAGCATTATGAGGGAGAGCATTATGAGGGAGAGCATCATGAGGGAAGGCATTATGAAGGAGAGCATAATGAGGGAGAGCCTCATGAGGGAGGGCATCATGAGAGAGAGCATCATGAGGGAGAGCATTATGAGGGAGGGCATCATGAGGGAGAGCATCATGAGGGAGAGCATCATGAGAGCATCATGAGAGCATCATGAGGGAGAGCATCATGAGGGAGGCATCATGAGGAGAGCATCATCATGAGAGAGAGCATCATGAGGGAGAGCATCATGGGGAGAGCATCATGAGGAGAGCATCATGAGAGAGCATCATGAGGGAGCATCATGAGGAGAGCATCATGAGCATCATGGAGAGCATCATGAGGAGAGCATCATGAGAGCATCATGAGAGCATCATGAGGGGAGAGCATCATGAGAGAGAGCATGAGGAGGTCATGAGAGCATCATGCATCAGGGAGAGCATCATGAGGAGAGCATCATGAGGGAGAGCATCATGAGAGCATCATGAGAGCATCATGAGAGCATCAGAGAGCATCATGAGGGAGAGCATCATGAGAGAGAGCATCATGAGGGAGAGCATCATGAGGGAGAGCATCATGGGGGAGAGGGGGTAATTATGAAGATAACTATAGAGGGAGGGAGGGAGGGAGGTAGAGAGGTAGGTAGGTAGGAAGGGAGGGAGGGAGTGGAAAGGGTGAGGCTTAAGGAGTCCGTCTCACCTGTAGCTCATGACTTGCAAAATCCAGTTATGTGTATTATTATATATTACGAGAACCTGTTGAGTTGAGGCGCTGACAGCTTCCCGCACCTATCCCGGATGTGTTCTATTGGCCATGTGGGCGGCTGTGTGTGGAGGAGGGGGATGCTACTCTCCTTGTGAGCGGCTGTGTGTGGGGAAGGGAGATGCTACTGGCTTTGTGCGTGGCTGTTGTGTGGGTGTAGGAGGGAAGGAGGGATGGTTAGATACTATAGACGGTGCAGGTCATATACCGCTGCTTTATAGTTAATACTTCGGGGAAGAAATTTACAAATACTATGGAGTTTGAAGGAATTTGGTTTATTTGGTATAGCTGTTTATGAAATACAACTGTGAACGCACGCACGCACTCTCGCACGCACAGACACACACACACACACACACACAAACACACACACACACACACACTCTATCTCTGTTCTGCCAACTGAACAAACTCTCATGCAGAAGACACGAACACACAGTGCAGTATATCAATATTTTACGTTGGTGTATCCATCATACAGCCCTCAACTCCCTATATACCACCTAAGCGTCGCCTCCACCCTCAACTCTGGACTGGGGTAATGGTTATGGTCCTGGGACAATTCGTCTTCTCTTTCTTTCTCTCGTGACAGTTAAGGCTTCTAAAATCCTGGATACAGTAGCCATCTCTCACTATATGGACTTGCAATGTCAGCCACTCATCAACAACACCGTCATCACACGTTCCTTTCACATCTTTATTCTTGGACTATCCATAACTCACAATATCTCTTATAAACAAAACATTTTCGAGTTAGTTAAGGCTGAATATAAAAAAAAGAAAATCCTATAATTTCTGTATTCCTTCCATGTAGATTTTTTCAACAACACTATTTACAATATACTGTATGTCTTCTTAAATGTCTTACTACTTTCACCGGTCTTCTTATGCTTTCCTAGACATAATCGAATAAAAAACATTTTGTTCTGGGGTTCAAGACAAAACTCTCACTTTCACTCTCAAAATGTCTCTCTGTTTGTCGATCAGATCTGCATTCACTTCAAATATCATTAAGCTTATGAGATTCACCCCGTCGTCATTTACATATTTCAAGCCAGACGATCTGACTCACTCCTCACAATCAACACACGTGAAAAAAATTATATATCGCGCGAGGTGAAATTGAGTGTCTATACGAAGTGAAGCTCTTACAAAGGCTTCCACAGCGGGATTGTCTAAAATTCTTGATGGTTAGTCAAAGACATTTTTTTAGTAGTACTGATGTTACGAAGTTTATATTAATTGCCTAAAGTTATCTGGCTTTGCACGATAACACCTGTCTTTCTATAACACTTGGTGACGCTATACAACATCACCTGGCCTCACATAACACCTGGTGATGCAAGGCAATATCACCTGGCCTCATACAACACCTGGTGACGCCACACAACATCATCTGACCTCACATACATCACCTGGTGTTGCTATACAATATCACCTGGCCCCATACAACACCTGGTGAGGCCAGGCAACATCACCTGGGCTCATACAACACCTGGTGACGCCACACAACATCACCTGGTTTTAAACATCACCTGGCCTTACATTACACCTGGTGACGCCACACAACATCACCTGGCTTTACACATCACCTGGCCTTACATTACACCTGGTGACGCCACACAACATCACCTTGCCTTACATTACACCTGGTGACGCCACACCACATCGCCTTGCCTTACATTACACCTGGTGACACCACACAACTTCACTTGGCTTCATACATCACCTGGCCTCACATAACACCTGGGAAAGCGTAAGACAGTGGGGGAGGCTCCCACGACCCGGCGAGCGGGGCCACACAGGCGGTGTATCACTATGTACATATCATTAAGACTGAGCGACTGTGCAAGACGCAGGGAGAGGCACGACCAGCCAGCCGGACCGCTGCTCTTAGTAATTTATTTAACATTTGACAGTGCAAGGCAGAATTAACATAGAAATGGCGAGAAAAATTATGGAAATACACGACAGGGGCTGGGTTGCCAGATACTGCTGCTCTCTCCTTCGTTCTCAGGTATTCTGGCGGCAGGCACACGCTTGCTGTTTTTCTTCCATTTGCTGCTTGGCTGGTTTTATTAAAGTCTAACAAATGTGACTCAGGGGTCCCTCCCCTTGCCTCATCCTTGTTTTGCTTGGTATATAACAACACTTTTGCCAAACACTAAATTTTCCCAATGTTAAAATTTAAAGACATTCCCTTACTACAACCGAACCAATATGTGCTAAGTTAAGGCTCCTCTCTTTTACCCTAAGATAATATATATATATATATATATATATATATATATATATATATATATATATATATATATATATATATATATATATATATATATATATATATATATATATATATAAACACACTGAAAGAGAATTACTGGTATTTACCTTTATTTTGATAACGTATATCTGGGAGGTAGTGACAGCGTTATAGCCTTATAGATCCACCCCTGGGATAATAACAATACATATCGCTGGGTCTTTATAGTCAGGTGAAACACTGTCAGATGTTAACTGCACGGGATAGGCTGGAGTTGTGAGGGTAGTTGTTGCTGGGCCCTTGGCTGGGGGTGAAGCTGGCCTAGAGAGAGAGATAGAGAGGGGGGGGGGACACTAGAAGGAGGGAATCAGGAACGAAACAAGAGGAAATATTTGACAGAGGAACAAGGAACGACGAGAATGACTCTGGGCAACAATAAGGTCAGAGATGACAGGAGAAAGCTGAATTAAATGAGTTTCTACTATCTACTTGTGTTTGAGTCTTAAGTACTATTTAGCCTTACCACTGAGTAATAGAGTATCATCAGCTAGCGTTATAAAAGCACTTCTTTAAATATCAACAGGATATTGAAGAGTGATGTGAAAATATACCAGTATATTCATCGTTGTCTGAGGGATAGACTATGGTGTTGAGGCTACTCGTCCATAACTTGGGTGTCACGAGGACGACACGACAGGTAATTGGAAATGGCATAAATGGGACGTAAGGGTTTGTATCATGTAGCTACCATCCCCTCCCTCCAGTTGCTACACCTCCCCCTGGCTGCTATTCCCTTTTCTTTTCTTTTTTCTTTTTTTTTGTAGACAAAAGATGGGTGAAAGAAGATTAGAGGTGGGGGAAGGAAGTTATAGTCCGGAAATTGAAGAAATTTAGGAGGAGGTAAGAGAGGGCGGGCTGACCGCCTAGCTAAGCTAATGGTGTATTAGGGTTGTGTCATGGGTTAGTTATTGTCTGTCGGTACAGGCACTAGACATCCTACCTTATCCGCCGACCCTACTGGCGGATGCTGGTCTAGGGAGGTTGTCTATTGCCTGGCCGTATAGATCAGGGGTGGTAATGGACCTTTTGAGATTTGGTAACTTTTTGGGAGCCATGTATGGCTGTTGTCGTTATCTGGTGGGAGTCTTTGAAGGAGTTCTTGATCTGATCGTTCCATCTTTTGCCAGGCTCTGCTGGCCAGGGTGTGCAGCTGCTGGTTGATGGGTTTTATTCTCAGGTCTCTATGTATCTCGGCTGTGGTTCTGGTGAAGGGGTATCTTTCACCTGTGACGAATCTTAGGGCTTCAATTTGGACTACCTGTAATTTTAATATCTGAGTGGTGCTCATAGTATGAAGAGGTACTGCTGGGTAAGTTAATATCGGTATGATAAATGATGTCACCAGGAGGAGTTTTATTTTCTCAGGAAGCGCTTTAAAGTGGTATAGTTTCCTCAGCTCTCTGCTTGCCTTTTCCTTCCTGGTGTGGACATGATGGCAGTAACCTATCGTGGATATATGCAGGCCCAGGAGGGTGCATCTGCCTTTGTATTCTATCTGGGCATTATTGGTTACTATTGGGTGGGTTTTCCTTCTGCATAAGGGTATCTATGAATTTCGGGAGACTGGTTTGGATTTTCCATTGTTTTTCGTAATTATTTACCCTTTCTAATTCCCGCCTGGTGTTGTGGACCTGTAACGCTCGCGATTTTCCTTGATGTATTTGTTATTTGAGTGATGTCATCTGCATACATAATATCTTCGTTACCTATTCCAGTGGGAGGCGGGGTGTCACTTGTGTAGATAATATATAAGGTGGGAGAGAGGACGCTCCCCTGAGGGACTCCGCACATGAGTGAGGTCTCTCCTGTACTGTATGTTGTCCTACCCTCAGTCTGGCATTTCTGCCGTCAATAAAGTTGCAAAGCAGCTTTTCAATTGGTGGGAAGTCCGAGTTGGAGGGATCTTATATTTAGACCGTCATGCCAGACTTCGTTAAACGCCTTCGGCCGAGGCATCTCCGAATTTCCAGGAGCTCTCCCCTACACGTCCGTCCATTGCCTCTTATTCCCTTGCCCTAGCTGTTACCTTCCAGCAGCTGCCACCCCCCTCCTCCTACCTGCCACCCCCTAGCTACTACCCCTCCCCTAATTGCCACTCCCTCCCCTAATAGATATCCCCTCTCTCCTTACCTATCAGCCCTCCTCCCTAATCTCCCTCTCCCCCTAACTCGACCACTCCTACTGTCAATATGCCTCCCTGCACACGACCCTCTCCCTAACCTCCTTGACACTCTTCAGAAAGTATCACACAAAGTCTCGTCTAAACACTTATATCGTGCAGGAGCAGTATAAGAGTGATCAGCGCTCCCTCACCACAAGTCGTGTCAACAACTCACGCGCCAGTTAAGTCGATTCACATACCCAATTTAAATCGACTTTTACTGAAACTTTTGCAGGAAATTTTGGGAAAAATATTAAATTGAGTAAAATGTTTATGGTGTAGGTCAGTCAGACAATTAAATATGATAGATTAGGTATGCTTTTAGCCATAATATATATATATATATATATATATATATATATATATATATATATATATATATATATATATATATATATATATATATATATATATAAATACTTCATTTTCAGTCCATATAACACGCGGACTTTGAACATATAATCAACGACCTCACCAGCCAGGAATCGAACCCTCGACCTACTGGGTGGGACTAGGGAACGCTACCGACCAACCCACAAGGACACTAAAAGCAGTCCTAGACTCTGTTATATTTCATACAAAGCCTGTTCATCGAGCTGATGGCGCCGTGAACCTCATTGGGAACTGCCCGTGCCTCGTATGTGGTGTCAGTAGCATTTTACCGAATCCAGCTGGTATGAAACACGAGGTACCATATATATACTTCATTTTTAGTCCATATTAGTCAGACATGAACGCCCACTAGTGAAGCCATGTCGGGAATCATTTATCAACTTTTGATTCTCCAGGTGATTTCGAATAGAGCTTGAAATTATTGCTTCCAGCAATTTACCTACAATTGACGTTAAACTGATTGGTACGGTAGTTAGAGAATAGTGATCTATCTCCCTTCTTGAAAATCGGTATCACATTCGCTATCCTCCAGGATTCTGGTACTACACCCGTGTTTAATGACATGTTAAACAATTTGCTAAGGGCATACTAAGCTCTTCATTCCATTCCGTTAACACTCTGGCAAATGTCTCATCAGGACCTGGTTACTTATGAGGCTTTAGTTTGTCTATTTGCTTACTAACATCGTTACTAGTCACTACTATCTCGCTTAATCTATTTTCTTCACTATCTCTGTATATAGTCGGTGCCTCGAGTATCATGTTTAAATATTCGGTGGTCAAAACTATTACAAAATATCTGTTCAGATTATTGCTCATTTCTCAGTTGTTATCAGTTGGCTCGCCGGTATCTGACTGTATTGGTCCAATCTTGTCTCGTGTTTTAGTTTGATACATTTGGAAGAATCACCTGGGGTTCGACTTCAACTCCTTTGCTACCTTCAGTTCATTATTCCTCTTTGCTTTTCTTATCTCGATTTTAACCCCATTGGCCAGTACCTTCTCATAATCTCAGAGGTTAAATTCAGCACGATTTATTCTCCTAACTATAGCCTGCCTTTGTCCAATAATATTCTTTAAATCATTATTTATATATTTGTGGTCATTGTTATTTGATCTGAGTATTTTGTATGTTATGTTCTGCCTTTGCCCAAAAAATAATTCATTGTTTAAATTGTTGTGGAACTCGTCATCCTCAGATCCCGTGATCAGGTCATCCTCAATCGTCATATTTTGTGAGGTTATCGTTGTCAGATCACCAGGTAGAGTGAGGTCGCCTTCTTTTGCTAGGCCACGGTAGGACGCCACCTTCCGGGAGGCTCCACATTGTCTCACTGTAGTGCATTAAGGTAGACCAAATTTTTGGTTTTGCCATTAGCAGCAAGTATGTACAGATTTTTGCCAGTTCCCACTCTGGAGCATCCAACATAGAATTGTCCAAGAGAGAAGCAAGGAAACACCAGGTTTAGGCCAACCATCTTTAGGGACTGTCCCTGGCTTTTGTAGATGGTCATGGCAAAGCTCACTTTAACCGGGAACTGAAGTCGCTTGAACTCAAATGGCAGGTCAGTGGTGATGAGAGGTATCCTTGGTATAAAAACATCCTCTCCTTTAGCTTTTCCTGTCAGTATTGTAGCTTCCAGTACATGTGGTATCATGTTCTTCTTGTGAGCGACTCGTCTCTCATTTTGAGTATGATGTCTCGTTTCTCAAACTCTTGACCGACAATCAGGATGGCTACTTCATCAACTACAGGAGCATTAAATCTTCTTTCATGTTCTCCCTTAGGGGTTGTGTCTGCTTTGATCCTGACTTTGTATTCGTCAGAAGGCATGTTTTCCAGGGCATTTTTAAATGACTGTACATACGTGTTGCACTCATGCAGCATTTCTTGGATAGATAGGACAATGTCATGTCTGACACCTTGAATGTTGCCACACCTGATAGTAGTCTGCTTTTCATGATCTCCCATGAAATATATTTGGAGGAACTTTGCCCGCTCATCTTCCAGAGGTAAGAGGGGTCCTGCTTTGTGATAGACTTGACCCTGGACTTTGAATGTTGATATGTATCCGTGCTCACGAACTACTCTGGTAGCTCCAAAGGATGTCATCTGGAAGCATGAATTGTACTTCAGTATATTTTCCAAGAAGTGCTTTGACTCTGGTGTTGTTCCCAGCATGAGAGTCTTCAATGGTTGTGGTGGTTTTTCCAAGTTTGGCAGTCGTACTTTCCCATGAGAGCAGCACAGTCCAGCAGATTCTACTTTATACTTCTTTGCTCCGCAGTGTTCACATTTCTTATCCATGTTGCCAATGACAACAGAGGGATACTTTTCATATTCTATCTCATTGTCATAGTTAAATGCTGCTCTTGCAAGTGGATGCCACTGTGTATTCTTTCTTAGAATTCTGGATCCCGCAGCTCTCTGTCTATTAGCATTCAAACGAATTTCATGCGCTTGATCATTTTGTAGAGAAGGCCTTTCTGCTGTTTGCTATCTGTCAGCATTAAGACGGGATTCCCTTTCCTGATTTGTTTCCTGTGACCGACTGTCCGCTGTTCGCTCCGGGCGGCTAATCCGCTAGGCCACGGTAGGACGACACCCTCCGGGAGGCTCCACATTGTCTCACTGTTCAGTCCCCAAAACTTCTTCCATCAATAGTTCATTAACGGTGTATGTAAGTTCCACCATGTTTTTCACTACAACGGTACAGCAAAGTATATTTTTTTAGCATTAAACTTATTATTTTATTGTTTAATCATCACTACATATAACATCATCCATCATCACTACATATAACACCATGCATCATCACTACATATAACACCATCCATCATCACTACATATAACACCACCCATCATCACTACATATAACGCCATCCCTCATCACTATATATAACACCATCCATCATCACTACATATAACACCACCCATCATCACTACATATAACATCATCCACCATCACTACATATAACACCATCCATCATCACCATATATAACACCATCCATCATCACTACATATAACAACACCCATCATCACTACATATAACATCATCCATCATCACTACATATAACATCATCCATCACCACTACATATAACACCATCCACCATCATCACTACATATAACATCAGCCATCATCACTACAGATCAGTAAAGTAGTTTCCGAGATTCTCGTGCGGACACACATACACACAAACACACACACAGACATACTTCTTTGTTTTATATATATATATATATATATATATATATATATATATATATATATATATATATATATATATATATATAGATTATTATATTTTCGTCCCCCAGGCCCTGATGTGGGTCAGTGACCTGTTCCCGGGCCAAACTCCAGGTCTCTTCCGCCGTCGTGTTAACGGATCTCTGCCACTTTGATACAAAGGAAGTTATGGAACCCATCTATAAGGTGATCCATCTTTGTCTACATATCGATAATTTTTTATGAATGTTTTTTTCCTTAATGCCTTAAAAATCTTATATTACACTTATCTATATACCTTTCTTCCGATTATCTTATATCTTGCTTATACACGCTTTAACCTTTCCACATTATCTTTCTTCCAAGTCACCAGTCAACACTGTCTGACGGACCGTCTACAACATCTACAGCATGTGAAGATCAAATTTTACGAGCACCGAAAATATTTTAAGTTATTCTCCTGAGACTGACAGGTTGAAATTACGAGTTAGAGACATCAGGTAAGATTTTTCAGCGAAAAGTATCTGAGTCATACTCAACACGTATAGCACACGGCAACACACCTGCTATACAACAACATACCTGCTTCAATACACCTGCTATAAAACAACACACCTGCTTATACAACACCACACCTACTAGACAGCAACACGCCTGTTATACAACACACCTGCTTTACAACAACACACCTGTTATACAACTAACCTGCTATACAACAACACACCTGCTATACAACAACACCACACCTGCTATACAACAGCACACCTGTTATACAACACTCCACTAAACAACAACACACCTGCTATACAACACACCTACTGAACAACAACACACCTACTATACAACAAACACACCTGCTATACAACAACACCTGTTATACAACACCACACCTACTAAACAACAACACACCTGCTATACAACAACACCACACCTGCTATACGACAACACGCCTGTTATACAACACACCTGCTTTACAACAACACACCTGTTATACAACACACCTACTAAACAACAACATACCTTCTATACAACACACCTGCTATACAACACACCTACTGAACAACAACACACCTACTATACAACAAACACACCTGCTATACAACAACACCTGTTATACAACACCACACCTACTAAACAACAACACACCTGCTATACAACAACACCACACCTGCTATACGACAACACACCTGTTATACAACAACTAACCTGCTATACAACAACACACCTGCTATACAACAACACCACACCTGCTATACAACAGCACACCTGTTATACAACAACACACCTGCTATACAACAACACACCTGCTACACAACACCACACCTGCTACACAACAACACATCTGCTACAGAACACAACACTGCACAACAACACTTTTTTTTTTACGGGGATTAGCCCACCCGGGCACAGGTCACTGTCCCACGTAAGGGCCTCTAATAATAATAATAATAATAATTAGTTCATAGTAAATAAAATTTATAATAAAAAATTAAAACTAAAATAATAATAATAATAATAACAACACTGATGATAATAATAATAATAATAATAATAATAATAATAATAATAATAATAATAATAATAATAATAATAATAAAGAACCATAAAGAAATAAAAAAATAATAAATAGTTCAATATTGAGAAACGATATATGTATTTTGTGTTCTCAGAGTGAGAGAAACAATTGAAATCCTGCAATTGTGTGTAATTGAGGCAGAAAGTCAGATCAGCAACCTGGGACTTGGTCACAATTTTTGTGTTGCCATATGGCAGCAGGGTCTACCATAGACAACACATTATGCTTCCAATATTTTCCCAGGCGGCAGTACCTCCCTGTTTGGTAGCTGCCTACTACCTACACAACAACACACCTGCTACACAACACAACGCTACACAGCAACACACCTGCTGCACACCAACACAACACTACACAATAGCACACCTGTTACACAACAACACACCTGCTACACAACAACTCAAAACTACATAACACACCCGCTACACACCTGCTACACAGTAACACACCTGCTACACAACAACACACCCGATACGTAACACTAGCTACTCAACAACACACCTGCTACACAACAACATACCCGCTACACAACACTAGCTACAGAACAACACACCTGCTACACACCAACACAACACTACACAGTAACACACCTGCTACACACCAACACAACACTACACAGTAACACACCTGCTACACAACAACACACCTGCTACACAACACTACTTACACATCAAATATATATATGTAAATTTACAATGTTAAATATTTACTCATGTGTAAAGGAAGTAATGGTCCCCGCTAGAAAAATATTTTAATTGCACATTTAAACAGGTTTTTGACCACCTATGAGTGTTCCACGTTTTAAATAGATTTATCATTACTTAACCGAAGATTTTATAATAAAAATAATAGGTGTAATATTGAAGCCTATTGGTCACAGGAGAACCGTATAAGCAAACACTTGTATTAATAATGTAATGGAGAATGAAAACAGTGTATAGGTTTTATTTATGCTAGTAGAAATAGTTTTAACTCATGGAGAAGGTGCCGTCACAGTCGAAAGTTAAAGACAGCTAATTCAGACGTGACCACAGGAGGAGATTGCAGGAAAACGTAGCCAGGGGTGACGAGCCGAGTTGTGAGAAATCTGCTGTTTCAAAATACTTTAGGAGGGTCTGGTAATTGCCATGTCACTCTGTCAGGTGCATCTGGCACTTGTATATCGTTGCTGTCAATTAAATAAAATTAGAAAGGTGCAATTCATTTTTTTTAACACACGAAGTTTGGTAGTTTATTGTGATTTACTAATAATATTTCGGGAATCAAGGAACAAGGTTTGGTTTCTTTAAATTAGAGAAAAAAAATGGTCTTCAGAGCCATTAAACTGATGAGAGGGAAATAAAGACACTCACTGAGGAAGGAGAGAGAGAGAGAGAGAGAGAGAGAGAGAGAGAGAGAGAGAGAGGCGGGAAATAAGGCCACCTGTGGAAATCGGGGACCAAAGTAATGATGCCGTGGAACCTCATCTTCTCAAGAAAGTTTTTTTTTTCCGAATGAGCTTCTTGAATACACATTTTTGCAGTTCAGTAAACACCTTCACCCACGCCAGGGCGGCTCCTTCCCACCTCACGTAACATTATAAAAACTTTTCCTCAGGGCCATAGTGAAGCAGTGAATGAGCTACTATACAGTATATACAACCTTACAACCCGGTGTTGAAATATCACTGTGCGACGTGGAGTTCTATCCATGTTCATACTATACATTGTGGGCAACTCATCCACACTGTTCACACTGTACTATTCACTACTTACAATATACTATATACTGTGAGCAATTCATCCACACTGCTCACACTATACTATACACTGTGGGCAACTCATCCACACGACTCACACTATAATATACTGTACACCGTGGGCAGTGAGTTATCATCAGACCTCCAATTTCATTGCAAAGAAAACGGCGCTGGCAACTTCTGTAGAGACATGAGTGACGGAGTTGACGGTTGTGAATCTTGAACTGTGGGAGCCTGAGCGTAATGGTCTGCTGTTGGCAAGCTGTGTGTGTGTTTATGAAACTTTTCATCTGGGCACCGCTGATATGAGGATAGCTGGCCACGTGTACCATGTTATACAGAACGTTTCAGCCAGTGAGTGCTTACACCTCTTTCAGT
This sequence comes from Homarus americanus, assembly GCF_018991925.1. Taxonomy (NCBI): domain Eukaryota; kingdom Metazoa; phylum Arthropoda; class Malacostraca; order Decapoda; family Nephropidae; genus Homarus; species Homarus americanus. The sequence goes on from NW_024737042.1 coordinate 12,918,561, forward strand.
ATTAAACACTATAGTAACGCTAGATTCTAAGTGCAGGCAAGTGACGAGTGAAAAGTGAATCATTTGTTGGCTCTGGGTAATTAATATATACTGTAAAGATGGAAAATGAATGAGTTAAAAGGACAAAAACAATGGTAACATTTTGAGACGTCCCGCGGGGGCAATTTGACAATATTGCCAGACATCGAATAGCTGGAATCTTCAGTTGAAGGTCTGAATTGCAATAAAACATTTTATTGGTTTAAAGCCAAGTGAATGATCCTTGTGAGTCTGAGTCTTAACGAGTGTCCACCTAAAACAAACAACACCCAGAGATAATCTTACTCATTCAGTAGAAAAGTTTGTGGGCACTAGTTTACAGTGTTTGGGCGGCAGTGCACTAACATATCACTCGTACTTACATTGTCAGAGTCAATAGTTTGATCTTGACCATTCTGAAATAACATCAGGTGATGATAACAAAAAGAGATGTACAAGGGCTGATAATAAATCGAGGCAACTTAAAAAACTGGTTGTAGGTAAGAGACGGAGAGTTATCTTGCAAGTCCAATTTCAAAGCGAACACGAAATGTGACCCACCACTTCTTCAGAGAGATCCTAAACACTGGTAATGAGCCGACCAATCATTACTTCCCTGCTACAACTATCGTCTCCAAAAGGGAGTTTGAAAACAAGAGTTGATTTTAAAAGCAGGAAGCACTGAGCCGTGATCTCACATTAGCTCTGTATGCACCTCGTCTGCCGTTTGTTTGGGTTCCTCCATATTGGGACCAAGTAAACAGAACAATAACTTGAATTCAGTTGTCCAACAACAACGAAACATGTTCCCAATTGCTCTGCCTTTTACAGGGTAAATATTGTGAATCCCTCTAGTGAAGCCACTCAGTAGTGGCAGGAGTTACACAGTCATGGACGGTGCAAATAATTAGTTTTATATTACCTTGTTGAAAGGTTTTACGTTCCGATAATAGTTTAGTCGCGAGTGAATTGATTTCGCAGTCAGTGACTAAGTACAGATTTAGAGATGTTTTTACTGCTGGGTAACGAGGACTAGGCCCCACACAGGTCGTCCCTGGTGTGGGGTGAGAGAGAATGACAAGACATTCTCTCTAGGTTGTTCAGAGAGGAATGGACAGGCCTATGGTCGAAATAGGGGAGTTTATACGCTCACTTATGTCATGATATCATAGATAGCAAAGGAGCTCAAGCGGTCTAGGAAACCTGCTTCGGTGATGTTAGACCGAGTAATGAGAATAATTAATGCCGGAATTCAATTCGGTTCTTGCTCGGTGAGACGACCTGCCAAGCAGCGCTCACACACAAAGGGAGGTCCGCTGTACGTACCACAAGGCCGGTTTTTTTACCCCGGGGGAACATGAGCTGTGTTTCATGTATGTTATGTTACATTATTCTCCATGTGTCATAAAAAGTTGTTTGCTTGTCTGCCTATCTCCCTTTGCAACACGAGTACAAAGGGTTGTTTGGGTATGATAATATGATATTACATAAGCTGGGATTAATTCCTGTTTTCTAATGTACGTTAAGTCACAGGAGGCCTCGACTTATTTTGTCCTACACAATGTTTGATGTTCCGACGGTGTTTTTTTTTAATAAGGACTGTGAGGAGGACTCAACAGCGCACCTGGTTTATCTGAAGGGATCACCCCCTCCCCCTCCGAAACAGGAGAAGACAACATCAGGACTTCCCCCCTTTACCAGAAACGACACATCCCCAGCGCCTCCGCCCTGTAACATGAAGGAGATAACCCCAACATATCCCCCCCGCCCCTCTATCAACCCTAGTACCTCCCTCAGTTATGCCACTAATAAATCATTCTGGAACGGTCGCGTGACAATTTACGTACAAACAAGCAATTTTGGATATTGATCTCTGAGAGTAATAGAAGCTCAGATCACAGCCCTTCCCCCTGTATCATCACCCCGGCCTCCCCACACCAGAGTCCCCTCCCCAGGATCTCTTCTCACCTGCTCTATTGAGAATTTACGGCCCAGTAAGCTGAGGAAGTGTGGCTTGGTCCCCTTTACGACTACAATAACAAACACACACCTCTGGAATGGGCTATGTGTAAAATACACATAGAACCGTATAACAGGATTTATGGCGGAAAAAATTCTCGCGTGTTAACTTGATAGGGAGAGGGAGGTAGTGGTAGTGTCCTGCTGAACACTGACCTGCAGTAACGGGAGGGACACATGCAACATACACAGCCTATATGCTAAGTTATTGGGTCATATATGAATTTCTTACTCATATTTTCTCACAAATGGTTCTTTCTTTGCTGTCTTAAACCATTCAACTTTATTTACAAATTAAAATTAACACAATCATCTTTAAACCTTTTTTGCAATTCCCATTCCTCGTGATATCAGTTTTAATGCCAGCTGACTGAAATATTTTCCACCACATTGCAGCTGAAGGAAGAGAATTCATTTAACTTCCCTCGTCGTCAACAACCTCACAAAACTCGTCTCCAAGAACCTATTCACGTCCCTAACGTCCTGGAGACAAGAAAAACACTCAGCGTTGCCATGTAAGTTTCTCTCCGAGGTGTTTCTATCGTCACTTAATTCTTCACCGTCCTACTGTAGACAATTAAGAAGATAAAGATAAAATAAGTTTGTAAGAAACTGAACTGGGTTTATTGGCCCATACTAGTCAGTCCTGTTTACGCCTAGACATTGTTATATATATATATATATATATATATATATATATATATATATATATATATATATATATATATATATATATATATATATATATATATATATATATATATATATATATATATATATATATATGTGTGTGTGTGTGTGTGTGTGTGTGTGTTTGCTCTTGATTTAATAGTTTAAGTACATAAGTTAAATCGCCTTTATTATTTTAGCCCTAACTTACATTTATACACTTGGATCATATCGCCTCTCACTTCTACGTCTCCCAGGAGAATGTAAAGTCAGTTTTCTTAATCTGTCTCTATACTCAAAGTTTTTGATTCCAGGGATTAACTTTGTCATCCTCTTCTGGATTCTCTCTAAGGAATCGATATCCATTCTACAGTACAGTGACCAAAACTGGACCGAGATATAGTTTTAGGATAACTTCGCTTGTCTGTTACTAATGATCCTTCATATGAATCCAAGTATTTTTTTAGCTTTGATTTTAGATCCCTACTTACCATTACCCCTGATATCATCTGGCTTCGCTGTTTCCATTTTCTAGCCTTATTGACTTTACAGTTTTCCATATAAAATTGCATTAAATTTTTCAATCCAGACTAAAAGTTTGTTTAGGTCTTCCTATAATCTTTCGGTAGTCTTCATCAGGTTTAATTACACGCCCTATTTTTGTGCCTTCAGCAAATTCACTTATGTTGCTGTCGACGACTACGTCTATGTCGTTAAAGTATATAATAAATAATATTGGTTTAAGTACTGAACCTTAGGGCACTACACTACTGACGTTACCCCAGTCAGATTTTTGTGCCACTTATCCTGACACTCTGTTCCCTGTCCTGTAACCACTCCCTATCCAATTTAGATTTTCTCTTCCAATACCACGTGCTTCCAATTAACGTAATAGTCTTTCGTGAGGATTCCTGTCAAAGACTTTGCTAAAGTCCAAGTAATCCACATCACGATCGTGTTTATCATCAACTAATTCGAAAACCGTTGAAAAAAAGATTTTCCAGACATGAACGCCCTCTTCTAAAGCCAAGCTAAGAGTAATATATCAACTTGTGTTTCTCGAGGTGATTTCGAATTGAATTAGTAATTATATCTTTCAATAATTATCCAGAAATTGATGTTAAATTGATTGGTCGGTAGTTAGAGAATAGCAATCTACCGTATCTCCCTTTTTAAAAACTCGGTATAACATTCGCTAACCTCCAGGATTTTGGTACAACTCCAGATTTTTAAGCAAGTTCTCCAAGGGTATACTAAGTTCTTTCTTATATTCCATTATCAAGCAACTGGCAGTTCATTCCCGTCACCATCTTCATCACAAACACCAGTTTCTCTGATACACTGTTTAACCCACCTTACCAGAAAGCATACATCAACGGAAGAATAGGGCATACATATCGCAAGGAAGAGGGTATACACCACGGGAAGAAGAGGGCATACACCATGGGAAGAAGAGGGCATACATCACAGGAAGCAGAGAGCATACATCACAAGAAGATAAGGGCATACATCACAAGAAGATGAGAGCATACATCGCAGGAAAAAGTTGGCATACATCAAGGGAAAAAGAGGGCATACATCGAAAGAAGAGGATGGCACACATCACAGGAAGTAGAGGGCATACATCACAGGAAGTAGAGGGCATACATCACAGGAAGTAGAGAGCATACATCACAGGAAGTAGAGAGCATACATCACAAGAAGATGAAGGCATACATCGCAGGAAGTAGAGGGCATACATCACAGGAAGAAGAGGGCATACATAACAGGAAGAAGAGGGCATACATCACTGGAAAAGGGGGCATATATCACGGGAAGAAGAAGGAATACATAACAGGAAGAAGAAGGAATACATAACAGGAAGAAGAGGGCATACATCACAGGAAGAAAGGGGCATATATCACATAAAGAATAGGGCATACATCAGGGGAAGAAGAGGGAATACATAACAGGAAGAAGAGGGCATACATCATAGGAAGAAGAGGGAATACATCGCAGGAAGAAGCGGGCATACATCACAGGAAGAAGAGGGCATACATCATAGGAAGAAGAGGGCATACATCACAGGAAGAAGAGGGCATACATCACAGGAAGAAGAGGGCATACATCACAGGAAGAAGAGGGCATACATAAGAAGAGGGCACATCACAGGAAGAAGAGGGCATACATCATAGGAAGAAGAGGGCATACATCATAGGAAGAAGAGGGCATACATCACAGGAAGAAAAGGGCATACATATCAGGTAGAAAACGATAATTATAAAATTACTACCAATACTGACACAAAGCGATCTTTTTATTCTACAGAACCGTCTCTCTGCATACAGCTAAAATTTGGATTAAATCGCCAGATTTTGGTATTTTCGTGACCTTTCTTTCGGATACAAAATTGTTTGTATAGGAAAAAAACAGGTATATTTACTGCAACTTTCATCTTAAGTTTTTTCAAATATGACTGAGCACCAGATCAAACTATACATCTGCAGATTATTCAAATTTTGACTCTACTGAATATCCTTTAAATGCCAAAATTAAATAACAACAGCTAACTGAACGTTCGACCAAAGAATAAATCTCCCAAGTTCCACGCTAACTGTCAAGGACCTGTCCAACTCCTGACTGGCAATACTACAATACAATTTTTTTTTGCTTCCTGATTGGACAACCTCCCTGTGTACCATTACAGCGCTCAGGTCTGTGTACCATCAGGTAGAGCCAAATATTCAACATGTATACACTCTGTCAACACAACTGACTCTTCAGACCTCGAGAGCCTAACGTATAGAGCAATTAGACTAGGAAAGGTAAAGTTTGGTGGGAGGAAAAGGGGAGAGATAAAATAGGGTGAAATGTAGTATATGAGGTAAACGAAACAAAGGATATTGTCACTGAGAAAAAAAGTGTCATGGGTGAGCTATACTTCCCCCTCCCCAGTAGGAGTTCCAAGGTTATATATATATATTATAACACTAAAATAATTTTTTTTTATTTGCTTTATTATTTGCCACAGGAGTTCACAGGTATCACAGGGACCACAGTTATCACAGGTGTCACAGGTGTTCACAGGTATCACATGTGTCACAGGTGCCACAAGGGCCACAGGTATCACAGGGGCCACAAGTGTCCACAGGTGTCATAGGAACCACAGGTGTCACAGACGCCACATATGTCCACTGTATTGTCCACTTAAGGTAACATTAATTTTCCATCCCAATGTTCTAGTTATGTTCACCGTTCTAATCTTGTTGACATTCACTTTTAATGTTCTCCTGCTACTCATTCATATATAGTTCCTAATTTAACATCTGACTCGTTGAAAAGTGTAGTATTATTTCCAAACAGCAGGTGACCCAACTTCCATTTGTATTACATATTCATAAAAATTTAAGCCTCCTCCCCTCTCCATCACTAAATATCCCATCCATGAAATTGTTGAACAACACTGGCGACATTATTCAATCTTGTTGTAGTCCAACAATCATTTAGAACCAGTTCGTGTCCTCCTAACACCCTCTCATCTAATTACATGCTTCACTCTCTCTTTTGGGATTTTGGGCTACAGACAATCGCTCATTCATCCCATTTATTACTAATACTTCCTATAATGCGTTTCTATTGCTCGATCGCAGGTTTTACTAGATCCATTAATACAAAAAATAAGATAACTTTTTTCAGATTCTTTTCACTCATGGTTAATACAAAAACTTGATCCAGACATCCTATTCCTTTTTCTGAACCATCAATGCTCTGTTCCTAACACTGTCTTTGTAAAAGCCACATTAGTGTCAATACTGACACTACCATACACTTCCCCTCTTGTGCCGTAATCCTCTTTAATCTCACTCGTGGTTTGACCCCTCTATAGCACGACCTGTCCCTTCTTGTAGCCATTTCTGTCACATTTTCAGCACTCTATCTTAACTATGATGATTTGTTACACACCTGGAGACTCGACTCTTTTTTCACGTTAATTCCTCCACACACTTTACAGGATAATGCACCCAGTTTTACAAGTTACATTCTTTTTTTTTTCGTTTACCCTTCCTCCCAGTAGGTGGGTAGGCAGGTAGACATTAAATGAACCCACCCGGCGTTGCATGGTAGTTATATTAATAATAATCAGTGTGTCAGCGCATATTATCAAGGCTCACATGTTACTGGTATTCCAAGAATGTGCAAACCTCAGTGACCAGCGGCAAACTTTCCACTATAATGTTGAATATGTTAAATATTTCACTAATTAATGTTGACTCGTAATAGTGAGACATAAACAAGGTGAAGAGACAAATTCTCCTAACACATTCATTTACCATGTTGTCAGCGAGGCTCCCTGGACTGGTCGCCCTTTCCCCTCTCTTCACATGTCACCCAGATAATAGCCCAGACTTTAATGTGAAAATAATGAATTTATTCTTTATAATAGATTAAGTTTTGAAAATACTATTAGTGGCGTCTGGAGTTTAAATGAGTTTGGTGATCAGACAGCCAAGCCACGCCCTTACCTCCTTAACAAAGAAGAATGTGTTAGGAAGTTTCGTCAACTTTTAATTGCATTGTTGTCTTCATGTAAGTCTTATTATCCCCCTGAGCAGCACGTGTGTGTGTGTGTGTGTGGTAGGTATATGACTACGGGAGTAAACCCCGAACGAAAATCTACGCTGGAGCCCTGCATCCGGTAGATATGCTTACAGAGCTCCAACAAGACCCCAACGGCAATATACGTGGAAGAGGTGTCCACCATGGGAACCCAACGAATACACCGGCGGATGAAAGCAATGCATGATGGACAGGCTACTCAGGCGAAACCCAAGAAACTGGGCTCTCGGCAGTCCATTGCAACTCTTTCTCTCCCCAGTCGTTGCAACACTTGCACCACTGGATAAGGAAAAGGGATGTGTGGATGCATAAATCAACTCACGCGCAGCCATCATCCAGCTCATCATACCTCTCATCATAATCAAAACCCCTATAACCCCAAAAGTCCTTTGGCGATGGACGAGTGGCGACGGGTACAGGCAGAGATGACTGCAGGGAGGATCTAGTCACGACTCTGCACATGGGCGACATAGATAAGATGGTCGTTTATGAATTGGGATCTAGGCAGCAGTGCAATTCGGTCCTGTCTGTGCGACTGAGTAGCCCTTTCGAGGAGTCACTCTGCTCACCCGACATGGGGAGGGGGTTAATAAGGGTGCCCTAAACATAGCCTGCCTAAAGAACCAACCTGACTGGGCAACCGCACCCAGTAAGGTCATCCCTATGCTGTCGAAAACACAATCATAATCACATATCAAAACAAAAACAAACTATACAACCTCTTATGGTCGCTGCCTGGAATGTCAAGTCCCTTCTGGATACTGGCACAAATGAGCGTCCTGAATGAAAAACCGCCCTTGTGGCAAAAGAGCTGGTTAGGTATAACATCCACATAGCAGTCATTTTTTTTTTCTTTATTATTTATTGGGCACTCCCCTACATCCTTGTGTAAGGTGAAGAGCAGAAGCGTTTACAGTGCCTAACAGGGAAGCATGCTAAGTTCATGCTTGCCTTTATGTCTCATGAGTTAAGGGAGTAGAAGCCTGAAGAGTCAAGGGCATAGAAGCCTGAAGAGTCAATGGTTTTATGTCATCAAGTTATTGGAAGCTCCAACAACTTGTCCCTGAATACGAATTCGCAACTTTCGATTTACACCAGGTACCTACTTTACTGCTAGGTGAACAGGGACTAATGGGGGCTAGGAAGTATGTCCAAACAACTTCCACCGGCCCGGGAATCGAACCCGTGACATCTCGCTTGCGAAGGCAAGAGCGGTACCACTCTACCACCAGCACCCCCCGTATAGCAGTCATTAGTGAGTCCCGGCTCGCACACGAGGGTCGACTCACAGAAAGGGGGTCTGGATATACCTTCTTCTGGAAGGCTAAGCCTACTGCAGAGAGAAACAGCATTTATGGAGTTTGATTTGCTATTTGCCAATCCATCCTACATAGGTTAACTGAAATGCCTGTTGGGATCAACGAGCGCTTCATGACGCTCCGAGTCCCAATGAATCACTCACGTCATGACTTCTTCAACAGTGCATACGCCTCAACACTGGATTCAGTGGATGACATCAAACAGACTTTTTTCGCCGCCCCAGGGAAGATAAGGTTGTTTTCCAAAGTGACTTCAATGCCAGAGTTGGCAGAGAGGCTGACATTTGACAGGAAATCATAGGGGGAAAACCAAGTGTAATCCTAACGGCCTACTCCTCCTCAGCAAGTGTGCTGCACACATTCTCACTATCACCAATACCTTGTTTAGGTAGGCCGACAATTTCAAGGGATCGTGGCAGCACCCACGATCCAAACACTGGTATCTCATTGACTACATCATTGTCAGAGGAAGAGATCACCGAGATGTGCGTGGCTCTGACCACTGTGACACTTCATAGGTAAGTCAGAACCAAAGCAGCGAAGGCAACAAGATTCTAGAAGAGGTTTAGCACTTAGCGAATGGAGGATCCAGTGGTAGCAAATGCCTTCAGAGAGCAGCTCGAACTTGGATTGATACACAACCAGACAACAAGCAACCCAAATTCCAGTGCCGAAAGGGGCATTCTCAACACTGTCATAACAAAATCCTGCAGAGAGACCCTCGGCCAGATCGAAAGAATACGTCAGGACAGGGTTTGATGAAAATGACCAGGAAATCAACGTACTCGTCGATGATAATCATGTTGCTTTAACTGACTGGCAGAATAACCCTCATTCTTGGATCAAAGCTGACACCCTCTGCAAGAAGAATGTGGCGGCGCAGGGCGAACTTCGCGATCTAAAGAACGAATGTTTGAATAATGAAGCACGTGAAACACAAAAACTTGCAGATCAACACAAGATGCGCGAATTTTTCAGTTCCACTAAAACCTTTTATGGGCCAATCACTCATGGCGCAGCCCCCTCCACTCATCCGATTGTAACTCCCTAATTAAAAACGAAGAAGCATCCGTCAGCACTGGAAATAGCACTACCATTCACTGCTCAAACGAAACTCTGATGTGGATGTCTCACTACCCAGTAGATACCTCAGCACCCAGAGCTGACCCACCTCAGCAATCCTCAATCCCAGGATGAAGTAGTTACTGCCATCAAACAGATGAAAAATAACAAAGCCTCAGAGCCTGATGGAATCCCAGCCGAGCAGTATAAAGCAGGAGGATCTCTGCTTACTAGCCGTCTCCACTCTCTCCTGGAGAACATATCGGAAAAGGAGGAAATCCTCAAGCTCTTAAAGATTAGGGGAGACCCGTCAGATTGTGGCAACTACCGCAGGATCTCGCTGCTGTCAGTAGCTGGCAAGATTATCGCCCGAGTCTCTTTAAACAGACTTTCTTCTGAGGCAGAAAACTTCCTCCCAGAATCTCAATGTGTCTTTAGACCATCACGTGGCACCACTGACATGATCTTTGCTTCACACCAGATACAGGAAAAGTGCATAAAACAGCGTCATGACCTGTACATAGCCTTCATCGACCTTACCAAGGCCTTCGACTCGGTCAACAGGGAAGCCCTCTGGCGGATCCTCAGCCGTTTTAGCTGCCTACCAAAATTCATCACCATTGTGAGGCAACTCCACGATGGCATAAAACAGCAGTGTCCTGTACAATGGCACCCAGTCTGAGTTCTTCCCCATCCAAACGGGAGTAAAACAATGATGTGGGCTGAAAACCAACACACTTTTCTATTTTCTTGGCTGCCTTCCTTACTCATGTCACTGCTAATTTAGCCGGTGGGGTGGACATCCAGTACCGGATGAAGGCTCTTTTCAACATAAGACGACTCCAGGCTGGAACAAAGGTGTCAGCAGCTCAAACTGAATGCGACCTAAAGGAACTTGAACACCTACGTAGATGCTTATGCACACTTCGGCCTGTAGGTGAATGTACATAACACTCAAATTCTCTTTCAGCCTGCCCCTGGTTCACCCACTCCTCCACCATCTATCCAACTAAATGGTATTACCCTCTCTGATGTTACCAGCTTTCAGTTTCTCGGCTCCCACCTGTCCACCACCGCAGACATTGATGAAGAGATTCAACATCAGATCAAAACTGCATCTCAAGGCTTTGGCAGACTCCATACCCGTGCCTTCAGCTGTAGGGAGCTGAAATTATCTACGAAGTTGCACGTATGTCCTCCCCACCCTGCTATATGGCAGCGAGACATGGGTCACACACAGGAGGCACCTCAAGGCACTTGAAAACTTTCTCCAAAGTAGCTTACGTTCCATCCTTAGAGTCCGCTAAGAAGATGAGAGAACAAATGCCACTATTTTCACTGACACCAACTGTAGGTGTATCGAGGCTCCCAATATCCGTGAACGGCTATGTTGGACTAGCCATGATACCCGCATTGACGACTGTAGACTACCATAGCAGCTACTTTACAGTCACCTAACGAATGATAAACGTTACGTTGGCGGGCAAAGAGGAAGGTATAAGGATATTCTTAAGACAAACCCGAAAATGTACCAAATCGACCCCCTCATCTGGGAAACAATTATTCCATACCGTAACACTTGAAGGATCACCACACGAGAAGGTGTCAATACCTTCGAATAAACTCGACTGCATATCTAGGCAGACAAGCACCAGCACTGAAAAGACGCTGCCGCCGTCCCTCCCGCGCTAGATGTAGCCCTCCACACGTGCCACACCTGTGGACGTCCCTACCGGTCCCATATCGGCCTGTCGAGTCACCTCAGATCTCACCAACGAAGGTGACATCAATAATAACTCATATTATTGTATCATAGCTGGATGATTGCCATACTCGATTACGAGTAACAGCAAAGTAGTAGTAGTAGTCGGAGGTGTTATCCGAACAGAAGCAGCAGCCCAGAAGGTATGTTACAGCCTGGTTGAGATGTCGACTGTCCTTCTCTCTCCTTAGGTCTGCTTTGCTATGCCTCAGGGGAACGACAGCATCGGCCTCAAAACCGACAACAGTTGCAGATATTGACTACGAAGCAACAGCCACAGCTAGGGTAGCTACTTATTTATTAGGATAGTTAATTTTGAGGTAGTAAAATGGCGGCGAAGGTGTGGCTATTGGGGGAGGCTGGTGGCCACCTTAACGTAGTAATAGTAGTAGTAGTGGTGTTGTGGAGGGAAGATGGGGTCGTGATAGCTCTGGGTTTTTCGTCAAAAAACGGGGTTTTAAGAAGGACAACCAGCCAGAAGTTCTGTAATTATTACTTGTTAATGTGTAGTGCGTGAAGTGATGACAGTGTCATCCACCTGTGGACCTCCTGAGTGGATATTAGTGATAGTAGTTTAGAGAGCCGGGGACTGTATAGCAGGTGGCGCTGGTGTTGGTCAGTGCCATGTAAGCCTTGGCTTGTAACCCGAGCTGGTTTTGGGTGGTAACGGTACTGCTCGCCCTGTGCCCAGCCGTGCTCTGCCCTGGCCCTGCCGTGCTCTGCCCTGGCCCTGCCCCGCCCCGCCCTGTGCCCAGCCATGCTCTGCCCCGCCCCGCCCTGTGCCCAGCCATGCTCTGCCCCGCCCCGCCCCGCCCCGCACAATGGGTCTAAGACGTGCACTCAGAAGTGGTAAGATGGTCGCCAGCTAACCTCTTTGAACCACCCAAGTGCGCGGCCACCCCATCTATTTTGTCAGAGGACGCACGCAAGGTCTAATTGCAAAGAAAACACGGCAGCAATGAAAAGGAGATTGACAATATGGCAGAATGGGGCCCTTGATAATATACACGAAACAAGAACACTGCAGGAGAGTCTAAAATTCATAGGAGACGGATAGCAAAACACCGGGGATGTTGCCAGAAGAGTTGGTAACAAGATGCGTAAAGGAAAAGTGTCCTTGGCGGTAAGATCGCTCACAGAGGAATCTTCCGATGGTGTTCTGCCAATAAACAGAGAGACATTACAACAACTGAAGGAAAAACATCCCCCTGCAAGTGAAGAGGAAGGCATCAGGTTCAAGGGAGCCTATATCCCTCCTAGTGCTGTCCTGTTCGAGAAAATAACAGGAGGGATGGTGTGGGAAAAAAATTAAAATATAAGGAGGGGCCGGCCCTTCAGGCCTGGATGTAAACGGTTGGAGAGTCATCCTCAGCACTAACAAGTTTGGTGCCGTAGCAAGTGATCTCTGCAATGCCATCGCCTCCCTTGCAAGAAAGCTAGCAACCTCGTTCTGTCACCACCTCCACGCTCTGACGGCCTGCCGCCTCATTCCCCTGGATAAAAATCTAGGATGTAGGCGTATAGGAGTGGGGGAAGTGCCGAGGCGGATCATTGGAAAATGCATAATGGAGGTGGTAAATGACGATGTTAGGGCAGCTGCAGGGAACTTGAAAGTACTGTATGTCCTGGCCACCACGCTGGAAGGGAAGCTGCCATTCACGCAATGAGAAAGGTATTTGAGCAGCGTGATTGTGAGGCAGTACTTCTGGTTGACGCTTCCAACACATTCAACATAATCAACCGCAAGGCTACATTGCACAACATCAAGATCAAGTGTCCAAGCTTTGCAATGTATGTTGAAAAAACCTATAGGAACCCATCAGACCTCATTATAACAAGCTTCAAGGCCCTAAGAGGAGATACCACCATACAGTCAACTGAGGGAACAATGCAGGGGAACCCTGTCGTCATGGCAATGTACGCCCTCGGCCTGTCTGTGCTCCAACATACAATAAAATATGAAGCAACCGAGATCAAGCAAGTGGCGTACGCTGATGATCCAACAGGAACTGGAAAAGTGGAGGACATCAAAAAGTGGTGGGACCTGGTAACATCACGAGGTCCACAAATAGGGTACCATCCAAACGCCAGCAAGTCTTTCCTCATTGTGAAGCCAGAACACTATGAACGAGGAATGGAGGTGTTCGGTGGAAGTGAGGTCAAAATAACCAAGAACGGCCAAAGACATCTATGTGCAGTAATTGGCACGGAGGACTTGAAGACCGAATACGTAACAGGAAAGGTTAATGAGTGGGTGAAGGAAACCCAAGCTCTGTCTAATATTGCTGAAACAGAGCCACATGCGGCTTTTGCGGCATTCACTCATGGAGTCAAGCATCGCTGGAATTACCTGATGCGCAGTATCCCTGACACTGGACCCCTCCTCCGCCCTCTGGAAGAAGCCCTCAATGTCACTTTTATCCCAACGCTAGTGAAAAACCTTTACTTAACCCCAGCACAAAGGTCACTCCTTGCACTACCACCGAGACTAGGAGGAATGGATTGCCTAATTCAGTCGAGCTTCCCCGTATAGAACATGAGAACTCTGTCAAGCTCGTGGCAGCTCTCAATGAGCACACAATAGATCAGAATACAGCAAGCAAGTCAGGTGGATACCAACGCATTTAACAAGATTTGACGGTCCATTACGACAGAGCGGCAGCCCACCCAAAGTGATAAACTGTAACAACTGTTGCAACAAGCGCCAGAGAACGTGAAAAGAAAAGTAGCTATAGCGTAGGAGGTGGGCGCCTCGAACTGGTTGACAACGTTACCGATAAGGGCAAAAGGCTTCATCCTTAATAAACAAGAATTGACAGATACCATTGCTCTAAGGTACGGTAGGCCAGTAGAAGGTTTGCCCCAATGCGTGTGCAGCTCATCCCATGACATCGACCACGCCATGGTGTACAAGAAAGGGGCCTTCGTATGCATGAGGCATGACGAAGTAAGGGATCTAACAGGAAATCTATTGAGGGAAATCTGCCACGACGTCATGGAGGAACCGCCCCTCCTTCCATTGGACGGTGAGAACCTCCATCACAGGACATTAAACACATCCATCAAAGCCCGTGTGGACGTCAGTGCTCGAGGATGCTGTACGCAGGAACAGCGAGCCTTCTTTGACATAAGAATTTTCGATCCCATGTCCGTATGTCACCGTAACCTAGCTCTCGATGCTGCACACAGGAGGAACGAGAACGACAAGATTAGGGCATATGGAGAGAGAATTCAGAACGTAGATCAGGGCGGCTTCTACACCAGAGTCGCGGAGGTGTTATCTGAACGGAAGCAGCAGCCCAGAAGTTATGTTACAGCCTGGTTGAGATGTCGACTGTCCTTCTCTCTGCTTAGGTCTGCTTTGCTTTGCCTCAGGGGAACGAGAGCATCGGCCCCAAAGCCGACAACAGTCGCAGATATCGACTTTGAGGCAACAGTCACTAAATGCAGCATAGATCTGCAGCTCAACTAACTCAACACAGCTAGGGTAGCTACTTATGTATTAGGATATTTAATTTTTAGGTAATAAAATGGCGACGAAGGTGTGGCTATTGGGGGAGGCTGGAAGCCACGTTTTGATTGAATAAAAGTAGTAGTAGTTGTAGTAGTAGTGTGTGTGTGTGTGTGTGTGTGTGTGTGTGTGTGTGTGTGTGTGTGTGTGTGTGTGTAATAATAATAATAATAATAAACGGTTTATTAATAGAGTTGCAGCCGGTGGCTGAAAATATACAGACTTACATTTGATTTAGACATAATGATATAATATGCATTGAATACATTTACAGGGCTGTACAGTACATAAATCAGGAGTTGTTTATTATTTTAACAATAGATGGGATGGTGCTGTTCTTATATCTATCGGTGCGGGCTCTTATGGGCTGAATTTTGTTGTAGTGGCGGACTGCGCGAGTTGGGTGAGGGGCTGCAGGTGGCAGGAGGTGGCGATGGCGAGGGTGGTGCAGTAGTCCACGGCCAAACCTTTCCAGTGCTTGGTGGTGGAGGTCACTGAGGGATGGCATTTCCAGGGTGGAGAGAGCGTTGGTGTAGCCGGAGTATTCTGCAGGCCCTTTTCTGTACCTTCTCTAGCTGACGTTGTTGGGTGGAGTTGAGAGAAGACGACCAGGCTGGTGACGCATACGTTAGTTTGGGGAGAATAAAGGCATTGTAGATGGTCCTCAGCTCTGGCGTGGGTGTCCCAAGTGACCTAAGTCGTCGTAGCATTTAGAGTCGGTATGAGGCTGCCTTGACTGTGTTATTTACATGGGCCTTCCAGTCAAGTTTGTTGTCTATAGTTACACCCAGGAGTTTGGCAGACTGCACCAGCTGGAGAGGATGGGCACCCACTGTGACTGCTGGGGCTTGCACTGGAGTGGTGGCGATATTGATGTGCATGACTACGGTTTTGGTGTGGTTGATGGTGACCTTGTTCTCCGTAGTCCATGCCTGTAGCCTGTCCAGGGTGCCTTGGAGCGATTAGTAGTCTGGTGCGGTGTTGTCCACTGAAACCCCCACAGTGCAGTCATCCACGTACTTCCACCTGTGAGGAGTGTCCGATAGAGCGTCGTTGATCAGGATGAGGAAGCACAGTGGTCCCATCTTGGTCCCCTGGGGAACACCGCAGGTGAGGTGTTGTGTGTGTGTGTGTGTGTGTGTGTGTGAGTGACTAGAAGGTGAGGTAATGTGTCACAGTGTGTCCAGGAGGAGAGGTAATGTGTCACAGTGTGTCCAGGAGGAGAGGTAATGTGTCACAGTGTGTCCAGGAGGAGAGGTAATGTGTCACAGCGTCTCCAGAGTCACATTCCCCACATACACGAGGACCATATTACCTCCCTCTGTCCCCTGATCGTCCCATATGACCTCCCTCTCTCCCTCACCCTCTGATATGACCTCGCTCTCTCTCTGTCTCTCCCCTGACCCTTCCATACGACCCCTCTTTCCCTGACCCTCTGATATGACCCCCTCTCTCCCTTACCTTCCCATATGACCTCACTCTCTCCCTCAGCCTCCCATATGACCCCCTCTCTCCCTTACCCTCCTATATGACCTCTACTTTATAGAAAATGGAACTGGGGTGATATTCTGTGATTCCCAAAGTTCTTTGAAATCATTGAACAGTCAGTCAGGCTCTATGTCTAAAGTTGTCTGTGATATTAAAAGAAATGTGATAACTGCTAAGGAGAACAACTTTCGTATTGAATTTGTGTGGATTCCGTCCCTTGTTGGAATTAGGTATCATGACCGTGCTGATAGACTGGCCAATGAGGCATGTAAGAAAGAAACTATGGACCGGGACCTTGGCCTGCCCAATGCTGTACTTAAAAACATTCAAATCAAAATCATGAACTCTGATCTTGAAGAACTGAGAAATGCAGAGAGACCTGGCAGTTGTAACATAAATGTGACAAATCTTGTGACAAGAGGTACCGGTATGGCCAGCATAAGGACAGAGCCAGACAATGTGATGTAGTCGTGGCCAGAATTAGGAAGAGGATACAGACATATCTGGCAAGTTAGTAACGCTGTACCCATACCGGAACACTCAGCAAGTAAACTTTGTGATAAACCTTTAAAGCATACACTTGAACACTATATTATTAAATGCGACACTGACAAAGACTTCAGGCCACCTGGCTTATTGTATCATGAACTATGAAATTACTACATTGAATCAGGAGTGCTTGAGGACATTCTTGCTGTTTATCCAAAATTTGCTAGCCCACACTGATTAGTCCTGTAATAGAATATGACTTCTGTATATGAACCACTGTCCTGCGTGGCAGTGATATCACCCACATGACTCTGACCTATATATGCTGCTAATGAATATGATCTATTTCTTTGTGTATGAACCTCTGTCCTGCATGGCAGTGAGAGGTGATAGCACCCTCAGTGTCAAGACCTGACTGAATTACTCAGAATAGGCAAACTGTACTTCAAGATTTGCCAATAAATTTGTTAACCGTTAACCGTTATCCCTCTTTCCCTGACCCTCTCATATGAGCTCCATCTCCCCCGACCCTCCCATATGCCCTCTCTCTCTCTCCCCTGACCTTCCCCTCCCCATAACTATCCTCCCTGTCATGACACTCCCCTCCCCCATGATCCCACTCCCATGACCCTCCTCCCTGCCATTACCATCCTTTCCCCATGGTCCCCCCTCCCCACCATGAACCCCCTCCCCACAATCATCCTCCCTGCCACAACCCACCATCATTCTGCACATAATCATCGCTCAGTGAAAAGGAAAAAAGTGTTGAACATTAGTCAGAACAACGTTAACTGGTTTACATAATGATTTAGGTGTCATAAAGCATGATTATATTGTTGGTATCATAACTTTTGTTGATATAGTTTGTAATAATGTCTACTATAAATGGCTATACAGCCATCACTCATATATAGTTAGGGAATAAGATAAATGAGCTAAAAAATCCCTTTTTATGTGGCATTTTAGGTTTAGGTGTGTGCGCGCGTGCGTGCGTGCGGGCGGGCATGCGTGTGTGTGTTACAGTACAAAGTCGGTGTTTAGTCAAATGTTTGGTGAAAGTTTTATTGAATGTTATCAGGAACAGATATCTTCGTGTTTGTAGATATATATATAAGAAAGATACTAATGACAGTTACAATATCATGCACATCTTCCGACATCTGAGTGTATCTTAGGTGTAAATGAGGTGTTAAGACAAAGAAACACACAGGTCCTCCATCACTATGTCATGGTAGTTTCAAGCTACTTCTCTCTCATCCAAGTTGGAATAATAACCTGACTAACAAGAGCACTTAATCACAAGCAGTACACAGCAGTTGGGTGGTTTATGATCGCTTGGAGTGTGTCTGTGATTCACTGAGACAATATATTATATTCCAGGTTCTGTGGCACTTAATTGTTTATTATGTTACGACTGTCTTAAAGTCCCATGAGCCTGGAAATATATAACACTATAGTTATCATACATTATCCAATATAATTGTTACCAAACTACTGTATACCGGCAAGTACAGTAATACTATTTTATAATATGTAAATATTGTAAATACTATTTTACAGAGGCCTATTGAAGTAATTTTTTCTTAAGCTCTGGAGATATACTGAAATCACAACATTTATTTTCATGGTCTAGCAGCTCTAAGCCCATAAAGTAGATACACACTCCAAAAAGTATCTTTACGGGGGCTGGGGGTCGGATGAATTTCAAAATGAACAAAGCGACTTCTGTTGTCTCAGTAGGGTTGTCAAAATCCTTCGTCCATTGTGTCATATTGTCTCACATAAAATCGTAAAGATACTTTTTGGAACGAATATATACAATTATGGAGAGGCGCTCTGGAAAGGTCACTGGGCCGTGTTTTGGGGGGCTAGTGTTTTGGTTGTGTTTCATTAGTTTCTTCCAGTATGTCTCGATCTACGATTTTAATGAATATGAGTTTTAGAAGTGGTGCGTGACTAATGGATGTTTAGACAGGGAGATATTCACCAGGCAATTGAAACAGTCCAGTGAGACGACATAATGTAAGACAAATATAAGTGGATGGATGGGTGCAATAGATGAGGCAGATTGACAAACAGACAGACAGATAGTTATTCAATAAAATTGTCATGTGCACATTGATTCAGCTTCTTCAGTCCCCCAAAAAGTATCATCGGCTTGTCCATCGCTACAATTTGAAACGCTAGATGAAATGCTTTGATCTCCAGTGCATCAACATAAGTTGGTGCGCCTGCTCGCCATATGAAGCCACAGTTAGAGATGGGGGTAGGATTGGGAAGGAGTTGTCCTTGTATCGATTACTAGATACTTCATTATAAGAAGAAATCCATTAAGTTATATTCATGTATGTATCGGTCGAAAACGTAAATACTCATTTATACTCAAAGGTCGCGAATGTAGAACTGCCAACCTTTCAGAAACAGGTCGAGTAACATTGCTCAGAAAGCTTTAAATCACAAGCACCCCATGGCTGACGATACTTTTTGGGGGACTACATGAACAGTGCAGGTATACAAACATAGACCAGATATAAACACAATGTAATACATATAGTATATTGTTTGTATAACGCCATAGTGTGACAAAATTATTAAACTAATTCCAGGAGCATTGACAATGTTGGTGTACGTGTCTGTCCCTCACGTACTGCATGTGATATAGGTGATGGTGTGCGTGTCCGTCCTTTACGTATTGGCGTTGTTAGTGATGATAGTGTATATGTCCGTTTTTCACGTACTGCAGCCGTTAGTGGTGGTGTATGTGTCCGTCCCTCATGTATTGCAGCTGCTAGTGGTGATGGTGTACGTGTCCGTCCCTCACGTACTGCAGCTGTTAGTGATGATGGAGTACGTATTTCTCCCCCACGTGTCCATCCATCACGTACTGCAGCTGTTAGTAGTGATGGAGAACGTGTCCGTCCATCACGTACTGCAGTTGTTAGTAGTGATGATGGTACGTGTCCGTCCCTCACGTACTGCAGCTGTTAGTAGTGATGATGGTACGTGTCCGTCCCTCACGTACTGCAGCTGTTAGTGGTGATGGTGGTACGTGTCCGTCCCTCACGTACTGCAGCTGTTAGTAGTGATGATGGTACGTGTCCGTCCCTCACGTACTGCAGCTGTTAGTAGTGATGATGGTACGTGTCCGTCCCTCACGTAGTAGTGATGGATGGTACTGCATGTGTATCCCTCACGTACTGCAGCTGTTAGTAGTGATGATGGTACGTGTCCGTCCCTGCAGCGTACTCCGCAGCTGTTAGTAGTGATGATATACGTGTCCGTCCCTGCAGCACGTACTGCAGCTGTTAGTAGTGATGATGGTACGTGTCCGTCCCTCACGTACTGCAGCTGTTAGTATGTGATGTATGTGTCCGTCCCTCACGTACTGCAGCTGTTAGTAGTGGTGGTGTACGTGTCCGTCCATCACGTACTGCAGCTATGTAATGAACGTAATAATAAAAGACAGTCTGGTCCATGTGAGCGACAATAAACAGAAAAGAAAAAAGAAAATAAATTTAAGGTTGATTGGCGAGGGTCCCGAGCGGTCCCACTAACTGACTTAAATGAAGGGGAGGGAACACTGATGGAGAGGGGAGGAAAGGGTGGAGGAGAGAGGGGAGGAGAGAAGGGATGGGTGACGGGAGGAGACAAAGGAGGGGAAGAGAGAAGGGAAGAGTAAGGGGATATGAGGGGAGGGGTAAGAGATGAGAGAGTAGAGACAAGAGAGGGGAGGAGGGGAGAGGAGAGGGGAGGAGGGGAGAGATGAGGGCGGAGGGAGAGATGAGGGAGGAGGGGAGAGGTGAGGAGAGGGGAGAGGTGAGGGGAGGAGGGGAGAGGTGAGGAGAGAAGGAAGAGGTGAGGGGAGGAGAGAAGGGAGGGGTGAGGGATGAGAGATGAGAGAAAGGCGGGGAGGATCAACTGCAAAAGGAAGGATAGAGAGAGACTACAAGGCACTACAGGACTGTGGTCAGTTGTGCGACTCGTAGTGTTCGTAGTACTACTTTTTCAACTGAACGGCAGCGTAGTCGATGATTCTAGGTTTTCGTTGCACTAGAAAGAACAACGGAGCCTATCGTTGAAGATCCTGTAATTTTGTGTATACAGATTTCCAAGAAGTATGTGCACACACACATACAGACCTGCAGTAAGTATTACAAAGGCACACGTATATAAATTACGGCATTGTAATAAACAAAATAACTAATAAACTATATAAGATTAGATAATTCCAAAAACACCCGCTGACGATTTAGACACGAACATTTTTTTTTTTAATGGGGTTATTCCTGCTGATTACAGACTGTGGTGGTATTGAAAGTTTGAGGGAATACACCGCCAAGACCCACACCGTGATAAGTATAACCCGTTCAATTTACACCATAACGTACTACTAATCCCCGTAGCAAGACTATTATAACATTATATTTCAGATCATTAACCAGATGTAAATCAAATTATCTGTTATTGAATTTAACATCATATTACAAAGATTCTAATTACATAACTAACAGGAGACTAACAAGACAGGTATCAACAGTATGCTAAGTTAAAATCAGGATATGGCATTAAAATTGCAGGTCATATTAGGGGTACATTACACGTACAACCTCCCTCTTACCTAACCTAACTTAACCTCCTACAGCGGTAATAACCTCCCTCCCTCCCTCCCACACCAACAACCTCCCTCCCTCCCACTCTCCCACACCAACAACCTCCTCTCTCTCCTCCTCCCCACACCAACAACCTCCCTCCTCCCACTCTCCCCACATCAACAACCTCCCTCTTCCACACCAACAACCTCCCTCCTCCCACTCTCCCACACCAACAACCCTCCTCTTCCCACACCAACAACCTCCCTCCCACTCTCCCCACATCAACAACCTCTCCTCTTCCCACACCAACAACCTCCCCTCTTCCCACACCAACAACCTCCTCCCTCCCACCTCCCACATCAACAACCTCCTCTTCCCACACCAACAACCTCCCCCCTCCACCTCCCACACCAACAACCTCCCTCCCTCCAACAAATCCCTCCCACTCTCCCACACCAACAACCTCCTCCCTCCCACTCTCCCCACACCCAACAACCTCCCTCCCTCCCCACTCTCCCACACCACCAACCCCTCTCCCTCTTCACACACCAACAACTCTCTTCCCCACACCAACAACCTCTCCCTCTTCCCACACCCAACAACCTCCTCCCTCCCCACTTCCCACACCAACAACTTCCCCTCCTCCCACTTCCCACACCAACAACCTCCTCTTCCCACACCAACAACCCCTCCTCTTCCCATACAACCTCCCTCCCTCTTCCCACACCAACTCGTCTCTCCACCTGTTCACTCAGCACAGCGTGGACGTGGCCTTGGCCCTCCCTCTCTCAATCCTCCTTTGGGCGTCAATAATACGTGTTTGTTAATATCATTAGGCTGAAATTACTGGTCCAGGCCATTCAGATATTAATTATGGCAGACCTGTGTCAGAGAGAGAGAGAGAGAGAGAGAGAGAGAGAGAGAGAGAGATGAAACTGACAAAGATTCGTAAAGAATACAAAATTATTCCTAATATCCTAACTTCTGAAGTTAATATTTAACAAGTATTCTTTTGAACATACATTATATAACATTAAAGATAGGTACTACAGTATAGTAACTCAGTGACATTCTTTAAGACGTGTTACCATTGACTATCCACAAAACTCTGGTAATTTTCTCTATGGTAAGTTTGTTTATAAATCTCATGTTCCATAAAACTACCACACTTACACACAGGATACAATAAAGAGAATTAAGGTAGAGTGAGACCTCGGTGACCGTTGACTCCCTTAACACATAAGATCATGGGTTCGAGCCCAGGCGGGGTGAGGTTGTTGATTATATGTAGAAGTCTGTGAGCTTTATGAGCTAATGACCCTTACCCTTACACCACATATTCATGACACATAATGATCATGTCTAGGCTTTTTATAGCCCGATTATATGTGAATATATGGACTAAAAATGAAGTATATATATGTACCTCGCGTTTCATACCAGCTGGATTCGGTAAAATGCTACTGACACCACATAAGAGGCACGGGCAGTTTCCCATTGAGGTTCACGGCGCCATCAGCTCGATGAACAGGCTTTGTGTGAAATATAACAGAGTCTAGAACTGTATAGTGTCCTTGTGGCCTATATAGTCACACCCAGTAGGTCGATATTCCTTGCTGGTGAGGTCGTTATATATATATATATATATATATATATATATATATATATATATATATATATATATATATATACTGTATGTGTGAAAGCTGTCAGTGTTCACCGCGTATTCTCACACAAACAAACCTGATCGACCAATCTGTTGATGAATATTTAAGTTTGTCAAATAATGACTCAAATGATTACTGGATGCACTGCCCCCCCGCTACCGTCTATCTTCCTCCTCCCTCACTTGTTTCGGATCACCACTACCTCCACCTCCCACCCTCGCTCTTTACCTTCCACCATTTCCATCCCACCCGCCTTAATAATCTCCTACCATTTTATGTTCCTTCTCCCTCTCAATACTCTCTCTCTCTTTCTCTATCTCTCATTCTTCCAACTCGCCTCTCTACCCTACTCCACCACTCCTTTTACCAACGTCTCTCTCTAACCTCCTTCCTCCCTCTCCCCCACCTCTCTTCTCTTCACTCCTAATTTCCTCTCATGGTTAGCTGGAAAATAAAGCTTCAATAAGGTAATTGGTTTGGCTGGTCGTGCAGGCGGGCCGGGGTTCTCGCCGAGTTAATTTGTGAATCGTCGACGGCAAGTCTAATATTTGTCCTGACCCAATCACGTCGACGAGGCCCCCAGTCTGCAGGTTAATGACACGGCTGCTGATCACTCCGCCACCTGACACAGCGTCCCTCACCACTTACTCTATGATCTTTATCATTTTGTAAAGAAAATCTCTCGGATATCTGCATGTGACGATACTCACTCTCGTTGGAAAATGGCTTATGTATATTTCTGGTGACTCTATTTTTATAGCCAGTACTTAGTATAGTCGATGGGTGGAACACTATACCAGGATTATAAAAAAAGTAATACAGTTTAAGCTGTCAGTTAAGAAAAAAGTTTGGGTAGCTCTGAACTAATTAAAGAATAATAGGTCATTTGGGAATGACCAGTTTCTCGCAGAATTTCTCATTCAAATAGGCAGAAATGGAGGTAAAATTTCACTTTTTTTTTGTTTACGGGGGATAGCCCACCCGGGCACAGGTCATCGACCCACAACGGGGCCTGGGGGGCAAAAAAATAGGAGTATAAAGAAATTAAAAATAGAAGAGAAAAAGATTAAATTAATTTACACCACGAAGATGCCGGAAAACCAAGCTTTTTAAAGTGAGGCAGATTGTATGAGTATGGAAACACAGAAGAAGGCAAAGCATTCCACAGTTTGGCTGTGTGTGGAAAGAAGGATGTACTATAACGGGTTATTCTAGTGTGACCGACATCCACACAGAAACGGTGGACACCGCTGGCAAGACGAGGGCTATGAGCCCATGGGCTTGCAGGCTGTACACAGGATGTCCAATCCACCGAACATTATCCGTTAAAGTAGCTGTAAAATAGAGACGTAAAGCAACATTGCAGCGAAGAGAAAGGGAAGAGAGATTATCAACTAAGGAGGAGAGTTAATAAGACGAAATACCTTTGATTCCACCCTATCTAACAGTTGGACAGAAGAAGAGCCACCCAAGATATGAGAACAGTACTCCAAGTTAGGACAAATAAATCCCTTATAAACTTGAAGCAACTGCTCAGGAGTGAAGTAGTTACGGCATCTGTACAGCATTCCCAGCTTTCGGGAGGCAGCATTAGCAATGGTGCCACTATACGAAATCGATGTTGAATCTATTTTTCCGATGTTTTTTGATGTGTTATGAAAAACAAAACAAACCTAACCTAACCTAACCTAACCTAACTGGAGAGCTCCACAGTGGTTCGATGTTTTGCGCGTGTACCACAGGGTCGTTCGATTTTCTGGATGTGTACTGCCACGTAAGAACATACATAATAAAATGTTAAATATCTCGCTTAAACATAATTTTCGCCAGAAATGCCATTGAAGAAAAAGGTCTTAGAGTTGACATAACTACTGATTGCAACGATAAAATTTACGAGATTCGTGTAGTGGCAACAAGTGAAATAATACCGAAATGGGATCACGTATTTACTATTATTACAACAGTGACCTTCTCAGAGATATGAAAAAAAAAATACGTAAGATACCAAAAGGACTAAAGTGAATACAGTTTTGGAATATCTAGTAGAGAAGTCGTACAGGCAAAGTCTTATATATTTCTATAATATATTTTGAGCATGTGTGTTTGTGCTTGTGTTTGTGTGCGTGTGTGTGCATGTGCATGTGCGTGTACGTGTGTGTGTGTGTGTGTGTGTGTGTGTGTGTGTGTGTTTCTTATGCATTTCCTCATTTTTGACGATAGACAGCTGAAATCTGGTGGGGAGCTGCAGGTAGACTCGGGGATGGTCGTATACTATTTCCTGTCCCTCCACCCGGGTATCTCATTGAGTTAAATATAATCTTTAATAAAAAAAAATGTAAAGATAAACCAAACAAACGTGTTTTCGTTTTTATAGTGTAAAACACAATAAACTTTCAGTTGCCTTGGAAAAAATACATTAATACTAGAGATGTGAAAAAAAATACTTGCATCAGGAACCTGCAGTGAACTTTGTAGTTGGTCTAGGCGTCTAGGGGTTGCCTGCTATCTTCAATATCATTAAATATTTGTATTAAAACAATTCTAATTACCTGTAGATAAGTTGTGAACAGCAATGAAAGAATAAAAGTTAATAGCAGAGTAATATTAAACATTTGGTACATAGATGATACTGCTCTTACTGCTGAGAGTGAAGAGGCATTGTAAACACTATTGTACAGACTAACAGAAAAAGGCAAATAATATGAGATTAAAGGTAATGTGGTAAACACGAAGGAAATGGTTGTTACAAACTGTAAGGGGATCCTAAAGAATAAATTAAGTGAGGCAATAGGGAATTGAGTTAGGTGGAATCTTTTATGTGTTCAGGAATTAACGGAAGTTTTGGTGGTAAGTGTGAAAGAGATATTAAACAAGGATAAGTCAAGCAAAATCAACATAAAATAATAATTTTAGAAATCTGTTAGAAGCAATAGAGAATCTTAGTTTGAGAAATAGACTATTAAAATGTTACGAACGGTTAATATTGTATTACGAATCACAAATGTGTACTGTACACTCGCTCCAAAAAGTATCTTACGATACGATAGGGTTGTCAAAATCCTTCGTCCGTTGTGTCATATTGTCTCACACATAATCGTAAAGATACTTTCTTGAGAGTGTGGACACTTTCAGCACAGCAGGAGAGAGTGTAGAAGCCTTCGAAATATGGTACTGTAGGAAAATATTATAGATAAATAATTGTATTGATAGAAAATAAATTGAAAAAATACTAATGCTGGCTGAATGAGTAACGAAGATCATATTAAAAATCTTTAAAATGAAACAAAAAACAAATAAAACTAGATACCTTGGTCATATAGTTAGCGAAATGGGGATAATAGCAAAGACATTTATGGATACAAAAGAGTGGAGGAGGTTCAGGAAAAACAGCGACAGGGATGAATGAATTAAATAAAAAAATTGGTTCCTCGGAGAGATAGAAAACTTGGAAGGATTGGTAAAGATGCCCAAACAACGTGTAGTGAACAAACATTATTCTTGGCTACCTATTAAGACGATGTATCCCGGACTTAAGACAAATGTGATCCTCATCTGCAGTGATTTCCCCGCTGGATAAATGATCATCAGTTTCTCTCAATCATGGAATTACATTATTTATGGAGAAATCACGGTCTTTGTATGTTAGAATGAGAATTACTATCTTTGGGTATATCAAGGTTATTTTGTATCAGAGAAGAAATGATCTTCCTGGATAAATTAAGGTCACTTCCACCCAGACCAGGGAGAGTAAGACCAGGGAGAGTAAGACCAAGGAGAGTAAGACCAGGGGGAGTAAGACCAGGGAGAGTAAGACCAAGGAGAGTAAGACCAGGGGGAGTAAGACCAGGGAGAGTAAGACCAGGGGGAGTAAGACCAGGGGGAGTAAGACCAGGGAGAGTAAGACCAGGAGTAAGACCAGGGGTAAGACGACTAAGACCAGGGAGAGTAAGACCAGGAGAGACAAGACCAGGAGTAAGCCAGGGGGAGTAAGACCAGGGAGTAAGACCAGCCAGGGAGAGTAAGACCAGGGAGTAAGACCAGGGAGTAAGTAAGACCAGGGTAAGGACCAGGGAGTAAGACCAGGGAGAGTAAGACCAGGAGAGAGTAAGACCAGGGAGAGTAAGACCAGGAGTAAGAAGACCAGGGAGAGACCAGAAAGGGAGAGTAAGACCAGGGAGAGTAAGACCAGGAGAGTAAGACCAGGGGAGTAAGACCAGGAGAGTAAGACCAGACCAGGGAGTAAGACCAGGGGAGTAAGACCATGGGGGTAAGACCAGGAGAGTAAGACCAGGAGACCAGGAAGGGAGAGACCAGGAGAGTAAGACCAGGAGAGTAAGACCAGGGGAGTAAGACCAGAGTAAGACCAGGGGAGTAAGACCAGGGAGGACCAGGGAGTAAGACCAGAGTAAGACCAGGAGTAAGACCAGAGACCAGGGGGAAGACCAGGGCAAGACCAGGAGAGTAAGTAAGACCAGGGGTAAGACCAGGAGTAAGACCAGGGAGTAAGACCAGGGGAGTAAGACCAGGAGAGTAAGACCAGGGGAGAGTAAGACCAGGAGAGTAAGAACAGCGAGAGTAAGACCAGGGAGAGTAAGACCAGGGGTAAGACCAGGGAGTAAGACCAAGGGGAGTAAGACCAGGTAAGACCAGGTGGAGACCAAGAGACCAGGAGAGTAAGACCAGGGGAGTAAGACCAGGGAGTAAGACTAGGTAAGACCAGGGGGAGGTAAGACCAGGGGAGTAAGACCAGGGAGTAAGACCAGGTGACCAGGGAGTAAGACCAGTAAGACCAGGACCAGGAGACCAGGTAAGACCAGGGGAGTAAGACCAGGGGAGTAAGACCAGGAGAGGAAGACCAGGGGGAGTAAGACCAGGAGAAGACCAGGGAGAGTAAGACCAGGGAGACCAGTAAGACCAGGGGGACCAGGGACCAGGGGAGTAAGACCAGGGAGTAAGACCAGGGGAGTAAGACCAGGGAGAGTAAGACCAGTGGGAGTAAGACCAGGGAGAGTAAGACCAGGACCAGGGAGACCAGGGAGAGTAAGACCAGGGGTAAGACCAGGAGAGTAAGACCAGGAGAGTAAGACCAGGGGGAAGACCAGGAGTAAGACCAGGGGAGACCAGGGAGAAGACCAGGGGTAGTAAGACCAGGGAGAAAAGACCAGGAGAGTAAGACCAGGGAGTAAGACCAGGGGAGTAAGACCAGGAGAGTAAGACCAGGGGTAAGACCAGGAGAGTAAGACCAGGGAGTAAGACCAGGGAGGAAGCAGGAGAGTAAGACCAGGGACCAGGGGAGTAAGACCAGGGGGAGTAAGACCAGGGTAAGACCAGGGGAGTAAGATCTAAGACCAGCGAGTAAGACCAGGGAGAGTAAGACCAGGGAGAGTAAGACCAGGGATAAGACCAGGGAGAGTAAGACCAGGGAGTAAGACCAGGGAGTAAGACCAGGGTAAGAGTAAGACCCAGGGAGAAGTAAGACCAGGGGAGTAAGACCAGTAAGATCAAGTAAGACCAGGGAGAGTAAGACCAGTAAGACCAGGGGAGACCAAGACCAGGGAGTACCAGAGTCAAGTAAGACCAGAGAGGACCAGGGAGAGTAAGACCAGGGGGAGTAAGACCAGGGGAGTAAGACTAGGGAGAGTAAGATCAGGGGAGTAAGACCAGAGAGAGTAAGACCAGGGGAGTTAGACCAGGGTGAGTAAGACCAGCGAGAGTAAGAACAGCGAGAGTAAGACCAGGGAGGGTAAGACCAGGGAGAAAATCCCCGTCTGAGGGAGAGGGGAAGAGTGGGTTGAGTTTCATTTAAAGGGCACACACACTGGGGCTCTGCCTGACTTACACCCACATGCTTCGTCTCACTTGGTCAGTAGTAAGAGGCGCCCATCCTGCCATGGAACAAGTGAGAGACACAGTATGTGGTTCCTGACTACAGTTGTGTCTTGTTCTCTATCAGATGTTTCCTATTCTTGTTCTTAATGTATACAGATTTACAACAATTTGTGTACAAAAAAATGTATAATAAGAATTACTGTACCTACAAGTAATTCCTACAAAAAAAATATATAAAATTAGTGCAAATTAGTTCCATGACAATCACCAATTATTCTACTAACTTGTATTAACTTAATTGTTCCTTAAATGTTACGTAAATAGTACATGTACAATGACTCAACAAAAGGTGTGAGGAGATATATAACACAGGTATGATTAACAGGTTCGTTTATTGTGTGATATAATTCCCGTAAGCATTTATACAGGTAACCCAAGTAAGGACCAACAGGTAGAGAGCCTTCAGCTGACCACCGTAACATTGTCTCAGTCTTAGGCCTACGAAGACATTGCCTAACATATTTCACAAGAGCTTCACATATAAACACTGAGGTCGACCAACATTCCAACACCAAATGAGTAGTTATGGTTATGCTCACTGAAGTGATTATACCATTACCTCCCGTTAATAAGTCATTGATCACAGCCGAGTAGGAGTTAATGAATGGCCTTGTAATAATACGTACGCGATGAGATGAAAGGGGAGGATCAAGGAAGCGCGCGTGGCTATTATAAGATCATACCGAGATTACCTGTCGAGGGCGAGGTAGTAGGCAGCTATCAAATAGGGAGATACTACCGCCTGGGAAGATATTGGAAGCATACTGTGTTGTCTAATGGTAGACCCTGCTGCCATATGGTATCACAAAAAAGTATGACCAAGTCCCAGGTTGATGATCTGACTGATTTCTGCCTCATTTATACACAATTGCGGGGTCTCAATTGTTTTTCTTAATTTGACAACACAATATATATTTTTTTAGTCTATTTATAGGAAGTGTTTTACATGCAGCATTAATATGTTGAACAATTATATACGCATAAGAAAGGATGGATTATTAGGTGAAACTGACACTGGTGCTGACGAAGACTAACAACAATTGTATTTTTTCATAACAATGTTTGGCTTATATGGATATTTTTTTTTACCTCGAGTATTTGAATAATTGTAACAACAGATTAGTATTACGAAACCGAAGTAGGAACAAACCCAAGCCCCGGATTGAGTGAGTTAATGTGGATAATATTCAGGATGTAGTAAAGGCAGGATACGTTGTTGTGTAGTAATATCATGGTAGACAGTGTGTAGGACAAGTGGTGCCTCAACTTTCTAAACAGAAAGGCTGGTTCGATCACTGCATTGACGTAAAGGTGTTTGTTTTGGTGTGTCAAGGTGTGGTCCCTCAAGTCCAAATTCTCAAATAGCCAGCCTCACTCAACAGGCCGCCGCCACCCCTCCCACTTAACAAAGGTTGGGGCAAGTGTTAGCTTAACCATTTAGAGGGAAGTCTGAAAAGTAAATATCGGTAGCATCGCTTAATTCAATTAGGTCATTTATTATTACATATAATAATCCACTCCAACACCTTCAAAAGAACATTATTATGGGAATAAATATATACGCAAATAAATTTACTAATACATAAATAAATGCCCCAAACCCACATACAATAATGTTATTATAATACAAAAACAATAGCACTTTTCTAGCAAGGATTCGAACCGACATAGTTCAGATGGTAACCGAAGACACTACCAACTATGCCACGAGCTATAAATCATTAGAATTAGAATACGGTATACCACTACTAGTCCAGGAACTTAATCTAAACTCCATCAGAGTACAAGAGACAGATGTTACCAAACGACCCGTCATCACTTGGCACACAGTAAGTAACTTCTAATCGCCCCAACATACGCGGAGCACTCTGTCACACACACACACACACACACACACACACACGGAACGATGCATGTGTAATAGTCAAACGAACCAACCGCTTCTGAAGTGTTTATTTCATTGAGTTTCTCAGTTGTGTACTATAGGTGTGATTGAAAGTTACTTACTATGTCCTGTTCGTGGTTCAACTAGTAACTCCCTCGTGTAGCATCAGACCAGCTTAGACTTAATTTCTGCGAGGTGACCAATTCTGTATAATACTGTCGCCTCCCTCCCAAACAGACTGCGAGAGATAATTGCTAAGAATGGTGGGTGGAGAAAGTACTAACGTTGTCACTTGCTGTTCACCCCACCCTCACCTATCGCCCTTCCACTTGTAACTTCATTAGTATTGTGACACTAAATAAGCATAACAGATGAAAACATTTTGCCTTGTGTAATTACATTTATCAATTTAAAACAAATTAATTTTGTTGGTGAGAAAAAATTGTTTTGTAATAAATATTGCATCCAACCATTATTTCTTTTATCCCACTAAATTTAAATAGTTGAGCACATTTAAGTATCAACTATAAAACGGGGTAAATTTAATCAAATCAAAAAGATTTTAGATAACCAATGCGAATTACAAGACTGACATTAAAGCAACAAATAATAACAACAATCACTGAAAAAATGGGTCATCCTTCTCCTGCCTCTCATCCTACTTTTCCCAGCCCCATCGCCTCCTCCTCTCCTTTCGTTGTCTCTTTCTTCAAAGGCTTCTTTTTTTTGTAAATAACATCATATATTATATTACAAAAATCAAAATATGTGATATTTCCGTTGAAGATTATTCTTTTGAATATTAATGTGTGTATACCAATACTGGCAACAACAAGTACTAAGATACAGCGCTATTAGTCAGATCCCTATACTAGCCACACGAGTAGTGCCACGGTGCCACATTGGCAAGGGAGGCGCTGTAGGGCGTAACATCACACCTGGAGGCGACTGTACATCTCACCAGGTACGATTCGCAATCAATGTTTGGAGCCCGTGTCTGCTGCCCCAGCGACTGACAGGTGAAACATACACACATTTTCTTGAGGACACTTTGCCAGTGATCCTTGAGGATGTGCCCAACAAGACACGTCAACAACTGTGGTATATGAATGATGGTGCCCCAGCTTATTTTGCTTGAGTCACAACGGATAGGTGGATAGGGCGTGGCTGCCCTGGTCCATGGCCACCTCGATCACCTGACCTAAATACCCCTGACTTCTACTAGTGGGGTCACGTTAAAGGCAAAGTGTATGATACAAGGACTCCGACTCGCGAGGAATTGTGGTACCAAGTGCAAGACAGTACCACAAGCATTCACAACACGCCTGGGGTCTTCGAACATGTACGACAGTCACTTTGGCGACGGTCTGAGGACTGCACTCAGGAAGAGGGCAGGAACTTTGAAAATTTACTGTTAATGCCAGATGTTATGACTCCGAAACTATGGGTATTGATACGATGGTCATGGAGTCATTTATGCTTATGTATGTCTCAGTGATTTACTTGTCAACGACCTGAAGAACCCTCGACCTACTGGGTGACTAGGGAACTAGGCCACAAGGACACTAAAAGCAGAGACTCTGTTATATTTCACACAAAGCCTGTTCATCGAGCTGATGGCGCCGTGAACCTCTTGCCCGTGATGTGGTGTCAGTAGCATTTCCAGCTGGTATGAAACGCGAGGTACATATATATACTTCATAGTCCATATAACACGCGGACTTTGAACATATAATCAACGACCTTACCCTCGACCTACCTAGGGAAAACCGGCTAGGCCACAAGGACACTAAAAGCAGTTCTAGACTCTGTATTTTGTTCATCGAGCTGATGGCGCCGTGAACCTCATGGGAAACTGCCCGTGTCATTTATGCTTATGTATGTCTCAGTGATTTACTTGCATATATATATATATATATATATATATATATATATATATATATATATATATATATATATATATATATATATATATATATATATATATATATATATATATATATATATATTCCCATCGGAGTTTACTCGTCGATTTGACCTTGAAAAATATTAATGCAAAATAATGAAGGGCTTTTATCCTACTTTGCATTTTAACTGGGGCTTGTCCAGGGATTTTTTGTCCGGGGAGTTGTCCCAGGGGATTTTGTCCTAAGGATATTTTGTCCCATTTTTTGTCCAGCACCCGTTCTTGAGTTACGGACAAAGTGTGATTCTGATCAATGAGTCACCTGAGCCTCGACATACATGACTTTCACCTGAGAAACTTATCAACAAGACCTTCGTGAAAATTCCTGATGCAATTTGATTTACACCAGACTTTTGTGGGATATTACAAGAGAGGTCAAGAAATTGTGTAAATTGTGAAAGCTGGCCATCTTGAATAATTAATCACGTCCCACTGATATACCTTCAAATGAATACGTATTAGCCTCCGACGTGAGAAAAATACACAGACAGACAGACAGACAGACAGACAGACAGACAGACAGACAGACAGACAGACAGACAGACAGACAGACAGACAGACAGACAGACACACACACACACACACACACATAAAAAAACAGATATAAACAGACCGTGGTGCTTGCCGATTTAAATGTTATTGATATGTGAATAAACAAGGCAGTCCCTGGATACGTTTTTCTATAGTGACTCACCAATACTCACACCTTCCTCACGCCTTTCAGCACTCTTTCTCACACTCTACAGGCACTATCTCATTTAACTTACACAGCCTTTCAATTTGAGACTAAAATTCTCACAAATTATTCTCTCTCTTTCTCTGTGTCTGCTTCCATCTTCATACTTGTTTACTACTACAGATATATTTTGTCTGTTTACCTCTCTCTCTGTTTGCTTCTCTCTGTCTATTTCTAATTCTTTCTGTGTCTCTGCTGGTATTGCACTATATTAAACTGTATCTGACTCTGCTTGTGTCTCTCTTTCTGTTCATGTCTACAAATTCATTAATGTTCTTGTCTGTCAATCTCTGTCTGTCAATCTCTGTCTGTCAATCTCTGTCTGTCTTATCCATTAGTCTGTTGCTCTTTACTTCTGGGTTTTTTTCGCCATTTATGTCTTTGTTTCTGTGTCTGTCTGTTTGTCTCTGTGTCTTGTTTTACCTATTGACTCTGATTATATTTCAATCTGTGCAAATTCTCAATATCCTCAACGGTCAAATTTGCAGGTGAATTAACTGTGAAGGTTAACAGAACTCAAGGGAGATTGGAGATCAGGAACCCCTGCTTATTTCACCTGATGATTACGCTACCTTGGTGGGGTTGGGTTAGGTTAGGTTAGGTTAGGTTTGGTTAGGTTAGGTTAGGTTAGGTTAGGTTAGAATTTTTAATAATTA
This sequence comes from Homarus americanus, assembly GCF_018991925.1. NCBI lineage: Eukaryota > Metazoa > Arthropoda > Malacostraca > Decapoda > Nephropidae > Homarus > Homarus americanus. The sequence continues at coordinate 12,952,885 of NW_024737042.1, forward strand.
GGAAAAATAAGCTGGGGTGCCTAATCTTCAGATGATTCAAAATACGCTTATAAAAACTGATATGCTTTATGTAAAATGACACTCAAGCTTATATTAGTAAAGTCAAATGTAAATGTCTTGTTTTGAGATTCATATTTAGTCGGACTATTCAAAATGGATATATAAGGATTATCTTTCATGTATCTACTAATGATAAATATATAGTGAGTTAGAGCTGCTGTTAACGCTCGCTTTGCTACTGTGTGTGTGTGTGTGTGTGTGTGTGTGTGTGTGTGTGTGTGTGTGTGTGTGTGTGTGTGTGTGTGTGTGTGTCCATCAAGGTTATAGCTATGATTCACTCCTTCGAGAGAACAGAATCATCAATAATATTTTCTACACCACTTTCTAAACAGGAAATAGTTCCATATGTTAAGCTGAGGGAAAAAGATCAAGGAAACATCAGCCCATCCCATACGTCTCGCCTTAAGTATGAACGTGTCAGTACGCTCACAGCTGAGGAATGTATACACAGCTCCCACGCACACATGTGCTGCTGTTGCCCCCTGAACACACACGGGAACAAGATAACGATCTTGTTTCTCAGGCAAAAAACAACTTGGCGGACAGTAATGGATCGTCTTATTTGAGTACAACACGCGATGTTTCTGCCATCATCTCTCCTTACTCCGTTCAACCTGTGTGTGTGTGTGTGTGTGTGTGTGCGTGTATTGGTGACACCAACTATAGGAAGAATGTATACATCCCAGCATATTTCATCCAAAGAATAAACACCCGAACACTATTTGGGGGGGGGGGGTTAAGTTAAGTTAAGTTAAGTTTCGGTTATTGATAAGAAAGTGAAAAATCAGTGATGATAGACATATTGAAGTAACTGTTAACTAGATAACTGGAGTGTATCATGAAAGCGAGACAAACACGATCAAGACTTCAAGATTAATGTGTAACTGTCCACTGTGAGCTGTAGACAGGTAAATGGTTATCTCGTAAAACATGCCGACATAAAATAACGGGCGATGCTACAAGGTCCGGGTGAGAAGCTAATGTTGCATTATTATTCCGGTAGTAGCGTAATGAGTGTAATATGTGTCGTCGTGATTAATATGTGTTGTAATGAGTAATATGTGTTGTCATAAGTAATATGTGTCGTCATGAGTAATATGTGTCGCCATGAGCAATATGTCATGAGCAATATGCCATGAGCAACATGTGTCGTCTTGAGTAATATGTCATGGGTATTATGTGTCGTCATGAGCAATATGACATGGGTAATATGTGTCATGAGTAATATGTGTCGTCATAAGTAATGTGTGTCATCATGAGCAAAATGTGTCGTCATGAGCAATATGTCATGGGTAATATGTGTCGTCATAAGTAATATGTGTCGTCATAAGCAATGTGTGTCATGAGCAATATGTCATGAGTAATATGTGTCGTCATGAGCAATATGTGTCATGAGCAATATGTCATGAGCAATATGTGTCGTCATGAGTAATATGTGTCGTCATGAGCAATATGTCATGAGTAATATGTGTCGTCATGAGTAATATGTGTTTTGTTGTTTATGTCTATAATTAAAGGTGTAATAAATGTTGTCATAAGTATGTATATAAAATTAGTATGAAAAATTATCAGGAGGTACGGCGATCAGGAGGTACGGCGATCAGGAGGTACGGGTTATCAGGAGGTACGGCGATCAGGAGGTGTACGGCGATCAGGGAGGTACGGCGATCAGGAGGTACGGCGACTGGAGGTACGGCGATCAGGAGGTACGGCGATCAGAGGTACGGCGATCAGGAGGTACGCGATCAGGAGGTACGGTTAGATCAGGAGGTACGGCGATCAGGAGGTACGGCGATCAGAGGTAATGGCGATCAGGAGGTACGGCGGATCAGAGGTACGGCGATCAGGGGAGGTACGGCGATCAGAGTACGGCGATCAGGAGGTACGCGATCAGGAGGTACGGCGATCAGGAGGTACGGTTATCAGGAGGCATGGTTATCAGGAGTACGGCTATCAGGAGTACGGCTATCAGGAGGTACGGCGATCAGGAGGTACGGTGATCAGGAGGTACGGCGATCAGAGGCATGGTTATCAGGAGGTACGGTTATCAGGAGTACGGCTATCAGGAGTACGGCTATCAGGAGGTACGGCTATCAGGAGGTACGGCTATCAGGAGGTACGGCTATCAGGGAGGCACGGTTATCAGGAGGTACGGTTATCAGGAGTACGGCTATCGCGAGTACGGCTATCAGGAGGCATTTACACAGAGGTACGGCGATCAGGGAGGTACGGCGATCAGAGGTACGGTTATCAGGAGGTACGGCTATCAGGAGTACGGCTATCAGGAGGTACGGCTATCAGGAGGTACGGCTATCAGGAGGCACGGCTATCAGAGTACGGCTATCAGGAGTACGGCTATCAGGAGGCATTGGCTATCAGGAGGTACGGCTATCAGGAGGTACGGCTATCAGGAGTACGGTTATCAGGAGGTACGGTTATCAGGAGTACGGCTATCATGAGTACGGCTATCAGGAGGTACGGCTATCAGGAGGTACGGCGATCAGGAGGTACGGCGATCAGGAGGTACGGTTATCAGGAGGTACGGCTATCAGAGTACGGCTACTTCAGGAGGTGTGGCTATCAGGAGGTACGGCTATCAGGAGGTACGGCTATCAGGAGGTACGGTTATCAGGAGGCACGGCTATCAGGAGGCTCGATTATCAGGAGGCACGGCCATCAGGAGGTAAGGCTATCAGAGGTACGGCTATCAGGAGGCACGGCTATCAGAGGCACGGCCATCAGGGAGGTACGGCTATCAGGAGGCACGGCTATCAGGAGGCACGGCTATCAGGAGTAAAGTAAGTGATAAGGAGGCACAGCTAACAGGGAGGTACGGCTATCAGGAGGCTCGATTATTAGGAGGCACGGCCATCAGAAGGTAAGGCTATCAGGAGGTACGGCTATCAGGAGGTAAGGCTATCAGGAGGCACAGCTAACAGGAGGTACGGCTATCAGGAGGCTCGGATTATTAGGGAGGCACGGCCATCAGAAGGTAAGGCTATCAGGAGGTACGGCTATCAGGAGGTAAGGGCTATCAGGAGGCACAGCTAACAGGAGGTACGGCTATCAGGAGACACGGCTATCAAGAGGCGGGCACGGCTATCAGGAGGCACGGCCATCAGGAGGCACGGCCATCAGGAGGCACGGCCATCAGAGGCACGGCTATCAAGAGGGCACGGTTATCAGGAGGCATTGGCCATCAGGAGGCACGGCCATCAGGAGGTACGGCCATCAGGAGACACGGCTATCAAGAGGGCACGGCTATCAGGAGGCACGGCTATCAGGAGGTACGGGCTATCAGGAGACACGGCTATCAAGAGGACACGGCTATCAGGGAGTGTTAATGGTTATCAGGAGGCACGGGCTATCAGGAGGCACGGCCATCAGGAGGCACGGCTAACAGGAGGTACGGCTATCAGAAGCTGCCTGATTATCAGAGGCACGGCCATCAGTAGGTAAGGCTATCAGGAGGTACGGCTATCAAGAGGCACGGCTTTCAGGAGGTAAGACTCAGGAGGCACGGCTTTCAGGAGGTACAGCTATCAGGAGGTACGACTATCAGGAGGCACGGCCATCAGGAGGTATGGCTATCAGGAGGCACGGCAATCAGGAGGAACGGCTATCAGGAGGTACGGCTGCTCGTAGAGGCATGGCTATCAGGAGACTCGATTATTAGAGGCACGGCCATCAGGAGGTACGGCTATCAGGGAGGCACGGCTTTCGAGGTACGACTATCAGGAGGCACGGCCATCAGGAGGTACGGCTATCAGGAGGTACGGCTATCAGGAGATACGGCTATCAGGGAGGCACGGTTTTCAGGAGGTACGACTATCAGGAGGTACGGCGATCAGTAGGTACGACTATCAGGAGGTACGACTATCAGGAGGTACGGCTATCAGGAGGCATCAATGAAGCCGGAGGTACGGCTATCAGGAGGTACGGCTATCAGGAGGCACGGTTTTCAGGAGGTACGACTATCAGGAGGTACGGCTATCAGGAGGTACGGCTATCAGGAGGCACGGTTTTCAGGAGGTACGACTATCAGGAGGTACGGCTATCAGGAGGTACGGCCGAGCCATCACTGATGAAGAATGCTAAAAAATCAAAACAAATCTTTGCTATAAACGATATTATGTAACGTGAGGAAAGTCATATTTTTGCTCAGGTTAGGGGGAAGAACATCACTCACGGCCTGTGAGACAAACGTTTACAGTCCATGAACCTAATAACATGTCGGGCCGGGATGCAGGTATATTAGTCTCCGAAATCAAGCCTAAAAATGACTTTAATTTGGCCATTACGGGAAATAATGTCAGCTAAAAGCTCATTATTACAGCCGGGAGAGAAGAGACACAACCCCACAAACTCCATTTAGAGGATATACAATAGATAAACAAAGGCAACTCGACTCATGGTATAAACCTTTGTTCCTACACCGTCAGAATACAGAAAACTCTCCTACATCATTTAGAAAATTATCAGAAGACTTGTTGATATCATATTAATATTTACATAAAGTATCCATAGTATTTGATTAGTTTAAATATATGTTTTTTAATGTTCTGCTGACAATTATGAGTGTTTGTACAAGAAAGCAACGCCTGGTGAGGGTCAGATAGACTGTGGGGTAAAAACTTGAGGACACACATGTGAGGGAGGCGGGTGGTGGTAGCCGCGCCCTCGACCGTGGGAGACGGACGTGTATGGACTGAGGGGTCTTACTAAACCAATTATTTAAATACTGATTATAATTGCAACTTACCCACCCATACTGTCATCACTTAGGTATACTGTGATGATACCATTCAATATTGTGACAAGGTTGCCAGTTATTGCGGCACGAGATGGAGACTTTTGTTTTTGTTTTTTTTGTTTTTTGTTATTGGGCACTCCCCTACATCCTTGTGTAAGGTGAAGCGCAGAAACGTTTACAGTGCCCAACAGGGAAGCATGCTAAGTTCATGCTTGCCTTTATGTCTCATGAGTTAAGGGCGTAGATGCCTGAAGAGTCAAGGGCGTAGAAGCCTGAAGAGTCAGTGGTTTATGTCATCAAGTTATCGGAAGCTCCAACAACTTTCCCTGAATACGAATTCGCAACTTTCGACTTACACCAGGTACCTACTTTACTGCTAGGTGAACAGGGACGTTGTTCTAACTTACTACACAGACTAGAAACTTCTTTAACCCCTTTCACCCCAGGACGTCACTTTCAATATTTTATTTTGCTAACACCAGACGATTTCATTCGGCTCAGATGTGACCCCGTATACAAGGGGTTAATGGCTATCCCCACTAATGTATTACACAAACAAAGAATACATTTATGTTTCAAGTTATAAGAGAGAGTAAATTATTCTCAGTTTATCTCCGGTAAGACTGATGTACCGTTGTTAGGTAACTGACAGTGACACCTGGTAGATAACAGAACTGAGACCACATGGTTCTAGCTTTATATCATAATTAGTATGGAAAATATTACAGAATTAGATCATTTCATATCTGTGCCTCGCCAGGGGCCACCCGGGATATAAATATGTGGTGCAACATTATCCACGTTTTGCAGAGCACTGTAGAGCGTAGAGGCTTTCTTGTCACTAAAATATTCTTTCTTAAATAACAAAAAAACACATTCAAATGTTTCTTTCTGTTTCTCTAACTTGCATTAAGTTTGCACATTACGTCATCTCTTCATCAGATCGTGAGGACAGCGCCAGGAGAGAGCGAGCCAGGCATTGTTAAGAGCACTCTCCATAATGAGAGGAACTTGTCACAACCACACAGGCGCTCTACGCTTCTCAATGTTTTTTACAAGCAGCGTTCATAAATGTCTCCCAAATTCCCATGATAATGCACAGTATTGTCTCGGCTGTAAAGTTACACAGTAACATGGGCCGTCTTAAATACTTTAGCAATAATTGCAACACTGAGAATAAATAATTAATATTTTTTTTATTCAGAAATTCGATATATTCTGTGCAAGGAAAGAGTCCCGCAGATAAAGATAACACGAACTGTAGGTGAACATCAATACTTACCTAACTACCCTAATTGAATCTAATCAACCCCTAACTACCTTAGTTTCGGGAAAATCTGTTTACGTTGAATAATGAATGCTATCGTAAATCAAACTCTATTTTACCATATACGAACTAATTTCTAAGGAATTTTATCAATAAATACGAGTGTTATTTTTATTTCGAAATAGGATATGAATATAAAAGAAACTTTAAAAATGTGATTAAGGTCAAATTTGAGAGTGGAGTTACGTCACGCTCTCTCGTGAGAAGGAAGATGAAGATGCTCAAATACGGGCCACGAGAAATATTATAAAAGTAAAAACAGAAAATTTTAAAATCAGTGACTAATCCCACCAAGAGCCAACCAGTACAGACTAGTAAGGTTGTGACAAGCGACCCCTTGTGTAGTTGTACTGTGCTGGCGTCACCTTCAATGGTTGAGGGCGTGTGGGAGTGAATACATGTAAAATAGATCAGTATCAGCGTCAGAGGTAGACTTATGGGCGTGCAGTATGTAGATTTGATCATAGTAGAATATTGGTCATGTGTATTCATATAATCTGTGACGCGACTCTAGGAAACAGGCAATAGTCGCTGACCTCGTGAAGGATAACTACATTGGAGTGAACGTTAAATTAAGTTACAAAGTTTATAAGGATTAAAATAAGTATGTCATAACATCTCTATTATCACACTACAGGAGTGAGACAAACACCCACATCTTATGACACTAAAAACCACCTGTATAATAAGTTGGTTTTCTCAAGCTTGCTCTGCAGCATAAACACCTGTGTTATATCTCAAAGAACCAGAACGGCACTTCAAAGATTTCGACACCAAGGAATCATGACCACTTGAAGATCTAAACTGATTCAAATTTGAGAACACATAGTAGCAAGGAGTCATCTACAAACAAACAGACAGTAGCTTTCAGAGCTAATTCGTTTCAATCACCTTCGTCTGAAAGGCTACATAGTCCAGCACAATTCCTGAAGGTTCCTGTTCGTGGTACAGTAGTACCAAAACCTGGAGGAAAGACGACCTGAAGCCCCTGAATATTTCAGAGGACTGTTCAAGACAAACCCGCTGCCAGAAACGATATTTTGGCTTTACGCTTCACACGACCAGCCAGCGACAACGATGATGAAGGGGTCCGCTTGTATCTCCCTGCCACAGGTTTAGAGACAGTAAGACGCCGAAGATGGACTTACACTAGGGGGACTTCTGAGGTCGGAGGACCAGATTGAAATTAGATGAGCTCTTTGGGGGTCACCTATTATTTTCAATGTTAATAATAATCTATGCAGAGTTAATGGGTGTGGCCGCTACCCTGAAACATCATCCCAATACAGTTCTACTATAATAAGTTAGTCTTATAATAGTGTATATACTGGAAGTCCTCTAAATTGCATCCAAATCTATGCTTCCCTGAGTCTCCCCTTAAAAGTAAGTGAGAGAGAGAGAGAGAGAGACCTCTGGGGGCCACAGTTTCCCCACCCCTGATGTATACCAACGCAACATTTTAGGTAAAATGTGTTGAAAACTATTATCAACAACTTGAAAATTATACGAAAATGTTTGCAAAATTAATGTATACGAACATTGTCGCCAACAGATGTATATCAGTTAAACTGACTGGTGTGGACTATGTGATTATGAAACAAAGTGAATATTATTATATTTTAATTGAAGGTTAAATAAGTTCATTGTACTGTGTGAGTTACAAGAAGAGAGGGTGTCCAGGTAAGAAAGTTAATATTGGGAACTATACTGTAATCTCAAGGACACTTCTAGGAACGAATGGAAAGATTTTTTGTTTCTTAAAACGTAAACGAATATTTACTATAAGACTAAAATTCTTTAGGTTTGAATGAATGGACCAGAATTCCTCAGGGTTCATTATGAGCAGTGGTGCTTTATACACTTGTATGTTAGTTAGTAATTGTGAGAGACAGTCCTGTTGTAACGTAATTGATCATTAACTGGTACTATGTAATACCTCTCATGTTAGTAAGCGTCAGAACTAGTGACTAAGGACAAACTCAATTTATCCAGGGATTCATAAATCATATGTTCCTTTACTGTAACATTATTAGTTATTATAGTGGGTTGAGGTAAAGAGTTATGAAGCTTCGTATAATTGTTAGAAATTATTCAGAACTCATAATGCCTGTCTTATGGTGTGAAGGCATGGCATGATTTCTGCTCTCTTGTGCAATGCTGTTTATTGTGCAAGATTCAATTCGATATATTGAAGTATTGAGACGTATTTGAGTATTTAGAGACCACAAGTGAATGCTTTATTTTAATGTGATTATTGATTTAATGATTACTGTTATATCTACTAATGTGCTGCTCTTGTAGAATCATAGAATTACTGTAAGGGGTATCCATGTGTATGTTTTTATTTAATTTCCAAAATGTTTAGAAAATTGAAGACTTTGTACAGGTGTGCATATACATATTTTGGTTTTGTGTGTGAAAATTATTATGCAGAATTCAAAGGCATTTGTTGGTGTTCCCTTAAATAATGTTATGGTTTAAGGCTATTTTAATATTTTATATTGACTTTAAGTTCACTAGAACCAAAGAGCAAGAGTAAGCCACATCTTCGTCGATCATAATTTCTGTATATATTTTGTGTTGCTGTTTTCTGAGAGTTAATTACTGTACAGCTAAAGCCACTTCCACTGTCCTGTGAAATATAAACACTATTCAATCATTGTTCCTAAATTCCTTGCTAACTTGACATGTGAAATCAAATACTGCAGATCTAATCATCGATAGTATTTAATAGCACCATTGCATTGTTAATCATGCTGTTAGAAAATTCAGTAATTTTTACCACTCTTGCCGGCCGGCGGAAGTTATTTGGACACTCTTCCTAGTCCCCTTGGTCCCTGTTCACCTAGCAGCAAAGTAGGTACCTGCTGTAAATCGAAAATTGCGAATTCGTATTCAGGGACAAGTTGTTTTAGTTTCCAATAACTTCCAATAATCTGTTAATTCAACAGATATTTTATGTAAAAATATATACAGAATCTCTGTAACTTATACAGAAAATGTTTGGCAACAATATAACCAGTGAAATTTCTGTAAATTTTACAAGATTTTTTTAACAGTGCATTTCAAATACACACACACACTACTACTACTACTTTGCTGACACTCGTAATCGAGTATGGCGATCATCCAGCTATGATACAATGTTATGAGTTAGTAAGGATGTCACCTAGCTTGGTGGGTTTTAAGGTGAATAATGAGGCCGATACGGGACCGGCAGTGTCGCTCACAGATGTTGTACATCTAGTGCGGGGAGATAGGAGGCAGCATCTTTCCGGCGCTGATGCTTGTCTGTCTCGGTTTGCAGTCGGGCTAATTCGAAAGTATGGACACCTTCTCGTGTGGTGATCCTTCACGCATTGCGGTGTGGAGTGATCGACTCCCAGGTGAAGGGGTCGATTTGGCACTTTTTCAGGTTTGTTTTATGACTATCCTTATACCTTTTCAGTTGCCCGCCAGCGTTACGTTTACTATTCGTTAGACGACTGTAAAGTAGCTGCTTTGGCAGTCTACTGTCGTCCATGCGGGTAACATGGACAGTCCAATGTAGTTGTTCATGGATAATGGTAGCCTCGATTCTCTTACAGTTGGTGTCAGTGAGAATGTTGGCGGTTGTTCTCTTGTCTTCCCAGCGAACTCGGAGGATGGAATGTACAGTAGACTACGTTGGTGAAAGTTTTCAAGTGGCTTGGGGTGCCTCCTGTATGTAATCCATGCTTCACTGCCATATAGTAGGGTGGGGAGGACCACTGCTCGATATATGTGCAACTTTGAAGATAATTTCAGCTCCCTACAGCTGAAGACACGTGTACGGAGTCTGCCAAAGGCTTGAGATACAGCTCTTATCCGATGTTGAATCTCTTCATCGATGTCCGCGGTGATGGACAGGTGGGAGCCGAGATACTGAAAGTGGGTAACATTAGAGAGGGTAGCACCATTAAGCTGGATGGATGGTGGAGGTGTGACTGAACCAGGGGCAGGCTGAAAGAGAATCTAAGTCCGAAGTGAGCATACGCATCTGCATAGGTGGTCAGGATCTCCTGTAGGTCAGGTTCAATGTGAGCGACAAGGTGAGGCTGTCTGCATACTGAAGTTCAGTGATGGAAGTTGCCGACACCTTTGTTCCTGCCTGGAGTCGTCTTATTTTGAAAAGATCCTTCATCGGGAACTCTATGTCCCCCCCTTTCGGCTAAATTGGCACTTGCACGAGTAAGGAATGCAGCCAAGAAAATGGAAAAGAGAGTTGGCGCCAGTACACATCCTTGTTTTACCCCGTGTGGATGGGGAAGAACTCGGACTGGGTGCCATTGTGCAGGACACTGCCATTCATGCCGCTGTGGAGTTGCATCACAATGGCAATAAATTTTGGTGGGCAGCCAAACCGGCTGAGGGTCTGCCAGATGGATTTCCTGTTGACCAAGTTGAAGGCCTTGGTTAGGTCGATGAAGGCCATGTACAGGTCACGACGCTGTTCTCTACACTTTTCTTGTATCTGGCGGGCAGCAAAGATCATGTCAGAAGTGCCACATGATGGTTTGAAGCCACACAGAAATTCTGGGAGGAAGTTTTCCGCCTCGTGTATAGTCTGTTTAAGAGTTCTCGGGTGATAATCTTGCCAGCTATGGACAGTAGTGAGATCCTGCGGTAGTTGCCACAGTCTGACCGGTCTCCATTGTTCTGTATATATTGATGATGGAGGCATCTTTAAGAGCTTGGGGGATTTTCTCCTTTTCCCATATATTCTATAAGAGAGAGTGGAGACGGCTAGTAAGCAGAGGTCTTCCAGCTTTGTATACCTCATCTGGTATTCCATCAGGTCCTGAGGCTTTGTTATTTTTCATCTGCTTGATGCAAGTAGCTACCTCATCCAGGGATGGAGGACAGCTGAGATGGGTCGGCTCTGGATGTTGAGGTACTTGCTGGGTAGTCAGGACATCCACCTCGGTGTTTCGGTTGAGTTGCGAATGGTAGTGCTCTTTCCAGTGCTGAAGGATGCCTTCTTCGTCTTTAATTAGGGAGTTACTGTCGGATGAACAAAGGGGGACTGTTCCAAGAGTGATTGGCCCATAAAATGCTTTAGTGGTATTGAAATAATGGCGCATCTTGTGTTGATCTGCAAGTTTTTGTGTTTCACATGCTTTATTTTTAAACCAGTCGTTCTTTACTTTGCTAAGCTCGAGCTGGGCAACTGCTTTCTTCTTGCGGAAGGTATCAGCTTTGATCCTAGACTGAGGGTTATTCTTCTAGTCAGTTGAAGCAGCACATTTATCATCGACGAGTACATTGATTGCCGGGAAATTTTCATCAAACAAGTCCTGGTGTATTCTTTAGATCTGGCCGAGGGTGTTTCTCCAGGTTTTTGTCATGGCAGTGTCGAGATTATCACATTCGGCACTGGGATTTGGGTTGTTTGTTGTTGGGTTGTTTATCAGCCCATGTTTCGAGCTGCTCTCTGAAAGCATGTGCTACCTCTGGATCCTAAAGACGCTTAGTCTTAAAACCTCTTTAAGAGACTTGTTGCCTTTGCCGTTTTGGGGAGATGTGAAGTGAGAGGTTGGCTCTGATGAGCCGATGATCAGTGTCGCAGTGTCTGAACCACGCAATGCACGGATGATGAGGACATCTCTCGATATCTTTCTCTGACAATGATGTAGTCAATGGGATGCTAGTGTTTGGATTGTGGGTGTTGCCACAAACCCTTGAACTTGTCAGCCTGCCTAAACAAGGTATTGGTGATAGTGAGGTTTTGTGCAGCACACTTGCTGAGGAGGAGTAAGCCGTTGGGATTACACTTGCTTAGTCCATTTCTCCATATGATTCCCTGCCAAATGTTAGCACCTCTAACAACTCTGGCATTGAAGTCACCAAGGAGCCCAGCTTATCTTCTCTGGGGATAGAGGTTAGCACTCTGTCGAGGTCGGAATAAATGGCTACATTGATGTCATTCTCTGCCTCCAGTGTTAGGGCGTATGCACTGATGAAAAAGGCATGACGTGAGTGATTAAGTGGGACTGTGAGCGTAATGAGGCGCTCGTTGATCCCAACAGGCATTTCAGCTAGCTTGTGTAGGATGCGTTGGCTGATGGCAAAGCCAACTCCAGGAATGCAGTTTCTCTCCGCAGCAGGCTTACTCTTCCTGAAGAAGGTATAGCTAGACCCCCGTTCTGTGAGTCGACCCTCGTCTGGGAACCAGCTGCTATGTCGATGTTATAACTAGCCAGGTTTTTTGCCACAAAGGCGGTTCTTCTTTCGAGAAAGGTCCTGACATTCCATGCGCCAACCATAAGAGGTTGTATAGTTGTTGTTTTTTTATCTGTGATTATAATTGTGTTTTCGACCGCATAAGGATAACCTTACTGGGTGCGCTTACCCAGCCACGGAGGTTCTTTATCCAGGCTATGTTTAGGGCAATTTTTCTCGCCCCCTTCCCCTGTGGGGTGAACAGAGTAGCTCCTCGAAAGGGCTGCTCAGTAGCACAGATAGGACCATATTACAATGCTGCATAGATCCCAATGCATAAACGACCATCTTATCTATGCCGCCCATGTGCAGAGTTATAACTAGAGACTCCCGGCAGTCGTCTCTGCCTGTCCCCATCGCCACTTGTCCTTCACTATAGGACTATTTAGTTATAAGGGTTTGATGATGAGGAGGAGTATGATGAGCTGGATGATGGCCGCTCGTGAGTTGATTTATGTCGTGAGGCAGGAGCACAGACTGCAACCACATATCTTGGCTCTTCCTTTTCCGGATCCAGTGGTGTAAGTGTTGCAATGGACTGCCGATAGCCCAGTATGTTGGGTTTTGTCTTAGTAGCCTGTCCATCATGCATTGCTTTCTTCCGCCGATGTAGTCATTGGGTTCCCATGTTGGTGACCTCTTCCGCCTATACCGCCGTTGGGGTCTTGTTGGAGCTTTGTAAGCCAGTCTCCCTGATGTGGGGCTCCACCGCAGATTTTTCGTTCGGGGTTTACTCCTGTAGCCTAATACCTGACAAGGTTAATCCGTAGTGCAGCGGGGTTGGTAGGCGCCAGGACGTGTACTCATACCAGTGGGCTTATGCTCCTTCCCTCTGGGACCCACTGCTATTCCGAGATATGCTGCTGGTCTTGTCTGGACCCACGAGGCACTCAGTTACCGTGTGTTGCCACGAGGAGGCACAACAGGAGTCTTGATGGTGAAGAGGCAAAGTACTGGCAGGGGAAGACTTATGCAAGTTGCTTCCCTGTTCGCCACAAGGGCTAACCAGCGGCGGTAACTGAAAGCGAGAGGAAGCATGCAGTGCTTGCACCTTCACACTCGCATAATGCTGCCACACTAGACTCATTACAGAATCCTGTGCGCGCGCGCACTCCACACACACACAAACACGCATATTCTGTGCACATATATATATATATATATATATATATATATATATATATATATATATATATATATATATATATATATATATATATATATATATATATATATATATATATACAAGATGTACTATTCCTTTCCCGTGTGATTTTATCAAGATTTATCTTATCCACGTTTTCATTGTGGATCATGAAATATATATATATATATATATATATATATATATATATATATATATATATATATATATATATATATATATATATATATATATATATATATATATATTTATATATATAGGGTTAATTAAGATAACATGTGGTAGGTGTTCAAATGTATTAAATGCAATGAACACACTCTTGACTGAACACATTTCCCCGAACCAAGACTAGTACAGTGTATTGCTTTGTTACTCATGGAAATTTATTACTGATAAGTAGATGCGATTTTATCAGTTTAGTCAATTGAAGTTAAGGTACGTGTTGCTTATGTCTATGTATTTACCGACTGTTAATATATTAGGATGTGTACTGTATATTCATTTTAGATCAATCACTGTTGCAAGAGCAGTTTTCCATGAACCAAACATAAACGAAAGGTGTGTGTGTGTGTTTTTGGCATTTAATGTGAATTATTTTTTTTTCCTAATATTTTGTAATGACTATCTAGCGCCTCCCCTGACTATCTCCTCCTATGACAATCTCACGCCATCCCTGACTATCTCTTGCTTCCCCTGACTATCTCACGCCTCCCCTGACTATCTCACGGCTCCCTGCCTATCTCACGCCTCTGACTATCTCACGCCTCTGTATCTCACGCCTCCCCTGACTATCTCCGCCTCATATCTCACGGCTCCCTATTCTCCACCTCCCTGACTATCTCCCGCCTCCCCTGACTATCTCACGCCCCTCCCCTGACTATCTCCGCCTCCCTAACTATCTCCACGGCTCTATTTGCTATCTCCGCCTCCCCTGACTATCTCACATCTCCCTAACTATCTCACGGCTCCTTTAACCATCTCACGCCTCCCTGACTATCTCACACCTCCCCTGACTATCTCCCCTCCCCAGCTATCTCCCACTTTCCCCTAACTATCTCGGCTCCTTTAACTATCTCACGCCTCCCCTGACTATCTCACGCCTCTCCTGACTGTCACCTCCCCTATTATCTCACGGCTCCTTTAACTATCTCACGCCTCCCCTGAGCTATCTCACATCTCCCCTGACTATCTCTGGATCCTTTAACTATCTCACGCCTCCCATGGCTGTCCTACTCCTCCACTAACTTGCAGCTCCTTGACTATCTGCCTACCCCTGACTATCTCACGGCTCCTTTAACTATTTCTACATCCTTTTGACTATCTCACTTCACCTGACTATCTCCGCCTCCCCCAATGCCTGACGCCTCCCCTGACTATCTCCTGGCTCCCCTGACTATCTCACCTCCCTGACTATCTCCCGCCTCCCCCTGGCCTCCCAGCTTTCCCCTGACCTCTCACGCCTCCCCTGACTATCTCGCTCCTTTAACTATCTCCACGCCTCCCCTGGCTATCTCACGGCTCCTTTAACTATCTCACGCCTCCCTAAGCTATCTACCGCCTCCCCTGACTATCTCGCCTCCCGGCTTCTCTCACGGCTCCTTTGCTATTTCACAGCTCCTTTGACCTATCTCCGCCCTACCACAGATTATCTCACGCCTCTCCTGACTATCTCCCGCCTCCCTGACTATCTCGCCTCCCCTGACTATCTCACGCCTACCCTGACTATCTCACGCCTCTCCTGACTATCTCACGCCTCCCCTGACTATCTCACGCCTCTCCTGACTATCTCACGCCTCCCCTGACTATCTCGCGGCTCCTTTGACTGCCTCACGTTTCTCTTGACTATTCTCTGTCTCTTTCGTCAGAAGACAATTATTCTCTGAAGTAAACACCAGCCTTGACAGTTTTTCTCTCTAATTTTTCCTTCTCTTTCTCTTGCTCCCTCTTTCTCCTTGTATTCCACACCAATTTCAGTCACCCTCCTTCTATCTGAGTATCTCTCCCTCACTCTCTCCTGTTACCCTAGTTCCTTCACCTCCATCTTCCTTATCCACTGCTCACTCCCGCCCTTCCTCCTCACCACCCGTAGTCGTCACACACACTCTGTCTCTCCCACCTGGCCCCGGTCCCTCCTTCCCCCTTAATCCCACACTCCTTCTTTCCTAATCTTACAATCCCTCTCCATCTCGTCATCACACGTTCTCCCTCCTGATTTGTCATTCCTCCCTCCCTTTCTGCTGCTCATCCCACACTTCCTCTCTCCCTTCCTCCCTCCTCACCCTACACTTACCTCCTTCCTCCTCAACACACACGACCACTCTCCCTCCCTATTAAACACACACCGTCACTCCCTCCTCACCAAATACCCTCACCCTCGCTCCCTCCCTCCTTCTCCCTTATACCACACAGTCCCTTTCTCCTTACCACACACTACAACAGGTGATTGAGGAGATAAAAGGCGGCACAAGGTGGGTCTCGGCTCTTCATTTTTCACTCGGAAGAACCTTGCTTGTCCTGCTGAGATCCCTGACACTGAGACGATGACGAGGACGAAGACACTAAGATGACGATAGCAATAAGATGACGATGGCATTAAGTTGACGACGATGATGTCACCAAGATGACGAACTGAGATGACAACGATGATGACACTAAGGTGACGATGACACTGAGTTAACGGTGACACTAACATGAGGATGACGACTCTGAAGGAGACAATTATACACACACATTCCCTCACCCCCAACACTCACACTCCACCCCGCACCCCCAAATACACACACCCTACACACACACACACACACACACACACACACATACACACACCCCCCACACACACACACACACACACACACACACACACACACACACACACACACACACACACACACACACACACACACACACACACACACACCCCACATACACACACTCACACCCCATATACACACTCTCACACACACCACCCCCCACACACACACACACCCTCCATTACACACACACATCTTCCTCTCTCCACACACACACACACACACACACACACACACACACACACACACACACACACACACACACACTGAGCTGAAAAAAATGAAGCGTTCCACAGACAGGAATAACTCCGGGGAGAAGATGAACGGACGTGAAGGTAAGATTAAGGAAAGACGCGGCAGAAGAAAGATAAAGGAGAGGAGACAGCGAGAGAAGGGAAAAAAAGTCGAGGTGACGAGAGACAATGAAAAACATAGTATTAGGTATGAGACACAGACACAGGACCAGGTATAAGAGACAGAGACACAGTACAAGGTATGAGAGAGGCAGGACCAGGTATGAGAGAGACAGTACAAGGTATGAGAGAGGCAGGACCAGGTATGAGAGAAACCGAACGAGGTATGAGAGACGCTATACCAGGCATGAGAGGCACAATACAAAGAATGAGAGACACAGGACCAGGTATGAGACACACAGGACCAGGTATGAGAGCGACAGGACCAGGTATGAGAGACAGACACACAGTACGACAGAGACAGGACGCAAAGGTAAAAAAAATGCTGCTATGATTATTGGGTAAAATATAACATAATAAAGGGGATCATCTTTCTCTCCCGGAGCGCCAGAGTCAAGGGCCGGCTGTTCCATTATTAATACCTAAGAATATGAAGTTATATCAAAGAATATGACAATTATACCCAGCAATATGATATTAAATCTAAGAATGTGAAATTATAATAGGAATATGAAATTTATCAAGGAATAGAAATTATAATCATGACTATGAAATTATACCCAGGGATATGAAATTATACCAATAATGTGAAATTATATCAAAGCCCACGTCTCAAGAGGCAGAGCAATTACGAGCTAAACATATTTTTGGCTTCCAAATTTACTCAAATTATTACAATATAAGGCAAACGTAAAGTAAATGTGAACCACACAATGTATCTTATTTACACCAAGTCATACACAATAAGACGAAAATCAATGTTATAAATGACCAAGTTATTTAATCCAAAATATCAAAATAGCAGAACTTGAATCAGCAAGTTAATTAAGTTTATATGGAGACTATTATTGCCACTTGACGAGATGTGGTGAATTCCTGCCAACACACAAAGATGGTGAGATGGCCAAATATACTCACTCAGAGGAGGCGCCACAACCCCTTAACACCTGTCATAAAAACCCAACTTGACACAGCCCCAAAAAGATGCGGTGAAGTTTTTATGTGTGGCCATGAGGGTGAGAGTGTGGAGGTGGCCATCATTGTGCTGGGGGTGTTGAGGTTGGAGGCGGCCCTCACTGTGTTGAGGGTAGGGAGGGTGGAGGCAGCCATCACTGTGTTGAGGGTGGAGGTGGCCATCACTGTGTTGAGGGTGGAGGTGGCCATCACTGTGTTGAGGGTGGAGGTGGCCATCACTGTGTTGAGGGTGTTGAGGTTGGAGGCGGCCCTCACTGTGTTGAGGTTGGAGGCGGCCCTCACTGTGTTGAGGTTGGAGGCGGCCCTCACTGTGTTGAGGGTAGGGAGGGTGGAGGCAGCCATCACTGTGTTGAGGGTGGAGGTGGCCATCACTGTGTTGAGGGTGGAGGTGGCCACTACTGTGTTGAGGGTGGAGGTACATCACTGTGTTGAGGGTGGAGGTAATACTCACTGTGTTGGAGGGTGTTGAGGTTGAGGCGGCCCTCACTGTGTTGAGGTTTGGAGGCGGCCTCACTGTGCTGGGAGGTTGGAGGCGGCCCTCACCAGCAAGTTGAGGTAGGAGGGTGGAGGCAGCCATCACTGTGTTGAGGGTGGAGGTGGCCATCACTGTGTTGAGGGTGCTGAGGTTGAGGCGCCCTCACTGTGTTGAGGGTAGGAGGGTGGAGGCAGCCATCACTGTGTTGAGGGTGGAGGCGGCCATCACTGTGTTGAGGGTGTTGAGGTTGGAGGCGGCCCTCACTGTGCTGAGGGTAGGGAGGGTGGAGTGCAGCCATCACTGTGTTGAGGGTGGAGGGCTATCACTGTGTTGAGGGGTGGAGGTGGCCATCACTGTGTGTTGAGGGTAGTGAGGGTGGAGGCAGCCATCACGTTGAGGTTGAGGAGGCCCTCACTGTGCTGAGGTTGAGGCGGCCCACTGCGTTGAGGTAGTGAGGGTGGGAGGCGGCCATCACTGTGTTGAGGCTGGAGGTGGCCATCAATTGGAGGCTGGAGGTGGCCATCACTCTAAGTTGAGGGTAGTGAGGGTGGGAGGCAGCCATCACTGTGTTGAGGGGTAGTGAGGGTGGAGTGTTTCACTGTGTTGAGGGTGGAGGTGGCCATCACTGTGTTGGAGGGTGGAGGTGGCCATCAATACTGTGTTGAGGGTAGTGAGGGTGGAGTAGCCATCACTTCTGTGTTGAGGTAGGAGGTTGGAGGCAGCCATCACTGTGTTGAGGGTGGAGGTAATAATACTGTGCTGAGGGGTGGAGGCGGCCATCACTGTGTTGAGTGGGGTGAGGTGGCCATCACTGTGTTGAGGGTAGTGAGGTGGAGGCAGCCATCACTGTGTGTTGAGGGTGGAGGCAGCCATTACTGTGTTGAGGGTGGAGGTGGCCATCACTGTGTTGAGGGTGTTGAGGGTGGAGGCAGCCATCACTGTGTTGAAGGTGGAGGCAGCCATTACTGTGTTGAGGGTGGAGGCAGCCTTTACTTTGTTGAAGGTGGAGGCAGCCATCACGGTGTTGAGGTTGAGGTGGCCATCACTGTGTTGAGGGGTAGTGGGGAGGGTGGAGGCAGCCATCACGTGTTGAGGGTGGAGGTGGCCATCACTCTCAAAGTTGAGGGTAGTGAGGTGGAGGCAGCTAATACTGTGTTGAGGGTGGAGGTGGCCATCACTGTGTTGAGGGGTGGAGGTGGCCATCACTGTGTTGCGGGTGTTGAGGGTGGAGGCAGTCATCACTGTGTTGAAGGTGGAGGCAGCCATTACTGTGTTGAGGGTGGAGGCAGCCATCATTGTGTTGGAAGGTGGAGGCAGCCATTACTGTGTTGAAGGTGGAGGCAGCCATTACTGTGTTGAGGGGGTGGAGGTGGCCATCACTGTGTTGCGGGGTGCTGGAGGGTGGAGGTGGCCATTACTGTGTTGAGGGTGGAGGTGCCACTGTGTTGCGGGTGTTGAGGGTGGAGGCAGTCATCACTGTGTTGGAAGGTGGAGTGCAGCCATTACTGTGTTGAGGGTGGAGGTGGCCATCACTGTGTTGAGGGTGGAGGTGGCCATCACTGTGTTGCGGGTGTGTTGAGGGTGGAGCAGCCATCACTGTGTTGAGGGTGGAGGTGCTGTGGGGTGAGTGGCCATCACTGTGTTGCGGGTAGTTGAGGGTGGAGGCAGCCATCACTGTGTTGGGGTGGAGGTGGCCATCACTGGAGGTGTTGCGGGTGTTGAGGGTGGGCAGTGATCACTGTGTTGGGTGGAGGCCGCCATCATGTTGGGGTGGAGGTGGCCATCACTGTGTTGAGAGTGGAGGTGGCCATCACTGTGTTGAGGGTGTGAGGGTGGAGGCAGCCATCACTGTGTTGAAGGTGGAGGCAGCCATTACTGTGTTGGGGTGGAGGCAGCCATTACTGTGTTGAGGGTGGAGGCAGCCATCACTGTGTTGAAGGTGGAGGCAGCCATTACTGTGTTGAGGGTGGAGGCAGCCATTACTGTGTTGAGGGTGGAGGCAGCCATTACTGTGTTGAAGGTGGAGGCAGCCATCACGGTGTTGAGGGTGTAAAAGAACGACCACTCTGTTAGGGTAGAGACCACCCGGTGCAGTATATGGGTAAAAGTTATACAAAAGTTGAATTAAATTTAAATTGATATGCTATGTAAATCATCGCTATTTCCTTTACGAAATTTACGTCAACAAAATCCAAATTATTATTTTCCTTATAGCATCACATCTTTTGTCGAGTAGCTCGTCCCCAGGTGGGAAAATAACCTTAACGAAAGAGAAATTATTTTTAAACATATTTTCGTCTCGTAAAAGCTTCGCGACAGAAGGAAAAGTTTAAATATCTTTCTCAACTTTAAGATGAGTTTGAACAATGCCCAGAGCAACACACTCACAGTATACGTCAAACAAACGCCAAGTGACGCAACACTAACCTCGTGAACCACGACAAAATGAATGGTTACCATATAATGCATACTGTAATTGCAAAAACTTTCATCAAACGCACGCACGCACGCTGCAACCGCAAGAATAACTGAGGCCTTGGTTATATTACATCATGAAAAATACACTCTTGTACAACTTGTGTATTGGCAGAACCAACGCTCTGAAACAAAATTTATACAAAGATAAAGTTCCGAAGCGTTACACATAATGCGACGCTTCCTACGTCATTAACGAGGAAGGTCAGCCTTTGACGCTTGTGTTTCACGCAGGATAAACAGTGTGTCACACGTTAATATTCAAGAGTTTTGGGATTTAACTGCAACACCGTAAGACTGGACAAGGTAATACTAAATTACAGTAATGGTTAGAGGAACGGCGGCGTCTCGTGGCGTAGTGGTTGTTGATGTTTTTTACCATATTGATGAAATAAATAAAGGTTTTTAATCACTTGTGTAAGGGCTACCCTTTGGGCTGAATAAAATTGTCTGGTGTTATCCAAATAAAATATTAAAAGTACTGTAATGCCACCGTAGTGAAGGGGTCAGTGGAGATAGTCTACTTAGGTTATAAGATAATAGATCAGGCACAGTTCTCCTCCTGTCCACTGTGTCCACGGCTTTTAGTTTAAGTATATCAGTTATTACGGGGTAACTACCATAAACGGTTAACCATCTGCGAGACGGACTGGCAGACGGATAAACCAGGAGTTTAATTTTCGAAGATACCGCACGGGACACAAGAATCTTGCAATATAAAAAAAACATATGTAAAGATGATTAACTTGTGCGAGTTTCATCAGTCCTGGAGCAGTGTGTCATTTATGTCGTTGAGCAGTTTTATACGCATGAGTGAGTGTTAAAAATGCAATTCTCAAAGTACACCGTGCTGGAGATGCATTTTTTTAGCCGAGGTTGATTAGCGGGTAAAATAGTGTAACTTGTAACGGGTTACGGCCAGCCTGTGACATGATGGGGCCGAGGTGAAGCTCCTGTGGCAGTGGTTACCTCATTAGGAGAATAGCACTTAGCAACGAAGCGGTGTGACCTGCTGAGTGATATGATCAAAACATCCATCTCTCTTTTCTCACTCCCTTCACGAGACGCCAAGTTTATGTTCGACATTTTTCTCTCACAACTCTCCTATCTCTTCACTGTGCACTCGTCAGTTCTAACACCCACCCAAAACTCCCTTCCTCACATCTCCCGTTCTCACAGGGCCACGACAGCTGACGCAGTAGGTGCGGGAGGTGGGCGTCGTAACTGACAGAAGGTGCTCCCGTTGGCCTATTCCCGTCCCGTGGTGGCGTGAGTTACAGCCTCCACAGCCGCCATGCGCCGCTTCCCAGCAGCTCACTTTACACTTTCCACCTCGTCTGTCTCGCCTCACCTCTCTCACCGGGACACTGCCCACAGTTCTGAGGAAATGCATGTGTCTATTTCCAACCTTACACCGAGTTTATTTCCGTATATACTAAATGAATATATGTGTCTTTTCCTAAGCATTCGTAACCTCATTATACCCCACATATGTTGTAGTCTGACAGTTATTGTTATGTTTGTCGTGTTCTACTTCCTCACTTTGCTCATTATCGTATTTTCTCAGTTTTACGCCTCAAAATGTCATTATTTACACATTGCCAAGTCCCTATTGTCACCTGTGTGTCTGTCTTATCATTGACAAGGAAAACATCTTCTTATATATATAAAACAAAAAAGTGTGTCTGTGTGTTTGTGTGTGTGTATGTGTGTGTGTGTGTGTGTGTGTGTGTGTGTGTGTGTGTGTGTGTGCGTGTGTGTATGTGTGTGCGTGTGTGTGTGTGTGCGTGTGTGTGTGTCCGCACGTGAATCTCGGAAACTACTCTACCGATGTGTAGTGATGATGGATGGTGTTATATGTAGTGATGATGGATGTTGTTATATGTAGTGATGATGGATGGTGTTATATGTAGTGATGATGGATGGTGTTATATGTAGTGATGATGGATGGTGTTATATGTAGTGATGATGGATGATGATGTTATATGTAGTGATGATGGATGTTGTTATATGTAGTGATGATGGATGGTGTTATATGTAGTGATGATGGATGGTGTTATATATAGTGATGATGGATGGTGTTATATGTAGTGATGATGGATGTTGTTATATGTAGTGATGATGGATGATGTTATATGTAGTGATGATGGATGTTGTTATATGTAGTGATGATGGGTGGTGTTATATGTAGTGATGATGGATGGTGTTATATGTAGTGATGATGGATGGTGTTATATGTAGTGATGATGGCTGGTGTTATATGTAGTGATGATTAGACAATAAAATAATAACAATTTAATGCTAAAAAAATATACTTTGCTGTACCGTGGTAGTGAAAAACATGGTGGAACTTGCATACACCGTTAATGAACTATTGATGGAAGAAGAAGTTTTGGGGACTGAACAGTGAGACAATGTGGAGCCTCCCAGAGAGTGGCGTCCTACCGTGGCCTAGTGAATGAGCTGCCCGGACCAAACTTGGCATGGATAGCAAGTGTTTCCTTGCTTCTCTCATGGACAGTTCTATGTTGGATGCTCCAGAGTGGGAACTGGCAAAAATCTGTACATACTTGCTGCTAATGGCAAAACCAAAAATGTGGTCTACCTTAATGCACTACAGTGGAACAATGTGGAGCCTCCCGGAGGGTGGTGTCCTACCGTGTGTCTGCACGAGAATCTGGGAAACTACTTTATCGATGTGTAGTGATAATGGATGGTGTTATATGTAGTGATGATGGATGGTGTTATATGTAGTGATGATTAGACAATAAAATATTAACAGTTTAATGCTAAAAAAATATACTTTGCAGTACCGTTGTAGTGAAAAACATGGTGGAACTTACATACACCGTTAATGAACTATTGATGGAAAAAGAACTTTTGGGGACTGAACAGTGAGACAATGTGGATCCTCCCGGAGGGCGGCGTCCTACCGTGGCCAAGCGGATGAGCCGCCCGGAGGGCGGTGATTCTGCTAATATATATATATATATATATATATATATATATATATATATATATATATATATATATATATATATATATATATATATATATATATATTACTGCACTTACAGTTTCCTCAATATTCCTGCTCCACCTTGGTTACCTCTGACTATCACTCCCGCGTCTCCGGCTAGTTTATGTATTTTTTATTCTTTACACACTATCTATCCCAAAGTACACACAACTCTGATCACAGAAATTCTGTCGCTTCTAAGATTCTCCTTCCACATGCAAACTTGCCACTTTTTCTTTCAATCTTCTACCATCAGTTGATTCACTTCTCTTCCTACCCCACTCATAACAGTAACCATAGTAACATTACACCTCTTTGACGTAGGCCTCCTGTAAGAATTATAGTACCTGTGTTAATATATCCCCCTTTTTCCACAGTTTTTTAAAGTAACATTTAAGTATATGATTTTTCTAAATCTATGAATGACCTTAAATACATTCTTTCTCTTCTAAAAAATTTCACTTGTATTTCTTGGTACAAACACTTGATCTAAATATCCCCTTTCTCTCCTGATCAAACACTGCTGCTCCCTCTAAACACTCTGTCTATTTAATATTATATCAATAACAACTCTACAATAGACTTCCCCTCGCATAGTTAACTTAATTAATCCTCATTAACTTTTTATAGTGACACTTTACTTTTCCCTCATACACTGGTACTATAGTACTGTATACTGGCAATCTTCACACTGTCGAACAAACACTTCAGTCAACCATTCTATCACTCTAACAACCCACACCTTTAACAGTAAACAATTCACAATATAATGTTCACCTTCGTAACTACACACACTGAAATAAATTATTTCCTTATTTTTTCTCTTTAATCTCGATAATTACTGGAGCAGGAATTAAGTCTTAAGGGATATAGGTCCACTCAGCGAACAATAACAATGTTCAAGAACATTTATATTAGATGAGTTTGATGGCCGAACTGGATATATAGACCAAACAAATAGAATATTTTAAAACAGTGAACCATATGGCTTAAAGTTATCCTGCATCATCCGTGTTAATAATAAGTGTTCCTGTTACGAGCGGATATGTTCCAGGATTAAATAAATAAAGCGGAATACAATACACTTATGAAAAATTAAATATTGGTTATATATCGTACAGTACAGTACATAATGCATGATGTTGAGTCCTGTGTCCATTAGTGTTACGTATCCACAGAGAACACAGGAAATTGTGAACCTTTTCTTACGTGTTTCTGAGTCACAGGTGAATGGTTTCCTTTTTTTGTTTTTCGTATTAGGAACTTAGTTTTGTGTTTTGAGATTTATTTATAGTAATTTTTATATCTGCTGTTAATTAGAAAAATACAAGAAAAATCCGAGAATTTCTTATTTTTTGTATTTCAATAGTTAATATAAATGTTCCTTCAACTTAGTGATAGTACAATGAAAAGTAACATTAGATGAGCATTTTGTTAACCACGTCTGTTCATATTGGCTCATAATTTTTTTTTAACAAATAACGTACTCGCTCTAAAAGTATTGTTACGAGTGTCCGCTGTTAGTTTCTGTTCTTTGTATCAAATTCGTTGTTTCGGATGGTGTGGGGGTGGCTGGGGCAGCTTCGCTCACTACTCGCCCACACCAACTGAGCCCTTATTTAAGTATTAACTTTGTTTATTACATTGTATTATGTTTTGTGTTTGTACATAGGTTAAATATGTGGAATTAATGTGAGTAGGGTAATTTAAATATAGTTTTATGTCTTAGCCAATCAGGATATGTTACGTCAGTATTTGGCGGTAAAAGGTGACGTCGGTGACCAGCTGATAGTCGGTAGTCAGTCTAGGCACAGCTGTCTTTAAGTTAAGTAATATACTCTCTCTCTCTCTCTCTCTCTTATGTTTTGGGAGTTGGCATTAGACTATTGTGATTTGAGTTGATTGATATTGATATTGTGTGATAATGTTGGACCTTCAGTCTTACTCAGCCACTTCCAAACATCTTATCGTATTGTTGTTTTAGTGTTTGTTTGTTAATATAATATATTTAATTAAATCTACTTCATGAATTTCAATATACCCCATGGTAATGAGGTGATGAATTTGGTGGGATCTATTCCTGGACCTATAGTACAAAGAGAAATTTGAATTTGTGATATTGTTACACTCTATGAGGCCAAGGGTCGTAACAGTATCGTTACGGACCAAGGATTTTGACAAACCTTCCGAGACAACAGGAGACGTCGTGTTATTTTGAAATTCACCGAATCCCTCTGTAAAGATTCATTTTGGAGCAAGTTACAAGTGAACAACCGACGTCTACACCCTAAACCACCTGGCAACACTTACATTCAAGAGACAGTTTGTTTGCAGTAGCGATTTCCAACAGATCTTTAAGTTGGTTAATGTCCCGCCCTTCTATAGATGTGGTAATATGATGTCCAGTAAAGTGAAAATGGTCTCCCGGTCTCATTTAGGATCTCATTAGTAAATGTTTTATACAATTTAAAAATGGCCATGATGTAATGACTAACAACACTAGTACAGGTACTTGGTGTTGTTTCAACAAAAGTGAAGATGTCTCAAACTTAAAATGAGCTCATAGACAGTTTTCTTAAATGTGGAATGAAAAAAAGGCTTTGTAGTTATTAGCCCCAGCGGGTGAGTGGGTCTTTCTAGAGACCTAGACAATACGGCGTATGTAGTGTACAGTCACGGAAAAAACGTCCTTTCAGTCATGGGATATTCATAAACCCTGAGACGCATGAACCACAGATGGCACACTGTGTAATGTCTCGGATTCACAGGTTCATGAGTCTCTGGGTTCATGGATGGGATGGAGGACTGACAGAGCCGTTTTCCTTGACTATACCTGGTGATCCCATACAATATACTGTACATGGTCTTGGTCTAAGCTCTTTTCTTATATGTCTACGGTTTTCACAAATATAAATGCCCGAAACAATGTATTGTTAAAATATGAATATTGCATTTTTTCCAAGAAAATTGGTTTTATCAGTATATTCTCACTAATACAAATCAATATTTAAGAACCCAAAGCTTTTGTTAGTGCGACAACAGAGAGGAGACACTTTGTTCTTACAATATTACATAAGAATGAGACTAAATATGTCAGAAACGAACGTCCTCTAGTAAGGCCATGTTGACTATAATCAATGTGCGCTCCTCGAGGTAATTTACGAATTGAATTCACATTTATTGATTTAGGTGGTTTCCTCACGAGTGATATTCAACAAACTGCAAGGCAGAGCTTGAGGTTCGTGAACCTCTTACCTTTTTATAATCAATCGTTGTCACAGCTGACGGAACCTAACATGAGGAGTTTGTTTAACCTTCCCTGACTTGCTACCTGGGACCTGACCTGAATGGTTATAATCTAAAAATGCCTTTTTGACTTAAGGATTATAATTACATGATTTCTTAATACACCTGTACGTACACCTGTACGTTCTCGGATTTAAAAACAAATCCTTCATCATAAAAATTATGTTTAAATAAACATCACCATACAAATATTCGCTTTGGTTGATGTGATGATTCATAAGTAGTTGCTGCAGCCTCCCGGGTACTGACGGGTAGTGTACACGCTGTGCTAGTGCCGCTTTAGGACCCGGTGTACTGTATTGTCTTTACACACGAGTTAACACAAGGAATATTAGAAAACTTTCTCATACTTGGTCATGTCAAGTATGACAGTTACACAGTCTCTCCTCTCTGTGCAGTATTACCTTTCACGAGAGTTTAATGTTCACACAGTGTAAAACAGTGTGACCTATTGAGTATTATTATACTGAAACTTTAAACACACACACAGACACATATACTCACACTCACAAATGCAGGCACTCACGCAGGCACGGACGAACACGCATGCAGGCACGGTTGCACACGCACGCTCGCACGCACGTACGCACGCACGCACCCCACTAGTACTTGGCTGTCACTCTGAATTGAGTAAAACGATCATCCAGCTATGATACAATGATGCGAGTTATTTAAGATGTCACTTTTGTCGGTGAACTCTGAGGTGACTCGTAAGGTCGATACATGAGGGAAGCGCGACAGTGTCTCTTAGGCACTGGCGCTTCTCTAACTCAAAAGTATTGACACTTCTCGTGTGGTGCTCCTTCAAGCGTTACAATGTGGAGTGATTGTCTCCAAGGAGAAGGGTCGATTTGGTACTTTTTCAGGTTTGTTAAGACTATCCTTATACCTTTTTCATCGCCCGCCAGCGTTACATTTACCACTCGTTAGGTGACTGTTGAGTAGCTGCGTTGGCAGTCTACTGTCGTCCATGCGGGTAACATGGCCATTGGCCAGTCCAACAAAGTTGTTCATGGATAATGGCAACCTCGATGCTCTTACATTTGGTGTCAGCGAGAATACTACTCGGAGGATGGAACGTAGACTACGTTGGTGAAATTTTTCAAGTGCCTTGAGGTGCCTCCTGTATGTGATCCATGTCTCGCTGCCATACAGCGGCGTGATCGATACACGTACAGCTTTGTAGATAATTTCAGCTCATTACAGATGAAAACATGGGTACAGAGACTGCAAAGGGCTTAAGATGTTGAATCTCTTCATCGATGTCCGCAGTGGTGGACAGGTGGGAGCCAAGATGCTGAAAGTGGGTAACATTAAAGATGGTAGTACAGTTAATCTGGATGGAAGGTGGAGGTGTGGCTGAGCCAAGAAAATGGAAAAGGCAGATGGTATTAGTACACATCTTTGTTTTACCCCCGTTTGGATGGGAAGAACTCAGACTGGGTGCCACTGTGCAGCACACTGACGTTCATGCCATCGTGGAGTTGCCTCACAATGGCAAAGAATTTTGGTGAGCAACGAAAACTACTCAGGACTTCCCTGTTGGCCGAATCGAAGGCCTTGGTAAGGTCAATGGGAGGCCATGTACAAGTCTTGAAGCTTTTCTCTTCACTTTTCCTGTATCTGACGAGAGCAAAGATCATGTCAGTGGTGCCACATGATGGGCTAAATGCACATTGAGATTCTGGGAAGAAGTTTTCCACCTCAGGAAGTATTAATTTTAGGAAGACTTTGGCAATAGTCTTGCCAGCTATGGACAGCAGCGAGATCCTGCGGTAGTTGTCACAGTCTGACCAGTCTCACTTGTTCTTATAAATATTGACGATCGAAGCGATTTTATGATTTTGGGGATTTCCTCCTTTTCCCATATATTCTCCAGGAGAGAGTGGAGACAGATGGAAAGCAGAAGTCCTCCTGCTTTATACACCTCAACTGGGATTCCATCAGGCCCTGTTTCTTTGAGCAAGGAATAGTAATGCTCTTTGCAGCGCTGATGGATGCCTCGTTCGTCTTTAATTTGGGAGTTACCATACATTGTTTTAGTGGAATTGAAAATTTTACACATCTTATATTGATCCCAAAATAATTGCATTTCACAAACTTTATTTTTCCACCACTTGCTCTTTAGACTGTGAAGTTTGTGCTGGGCCATCGCTTTCTTCCTGCAGAATGTATCAGCTTTGGTTCGAGGCTAAGGGCTACTCTCCCAATCATTGAAAGCAGCATGTTTAACACTGAGAAGTATGCCGACTTCCTGTTTTTTTTCATCAAACCAATCCTGGTGTTTTCATTCGATTTGGCCGATGGTCACGCAGCAGTTTTTTGTGATGGCAGCGTTGAGGGTACCCCATTCAACAGTCGGGTTTAAGTTGTTTGTTGTTGGGTTGTTTATCAGCTTATTGTCGAGCTGCTCTCTGAAAGCACGTTCTACTGTTTGATCCTCCAGTCGCTTTCTGTTGAAACATTTTCGGGAGGTTGGTTGCTTTCACTGTTTTGGAGCGACATGAAGGGAGAGTATGGCACTGAGGAGCCGATGATCTGTGTCACAGTGATAAAGAGTCACACATGACTCGGGTAATGAGAACATCTCGGCCGCCTCTTTCTCTGACAATTGCGTAGTCAATGAGAGGCCAATGTTTGGATCGTGGGTGTTGCCAAGAATCCTCGAACTTGTCGGCCTGCATAAACAAGGTGTTGGTGTAGTTTTGCGGAGTCCTCGTCAGATTTAATTACACGCCCTATTTTAGTGTCGTCAGGAAATTTGCTTATGTTACCGTCCGCACCTATACAGTATGTACTGTATATAGTACCCCAAGCAGTGAGCCTTGGGGTACTCCACTGAGAGCCGCTACAATGTCCATCCCTCATGCGTCACCAGCGTCTCACTCACTCCAGCTTGGACTCATTGTTCTGCCCCCCTTCATTCACTATAAGTTTTTACTTGCAAGTTAATAAGGATACTGTTGTTTCTCCTTTGTTCAGTGTACTGTATATACTGGGAAAATTGCACGGCTTCGCTCGGGTTAGGTATATACTGTATAAGCTTGTCTGTCACAGTTTGCCCTCCCTGACACGGGTAACCACCTCCCGCAATCGCTGTGGCGATATCTCAGTCGGAGAAGATAGATTTTCGGTTCATGCCCGGACCACCCGTTGGTCCGTTCTCAATAGTATTACAAAGGTGCACAACCTTGGGAGACCATGTTATATGTGTGTAAGGTTTCAGGTTTCTAACTTTTTCACATTTTGGCGCTATAGCTGGAACACACACACGATATATATATATATATATATATATATATATATATATATATATATATATATATATATATATATATATATATATATATATATATATATATATATATATATATATATATATATATACTTAGTGACCCGTTTCAGACATATTTCTCCCTCCACTCTCTCCGAGCTGAAAAATCTTTTGGAAGTAATCGTTGTTGCCCTCGTCAGCATCTCGAGGGCCATGCAAAGTTATTCAGTTTTCAGTTATATATTCTATCTACGACCATAAAATGTATTTAGGACTATTCTAGGATTTTACTATGCGGGTCAGAAAATACCGACCCAAATAAGTCGGCAAAGCTTTATTGTGGCGCAGAAAATTTTCGTCTCTGGTTAACGTCCTCATTTGATCTAGAGAGAGTCGTTGTTGTCTCCCTCAGCTTAGCCTCTCTGTATAAACTCCCTAAGACAGTGTTGGGTATCCTTCACTTAAGAATATCGTAATACTTCCTTAAAAAATGCAAGACAACGCAATATCTTCACAATCACCGTCAACATCACCATATCGTATGCATCGTCCACCCAAGTGGGATAATATAACCATCTTTATAATGTTAGCGTTCCAAGTTGATGGTAGAAGCCAACAAATAGTAAAAGATGCGAGGTATTTTTCCACTTGTCACAATGGACTAAACCGGATGTCCCCCGGCAAGTGTTGCAAGGACCACTGGATGCTGGCCCAGACGTTTTTCTCCTCCTTCAAGACGTTTTAAAAGTCTCTGAGGGTGGGTTGGAGGAGGAGGAGGGATATGGAGATTCTTTACGTCCTGCTTGGCTCTTAGAAAACTGAGAAGTCAGAGAGAGAGAGAGAGAGAGAGAGAGAGAGAGAGAGAGAGAGAAAGAGAGAGAAGCCCTCAAAGGAAGAAACTCGGAGTCAGCATCTCCATCTGGGTGTGTGGGAAGCTACGGTCGTCCATTGCCTTGTGGGATGATGTCAGTAGCCTTGTGTGAGTGTCAGTAGCCTTGTGTGGTGGTGTCCGTAGCCTTGTATGGCGGTGTCCGTATCCTTGTGTGGAAGGATGGAAGGCATGCTGGGGCTCAAGGCACAGCCGGACATGAAGGATAGAGAAGTCACGACAGATAGTCGTGGGAGGAAAGGTTGAAAAAGAAGTTCAATGAGTAAAACAGAGGGGGACGACTCCCCTTGTTTTACATATTACAGAGTTTTTTTTGGCTAACTAAGCTAACCTAGGATTTAGGATGAGGTTGCACATTGGTTACTTTGGGAGACAATGACTAGTTTGATTTTATAATTACATGTTTATTAAAATCTTATACTGTATTACGTTATGGACTCACTAGATTGTGACTTGTTAAATGTGAACTTATATCATCTAAGTTTTAGTCTAAGGTGGATCGTTGTGGCGGATATAGATGGGTCGCTGGTGGTCTGGGCTGTGAGGGTCGTCCAGGGGCTTGTCCCAAATGTTCTTCCCTGTCTCCTGATAGGGTGACGCTTGGCCACTGGCTGACTTCAGACACTTGTTTTGGAAGCTCTGTAGTTGTTGTAGTCTGGTCTTCCCGACCGTGACGAGTGGTACGTGTGAGTACTCCAACACAGGCCTCACCAGCGCCTTGTGGTGGACTTGTATCTTCTCAGGCATCAGTTTAAAACTGTTTAATTTTGGGGCAACGACTTTGGCTTTCTTTAGTCTGTCCTCGTGAAAAGTGATGCCCGTCCGAGAGATGATGAGGCAGAACAACCTGCCTTGTTTGGAGTACTCAATCTCTTCGTCGTCGATCATTAATGGCGCCGACTTGAATTTGGGTATGACCTCGATTTTTTTTTAATCTTCCATTTATTTTCATACTCCGAGATATTCTCTCCTGCTCGAGCAGTGGGTCACGCCATCCTTGCCGTGAACCTTCCCGGGTAGGTGACGATCTGCGTCACATCATCGGCTTACATGACGTACTCGCTGCTGACGATTGGAGGTGGCAGGTCAGCCGTGAAGAGCCTGTAAAGGGTTGGTATGAGACAAGAGCCTTGCAGCACGCAGCTCGAAAGTTAAAATTCCTCCCTGCAATGATCTCGCATCTTGACTTTGGCTCTGCGGTAGGTAACGAGGTTGGCCTCACGTGCCAAACCTTATTAAACGCCTTGCTGACGCCCCTTAGCACTACGTTGCACTGCAAGCGGCCAGGCGGTTTGCTCATAGACCTGGGCTATGGCTGTGGATGTGCTTCGGTGCTGGCTGGGATTATGCACGTCTTCGTCCTCTAGATACATTCGCAACCGCTCGTTTACTATTTTTTCTAGGATTTTGGCAGGTACCTCTAGCAGCGATATTGGTCGAAAGTTTTCGACTTTGATTGGAGGTTCCCTGCTTTTGGTATGAGACGGACAAAGGCGATTTTGAACATGTTAGGGAAGTATCCAGAGGCTAGGCAGGCATTGCATATATGAGCAAACCTCACTAATATTTCCGGAAGTTGGGCCAGGATCTTCTTGTTAATATAGCTTTTCCCAGGTGGCTTGTTTTTAAGCCCTTCTATAACGGATGACACATCTGCAAGAACTATGCGCTCCGTTAGGTAGCTGTCGTAAACCAGTCTAGTGATGTCAGTCCGTGCGAGAGGCTGGAGCAGGTGCTGATGGTCCTGCAACTGACCTAAAATGTCCTCCGTAAACTCCCTGTCAAAGCCCTCGTTCTCCTATTCACTACTGGTAAAGATTTTTCGCAAATATCGCCGATGTAATTGTTCTTGGTTTTCCTTCTCGAATATTTTTCGTGCTGGATGTCCTTCTGTACCTCTCGGTATCGGTCTCTCAGCTCTTGCGTCCACCCGCGGATACTGGCTAGCTGTCTCACGTGATTGTACTAGACATTGAGCTCCCTCAGCTTGTGACTGGTGTGAGCGTGGGTGGAGGTCGGAATGTTGTTATCCATCTCCGTCTTCACATCAGTGTACCATTGCTCGACCGCGTCGTCGATGTAATTGGGGCTGACCTCTTCCAGGTTCCCCCCTGCTTGAGACTGAGAGACTCCTTGAAGAAGTCCCAGTCTGCCCGTTTAAAGTTTGACATGATTTTGGTGGGAATCATAATGAGGAGGGTCAGGATTATGCACTGTGAGGTGGGTCAGGGTGACACACTGTGAGAAAGGTCAGGGTAACACCCTGTGAGGACAGTCAGGGTGACACACTGTGAGGAAGGTCAGGGTAACACCCTGTGAGGAGAGTCAGGGTGACACACTGTGAGGAGAGTCAGGGTGACACACTGAGGAAGGTCAGGTGACACTGTGAGGAGGGTCAGAATGACACTGTGAGGAGGGGTCAGAATGACACTGTGAGGAGGGGTCAGAATGACACTGTGAGGAGGGGTCAGAATGACACTGTGATCACCTCACAGTAGTGATCCTCACAGTAGTGATCACCTTACAGTAGTGATCACCTTACAGTACTGAGTCACCTTGCTGTAGTGATCACCTTACTGTAGTGATTACCTTACAGTAGTGATCCCTAACTTAGTGATCACCTTACTGTAGTGATTACCTTACAGTAGTGATCACCTAACTGTAGTGATCACCTTACTGTGATTCTTACAGTAGTGATCACCTAACTGTAGTGATCACCTTACTGTAGTGATCACCTTACTGTAGTGATTACCTTACTGTAGTGATCACCTTACTGTAGTGATCACCTTACTGTAGTGATCACCTTACTGTAGTGATTACCTTACACTAGTGATCACCTAATCAGTGATCACTTCACAGTAGTGATCACCTTTACTGTAGTGATGAAATAACAGTAGTGATCACCTTACAGTAGTGATCACCTTACTGTAGTGATCACCTAATGTAGTGATCACCTCCAGCAGTGATCATCTTACAGTAGTGATCATCTTACAGTAGTGGTCACCACAGTAGTGATCACCTTACTGAGTGATCACCTTACAGTAGTGATCAACTTACAGGAGTGATCACTTACTGTAGTGATCACCTTACTGTAGTGATCACCTCACTCTAGTGAACTCATTCCAGTATTGATCACCTTACAATAGTGATCACCTGTCAAGTGATCATCCTTACAATAGTGATCACCTTACAGTAGGGATCACCTTACAGTACTGATCACCTTATGTAGTGATCACCTTACTGTAGTGATCATCTTACGTAGTGATCACCTTACTGTAGTGACTTCACAGTAGTGATCACCTTACAGTGATCACCTTACTGTAGTGATCACCTCACAGTAGTGATCACCTTACTGTAATGATCACCTATCAGTAGATCACCTTACAGGAGTGATCACTCTAACTGTAGTGATCATCTTACAGTAGTGATCACCTTACCTGTAGTGATCACCTTACTGTAATGATCACCTACTGTAGTGATCACCTTACTGTAGTGATCACCTAACTGTAGTGATCACCTTACTGTAGTGATCACCTTACTGTAGTGATCACCTTACAGTAGTGATCACTAACTGTAGTGATCACCTACAGTAGTGATCACCTAACTGTAGTGATCACCTTACTGTAGATCACTCTACTGTAGTGATCACCTTACTGTAGTGACTGCTTACAGTAGTGACTTTTACTGTAGTGATCACTCCATGCAGTGATCACCTACAGTAGTGACCTTACTGTAGTGATCACCTCACAGTAGTGATCACCTACAGTAGATCACCCTACTGCAGTGATCACCTTACAGTAGTGATTACCTTACTGTAGTGATCACCTTACTGTAGTGATCACCTTACAGTAGTGATCACCTACTGTAGTGATCACCTCACAGTAGTGACCACCTTACTGTAGTGATCACCTTACTGCAGTGATCACTTACAGTGACCTACTGTAGTGATCACCTTTGTGTAGTGATCACCTAACTGTAGGTGATCACCTACTGTAGTGATCACCTACTGTAGTGATCACCTACAGTAGTGATCACCTAACTGTAGTGATCACCTTACAGTAGTGATCGCTTACTGTAGTGATCACCTTACAGTAGAGATCACCACAATAGTGATCACCTTACTGTATTGATCACCTCACAGTAGTGATCACCTTACTGTAGTGATCACCTTACTGTAGTGATCAAATTACAGTAGTGATCACCTTACAGTAGTGATCACCTTACTGTAGTGATCACCTTACAGTAGTGATCAACTTACAGGAGTGATCGCCTTACTGTAGTGATCACCTTACTGTAGTGACCACTACTCTAGTGATCACCTTACAGTAGTGATCACCTTACTGTAGTGATCACCTTACTGTAGTGATCACCTTACTGTAGTGATCACCTTACTGTAGTGATCACTTACTGTAGTGATCACCTCACCTAGTGATCACCTCACCTAGTGATCACCTTACAGTAGTGATCACCTTACTGTAGTGATCACCTTACTGTAGTGATCACCTAACTCTAGTGATCACCTTACAGTAGTGATCACCTTACAGTAGTGATCACCTTACCGTAGTGATCACCTTACTGTAGTGATCACCTTACTGTAGTGATCACCTCACTCTAGTGATCACCTTACAGTAGTGATCACCTTACAGTACTGATCACCATACCGTAGTGATCACCTTACTGAGGTGATCACTACTGTAGTGATCACCTAGTGATCACCTTACAGTAGTGATCACTCATACTGATCACCTTACCGTAGTGATCACCTACTGTAGTGATCACCTTACTGAGTAATCTTTACAGTAGTGATCACCTTACTGTAGTGATCACCTTACTATAGTGATCACCTTACAGTAGTGAGCACCTTACTATAGTGATCACCTTACTGTAGTGATTACCTTACTGTAGTGATTACCTTACTGTAGGATCACCTACTGTAGTGATCACCTTACTGTAGTGTCCACTGTAGTGATCATCTTACAGTAGTGATCACCTTACAGTAGTGATCACCTACTGTAGTGATCACCCACTGTAGTGATCACCTTACTGTAGTGATCACCTTACAGTAGTGATCACCTTACAGTAGTGATCACTACTGTAGGGATCACCTTACAGTAGTGATCACGACAGTAGTGATCACCTTACTGTAGTGATCACTTACAGTAGACTACCTTACTGTAGTGATCACCTTATCAGTGATCATCTTACAGTAGTGATCACCTACTGTAGTGATCACCTACTGTAGTGATCACTTACTGTAGTGATCACCTTACAGTAGTGATCACCTTTACAGTAGTGATCACCTACAGTAGTGATCACTCTTACTGTAGTGATCACCTTACTGTAGTGATCACCTTACTGTAGTGATCACCTTACTGTAGTGATCACCTTACAGTAGTGATCACCTTACTGTAGTGATCACCTTACTGTAGTGATCACCTTACTGTAGTGATCACCTCACAGTAGTGATCACCTTACTGTAGTGATCACCTTACTGTAGTGATCACCTTACAGTAGTGATCACCTTACTGTAGTGATCACCTTACTGTAGTGATCACCTTACTGTAGTGATCACCTTACTGTAGTGATCATCTTACAGTAGTGATCACTCACAGTAGTGATCACCCAGTAGTGATCACTCACAGTAGTGATCACTTACTGTAGTGATCACTACAGTAGTGATCAATCCTTACTGTAGTGTCACCTACTGTAGTGATCACCTACAGTAGTGATCACCTCACAGTAGTGATCACCTTGCAGTAGTGATCACCACAGTAGTGATAACTTACTGTAGTGACCACCTTACTGTAGTTATCACCTACAGTAGTGATCACCTCACAGTAGTGATCTACATTGTCATATCCAACTTCCTATTGTTACACCCACCTTCCTCTGTAACACCACTATCACACTCAACTTCCTCTGTAACACTACTGTCACACCCACCTTCCTTTGTAACACCACTATAACACCCACCTTCCTTAATAAACACGAGTCACACCCACCTTCCTCTGTAACACCATTATCACACCCACCTTCCTCTGTAACACCACTGTCACACCCACCTTCCTCTGTAACACCACTGTCACACCCACCTTCCTCTGTAACACCACTCTCACACCCACCTTCCTTGTAACACCACTATAACACCCACCTTCCTAATAAAACACGAGTCACACCCACCTTCCTCTGTAACACAACTACTTCCACATCCACCTTCCTCTGTAACACCACTGTCACACCCACGTTCCTCTGTAACACCACTCACACCCACCTTCCTTTGTAACACCACTATAACACCCACCTTCCTTAATAAACACGAGTCACACCCACCTTCCTCTGTAACACCACTATCACACCCACCTTCCTCTGTAACACCACTATCACATCCACCTTCCTCTGTAACACCACTATCACACCCACCTTCCTCTGTAACACCACTATCACATCCACCTTCCTCTGTAACACTACTGTCACACCCACCTTCCTTTGTAACACCACTATCACACCCACCTTCCTCTGTAACACCACTATCACATCCACCTTCCTCTGTAACACCACTGTCACACCCACGTCCTCTGTAACACCACTATCACACCCACCTTCCTCTGTAACACCACTATCACATCCACCTTCCTCTGTAACACTACTGTCACACCCACCTTCCTTTGTAACACCACTATCACACCCACCTTCCTCTGTAACACCACTATCACATCCACCTTCCTCTGTAACACCACTGTCACACCCACGTTCCTCTGTAACACCACTATCACACCCACCTTCCTCTGTAACACCACTATCACATCCACCTTCCTCTGTAACACTACTGTCACACCCACCTTCCTTTGTAACACCACTATCACACCCACCTTCCTCTGTAACACCACTATCACATCCACCTTCTCCTCTGTAACACCACTGTCACACCCACGTTCCTCTGTAACACCACTA
Source organism: Homarus americanus (assembly GCF_018991925.1). Taxonomy (NCBI): domain Eukaryota; kingdom Metazoa; phylum Arthropoda; class Malacostraca; order Decapoda; family Nephropidae; genus Homarus; species Homarus americanus. The sequence continues at coordinate 12,991,017 of NW_024737042.1, forward strand.
TCACACCCACCTTCCTCTGTACACCACCATCCACCTTCCTCTGTAACACTACTGTCACACCCACCTTCCTGTAACACCACTATCACACCCACCTTCCTCTGTAACACCACTATCACATCCACCTTCCTCTGTAACACCACTGTCACACCCACGTTCCTCTGTAACACCACTATCACAACCACCTTCCTCTGTAACACCACTATCACACCCACCTTCCTTAATAAACACGAGTCACACTCAGTTTCCTATGTAACACCACTGTCACACCCATTTTTCTGTAACACCATTATCACACCCAACTTCCTTCTGTAACACCACTGTCACACCCACCTTCCTCTGTAACACCACCATAACACCCACCTTCCTCTGTAACACCACTCACACCCACCTTCCCGTAACACCACTATCACACCCACCTTCCTCTGTAACACCACGTCACACCCACCTTCCTCTGTAACACCACTATAACACCCACCTTCCTCTGTAACACACCACTGTCACACCCACACCTTCCTTGTAACACACCACTACACCCACCTTCCTCTGTAACACTACTGTCACACCCACCTTCCTTTGTAACACCACTATCACACCCACCTTCCTCTGTAACACTACTGTCACATCCACCTTCCTCTGTAACACCACTGTCACACCCACCTTCCTCTGTAACACCACTATCACACCCATCCTCGCCTGCAACACCACGGTTACACCCACATTCTTCTGTAATACCACTGTCACACCCACATTCGCCTGTATCACCACTGTTACATGCACCCTCCTCTTTAGCACCACTGTTACACCCACCTTATCTGTAACACCACTGTCACACCCATTCTCTCTGCAACACCACAGTCACACCCATCATTCTCTATAACACCAATATGACACCTACAATTCTATGTAACAACATTGTCACACCCGCCCTCTGTAACTCACTGTACCTTCGACTACAGTGTGTAACAGGAAAAGGAAAGATTTAAGAAATACACAAATTTTCTTTGTATCACGAGGAGGCTGAATCTCCATCACGAACAAGTTTAAGAAGTTACTAAAATACAGGTAAATGTGCAGTACACTGAAAAGAAGAATGATACTTAAAGCAGTAGTGTTCTTTCTTTTACCATTCCCAAAGATTAAGTCAGTTTTTTCGATTACGCTCAGCTACGTTCCTCAGTATTTTGCTTCTTCTACTTTCAAACCATTGCCATGTGTGTGTCTCTCAGCCAGGTGACTACCTCAACTTTTGGGTTCCTCCTGATCCTCTTCTCTTTGATCGGCTTATGCCAGGCTCCTTTGCTGGCCTCCCCCTCCTCTCCTCGTACCGCATAACAAAAGCACCTTAGTTCTCTCTCACCCTATTGCTGACACATATCTTTTCATATTCTGAGATCTTTACTCCTATGAGATAAAAAAAAGCGTCACTTTTTTACCGAAATGAAAATAGTGTTAACTAAGTAGTGGCATCGTAAGGCACTAATGACAAGAGGACCAAGGGTCCATCAGCCCCCAGAGAGAACACCTGAGATCTATCAGGAGCAATAGGGATCCATCAGTTCTTCAGAAAGAAAAGAGGGTCCAATAGTCACTCAGACAGAAAAACAGAGGTCCATCAGTCCCTCAAACAGAGCAAAAGGGGTCCATCAGTCCCTCAAGCAGAGTAACAGGGGTCTGTCAGTCCCTCAAACAGAGCAACAGGAGTCCACCAGTTCTTCAGACAGAGCAACAGGGGTCCATCAGTCCCTCAGAGAGCAGCCCCAGAGGTTCATCAGACCCCCAGAGTACTTAGGGTGTAGTTTTCCCTTAAGTGGAGTATTGGGAACACATCAGTACCCGAGACAGAGAATCTAAGAACAGAGCACCAGGAGTTTGTCAGTCCTCTATCATAAAGGAAGATGCAGCACCTGTCGTTGGCGAGCATCAGCTGTAGCGGGTTAGGTGAGTGAAGTGACTGGTACCCGGTGTAGTGAGTAGAGTGGAGTACTGGTACCAGGTGTAGTGAATAGAGTGGAGTACTGGTACCGGTGTAGTGAGTAGAGTGGAGTACTGGTACCCGGTGTAGTGAGTAAAGTGGAGTACTGGTACCCGGTGTAGTGAGTAGAGTGAAGTACTGGTACCCGGTGTAGTGAGTAGAGTGAAGTACTGGTACCCGGTGTAGTGAGTAGAGTGAAGTACTGGTCGGTGTATTGAATAGAGGAAGTACTGGTACCCGGTGTAGTGAGTAGAGTGAAGTACTGGTACCCGGTGTAGTGAGTAAAGTGGGAGCTGGTACCAGGTGTAGTGAATAGAGTAAAGTACTGGTACCCGGTGTAGTGAGTAAAGTGGAGTACTGGTTCCAGGTGTAGTGAATAGAGTAAAGTACTGGTACCCGGTGTAGTGAGTAAAGTGGAGTACTGGTTCCAGGTATAATGAATAGAGTGAAGTACTGGTACCCGATGTAGTGAGTAAAGTGGAGTACTGGTACCAGGTGTAGTGAGTAAAGTGGAGTACTGGTACCCGGTGTAGTGAGCAGAGTGAAGTACTAGTACCAGGTGTAGTGAGTAGAGCGAAGTACTGGTAACAGGTGTAGTGAGTAGAGTGGAGTACTGGTAACAGGTGTAGTGAGTAGAGTGAAGTACTGGTAACAGGTGTAATCAGTAGAGTGAAGTACTGGTAACAGGTGTAGTGAGTAGAGTGGAGTACTGGTAACAGGTGTAGTGAGTAGAGTGAAGTACTGGTAACAGGTGTAGTGAGTAGAGTGGAGTACTGGTAACAGGTGTAATGAGTAGAGGAAGTACTGGTAACAGGTGTAGTAGTAGAGTGAAGTACTGGTAACAGGTGTAATGAGTAGAGGGAGTACTGGTAACAGGTGTAGTGAGTAGAGTGCAGTACTGGTACAGGTGTGGTGAGTAGAGGGAGTACTGGTAACAGGTGTAATGAGTAGAGGAAGTACTGGTACCAGGTGTAGTGAGTAGAGTGAAGTACTGGTAACAGGTGAGGTGTGAGTAGAGGAGTACTGGTAACAGGTGTAGTGAGAGAGGAGTACTGGTAACAGGTAATGAGTAGAGTGAAGTATTGGTAACAGGTGTAGTGAGTAGAGGGAATACTGGTCCAGGTGTAGTGAGTAGAGTGGAGTACTGGAACAGGTGTAATCAGTAGAGGAAGTACTGGTAACAGGTGTAGTGAGTAGAGTGAAGTACTGGTAACAGGTGTAGTGAGTAGAGTGGAGTACTGGTAACAGGTGTAATGAGAGAGGGAGTACTGGTACAGGTGTAATGAGTAGAGTGAAGTACTGGTAACAGGTGTAGTGAGTAGAGTGGAGTACTGGTAACAGGTGTAGTGAGTAGAGTGGAGTACTGGTAACAGGTGTAATCAGTAGAGTGAAGTATTGGTAACAGGTGTAGTGAGTAGAGTGAAGTACTGGTAACAGGTGAGGTGAGTAGAGTGAAGTACTGGTAACAGGTGTAGTGAGTGCAGTGAAGTACTGGTAACAGATGTGAGTAGAGTGGAGTACTGGTAACAGGTGTAGTGAGTAGAGTGAAGTACTGGTAACAGGTGTAGTGAGTAGAGTGGAGTACTGGTAACAGGTGTAATGAGTAGAGTGGAGTACTGGTAACAGGTGTAGTGAGTAGAGTGAAGTACTGGTAACAGGTGTAGTGAGTAGAGTGGAGTACTGGTAACAGGTGTAATGAGTAGAGTGAAGTACTGGTAACAGGTGTAATGAGTAGAGTGAAGTACTGGTAACAGGTGTAATGAGTAGAGTGGAGTACTGGTAACAGGTGTAGTGAGTAGAGTGAAGTACTGGTAACAGGTGTAGTGAGTAGAGTGAAGTACTGGTAACAGGTGTAGTGAGTAGAGTGGAGTACTGGGAGGTGTAATGAGTAGAGTGAAGGTAACAGGTGTAGTGAGTAGAGGAGGTAACAGGTGTAGTGAGTAGAGGAGTACTGGTACCAGGTGTAGTGAGTAGAGTGGAGTACTGGTAACAGGTGTAATCAGTAGAGTGAAGTATTGGTAACAGGTGTAGTGAGTAGAGTGAAGTACTGGTAACAGGTGAGGTGAGTAGAGTGAAGTACTGGTAACAGGTGTAGTGAGTGCAGTGAAGTACTGGTAACAGATGTGAGTAGAGTGGAGTACTGGTAACAGGTGTAGTGAGTAGAGTGAAGTACTGGTAACAGGTGTAGTGAGTAGAGTGGAGTACTGGTAACAGGTGTAATGAGTAGAGTGAAGTACTGGTAACAGATGTGAGTAGAGTGGAGTACTGGTAACAGGTGTAGTGAGTAGAGTGAAGTACTGGTAACAGGTGTAGTGAGTAGAGTGGAGTACTGGTAACAGGTGTAGTGAGTAGAGTGGAGCACTGGTAACAGGTGTAGTAAGGCGAGACATCATCACAAGAAACAGCGAGAAGGATGATAAGAGATACAGGAAAGAGTGAAAGCAAGGAGGGCGAATAGCTTGGCGAGTCGTTAGGCGTCTCTCTCTCACCGCTGAGCAGATAATTTCATATCTTGCTAGTAATGATGACTCAGTCCAGTCTTTTTCATGTAGGTGAATTGAAGATGAAGACCCCAAGCTGCTACAATTACGTGCCTAGCGGTGACTTTCCGTATCTTATTTTCTTTACACCAGCCCTCAGTGGGTGAAATTCATACGCCCGCAGTAACTCAATTCAAGTGGAGTAACTCAGTTCAAGTTTTGTTGTTTTCCTTTTCGGTCAAACTTATACTAATGCACACCTGGGTTGAGCAGAGCGTGTGGAATGTGCATTTGCCATCCAGACAAAGCTCGTACCATAAAATTTTGACATACAAGATCAATATTAGGATTCCTTGAGCATGAAGTTGACAGTAATATTAAGAGAATTAAAATTTTCCTCGTGCGAGGTTAACTTTCTTGTTTTTATTGAATTGAAAAAGTTGTCACTGAGTGGGTTATTTCTATGCTGTTCACGAGACTCTAACTTGAACGGCGTTGAGCGGTAGCGTCCTTCGTGGTCCTTGTTGAGATAGTATGTTAGGTTTAAGCCCCAAAAATAAACACTCCCACCAATCTACAGTCCTCCTCCTGTATTTTTTACTGAAGATCATTAATATTAGTCTATTGGTTGTTTTTGGTCAGCTTCCAGAAAATAAGAGACTTCAGTGCTGTTGGAGGAGTTACCCATCTTGGACTAATATCTAACGAATTCAAGACTGCAAACTCTACCATTGAGTTAAATTCAATCTTACACTGTAAGTAGGCTTACAAGACAGCGTGTAATCTCCAGTCAACCCTCAAGAAGTCAACCTGCAACCACAAGCTAAAATTAGTGGAGCTCGTCTACTAACCACTTGTGTACAGGGTCCCCTCTACGCTGAATAAAATCGTCTGGCGTTGGCCAATGAAATAATAAAAGTGGAGTCCCCGTAGTGTAGGGGTTAGTTTCGGTAACCTTCCTAGCCACAACACTTGGTTATGAGCCCTCGTTGTCAGTCTGAGCTGCACTAAACAACTGACCCCTAATCCTGGCATCATTCCTCACTGCCTGGCCAGAGCTGGACAGAGAATTTGTTGGTGTCTTCATGGTAGCTGATGTAGAGAGCCAATATATGTCACAATTTGACGAAGAATCATCACGTGTCTTCCTGTCATTACTTAACTGTGTTGGCCAGGTGGGCAACACTCACGGTCTTCGGTAAAGTGACTACAGCGAAATATCTAAACCAACACGCATGAAAAGTATTATGCCACAAGAAGCAGTAAATTATTTAATTAAAATTACTAAAATGGATTATTAAATAGTTTTAACATGTCAAAGCAAATGTATGATCATTGGCAATACACTCTTTGTTTAATATTGAATTATTCTTCCACATTTCATACTTATATCTATGACATAAGTTCTCTAAAGAGCCCACTAAATCCTCTATAGTGGGTCAGAGAGAGCTTAGTCTTTAGTCTTTAGTTTCCATCAATCAAATATATTGACAGCAGAAGATCATCAACACAATTCAGCTGTACCAAGCTCCTACGTCAGCCAGTGTCAGCAAGGCCTGCAGGTGGTGTGTGTGTGTGTGTGTGTGTGTGTGTGTGTGTGTATTAATGCAAAGGATGACATCAAGAAGGCCTTTTACTGACCTCGACAGAGTACCAACCTCTATGCAAGACCATGGAAGTCCTGCAATCAGAGGTACGGACCATCAAAGACTCAATAAAACAGACCGTTACTGAGACACTGGGCGCCATGAGGGACGCAGTGGCCGATAGCATCAGGAGCGTCCTCCTCTCCACAGCTGGACGAGTCCAAAGCCACCGCCATATACTTGTTTTACCTGCATGCCCATCACATGAACATGGTTCATCCAGGTTCATTCTCGAAACACCTCAACGAGACACTCACCAGGAACAACATTGCACCTGCTTAAATAAGCGACGAAGTCCCTTCAAAAGAAATCCTGAAGGCTGTATCCCACTCAATGACTTATCGACGACCTCAACCCACGCCAGAAATGGACCATGACCTCCCTTACTTAGGCAAAAGACAGTATAATCGTAGCCCCGACGTGGCCAGTCAGTCCCCCTGGGATCACAGCTCCAGCGACGCCTTAAATCTCCGTGACCTCAAGACATGTACTCCCAGCGACAACAGTGACCATCGGACTGCAACCACAGTCAATGGTTGCGACCAGGTGATGGCGACTTACTCCACAGAGGAACAAGACCCTAGAGCTGCAACGTCAGCAGATTACTTCGACACGCACGCCCAAGACCTGAACACCTCCCTGTACACGGGTGACGAAAAATTCGAGGGCCCGCCATTAACTGACAAGCAGATGTTCGAAGGTTCTGCTAAGAAGTTCCGGCCCCCTACAAATGGCAGAAGCCGAACAAACACTTCAAGCGATTCCCCAAGCTACAGTCTCCGATAAGGCAGTCGTTAGCAGGATGAAAATTGTCCAACATAATGTCCTACACTGGTCCCTTAATAGACGTAACGAACTGTCTACTTATACTATCAATTAGACCCAGACATTATTCTGTTAAACAGTACTGGCATAAAGGACGAAAGTAAGCTGAAATTTTTTGGCTACACATGACGGGTGAGCTGAACGACGGTGTCGCTGTGGCCATCAGGTCACGGCTGAGTCCCAGAGTGTTGCTAGAGTTCAGGTGGAGACAACTAGGGGACCTGTTATCATAAGCCCAATGTACCTACCTCCCAGACGTCCTTACTTACCCGAACAAGACCTCAACCAATTGCTATGCCACAGAAAACCAACATACATCATAGGGGACTTAAATGCGCGCCACGCCATACTCGGACACGGTAATGAGAACAACGTCGGTGTGGCGCTGTATGACAACATCAGAAGGGGAAAACTGCAACACCTCGGGCAAGATTTCCCGACATTGATCAGACGTGCCAGTGCCACAACACCCGACATAATCCTCTCTAAGAACGAGGCCGTCCTGAACAGGCACGTTACCGCCGGACCCATCAGTACCAGCGATCACCTGCCAGTCGTCGTGACGCTCTCATCAGGTTGAAACTCAAACGGACAGACTGGGACTCCTTCAAGGAGTCTCTCAGTCTCAAGCAGGAGAGGAACCTGGAAGAAGCCAGCCCCAATAACATAGACGCGGCGGTCGAACAATGGTACACGGATGTGAAGACGAAGATGGACAACAACATCCCGACCACCACCCACAGGACCATTCCCCACGCTCACACTAGTCACCAGCTGAGGCAGCTCAGTGTCCAGTACGATCACGTGAGACAGCTAGTCAGTATCCGCGGGTGGACGCAAGAGCTGAGAAACCGGTACCGAGAGCTACAGACGGACATCCAGCACGAGATCAAACGTCTACATGAACAAAAGTGGGCTGCCTTGGTGTGGGAGGCAGCCAACAATTACCCAGATTCTGCTGCTTTCCGGAAAGGGATCAAGCAACTGATGGGTTCCACCTCTAGCACGGTCCCTTACCTGCTCGACAAAAACACCGTGAAAATATTCGAGGAGGAAAACCAAGAACAATTACAAGAGAACGAGGGCTTCGACAGAGAGTTTGAGGAGGACATTTTAGGTCAGTTGCAGGACCATCACCACCTGCTCCAGCCGCTCCCACGGACTGACTTCACTAGACTGGTGGACGGAAGCTACCTAACGGAGCGCATAGTTCCTGAAGATGTGTCAGAGGCCATAAAAGGGTTTAAAAGCAAGTCACCTGGACAAAGCCATATTAACAAGAAGATCCTGGCCCAACTCCCCGACAACATGATAGAGAGGCTTGTTCATATATGCAATGCCTACCTCGCCTCTGGATACATCCCAAAGATGTTCAAAATCGCCGTTATCCGCCTCACGCCAAAAGCAGGGAAGCCTCCAAGCTAAGTCGAAAACTTTCGACCATTATCGCTTGGAAAATGGTAAACAAGAGGTTGCGGATGTATCTAGAGGACGAAGACGTGTATAATCCCTGCCAGTTCAGCTTCCGCCAGTACCGAGGTACATCCACCGCCATAGCCCAGGCCTACGAGCAGATCGCCAACGCGATGACTGGCCGCCTGCAGTGCAACGCAGTACTGAGGGATGTTATCAAGGCGTTTGACAAAGTTTGGCACGCGGGGCTGCAGTATAAGATCATACAACTGGGGCTACCCGAAAACCTGATACGCCTGCTGTGCAACTTCATTACGGACCGCATAGCCAAAATCAGGATGCAAGAGCATTGTGGAGAAGAATTCTCAATCTCGATCGGCGTGCCTCAGGGCTCTTGTCTCTCAGCAACCCTTTACACGCACTACACGGCTGACCTGCCACCCCCAATCGTCGGCAGCGAGTACGTCATGTATGCCCAAGAAAGTCCACGACAAGGATGGCAACACTCACTGCTCGGGCAATAGCGGATTTCTCGGAGTATGAAAATAAATGGAAAATAAAAACAAACAAAACGAAATTCGAGGTCATACCCATAGCCAAATTCAAGCCAGCCCCATTGATGATCAACGACGAAGAGATTGAGTACTCTAAACAAGGCAGGTTACCCGGCCTCATCATCTCTCGGACTGGCGTCATTTCCCACGTGAAGGACAGACTAAAGAAAGCCAAAGTCGCAGCCACCAAATTAAAACGCTTTAAACTGGTGCCTGAGAAGATACAAGTCCACCTGTACAAGGCGCTGGTGAGGCCTGTGTTGGAGTACCCACATATACCTCTCGTCACACTCGGTAAGACCAGACTACATCAACTACAAAGCTTCTAAAAAACAGTGTCTGAGGTCAGCCAGTGGCTAAGCGCTACCCTACCAGGAGACAGTGGAAGCCATCCACCTGAGAAATAAAACAGAGGCCTTCAACGTCAGGTTCCATCGCCGACGAAAGTAGGTTTGGGACAAGCTCCTGAACGACCCTCACAGCCCAGACCACCTACGCGGGGAAGACAACAAGGGAAGACAACAACGGAAGGCGACCCCACGCCTGGTGGCCCCGGAGTCTGCCCGCACTACAACAACCCAACCCACGATCCATCTATGTCTGCCACAGTGATCCACCTTAGATTAAAACTTAGATGATATAAGATCACATTTAACAAGGCACAATCTAGTGAGTCCATAACGTAATGCAGTATAAGATTTAAATAAACATATAATTGTAAAATCAATCTAGTCATTGTCTACCAAAGTAAGAATTGTGCAACCTCATCCTAAATCCTAGGTTAGCTTAGTTAGTCAACAAACTATAGGGGTGGGGGAAGTGCTGAGGTTGATCATAGGAAAAGCATAATGGAGGTGGTGAAGGATGATGTCAGGGCAGCAGCAGGGAACCTGCAAGTTTGTGCTGGCCATCAGGCTGGATGTGATGCTGCCATTCACTCCATGAGAACGATATTTGACCAGCGTGATTGTGAGGCCGTTCTCCTGGTGGTCGCGCCAAACGCGTTCAACATACTTAACCGCAAGGCCGCACTGCACAACATCAAGGTCAAGTGTCCAAGCTTTGTAATGTATGTTGAAAACTCCTATAGGAATCCATCAGACCTCTATATAGTAAACAACAAGGCTCTAAACGGTGATACCATCATACAGTCAACCGAGGGAACAACGCAGGGGAACCCTGTTGCAATAGCAATGTACACAATAGGCATATCCGTGCTCCAACATACAATAAAATTTGAAACAACTGAGGTTAAGCAAGTGGCGTACTGTAATGGCCCCTGTCTCATCAACAGAAGTATTATATAAATGGGTTCTTTACATTTGATTTATATTCAAATTCAACCCCTGTAACTTTCCACTGGCTATGAGTTGTCATGTCAAGATCACGTGAGTGGTAGCTTCCTTAAGGGGTGCGGCTCATTTTACTGTATATCAGCACTTGTGTCAGCTCGCATAAGCCGGCGCCCAATGTCAGTCTCACTCACTATCTTACATCGAACGGACGTTGATAATACGGCCTATTTACATAGCCGCCGTCCTCTCTCTTCACGCTCATAAATAGTGGAAGTTACAGTTGATCTACACTCAGGAATTATACAAACAATACTTTTTAATAAAAGAAGAAACTTCAATTGGGTTTCGTTACTTAAACCCAATATAATAAAAATGAACCAACCTGCTTAACTTTGAATTAACCAGCCGGTTCAGTACGCTGGCGACCTTACAGGAACAGGAAAAGTGGAGGACATCAAAAAGTGGTGGGACCTGGTAACATCAAAAGTTCCACAAATAAGGTACCACCCAAACGCCAGCAAGTCCTTCCTCATTGTGAAGCCAGAACATTATGAAGGGGCAATGGAGGTGTTCGGTGGAAGTGAGGTCAAAATAACAAAGGATGGCCAAAGACACTTAGGAGCAGTAATCGGCACGACGGACTTCAAGACCGAGTACGTAACGGGAAAGGTGTATGAGTGGGTTAGGGAAATCCAAGCTCTGTCTGAGATTGCTAACACAGAGCCACATGTGGCTTTTGCGGCATTCACCCATGGAGTCAAGCATCGCTGGAACTACCTGATGCGCACTATCCCTGATATCGGATCACTCCTTCATCCTCTGGAAGAAGCTATCAGCGTCAATTTCATTCCCAAATTAGTGAAACACCCTCACCTAACCCCAGCAGAAGGATCACTCCTTGCACTACCACAGAGACTGGGAGGAATGGGATTGACCAATCCAGAGGAGATTGCTGCCACCGAATATCAAAACTCAGTTAAGCTCACGGCATCCCTCACAGACCACAAAATAGCTCAGAACGCAATAGGGGAGGTGGATACCAGTGAAGTAAACAAGATTCGAAGGTCCATTACGACAGAACGACAGCACAGCCAAAGTGATAAGTTGCAGTAACTGTTGCTGCAAGTACCAGATAAGTTGAAAAAAATTTGCTATAGTGCAGGAGGTGTGCGCCTCGAACTGGTTAACTACATTACCGATAAGGGCAAATGGTTTCAATCTCAAAAACAAGAATTTACAGATGCCAATGCTCTAAGGTACGGTAGGCCAGTAGAAAGTTTGCCCTCCCAATGCGTGTGTGGCTGTTCCTATGACATCAATCACGCCATGGTGTGCAAGAAAGGGGGCTTCATATGCATGAGGCATGACGAAGTAAGGGATCTCATAGCAAATATGTTGAAGGAAATCTTCCGTGATGTCAGGATAGAACCGACCCTCCTTCCATTGGACGGTGAGAATTTCCAACATAGGACTTCAAACACATCCAACGAAGCCCGTGTTGACGTGAGTGCTCGCGGATTCTGGACGCGGGGACAGCGAGCCTCCTTCGACATCAGGATTTTTTATCCAATGGCCGCATGTCACCGTAACTTAGCTCTCGATGCTGCACACAGGAGGAACGAGAGCGACAAGATAAGGGCATACGGGGAGAGAATTCAGAACGTTGATCGAAGCAGCTTCACTCCTCTAGTGTTCACAACTTCTAGTGGGATGGGACCAAGTGCAAGATGCTTCTACGCCAGACTGCAGAGGTGATATCCGAACAGAAGCAGCAGCCCAGAAGTTATGTTACAGCCTGGATGAGATGTCGACTGTCCTTCTCTCTCCTTCGGTCGACTTTGCTCTGCCTCAAGGGAACGAGAGCATCGGCCCCAAAGCCGACAACAGTTGCAGATATTGACTTGTATGAGACTACAGTCACTGAATGCCGCATAGATCTGCAGTTCAACTAATTCAACACAGCTAGGATAGCTACTTATGTATTAGGACATTTAATATTAAGGTAATATAATGGTGGCGAAGGTATGGCTATTGGGGGAGGCTGGAGGCCATATTTCTTAAAAGAAAAAAAAGTAGTAGTAGTGTGTGTGTGTGTGTGTGTGAACTAGACCTCAGTGGGTCAAGGCTGCGTCCACATTAATCCACTAAACAGAAGTCCACACGAGCCATGTAAACCTCTGCAACATATATTTATAAAAAAAAAAAATCCCTTTACCCAACTGGCGCCACGATGTTAGAGATCAGGATAGTTGAGGTGACAAAATCAGCTGAGCCAACACGTATCAGTGAGTCGTCTGATCTGTGCGTCACGTTAGTGTATCACATGTAAAACTGGTCCGGTGCCACCGTCTCAGGCACAACACTATCACCGTAAATGCAGCAGAGCCAACCAACATCAAGGAGCAACACCAGCTGACTGTGTGGAACTCAACGCACGTCCTGTCATCGCACATCAATGCTAGCAATACCAATCAACGTCCTTCGTACAGTACCAGCTAGTGTTGATAGGAGACCTTGTGTGTGTATGTGCAAGACCAATGTCCAGCCAACCCTGATGACGACTGTAGTTTAGATTCTATGCATGTGAAGTGTTCATCGACTATTCAATACTAATTGATTTATCCCGGTGTGGGACTCCATAGTGGTGGTGGAGTAAATTTCCTGTGTTGGTTGAATGTTCATGTAAACTTTTATTGTTTTAGCTCATGAGTTTTAATATTCAGTCAAGCTTGGCTCCTATCAATAAGCCCTGATAATTTAGAAAAATAATGAGCGAAGTCTAAAGCATAAGAGATCTATATTAAACTTATTTTTATTGTACAGATGGGCAAGTTATTGATTACTGATTTTGGTTGCAAACTGGACGCAGCTTACTCTCAACCTGTCGTATAGTGCGAGAGGTGAAGCGCGTTACCCGCGTCTAAGAGGTTTTAACAGAATGGTTATCATCACAACTGATATACCCTACAGTCAGTTTTAAACATTGGTTCTTTCATCAGCGTCTACTTAGCTGTGATTGATTACTAACCAGTACTTTTACATTTGCAGTGAAGTTGGAAAAGCCCACCGCTTCACCAAAGCCCACCACTTAAGAACATAAGAATGGAGGAAACTGCAGCGGACCTATTGGCGCGTTCGATTTAACGATGATGTTTGGTAGCTTGTACCACTCATCCACTACTCTATTTCCAAACCTATCTCGCACCTAAATCTAAATTTGTCTCCTTTAAAACCATTGCCACGAGTTCGTTCCTGCTTGGATAATATAAATACCTTTGTTACATCACCTGTATTTAACCCTGACTTCAATTGATATAGTTCAATCATTTCGCCCCTCACTCTGTCTCTCGAGGGAGTGCAAATTCAGATGCTTTAATCTGTCCCTATATTCAAGGCCCCTAATGCCAGGGATTAGTCTTGTCATCCTCCTCTCTATGCTTTCTTGGGATTCGATATTCAGTCTGTAGTACGGTGACCAAAACTGAACTGCATAATCCAAGTGAGGTCTCGCGAGCGCAAATATAGTTTTAGGATAACTTCGCTGGTCTTGTAACTAACACTTCTTTGTTTGAACCCAAATACTCTGTTAGCCTTGTTTCGAGCAAATGCACATTGTTGTCTTGGTTTAAAATTCCAACTTATCATTACTGTTAAATCTTTCTCACAGTCGAATTTCTCTGTATCAACCACTTCACTAAAGCCCACCACTCCATTAAAGCCCACCACTCCACTTAGGCCCACCACTTCACCAGCCCACCGCTTTACCATCCCACCATTTCATCGAAGCCCATCACTTCACCGAAGCCCATCACTTCACCAAAGCCCACCATTTCACCAAAACCCACTCCTTCATCATCCCACCGCTTCACCAGCCCACCAGTTCACCAAATCCCAACCCATCACCAGTCCACCACATCACCAGCCTTCCGCATCACCAGCCCACCCCATCACCAGTCCACCACTTCACTCAAACCTACCCTTCATCGTGCTCGTCTCCACCCTGAGAAACACCACACCTGTCTACCTACAGTATAGTCAGTAGCCCAGGTCCAACACCTTCCAGAACCCAGCCGAGTGTAAGACTCCATGAGGCTCTCGTGTGGTAGCTCCTCAATCAAAGATATCTGTCCGCTCGTCCACCAATACTCACAAACATCCATTCATCTCATCACTCGACAAACATGGTCTTGATTGCTACAAACGTGTGGGGACACAGTTTGATCTGAGGGAGATATATCCTTCCATGAGGGTGTAAGAGGATGACGAGGCTAATGTTATAAGTAGTAACTGATCACAGATGGTTGAAAGATATCCGATATAAAACAGATGATGCATAAGGCACCCGCTGTAGCATCAACTACTGTCCCTCATCACTTATCGTTTACTTTAACGTCTTTCCCTGCATCTGACGTTGTTATCACTAAATGTTTCTCTCTTCGGCTGCCTGTTTTTAATGAATCTTCTCTATTTTTAAATCTTTCTCTTTTACTATAACATATTATATGCACTTATCGCACTTTACTGACTTAACAGCCTCCTTAACCACACAGCAACACGCCGATTTACGGCAAGACAGCCACAGCTGGCTAGACGAGGAAGGCCAAATTTAGTAACTGTACGAAGTGTTGTATTTAATGTTAAGATAAGATGAGATCGAGAAGTATATATTTATTCTTATGTGTCTATTAAACACATAAGAAAAACACGTAAAAAACATTTTCTGATTATTGTCACTATCGCTAAGCACATTACCTGTGTCAATGTAATATTCACGGAAATTACATTAAAAACTATGTTTTTATGTTGTGTTTTCTCTGTTTCACACGAGTATGACCTTTCCGCTGGAAATTAATACTTTTGAAGATATGATCCCCCCCCCCCAATTACCAACACTTTGGGTTAAACACACGCAATAACGACTCTAAAATATCAGTACACATGTCTAACTTAACCTAACCCCATATCCAGTCTTCCAACGAGTAACCTTCACAGACAAAACCTATCTTCCCACTAATTCAAATTTATGTAACATCGAGACGTGTTGATTCGCCGATCAAGAATTAAGTACTCCTGCTAAAGAAATATTCAGCACCCGTGTCACGCCGTAAGGGTGTCGAATAATTTTTTAGTGGGTGTACATGTATGTATCGTGCATGTATACATGTGTGTGTGTGTGTGTGTACAAGTATCATGTACACCCATTAAAGAATTATTCGGCACCCTTACGGCGTGGTACAATATGACACGGGTGCCGAATAATTTTTCGTGGGTGTACATGCGCATGAGTATCATCACGTGTCATCGACACTACTGCTGATTGGCTGAGTTAGAAGTAAACAAAAAAATATACCTGCGAGCTCGTATACTTCTCAAGTGAAATCAAAATATTAAAATAACACGAAAACTATAAATCTCCACCGGAAACACTATAAATCCTTAGTTTTTTGTTCTATCTCACTATATAAGAATCAATATAAAGTTGCGTGAATGGTCATTACGGAATATTAATCCCATATACTGTACTTATATTTATGTTTGAACACCAAATATACTGGTGTAATTTAGATAAGCTTGATATTTTATATTTACTAATTAATCTATTTACATTAAGGTCAACCCCTTGTGTTCTACGTACTCTAACTGGCCACTCACCAGTAGTTGTCATCTTGCGTCCGCCCTGAAGAGAGAGAAGACCCCTGGTTCCGTCTGTGGTAAGAGCAAAGTCGACTTTTGGTCGATTTCCTTCCTGAGAAGGCACCTGTCTATCTAATAGATATGTAAGCAGGTCATCCTCGCCCAGGATGTCACCGACTGGTCATGGTGTGAGTGCGTGGGCGAGCTGAGTCGTTCAGTGCAGATCTTGACTGGCCGAGAAACAAGCTTAAGGGAGGAATTTGGTGGTGTTAGGCCATGTGCCTGGGTCTATAGGGAGCCTGCAGACATCTGCCACCCCGTACACTATTTACGCCTACAACACACACAAGCACAGAGCCAACACACGGACTCACTCACAGTATTATCACTGACTGTCTCCCAACAAAGGTGTGGTCCATGGGTAAGTAGTGAGGGAGGCAGTCAGCGGTGATTAGCTAGTTTAGTGTGGTGGGTGAGGAGACACCTGGGCAGAAATGTCAGGAAAGTCGGGACTCTCACATTGACTGGTGAGTGAGGAGCTATTTTGACCTTAGATCACTCCGTCCGTAAGGGCCATGCTCGTCTTTGCTAACAGGACAACGGTAGCCAGCTCCGCCCGGAAACAGTCCAAGGGAATTTTTAATGATTCACTAGTAATGGATCACTAAGATTAAATATTGGCACCACACTTTACACAGGTAGTCACTAAACACTCCTGCACCATTAGTCTCAGCCACAGCACCACACAAACCATACGAATACCATAATAACCCACACAATAGCTGAACAAAACGTCGGTGCTGCCATCTGTGTGTGTGTCTTCCGTAAAATGACATTTTGTTATGAGAGTGAGACTTGACTTGACTTGACTTGACGTCTGTAGATAAGGTAGAGGGCTATTGCTTGTAATGCTGGGCGGGAGGGACAGGATTAGGATTGGAAGTACTTTGGTGGCAATTTGGGGGAGGGGGGATTGGTTTAGGGTCAAGGAGAAGAGGGAGGAAATGTGAAGGAAAGTAAGAGATTGACAGTCTCCGGGCTCAACCAGATATGCTGAGGTTATAATAATTATACTTGAACTTACATCTTGCGTGATTAGGTTCTAGCTCTCAAGCCTTTTTCATTTAGTTAAAAATGTTTATTTTTGCAGTAGCCATTGTTCCAAGGAAGGGGTGACGACCTCTAGCCAGGTTCCTGTGGAGCTGGCTGAGCAACGTATCTTTTGTTTTAATAGGAGTGGAAGGAAGGGGCAAGAAGACAAGTGTTGGAGAGGCCAAGGATAGTGTCCTTTGGTCACCAAGGCAACGATGTTCGTAACATTGCCGTCAACATGTTAAATAAAAGATGTCAGCATTGTTGGAAAAAAAAAGTGAAATAATCACATAGTCCACACCAGTCAGTTTACTTGACATATTTCGTTGACGACAATATTCCCGTCTAATTTTACAAACATTAACCTGTAGTTTTCATAATATTGCTGATACACAGTTGACACACGCGTTACCTACAATGTTACATTAGTTTACATTCGCCTTCAGATATCAGGGAAAGTCTTTGAAAAAAAAAATGGGTCCACACTTAATTACGTCTATGAGAGCTTACTGAACCAATGTGTATATCTATATAGTAGACCGGCCACAATTCAAAAATTTACTTTGAACGGTGTTTTTGTTAATAGCTGGGACCAATGCTAAATCAGGGTATCTGTGGGTGAGGAATAAAATGCAGGTGGCTGCCGCTTTTGCTTTTGAAGGTCATTTTCGAGGACAAATTGTTAAAAAAAAATTAATTTTAATTTTTAAAATATTGTTCTCGGGTAATTGGTTTGACAAAATGTTTCATTTTGCTACAATTAGTGATAAAATAGTATGATGACACGCTTATTCCATCCAAATTACCAACTCAAGGTCAAATCCAAGTTCAAATATTTGGGATTTTTTTATTTTAATTGGTGAAAAAACAAAAAAAAATGAGGAAGTCTGTTCGTTAAAACAATTTATTTTAACATGGTTCGTGCCTAATAAGTTTGATGGCATGTATTAAGTACTCACAGTAACAGAATTATCACAACTAAATCACAAAGCAGTAAATATGGCCCCATAACTATTAACATCTACAATTTCAGGTTTCTTGGTGAACTGTACCTAAATGCTGCACTGACTGTTACAATTCTGTGGATTGCAATCACTTAAGAAAGAGTTATTAACTCCTTACAGCATATTCTAGCCTCTCGATTTCAGCCCGGAAGAGAGATATCGATCTACTGTCCAGCTGGGTTTACAGCAATCGTTGTTGTCACAACCACAAACTGTCGTACACTTTATCCTTTTTCCGAGGCAATTACGCCTAGCTGTCTTGCATTTTTTTCTTGCAACCAGGCTGGCTTCAGGGATTACAGGAAGTCTCATCCACACTGGTAGGAGTCTCCTATCTTCTAACATCAAGGCTGAAGTGTCCACCGGATCTTCAACATCTACTTTGTCTTTGTTAGCCTGGAGCCATATTTTGGCCTGATAGTTTACCCGCTTGGAGCTCCATGGCATCCTTTGTCGGTGGGAGCATTCCCAAAATCTTCTTAGCCTTCCCAAAAAGGTGAACTCTGGCCTCATCAATTGTGTGTTGCTCCGGGATACCATACAAATGACACACAAACTTCTCAACATCTGCAATATCCCCATCTCGACCAATGGCATGCAGCAGGAGTAGGTGGTCACTGAACACCTTCCAACACTTAGTTTCCCCATGACCATTGAAGGACGAGACTAGTTGTCCCTGACTGGATGTGACAAAGTCTTGAGTACATCGAGCACGGGGTAACATTTTCGGTTCTTGGCCGTTGCGCACAGCATCCACACTTCAGAGACCTTGGTGCAAACAAAGTGAATTAGCAACACCATTAAATCAGTGTCTCTGCACACTACCAGTATTCGTTTATAGCCCTGGGACGCTGCATCACGTGAGTGAAGGATGAGCCTGGTGTCCGCCTCTTCATGGTTGCTATGCAGTGGAACGTCATGTCGCCTGGTTAACCGTATTTCAGTGGCTTCAGAGAAGTCATCCTGTCACCAGCTCAAATATTTCTGGAAGATCTCTGCCCTTCTCAGAGATAATGTTACAGAAGCAAGGCTAGGTCAGTCTTGTTTGTATCCAAGGCCATAAAGTTTTCCCATACTTCAGGCAGTGGAACTTGTGGGCCATCAGTGGCTTTCTGATTCGGTTTCTTCTTGCTTGCACGCTTTGTCCTGGTAACTGCTTTGATCCCTCCATCCCCTGCGTACCGCTCAAAGATGACATCAATTCTTGTTGTTAGTTCCTTGAAATAACTCGTCACAGCCTTGAAGAACATTTCAGCATAGTCGTCGAATGTCCGACAGCCGCCAGGTTTGCCAAGAGCTTGGATTAGTGCGTGGCCATCTATCGTCACACAGGTCTTCAGATCAGAAGTTGGAACCTCTTAGCTTATGGTCTGCTGAGCCATCAGGATGTTCATCAGCTCAGAGGACGATGTCGAATTCATTTAATCTCCCCTCCTCCCTTCGCCAGACTAAATGGGATTGGGAACAGTTCATGCTTCAAGGCGTTGACCATCTCCACCATGCGACCTGCGATCACAGCATTCAGGAGCCACTGTAGTAGCTTTCTGTCAGCTTTGATGGTCTTCTGCATGTTCTGCTTGGTGGAAACTGTAGCCTTGTACACATCAGCGAAGGTTTTCGACCGATGTTTCTTTATCGTTTCATGGAAGCCTACTGTCTGTTCATTCAGTTTCTCCTTCGTGTAGCCGATTACATGCTGCTTTCCTCGATCCTGAGCTGTCAGCAGGTTCTCCACAACATCTCTGGGTGCAGTGTCTTTGGTTGTCAGTGAAACAAGTGGGATGTTACTGGCTGTGTCTGTATCTCCTACTTCACTCACGTGAACGCTGAAGACGTCAAACTGCTTTAACTGCTGAATAACCTTCATGACATCATGAGCGCCACGCGTAGTGCGAGAAGACAGACTGTTAACCCGAATGAAGGTGGCTTCCTGCACTTTTTGTGGTCGCCGATGCACCCATGGTCTGCTGCTGACTTCGCAGCCTTTTGAGTTTGCCTTCAGAGGTGAAAAAAGAGTAGCATGATTTATTCCACTTGAGTTCCAATGCACTGAAACCATCCTTGGAATGTCTTTCCAACCTTTGTAAAACATCAAGATAGTTGTCATGGGTTGCGTTAGGCTTACCCACGCAACCAACTCTAAAGTTTGTTTTACTAGAGATAAGGCACCCGGCGAGCCATGACTGCGACATACATTTTCCGTTAGTGGTAAGTTAGCCAGCCTATAGGGGAAGGCCAGTGAGACTGTGTTGTACTGTTCATTGCCTCGCACCCCAAAACCTCATTTTAAGTAGTATCCCCGAGGCCATGGGTTAGTTAAGACGTCGTCCCCATCCTCTCCCTCCTGAAGGGAGCGGGACACCACAAAGAGTCCTCCACCGCCACTCCGTCCTGTGGACCGTCGTCGACACGAGATTAAGTGTGTTAACCTAGGTTCGTTATCCCCATGGAAATATCACGTGTGGATGCCTGGTTGCGACAAGAGCAATCCAGGCTGGCCTATCAAACCTACAGTAAATGGTTAATCAATTCACGCTTACAGAGTTCTCCTGCACGACACCCGTCTACAGTGACCGTAATCGAC
Organism: Homarus americanus; assembly: GCF_018991925.1. Taxonomy (NCBI): domain Eukaryota; kingdom Metazoa; phylum Arthropoda; class Malacostraca; order Decapoda; family Nephropidae; genus Homarus; species Homarus americanus. The sequence continues at coordinate 13,011,516 of NW_024737042.1, forward strand.
ACGAGACTAAGTGTGTCAACCTAGGTTTGTTATTCCCTGGAAATATCACGTGTGGAAGCCTGGTTGCGACAAAAGCAATCCAGGCTAGTCTATTGCGCCTAAGTGGTTAATCCTAGTCACGCTTACCAGTTCTCCTTGCCGTGACAACCGTCTACAGTGACTGTCAGTGACGCGAGACTGTGTGTGGTAACCCAAGAGTACCTTTTTGTTGTTATTTCCCGTGGAAAGAAGTTCTTGTGCGGAAGCCTGGTTGCAACAAGAGCAGTAAATGTATCACTTGAATAATTAAGGCTCTATGAAGTCATACCCATAGTAGAGTAATCACATGTGTCCCCAAGTTGAAAATTCCCTCTTTTAGAAGATTAATTTTTTACATAGTGAACGTGAGTGACTCATATATCCATGCAAATTGTAAATCATTGTAAGAAAGCTTGAAAAATAAATGTAAGTGCAATTATCTGCCCGCATCTTTGATCCTATCTTATTATTACTAAAGGTAATGACTGATTGGTTATGACAAAGTATAACCAATAACTTAGATGAATGTTGGAAATTAATGAAACTCATTACATCATCATTTATCAAGTATAAATCATGGAATGTCGGGTGGTGGAGTGAATTTCTACGTAGATACACCATAATCTCCTGTAAGTAACCAGTGTGAAGGTATCGAACTCTACGGTAAGAAATATAAGAAACACAATATATTATAATCTTTATATAATATAATCCACACTTAGACCACTACGAGGAAAAACCATGACAATAGTAAGTATAATCGCACACAGCGTGACTGGGTTGATGGGGGAGTTAATCAAAGTCGTCCAGTATTACACGACAATATTTATTAGTCAATACCTGGAAATATATGTCCCACCGTCAATTGTGAGTACTAAACACACAAACAGTACCTATATTTGGCGTATATTCAACCACAACACGACATTAATTAATTTTCTAAATAGGGCTTAATCATACACAATAAAAGTACTAAAAAAACTCACTAGTGACGGCCTGAACTGGAGTCATGTGTGAGTACAGATAGCAGACGATTATGGGTGAGTTATCACCGCACTGGACACAGAGAGTAGCGTCCACCCACATCTTGTTTGACATCTTAATACCACTTATCTAAGGTGGGTTCCTGCTACATATTAACAAAAAACGCCGGTAATATTATTCGAGAGGACTTTTCTCTCTTTGGTCGGCCTACTAATATATACAAGATATATTCTGTGTGTTTGTGTGTGTGTGTGTGTGTGTGTGTGTGTGTGTGTGTGTGTGTGTGTGTGTGTTCCTTATGCAATGCCACAAATTTGATGACAGAGCTGAAATTTGGTAGGTAGGTGTGAGTGGTGTAAGGGATGTCCCTCTACCCGGCCAACGACCGGTATAGCTCAGTTACTATATACACATAATGGACATAACTCTCTTCAGCTGTGTCCAGAGAATATTGAACGTGACTGTACATCAGAGTGGGTCGTTCTAGGTCAATAGATAAAATTAGATCCATGAAAATCATACCTGGGTGAACTATGATTTGACCACCAGTATTGTATGTGACGTCATGAACGATGTTGTAGGTTATTCTTGACAAGTTTTATTCTCTCTTGTATATTTGTCTCTGTTAAGTAATAATTCATCAACATATAAAGGTTAATGTATCTTATACCTCACAAGATATAAAAAACTGGATGAAAAGTTACTTATATCCAGGGCCGGCTCTTGCTTCTGAGGGGCCCTGTGCAAGATAATGGTTGGGGCCCCCATTCCTGACACAACCCTCCCATTGTGCCCGGTCCCTCACCCACATACACTGTATTCCTGATTTTCTGAAAACATTATCTTGATAAAAGATAAATCAGGAATGTAAATCAGTATCAGTTGCCAGATTTTTATAGATACAAAACCGCCAAAGCCCAGACTTACTGCCACCAGATGGCTGAAACACACACGCCAGCAATTTTGAGATGCGTACGCCACACGACACATCAAAATTTAAATACGAATCCTATTAAACAAAAAATTTATTGTATTCAGGGAGGGGGTCTCCTAAGTGGTGACGGCCCTGTGCAGCCGCACAGACTGTACATAGATGGCGCCGCCCTGCCATCATAGTTAAAGACGCCACTCATAGGAATTACGTACAACTGTATACGTACAAGTTGTTATTAATTTCAACTGAAACAATAATGGTTATAACGCCCAACTAATGACGTTACAGAGATTTCAAAAACATGTTAACAGACGTTGTTTAATAATACAATATGTGTGATCAATCAATGCAGCATGTGTGATCTATTAATACAACATGAGTCATCTATTAATACAACATGAGTCATCTATTAATACAACATGAGTCATATGTTAACACAAACGTATTTAGTCACATCACAGTTCAAAAAGTAAAAATTTCAATGATAACCAATTTAATTAGTAAGTAATTACGTCGAGGCACTATCTGCTTCAGGAACAACAAATACTCTCGTTCACTATCTGTATAAAGAACAAATATAAAATACTAAATAACAAAGAATAATAAGATACTGAAGAACGACAACTCAAATAAAATATGAGTAAACAAGAATACAGAACAGGTGAACGGTTTTAAGTCAATTTATATTCACGAAACACATATTGAAGGAACAGTTCGGTGTTTTGTTAAGTGTCTACTATAAAATTTACTAAAAGGATAATCATAATTTACCTTTGTACTTGGTTAATGGAACATAAAGAATGAATCCGAAATATCTGCAAGTATGTGTTGTTGTTGTTTCTTGTCTTCGTATTTTTCTTTCTGTCACCTATTCATTTATTATCTAGATCATTTATCCATCCATCTATTACCTTCTCTCGCAATCATCCATCCATCCATCCATCAACTCACTATAACGTAGCTGCATGTGTGTAAGAGTGTGTGTGTGTGTGTGTGTGTGTGTGTGTGTGTGTGTGCGTGTGTGTAAGAACAGGATCACATTACATGCGTTTTTTCAAAACAAAATTTATGACCGCCCCGTAATGGGAAAACTGTCATTTTATAATAACAGTGTGAAGAAACATACACCAGTGCCTTAGTTTGCCCATGAGAATGTTTAAGGTATGTTGAACTTTGACCTTAAAGGGTGGAGTTTACATTTAGCCAGTGACAGCCCAGAATTAACCTATACAGGAGTTGATAAGGGGTGTATTTATTGAGTCTAAGGAACGCCCAACAAAATACACAGTCAGCCGAACTTATAAGAGACTGTCAGATCCAGAGATTCGGATAAAGATTTTTTAAGACTTATACCATTCAGATAGCCGTCAGTCTCCACCCATCTCCCCTTATTAGAGAAACTTAACCACGAGTCTTGGTTTTCCATGTAGCAAATATCCTAATTCGTTTCATAACGATAATAATGCCTCTGTGTGTGTGTGTGTGTGTGTGTGTGTGTGTGTGTGTGTGTGTGTGTGTGTGTGTGTGTGTGTGTGTGTGTCCCTCAATTGTGAGTATTTTATTTGCTAAATGTCATGCACCAGTGTTTAATAACGAAGTAAATACATTGTGCTAACCTTCTATTACCGCCCCATACCTCCCACTATTTTGTCCTCTTCCTCTCAACCTCCCCCTATTCCAGGCGAGGTCAATATAGTCAACCCACGAGGTCCTTGCTTACCACCTCTAACACTTCACTGCCCTCGCTCTGTCCTGTTTCAATTCTCCATCACTGAAATACTTGAAGTAACTTAAAGTCAAAGAACAGTTGAAGTTGGTATAATATCATATGAGTGATGTAAATAAGAAAAAGTATAGAAAATAAAATGTTAAATGACACACTTAAAATAAAGTATTTAGAAAGTAGTGAAAATATTAAGAAAAATAATAAGAAAGTAGAATACGGACTTGAAAATTAACAATAAGGAATGAATGACCAAGATACATTATACAGTTCTCTATAAAAGATATAAATATTTTTCCATTCTTTCCTTTGCTGTTGATAATGATTATTTAAATTAGGCATATTCAGTAAATAGTCTCTTAATTAGGTTGATTTCCAATTTTGCTATAAACCTTCGAGAATATTATGTTGGTGTGTCATATACTGTGGCAGATTGGGAGTCACTTCAGCAGCCAACATTCGCACTAATACTAATATAGTCTACTTTTCGTATTTGCCCACTGGAGATTCCTTCGGTCCGACAAAGTATTAAATTTCTCGAGAAGTTTAAACCTTAACATTATTTCTCATAATTTAGATATGAAGTGTTTATTCAAATGTTCATTATATATTAGGAACCTTTAATATGGTGTTATTCCGGTAAATAATAAAATAAGGAGGAGGTGGGAATGATGCCATCCATCAGGGACCAGAACGGACCAGGAACCATTGACTGGAAATAGAGCCAGGGATGGTGGGACGGACCACTCCACGTGTCAGGAATTGTGACTCAGAGGCTGACAATGGTCGGATATTTTGTTTTTAGATGAACTAAAAAATTAGTATGTAAAAGATGTTCAAATATAATAACATTATCACTCATATTCGTTGACAATATCTGGTTTTTATATAAAACAAAACCTAGTTTCTATATAACAAAAACACCTAGTTTCTATATAACAAAAACACATAGTTTCTATACAGCAACAAAACCTAGTTTCTGTATAACAACAACACCTAGTTTCTATATAACAACAAAACCTAGTTTCTATATAACAACAACACCTAGTTTCTATATAACAAAAACACATAGTTTCTATACAGCAACAAAACCTAGTTTCTGTATAACAACAACACCTAGTTTCTATATAACAACAAAACCTAGTTTCTATATAACAACAACACCTAGTTTCTATATAACAAAAACACATAGTTTCTATACAGCAACAAAACCTAGTTTCTGTATAACAACAACACCTAGTTTCTATATAACAACAAAACCTAGTTTCTATATAACAACAACACCTAGTTTCTATATAACAAAAACACATAGTTTCTATACAGCAACAAAACCTAGTTTCTGTATAACAACAACACCTAGTTTCTATATAACAACAAAACCTAGTTTCTATATAACAACAACACCTAGTTTCTATATAACAACAAAACCTAGTTTCTATATAACAACAACACCTACTATATAACAACACCCTAGTTTCTATATAACAACAACACCTAGTTTCTATATAACAACAACACCTAGTTTCTATATAACAACAAAACCTAGTTTCTATATAACAACAACACCTAGTTTCTATATAACAACAACACCTAGTTTCTATATAACAACAACACCTAGTTTCTATATAACAACAAAACCTAGTTTCTATATAACAACAACACCTAGTTTCTATATAACAACAACACCTAGTTTCTATATAACAACAAAACCTAGTTTCTATATATCAACAACACCTAGTTTCTAAACAACAACACCTAGTTTCTATATAACAACAACACCTAGTTTCTATATAACAACAAAACCTAGTTTTTATATAACAACAAAACCTAGTTTCTATATATCAACAACACCTAGTTTCTATATAACAACAAAACCTAGTTTCTATATAACAACAAAACCTAGTTTCTATATAACAACAAAACCTAGTTTCTATATAACAACAACACCTAGTTTCTAAACAACAACACCTAGTTTCTATATAACAACAACACCTAGTTTCTATATAACAACAAAACCTAGTTTCTATATAACAACAACACCTAGTTTCTATATAACAACAAAACCTAGTTTCTATATAACAACAACACCTAGTTTCTATATAACAAAAACACATAGTTTCTATACAGCAACAAAACCTAGTTTCTGTATAACAACAACACCTAGTTTCTATATAACAACAAAACCTAGTTTCTATATAACAACAACACCTAGTTTCTATATAACAAAAACACATAGTTTCTATACAGCAACAAAACCTAGTTTCTGTATAACAACAACACCTAGTTTCTATATAACAACAAAACCTAGTTTCTATATAACAACAACACCTAGTTTCTATATAACAAAAACACATAGTTTCTATACAGCAACAAAACCTAGTTTCTGTATAACAACAACACCTAGTTTCTATATAACAACAAAACCTAGTTTCTATATAACAACAACACCTAGTTTCTATATAACAAAAACACATAGTTTCTATACAGCAACAAAACCTAGTTTCTGTATAACAACAACACCTAGTTTCTATATAACAACAAAACCTAGTTTCTATATAACAACAACACCTAGTTTCTATATAACAACAAAACCTAGTTTCTATATAACAACAACACCTAGTTTCTATATAACAACAACACCTAGTTTCTATATAACAACAACACCTAGTTTCTATATAACAACAAAACCTAGTTTCTATATAACAACAACACCTAGTTTCTATATAAACAAATAACGCAGGTTTCTATATAACAACAACACCTAGTTTCTACATACAACAACAAACACCTGCTTCTGCATAACAACAACACCTAGTTTCTATATAACAACAACACCTAGTTTCTATATAACAACAAAACCTAGTTTCTATATAACAACAAAACCTAGTTTCTCTATATCAACAACACCTAGTTTCTATATAACAACAACACCTGGTTTATATATAACACAACACCTAGTTTCTAAACAACAACACCTAGTTTCTATATAACAACAACACCTAGTTTCTATATAACAACAAAACCTAGTTTCTATATATCAACAACACCTAGTTTCTATATAACAACAAAACCTAGTTTCTATATATCAACAACACCTAGTTTTTATATAACAACAAAACCTAGTTTCTCTATATCAACAACACCTAGTTTCTATATATCAACAACACCTAGTTTCTATATAACAGCAAAACCTAGTTTCTATATATCAACAACACCTAGTTTCTATATAACAACAAAACCTAGTTTCTATATAACAACAAAACCTAGTTTCTATATAACAACAAAACCTAGTTTCTATAACAACAAAACCTAGTTTCTCTATATCAACAACACCTAGTTTCTATATAACAACAACACCTAGTTTCTATATATCAACAACACCTAGTTTCTATATAACAACAAAACCTAGTTTCTATATAACAACAACACCTAGTTTCTATATAACAACAAAACCTAGTTTTTATATAACAACAACACCTAGTTTCTATATAACAACAACACCTAGTTTCTATATAACAACAACACCTAGTTTCTATATAACAACAAAACCTAGTTTCTATATAACAACAACACCTAGTTTCTATATAACAACAACACCTAGTTTCTATATAACAACAACACCTAGTTTCTATATAACAACAAAACCTAGTTTCTATATAACAACAACACCTAGTTTCTATATAACAACAACACCTAGTTTCTATATAACAACAAAACCTAGTTTCTATATATCAACAACACCTAGTTTCTAAACAACAACACCTAGTTTCTATATAACAACAACACCTAGTTTCTATATAACAACAAAACCTAGTTTCTATATAACAACAAAACCTAGTTTCTATATATCAACAACACCTAGTTTCTATATAACAACAAAACCTAGTTTCTATATAACAACAAAACCTAGTTTCTCTATATCAACAACACCTAGTTTCTATATAACAACAACACCTGGTTTATATATAACACAACACCTAGTTTCTAAACAACAACACCTAGTTTCTATATAACAACAACACCTAGTTTCTATATAACAACAAAACCTAGTTTCTATATATCAACAACACCTAGTTTCTATATAACAACAAAACCTAGTTTCTATATATCAACAACACCTGGTTTATATATAACACAACACCTAGTTTCTATATATCAACAACACCTAGTTTCTATATAACAACAAAACCTAGTTTCTATATAACAACAAAACCTAGTTTCTATATATCAACAACACCTGGTTTATATATAACACAACACCTAGTTTCTATATAACAACAACACCTAGTTTCTATATAACAACAAAACCTAGTTTCTATATAACAACAAAACCTAGTTTCTCTATATCAACAACACCTAGTTTCTATATAACAACAACACCTAGTTTCTATATATCAACAACACCTAGTTTCTATATAACAACAAAACCTAGTTTCTATATAACAACAACACCTAGTTTCTATATAACAACAAAACCTAGTTTTTATATAACAACAACACCTAGTTTCTATATAACAACAACACCTAGTTTCTATATAACAACAACACCTAGTTTCTATATAACAACAAAACCTAGTTTCTATATAACAACAACACCTAGTTTCTATATAACAACAACACCTAGTTTCTATATAACAACAACACCTAGTTTCTATATAACAACAAAACCTAGTTTCTATATAACAACAACACCTAGTTTCTATATAACAACAACACCTAGTTTCTATATAACAACAAAACCTAGTTTCTATATATCAACAACACCTAGTTTCTAAACAACAACACCTAGTTTCTATATAACAACAACACCTAGTTTCTATATAACAACAAAACCTAGTTTTTATATAACAACAAAACCTAGTTTCTATATATCAACAACACCTAGTTTCTATATAACAACAAAACCTAGTTTCTATATAACAACAAAACCTAGTTTCTATATAACAACAAAACCTAGTTTCTATATAACAACAACACCTAGTTTCTAAACAACAACACCTAGTTTCTATATAACAACAACACCTAGTTTCTATATAACAACAAAACCTAGTTTCTATATAACAACAACACCTAGTTTCTATATAACAACAAAACTATATATCAACAACACCTAGTTTCTATATATCAACAACACCTAGTTTCTATATAACAACAAAACCTAGTTTCTATATATCAACAACACCTAGTTTCTATATAACAACAAAACCTAGTTTCTATATATCAACAACACCTAGTTTATATATATACAACACCTAGTTTCTATATATAAACAACACCTAGTTTCTATATATCAACAACACCTAGTTTCTATATAACAACAAAACCTAGTTTCTATATATCAACAACACCTAGTTTCTATATAACAACAAAACCTAGTTTCTATATATCAACAACACCTAGTTTATATATATACAACACCTAGTTTCTATATATAAACAACACCTAGTTTCTATATATCAACAACACCTAGTTTCTATATAACAACAAAACCTAGTTTCTATATATCAACAACACCTAGTTTCTATATAACAACAAAACCTAGTTTCTATATATCAACAACACCTAGTTTATATATATACAACACCTAGTTTCTATATATAAACAACACCTAGTTTCTATATATCAACAACACCTAGTTTCTATATAACAACAAAACCTAGTTTCTATATATCAACAACACCTAGTTTCTATATAACAACAAAACCTAGTTTCTATATATCAACAACACCTGGTTTATATATAAACAACACCTAGTTTCTATATAACAACACCTACAGTAGATTCTTATAACGACAAAACCTAGATTCTTTATAATAACACCTAGTTTCTATAGCCTATAAGAAAATCTAGTTTCTAATATATATATATATATATATATATATATATATATATATATATATATATATATATATATATATATATATATATATATATATATATATATATATATATATATATATATAAGAACATCTAGTTTCTATTAATCAACATCAGCACCGCTATATAACAACACTATCTATATGTTCACACATTACTTTCTCATAATCATTTACACTCGTGTATACCTTCAGTACCTACTATATCATCAATCCTTCGCCTCGCATTCTTCATCCTCTCTCACCAACATCCTGAACACACAATAAACTTCTTTATGTATATAATAACTAAACACTCCACTGGGATATATAGCCTACTTACATATACTGATATCAAGTGATATTATGTACACTTCAATATTAATCGATTTTAACCTATAGTAAACTATTTTATTATTTTCCTTATATGGAAATCAAATGAGACTCACACGACACGACAGCAGAACATTTATCTGTTTATATATATATATATATATATATATATATATATATATATATATATATATATATATATATATATATATATATATATATATATGAGTATGGTCTCTCTCTCTCTCTCTCTCTCTCTCTCTCTCTCTCATAGGTTCATGTGACACGCACGCACGCACGCACGCACGCATCATCATCATCATATTAGTAAAATCATTCTCGGCAAAGACACATAAAGACACATTACCTTGTTCCCTCTCAATGTGTCCTCGTCCTGACACCTTGCTCCCTGGGTCCCACATAAGAGGAGCGCCCTACAAGTCTCACCCCCTCCATTTAGTGAGATACAGACAAGTGTGGCTGATGGAGACGTGTGTAGAGGAGACTCCCAGTTACAGTTCTCTGCTTCCCTCCAGTAGTACATAGTGACATGATTTAATGAATCTACTAATCTGAGGTGTGATATTATCTTAGAATGTTTAAGTTTTTAGATTAAAAATCCCTTCAAGAAAAGTTTAAAATAATCTAGGATAAGAAACTCTATATCTTCTTCAGGCTTCCTTAATACTTTCCTCCCATGAGTTACCCAAAAGAAACTAAACATCCACGAAGCTTCAGACGGCTTTGAATACACTTTCATTAACATTGGAGTTTTACCGAAGAACAAGAACTAGTTTAGTAAAATGGGACCTCGAGAAAAGAGTCACGTAATTAATTCTAAGTTTCGCCTTTTCTCTCAGTGAATAAATTGAGTCTTATTGAATTTAAAGAATTTTGTATATCCTTTATAAGACTTCAAGACTAATGGATGAATTGTTTATTAAATCCTCTTTGATGCCTTTCTTGGCTGTAAATATGACGATATCTCTGTTATAAATTGTGGCGCGTTTCTTGGTATAAGGATTCTTTGTGAGAAGTTGTGTAAGATTGATTATTAATATTCTCGGCTTCGCTTAATTATTTTATTCTCACTTTACACCCACATGCACGAGAGAGAGAGAGAGAGAGAGAGAGAGAGAGAGAGAGAGAGAGAGAGAGAGTGTGTGTGTGTGTGTGTACCCTGTTCGAACCAGGATATTGAGTCCATATCCGCCCCACAAGGTCCTGACCAGCACCTTCCCCTCCCTGCATCGTCTTGGCCCACACCTGTCCGCCCCGCACCAAATCAGTCAAACTAGCTGGTACCCGCCCCGTTCAGCCCCGTCACGCCCCGTGACAAGTAACAAAGTAAATTATTTCCAAGTAATTAAATATACCATACTTTATTAATCCATGACCCAAATATGCATATTATATCTAAGTATTATACACATCTTCAATTTTCTTCCAGCTCATCATCTGACACTCGTAATTCCACCACTGTTAACTCTTATTCTTCACAACGTGTGGCAGTATACACACATAAACTGTAAGATTCCACAAATGGTTGAAATTTGATGACATTCTCGCTGTATACAAGATGCGCCCCAATGTAACCATGGCACCGTTGTATCTACCAAATTTGGGCCTAATTTGTTGCCAGTTGAGGAATGTTACCACAGGTAGGTGCTGCTGCTACCTTCATTTTATTATCACTATTATTATTATTATCATTATCATTATGGACATATCGGTGTGTACTCTGAAGAGATGGTCTGCAGGTAACACTAAATATATAATGGGTGCCCCTCGAAATCGAGAATGGCTGGCCCTAGGGCCACCTAAGCGTGAATTTGTTTAAGGTGTAGAAGCTGTTGCCAACACAACAACCACACCCTAAGTTAACGAGTTGCTTGACCCAGTGTGAAGATATAGTACGAGAAGACCGGACAACTCGCCAACTACACTGGCTAACCATTACCCCGGAACACGATTTGCAAATCGATTAACATCCAGGTTCCTAATCACTGCTGGGTAGACAGAGGCAAATGGCGTAAATAAACTTGCCCATAGTTTCACCCTACCCGGGGATCGAACCCGGACCCACTTGCTTGCGAGGCGAGCATACTGACTATTACACCACACGTCGCCATGCAGGTAACACTACAGAAGCAAGTTTATCTTCTGTAGAAGCTATTTTATCTGTCAACTAAAGATAAAATGGCGTCTACAGAAGATAAACTTGCTAACTAAACTATACATGAAATCGATGAAAATATATTATGTTCCGTTGTATAAGAGATGGATTACATATGTCTAACAGTGAACAAATTATAAATTGTATGTTGATTGAAAAATGCGAGACAAGGAAGTTGAAGTTTTGTGAAATGTGAATGATGATGGTGATAATGTTCAACTCAAGGAAAATAGATGGTTGTATTGAATATGATGCTTCGGTAATAATACACATCAAGAGCTAAGGCAAAAGTATACATCAAAAAGTTTAAAATAACTTAATATTTTACCAAATCACTGAAAAATTCCCACCATACAACTGCACTCTCCCGTCTGGCTTGTGGTGATGGAGTGAATACTCCGCCATGCCCAGAAGGGAAGCAGGGGGGAAGGGCGAAACAGGGGGTGCGGAAAATATACACAGCTAATAATTACTTTTCAGTCCTTCCAAATCCATTTGAGCCTGTGAGGTGATCCTCCTTTGTACCAAAGTGGGGTTGGAAAACTGACAGTGAAAACCCTTACCCGAGCGATATATATATATATATATATATATATATATATATATATATATATATATATATATATATATATATATATATATATATATATATATATATATATATATATATATATACACACTTCCCCTGCCTGGTCTTCCTCTTAAATGCCACACAATGGAAACACCTAGAAAAAGTGCAAAAGAGGGCATGCAAAATTATTCTCTCCCCTTCCTACTCCACATATCAAGAAGCACTCAACACACAAACCATCTTGGCTCTTTCTGATCATCACCACGACCTCATCTGCAAATTTGGGGAGAAGCTTCTGCACCATCCTCAACGCCGGCTCCTGCTTCCACCCGAGATACCTCGTCTGCGAATTGTTGTTCTACACCACAACCGCATCCAGCCCATACGAGCACGTACTGGTCGCTATAAGAACAGTCCAATCCCAACCATTGTAAGAATTATCAACAACTCGTAATCAACCAGTGTGTTCCCTCCCAGCCAATCTTACTTTTGCAATGTTACTATGTTGAAATTCCCTGCTGTATGACCTTCTCCCCACCAAGTTATTATCATATTTGTATCATTTATGTTACTTGTATAATATTTGCCAATCAAGTGACCTATTTCCCCAATTGTGTAACTGTATATTTTCAGTCTTTTGGCTGCCATGCTCTTTTAATAAATCGTTAATTATATTATTATTATTATTATTATTATTATTATTATTATTATTATTATTATTATTATTATTATTATTATTATTATTACACACAAAGTATAGATACCTAAGTTAACTATTTCGTCAATACTTATTTTTACCTTAAGAAGTGTGGTCTGTTAAATTCTTTTGTGGCCTGCAAAATATTATTGAACCAGACGGCGCGGACTAATGGCTAATGTCCCCCTGAACGACTCCCGTCACGCCTCCTCCATCAGTGTCTACGACCCAATCCTGGAGGCAAAGGATGACATCAAGGAAGCCTTTTATGCTGACCTTGACAGATTGCTAAATGCTGGGGATGAAGGACGAAAGATGAACCATAAAAACACACGAAATGTAAAAGTTTGTAGATCGTCACCAGCTGCGCCAGCTCATCAGTTCCACGAAAACCATCTGCGGCCCTCTCCTCTGCCGTCAGCACATTGGGGTAACAGTTAATTCGGGCTGATAATACATGACGGAAAGTATTACCTATACTGGAACTCGGCTGGGGGGTGGAGTCTTACTCTTCCAGACAGTAATGACTCGAGGGATAGGGTAGCCATGAGGGCCGTACATCCGGTGGAGGCGGGAAGACCTTGAAAGATTGTGGAGGATGTCAAGAGAGACGTGGGTCGAGGTATTGCTGGGGCTTTTCCTTTCGAAGGTGATAGTCATGTTTAGTGAACACCACCTCGAGAAGTTCCACCGTGGTGAGTTGTCTTATAAGTCGGGGAAGCAGGGAGTTGGCAAACATCTGCCACCCTGTACACTATTGACGCCTACAACACACACAAGCACAGCTCCAACACACGGATATACTCACAGTAATACCAGTGACTGTGTCGCTCAATAAGGATCTGGCCAAGGTGAAACTAGTGAGTGAGGCAATCAGTTAATTTAATGTGGCGGGTGAGGATACACCTGAGCAGATATTTTTGACCTTAGATCACTCCGATGGATCAAGTGGAAAATAATCTTTCAGGCGTTTTGAGAAGCTGGTAAAGTGTTCAGTAGTGCTCCGGCCTCCACGTGTACTGATGTTAGACTAGTTTCTCAAAGAGCCACATTGCAGACTGTCAAATGTAACAGTCTATTTTGCCAGAGTATATAACTATTGGTAAGCGGTGGATGATATAGTTGCATGATGGTACAATTAGTAAAGTATTGGTGGATGATATTGTGGTATGGGAAAATGTACTTCAAAGTACCTTCCTTCCTCAATATATTTTTCCCATGATTAAGAAAAAATATTTGAACCTCTATGACATCCTTCCGGAATGTGGTGGTCAGCAATTTCAGAAACTCGTGAAAGATTCCCCTGGTGATCACACATTTTCATGCAGTCTTTCTCCTTCCTCTAAGTTTTTTAAGCTACCTCTCTTGAAGGATAATTTTATTCGGTCAAAAAGTCTCCCAGACTCCCGACTTTCTTTCTTCCTCCCTGGTTCTTAAGTCTCAGGAATCTTATATGAAACCATTTATAGAGTCACCCAGAGAGAGACTCAATTTGGAAACTTTGAAAGGTTATTTTCTCTCAGGGTAAGATGTGCCTAGTTGGGTCGACTCAGGAGTGGAGTGACCTTTGCCCCAAACCCTACTGGGGTGGTCGTGGAACATCACTGGTATTATTGTAGGTTTAGAAGTAAATATGAGGAGAGCGACACATGCCTGCACTAATTAGAGGAGATGGATACGGCAAGAGGTTTTTTGTGTAAATAATAAGAGAGAGGAGACAGTCATATTAACCCATGTGACTATGATGTTGTGACTTCTAAGAGACTGGAGGTTGGGCTCTTAGATCATGTGCAGTTGTATCGGCGGCATCAATTCGCCACTTTGATGGGTATCAGAACAGGAACTGACTGGGGTTAATGGTACTTAAGGGTGTGGTTACTGACGGATCTTTAAGGCCATCTGTCAACAGTTTATATTACCTGATCTTAAAAACCGTGAAACACTTTTTAGATCCGATTTATTGATATTGATGTATATTGATATTGAAACAGATAGTCAATAAAAATAACATTATTGACATGGCTGAGCCAAGTGAGAGCCTGAGCTCTCTCAATGGCACCTGATATCTATTGTACATTTATCTCAAGGAAGTATTATGTTACATTTAATATTATCTGGAACAGAACACGTAACATGGTGTTAGTAAGAACATATCAAAATGTTACCACGATTATAACTTCGTTATTTATTTATTTTATTGTTTTATTTATTTTATTTTTTGTATTATAAGTATATACATATTTTACAGTGGAGTTGATAAACATTAATATGATAAGGGAAGAAAACAAGAGGACAGAAACTGTGAATATCATGTGCTGACGGCAAATATATAATTATTGCAATGTTAATTTTTATCTATCTATTTGCCAATATATGATATTATAATGGTTTTGGTGGTACAATCAAAGTAGGAATATAAAGTAGGTATTACAAAAATATTAATACTTATATAATAGATATTTTTTTATGAGATGATTATTTTAAAGGAAGGGAGCGTAGTGTTTGCTCGGATAGGTGGGGGTAAGTTGTTCCACACCTTCACACCGTGATATTTTATAGAGGTCTGAGACCGAGAGGAGCGCATAGTGGGGGAGAGTCTTATTTGCTCTAGTTGTCTTAAGTTGTATCTCTGATTATTCCGAAACTGGAAATAACTATTGTTAAGCAAGTGATTGACAGATTTTTAAGCAAATAGGGCACAGCAGTAAGTGTTAATATCCTCGAATTTTAACATTTTAAGTTTTGCAAATTGTTCGTTAGTAAGATAAAATAAAAATTCAAGTAGGTCATTGTCCGCACAACTCTTCAGTGTAGTGATCAGGGGAAAAAGTGTTTACTAAACATGAGCAAAATAATCCACCTCTGTATTATCCGAGTCAGATTAAGGGGAATATTCTCCGTCATCTCGTGAATCGGTGACCCTGGTTTGTTATCATGATTTACACTAACGTCCCCGTGTGCGTTTTATTTTTAAAACATTTTCACTCGTAATGGGATTCTTCCTTATTGAAATCATCTATATTGAGTTTATTTTATATTTATATATTTGTTATGTTATTACTGCACTACAACAACTAAGGTCTTTAAGCGCGTAACAAGGTTAGTAATAACACTGTTCTAACATTAAATAAATTATGATAACAATCTTTATATTTATTAATCAATTTAATATTATTACCAAGCGAGACTACGCCTAGAAATCTTTTCCACTAATCACCTCCATTGTTTTAAGATTACTACGGATTCAATCCTAAGTTGACTCCAGTATTGCGACCTTGCCACATACTAGTAAACGTCACCACAGGGGATAAAGGAAATCTTTGAGGCAACTGTACATTTACTTTATGTAGTGTTTCATACAGTGGCCTTCTTCCTCGTCTATATCTTGTCTTCTATTGGGAGTTAAGAAAGTCTGAGTTACACCCGCTGTAAAACCCCTGACTTGTGCCGCCACCCATCTGGCTTGTGTTGCCACCCACCTATCTTGTGCTGCCACCCATCTGTATTGTGCCGCCATTTACTTGTCTTTGTGCCGCGAGTAAAGATCGTCTAATGTTCGTCTCTGACTTTACTTTGACATGTAAATGTTCTGTCTCCATCAACACTGTCAACAACATTTTTGAGCGGGACAACTTCCAGCAGCCTGATTGTGTGCTGTGAGATAATTGGCGGTAGTTTGAGGGAGACGGACGTACGTCATAAAAATTTTCTCCTTTGTCCTGGAACTTGTATTGGTGGTTCAAAGAAAATAATAAAATTCTTTCTTGGGGAGAATTCTATAGCAAAAACTATGATGAATACTGGATATGTCTTGATGGTGTTCAGTGATTGGAAGGAAAGGCAGAAAATGTTGACTAAAACATACAAGGAAGGCGAAAATATCTGAATTCTTAAAGTGGGTAACAGTTTTGTTTTCTTAATGCATAATAGGACATTTTTCATAATATTTAGTACTACATATAACTACATATAGGCTTAGATCTGTGGAAATGTTGAGATGCTTTGGTTTAATGAGACTCCTGTGGTAACTGGTTCTGAGGAGGTATACGAAAATGTAAATGTACATCCCTATAGTGATGTTGAGAGATAGTGAGACCCAGATGATGTTCAGGAAGATAAAGATGATATATAAGTTTAGAAATTTGATATACATCTGAGAAAATAATCTGTTCATACCATTCTATTTATTTCGGTGTAGGACAAGAGGGTAGATATTAATTATACATGTAAGAGTCAATAATCACTTGTACGGTAATCCTAAGGAATTTTATCTATGTGGATTCAAGGGAAATTCTAGAGATATTTTATTGTTTGGAGAACTCTTATTATGGTCTGTACAGATTGTTTAGAACGACTGAGTACTAAGATACGTTATAGCCAGGAAATATATAATGACAGAGATTATAATGTGTTTAAGGGGTGGTGGAGGAGATAGTGTTTAAGGGGTGGTGGAGGAAGTAATGTTTATGGGGCGGAGGAGAAGGTAATGTTTAAGGGTGAGGGAGGAGGCAATGCTTAAGGGGTGGTGGAAAGGGTAATGTTTAAGTGGTGGTGGAAGAGGTAATGTTTAAGGGGTGGTGGAGGAGGTAATGTTTAAGGTGTGGTGGAGGAGGTAATGTTTAAGGGGTGGTGGAAAGGGTAATGTTTAAGTGGTGGTGGAGGGGACAATGTTTAAGGGTGAGGGAGGAGGTAATGCTTAAGGGGTGGTGGAGGAGGTAATGTTTAAGGGGTGGTGGAAGAGGTAATGTTTAAGGGTGAGGGAGGAGGTAATGCTTAAGAGGTGGTGGAGAAGGTAATGTTTAAGGGGTGGTGGAAGAGGTAATGTTTAACGGGTGGTGGAGGAGGTAATGTTTAAGAGGTGGTGGAGGACTCTTAGTGTGGCTTCCTACCATCAGGACGCTATCTTTTGAAGGAATCAACACAGCACAGCAAGGTATAGGCTAATGCTTCGTGAGAGTCGACCTAGATTAACTAGTAATTATAACGGAATTACTCGCTATTAAGACGATAATTAAACATTCATTGGTTCAGAAACTCGTACTGTACCAAAGTGAAATGTGTTTATGTACATTTCATCGAAAATCATCATGTATGGTGATTTTTAACATTTATTGTGGAAAGAATCTTTAGAAAATAAGATTTAAATGATATGGATCTAATCTAACGACTTAAAACGCTCCATCCCCGTTGATATTTGGGGGTAATTTTACACAGACGTCCAAAATGCTCTGGCGTCCAGAGTGTCTTGTTGCTGTGTCTACCTCATTTACATTACACCGATATATTTCGATCAGCTATTTATTGGGAGTCTCTTATTGCATTACGTAAGATACGTATTACTAACATTAGATAATTATAAAAAAATACGAAAACCAAAAATCAGTCATTAAATACGCAGTTATTGTTTGCGTCAGAGAGTGTGATATATCATTTCAAGCAACTCTCCAGACAGGTCTAATTTTAAACAATGATGGGCGAAAATTAATAATTTAGGGCCTACTGAGAAAATCTTTGCTCGCTGGTTCTTCTCTGTTACCAAAAACAAAGCAAAAATCATTGACTTTACTCTATGTTCGGTTCGCCATATTGTACTGATCAAGATATACGGGAACAGTGTGTCAGAAGATGTGTATTTTTGTAGTAGTAGATCTTGGACTTACTAGATACGATTAGGAGACTAAATTTAAAAAAAAAAGTATGTGGGTGTGCTACATCAAGGTCCTCGGTTTGAAAACGAAGAAAGGTGTACAACTTTAAAATGTAGTAAAGAAAGGAAGGAAGGAAGAAAATTTGCCGGAAGGAAAGGTGGGAGACATAGTGAAGAGTGTTATTTCTACTGTACAGTAAAACAAAACAAAAAGGTAAAATCAGTGAGGATTAAAACAAGTTGACATCACTCACATGACAACCCCTTAACCCCTTCGCTACTGGATGTCACTTTTAATAGTTTATTTGGCTAACACTAAACGATTTTATTCAGCACAGAGAGGACCCCTAGCACTCAAGAAGTTAAAACATCTTATTTTGTTAACGATATCTAAACGTTCGCATTACGCCAAACTGAATTACAAATGTAAACATCATAGGTGAACAAAGTATACAAAAGGGTACGATGAAGTTGAACAAAAGTAATCTTGAACACGTTAGAAAATTTAAAGCCTCTAGAAGTGAACAATCACAGAAGAGAAGAGACAATTTAATGTTCGTATTTAAAACAGTTAATACCAACAAGTATAAAATAGTTGAACGAGAATCAGAGAACGATTTAAAATTGGTTAACACCGGTTCACTCTCCGAGCCTTTGTGGGGACTGGTCTTGGTGATGGGGGCTTTCGTGCACACCCCCCCCCCCCCAGAGTGGCTGGGGTCTTAGATTCTCATCGTGTTTCTGAGGACGATCAAAAAGAATCTCACCCATCAGCTCATTGGCTATAGCGGTTGATGACAAGAATGCTGTCGAGAGGAACTGTTTCATTGTGCACACCAAGACCACCTCAAATCTGCTACGGAACACTGCTCGACTCCACTATAACGTGGCCTCGGTAAATCTTGACACCTGGTAGAAGGCGTCTCATGAGTCTGTTCAGTAAGTCTTTGTCTGAGGATGACACAGAGAGTTAGATCTAAGAGGAGAGGTAAATAGGGTGTTGTCTGCTTGTTTATTAACATCCACTTTGTTGGTGATGTGGCTGTTGGAAAATTTAGGTTCCCATGTGTTCTTTCACAAGGGCGGATGTACTTTAATTAAGGTAATGAAGATCTAGATGAGTAGCGTGTTCTAAATCAGATTTAGAACTCACATGTCAGTCTTGGGGAACACCGAACTCAATTGTTTTTGGTGTCATTATTGAACACAAAATACATCAAACAAAAAAAATCGAGAATGGAGGAAGGTTGTTGCCACATTCCTGTACAAAATGGCAGCAAAGAAGATTCGAAAACAGTATAGACTAATTAGCACTTTACAACTTATTCGTAATTAGTTGACAGAAAAAAATTATTACCAGCAGATTCGAAAATAAACGGAATTTAATAAAACAAAAATGGTAGGTTTTAAAAGTAAGTCAGATATCAAATTTCATTGGCAAGGTATCTAGAAAGTATTCAAAAGATGCGATGAATTTGAAGTACAACTCATTTAATGCTCATCAATTATGATAAGGCCTGTGTTAGTGTGTACGGTATCTGTTATGGACGTTTGAAGGAGACAGTCCCTGAAAACTTACACTTGACACTATAAGCCATACAACGATTACAAGGCACGACAAGGTGACTGACTCCATTTCGTCAATACTCTTCATAGCCATGTTTATTATAAGGAAAGAAAATTCATTTCAGAAAATTTATTATAAAAGTCAAAATGCGTTATAGTACCTTGAAGAGCTATATCATATTCTCAAAATCAATAATTCCTTCTGTCCAAACAGTTAAAACATTTGATCGATTTTTACTGCTAATTCTAACGTACATAAAGTATGTCAGACACAGTGTTTACAACAGAAAATGATGCAGAAACACCAAACTACTCACTGAAGCATACAAAGATGTATGCCATGTATATAGCATAGACTCACGGCAGGCATAGTGCATAGAGCCACGGCAGATATAGTGCGTCGACCCACGGCAGGTATAGCGCGTCGACCCTCGGCAGGTATAGCGCGTCGACCCTCGGCAGGTATAGCGCGTCGACCCTCGGCAGGTATAGCGCATTGACTCACGGCAGGTATAGTGCAAGACCACGGCAGGTATAACATCGACCCTCAGGCAGGTATAGCGCGTCGACCCTTGGCAGGTATAGCGCGTCGACCCTCGGCAGGTATAGCACGTCGACCGATAGTAGTGCGACGACCCAGCAGGTATAGCGCGTCGACCCTCAGGCAGGGTATAGCGCATCGACCCTCGGCAGGTATAGCGCGTCGACCCTCGGCAGGTATAGCGCATCGACCCACAGCAGGTATGGTGCGACGACCCACGGCAGGTATAGTGCGTCGACTCACGGCAGGTATATCACATAGACCCGCAGAAAGTATAGTGCGTCGACCCACAGCAGGTATAGCGCATAGACCCACGGCACGTGCAGCGCATAGACCCACGGCAGGTATAGCACACAGACCCACGGCACGTATAGTGCGTCGACCGGGTATATCGCATATACCCACGGCAGGTATAGTGTATAGACCCACGGCAGGCATAGCGCATAGACCCGTAGTAGATATAGTGCGTCGACCCACGGCAGGTATAGCACGGCGACCCAAGGCAGGTATAGTGCGTCGAACCCACGGCATGTATAGAGCGTCGACCCACGGCAGGTATAAAGCGTCGAACCACGGAGGCATAGTGCATCGACTCATAGCTGGTATAGCGCATAGAGCCACGGCAAGTATAGCGCATAGACCCATAGCAGGTATAGAGCATAGAGCCACGGTAAGGTATAGCGCATAGACCCGCGGCAGGTATGGTATAAACCCAAGGTATGTATGGCATATAGACCCATGGTAGGTTATAGCACATAGACCCACAGGAACTGAAATGGTAGTAGACAGGACATACTGTAAGATGAGATCAACAATCAATCATAAAGGACCCAGTGTAAGGCAGGCTACTGAGTGATGAAAGCAAGAAAAGCTACAGTAATTACTTTATTGAAGCATATGTTGAAAGCTTTCAACTAGCGGCAGACTATATGCGGTTTGATGAACACTCGTATATATAATTATATTCACCTTAGGTGCTTGATAACTACTAACATGAAACCTTGGAAATACAATGAAAGAGGATTGCCCTTTGATTTTGTGACACGAGACAGGTGAGGCTGCGGATGATGGATGCCACTCTCTCTCACCTGAATAGGGTGAGAGGTGAGGCTGCGGGTGATGGAGGCCACTCTCTCTCACCTGAATGGGGTGACAGGTGAGGCTGCGGGTTGTGGAAACCATAATAGGATGATAGGCGGCTGGGCCAACCTTCACAAGACCCTAAATTGAGGTGGTCCTTTGATGTGGTCATCAAAAGCACCCGAACACAAGACGAGATGATCCCCCCCCCACGTGAGCTACTGAACCAATGTGTGTCGCACCTGTGTTAGTGAGCTGCTGAGCTGTCGTGTCGCACCTGTGTCAGTGAGCTGCTGGGAGCTGTCGTGTGTCGCACCTGTATCAGTGAGCTACTGGAACTGTCGCGTAAGTCGCACCTGTGTCAGTGAGCTACTGACCTGTCGCGGTGTCGCACCTGTGTCAGTGAGCTACTGAACTGTCGTGTGTCGCACCTGTGTCAGTGTGAGCTGCTGGAGTTGTCGTGTGTCGCACCTGTATCAGTGAGCTACTGAACTGTCGTGTGTCGCACTCTGTGTCAGTGAGCTACCGAACTGTCGTGTCGCACCTGTGTCAGTGAGCTACTGAACTGTCGTGTCGCACCTGTGTCAGCGTGATGCTGGAGCTGTCGTGTCGTACCGGTATCAGTGAGCTGCTGAGTTGTCGTGTGTCGCACCTGTGCCAGTGAGTTGCTGAGCTGTCGTGTGTCGCACCTGTGTCAGTGAGCTGCTGAGCTGTCGTGTCGCACCTGGTATCAGTGGAGCTGCTGAGCTGTCGTGGTATCGCACCTGTGCTGCGAGTTGCTGAGCTGTCGTGTGTCGCACCTGTATCAGTGAGCTACTGAACTGTCGTGTATCGCACCTGTGTCAGTGAGCTACTTTAAACTGTCGTGTGTCGCACCCAGTCGCGAGCCGTTGTCCGTCGCGGTCGCACCTGTAAGCCAGTGAGCTGCTGAGCTGTCGTGTGTCGCACCTGTAAGTCAATGAGCTGCCGGATGTCGGTCGCAGCTGTATCGCAGCCACGAACGTCGTGTAAGTCGCGCCTGTGTCAGTGAGCTACTGAACTGTCGTGTCGCAACTCTGTGTCAGTGAGCTACCGAACTGTCGTGTGTCGTACCTGTGTCAGTGAGCTGCTGAGCTGTCGTGTGTCGCACCTGGTATCAGTGAGCTACTGAACTGTCGTGGCTCGTAATCGCCGTACTGCGAGCTGCTGAGCTTATCGTGTGTCGCACCTGTATCAGTGAGCCGCTGAGCTGTCGTGTGTCGCACCTGTATCAGTGGCTGCCGAGCTGTCGCGTCGCACCCTGCCGAGTTGTCGTGTGTCGCACCTGTATCAGTGAGCTGCTGAGCTGTCGTGTGTCGCACCTGTATCAGTGAGCCATTGAACTGTCGTGTGTCGCACCTGTATCAGCAGCTGCTGAGTTGTCGCAATGCACCTGTATCAGAGAGCTGCTGAGCTGTCGTGTGTCGCACCTGTATCAGAGAGCTGTTGAGCTGTCATGCGTCACACCCAGCCGTGAGCTGCTGGAGCTGTCGTGTGTCGCACCTGTGTCAGTGAGCTGCTGAGCTGTCGTGTGTGGGCATCTGTGTCAGTAGAGCTGCTGAGCTGTCGCAAGTCACCTGTATCAGTGAGCTACGAGCTGTCGTGCGTCGCACCTGTGTCAGTGAGCTGCTGGAACTTTGCCGTGTCGCACCTGTATCAGCGGATGCTGATGTCGTGTGTCGCACCTGGGTATCAGCAGCTGCTGAGCTGTCGTGTCGCACCTGGGTATCAGAGAGCTGCTGAGCGTCGGTGTCGCACCTGTATCAGAGAGCTGCTGAGCTGTCGTGCCACCCTGTATCAGGTAAGCTGTTGAGCTGTCATGCGTCACACCTGTATCAGAGAGAGCTGCTGGAGGTGTGTCGCACCTGTATCAGTGAGCTGCTGAGCTGTCGTGTGTCGCACCTGCTCAGAGAGCTTGGCTGTCGTGTGTCGCACCCGCATCAGTGCGGGAGCTGCTGAGCTGTCGTGTGTCGCACCTGTACCAGTGAGCTGCTGAGTTGTCATGCGTCACACCTGTGTCAGCTGCTGAGCTGTCGTGTGTCGCACCTGTGTCAGTGAGCTACTGAACTGTCGTGTGTCGCACCTGTGTCAGTGAGCTGCTGAACTGTCGTGTCGCACCTGTGTCAGTGAGTTGCTGAGTTGTCGTGCACCTGTGTCAATGAGCTGCTGAGCTGTCGTGTGTCGCAGCTGTATCAGTGAGTTACTGAACTGTCGTGTGTCGCACCTGTGTCAGTGAGCTACTGAACTGTCGTGTGTCGCACCTGTGTCAGTGAGCTACCAACCGTCGTGTGTCGCACCTGTGTCAGTGAGCTGCCGGAGCTGTCGTGTGTCGCACTCTGTAATCAGTGAGCTACTGAACTGTCGTGTGTCGCAATCTCCGTATCAGTGAGCTGCTGAGCTATCGGTGTCGCGCAGTAATCTGTATCAGTGAGCTGTTACGTCGTGTGTCGCACCTGTATCAGTGGGCTGCTGAGCTGTCGTGTGTCGCACCTGTGTCAGTGAGCTGCTGAGCTGTCGTGTGTTTCCACCTGTATCAGTGAGCTGCTGAGCTGTCGTGTCGCACCTGTATCAGTGAGCTACTGAACTGTCGTGTCGCACCCATCAGTGAGCTGCTGAGCTGTCGTGTGTCGCACCTGTATCAGAGAGCTGCTGAGCTGGGTCGTGTCACCTGCATCAGAGAGCCGTTGAGCTGTCATGCGTCACACCTGTGTCAGTGAGCTGCCGAGCTGTCGTGTCGCACCTGTATCAGTGAGCTAATAACCGTCGTGTCGCACCTAAAGTCAGTGAGCTACTGAACTGTCGTGTCGCACTGTGTCAGTGAGCTACTGAACTGTCGCGTGTCGCACCTGTGTCAGTGGAGCTGCTGGAGTTGTCGTGTGTCGTACCTGCATCAGTGAGCTGCTGAGCTGTCGTGTGTCGCACCCAGTCAGTGAGCTGCTGGGAGCTGTCGTGTCGCACCTGTGTCAGTGAGTTGCTGCTGAGCTGTCGTGTGTCGCACCTGTATCAGTGAGCTGCTGAGCTGTCGTGTGTCGCACCTGTGTCAGTGAGCTGCTGGAGCTGTCGTGTGTCGCACCTGCATTGTGTGAGCTACTGAACTGTCGTGTGTCGCACCTGTGTCAGTGAGCTACTGAACTGTCGTGTCGCACCTGTGTCAGTGAGCTGCTGAACTGTCGTGTTTAACCCAGCCAGTAGCCGGGTTGAGGCTGTCGTGTCGCACCTGTGTCAATGAGCTGCTGAGCTGTCGTGGGTGTCGCAGTGCCAGTATCAGTGAGCTACCGAACTGTCGTGTGTCGCACCCGTCAGTGAGCTACTGAACTGCGTGTCGCACCTGTGTCGCGAGCTACTGAACCGTCGTGTCGCACCTGTGTCAGGTGAGCTGCTGAGCTGTCGTGTCGCACCTGTATCAGTGAGCTACTGAACCGTCGTGTGTCGCACCTGTATCAGTGAGCTGCTGAGCTATCGTGTCGCACCTGTATCAGTGAGCTGCTGAGCTGTCGTGTCGCACCTGTATCAGTGGGCTGCTGAGTTGTCGTCGCACCTGTGTCAGTGAGCTGCTGAGCTGTCGTGTGTCGCACCTGCATCAGTGAGCTGCTGAGCTGTCGTGTCGCACTCCATCAGTGAGCTACCGGAACTGTCGCGTGTCGCACCTGCATCAGTGAGCTGCTGAGCTGTCGTACGTCGCACCTGTATCAGAGAGCTGCTGAGCGTCGTGTCGCACCTGTATCAGAGAGCGCGGAGCTGCCGCGTACCGCCACCTGTGTCAGTGAGCCGTTGAGCTGTCGTGTGTCGCACCTGTGTCAGTGAGCCGCTGAGCTGTCGTGTAAGCATCTGTGTCAGTGAGCTGCTGAGCGTCGTGTGTCGCATCTGTATCAGTGAGCTACTGAGCTGTCGTGTCGCACCTGGTGTCAGTGAGCTGCTGAACTGTCGTCGCACCTGTATCAGTGAGCTGCTGAGCTGTCGCGTCGCACCTGTATCAGTGAGCTGCTGAGTCGTCGTGTGTCGCACCCGTATCAGAGAGCTGCTGAGCTGTCGTGTGTCGCACCTGTATCAGAGAGAGCTGCTGAGCTGTCGTGTGTCGCGACCCAGTATCAGAGAGCTGTTGAGCTGTCTTGCGTCACACCTGTATCAGAGAGAGCTGCTGAGCTGTCGTGTGTCGCACCTGTATCAGTGAGCTGCCGAGCTGTCGTGTGTCGCACCCAGACCAGAGAGCTGCTGAGCTGTCGTGTCGCACCTGTATCAGTGAGCTGCTGAGCTGTCGTGGGTGTCGCACCTGTGTCAGTGAGCTGCTGAGCTGTCATGCGTCACACCTGTGTCAGTGAGCTGCCGAGTTGTCGTGTGTCGCACCTGGTGAGCTGCTGAGCTGTCGTGTGGGGGCATCTGTGTCGCGAGCTGCTGAGTTGTCGTGTCGCACCCAGCTCAGTGAGCTGCCGGAGCTGTCGTGTGTCGCATCTGTGCCGGGGTGAGCTGCTGAGCTGTCGTGTGGGCACCTGTGCTGCGAGCTGCTGAGCTGTCGTGTGTCGCATCTGTGTCAGTGAGCTGCTGAGCTGTCGTGTGTGGGGCATCTGTGTCAGTGAGCTGCTGAGCTGTCGCGGTAACATCTGCGTCAGTGAGCCGCTGAGCTGTCGTGTGTGGGCATCTGTGTCAGTGAGCTGTTGAGCGTCTGTGTCGCACTCAGTCAGTGAGCTGCTGAACTGTCGTGTGTCGCACCTGTCAGTGAGCTGCCGAACTGTCGTGTGTCGCACCTGGTGTCAGCAGCTGCTGAGCTGTCGTGCAAGCCGCACCTGTGTCAGTGAGCTGCCGAACTGTCGTGGGATCGCACCTGTGTCAGTGAGCTGCTGAGCTGTCGTGTCGCACCTGTGTCAGTGAGCTGCTGAGCTGTCGTGTGTGGGGCATCTGTGTCAGTGAGCTGCTGAGTTGTCGTGTGTCGCACCTGGTCAGTGAGCTGCTGAGCTGTCGTGTAAGCATCTGTGTCAGTGTGAGCTGCTGAGCTGTCGTGTGTCGCACTGTGCCAGTGAGCTGCTGAACTGTCGTGTGTCGCACCCAGCTCAGTGAGCTGCTGAGCTGTCGTGTGTCGCACCCTGTGTCAGTGAGCTGCTGAGCTGTCGTGTAAGACCTGTGTCAGTGAGCTGCTGAACTGTCGTGTGTCGCACCTGTGTCAGTGAGCTGCTGAGCTGTCGTGCCGCACCTGTGTCAAGTAAGCGGCTGGTATCCGTTGTGTCGCACCTGTGTCAGTGAGCTGCTGAACCGTCGTGTGTCGCACCTCTGTCAGTGAGCTGCTGAACCGTCATGTCGCACCTGTGTCAAGTGCGAGCTGCTGAACTTCGCTTGTGCTCTTCGCATCTGTGCCAGTGAGCTGCTGAACTCTCTTGTCGCACCTGTGTCAGCAAGCTGCCGAACTGTCGTGTTTAAATCTGTGTCAGTGAGCCGTTGAACTGTCGTGTGTCGCACCTGTGTCAGTGAGCTGCTGAACTATCGTGTTGCACCTGTGTCAGTGAGCTGCTGAACTGTCATGTCGCATCTGTGTCAGTGAGCTGCTGAACTCTCTTATGTCGCGCCTGTGTCAGGAGCTGCTGGAGCTGTCGTGTGTCGCACCTGTGCCAGTGAGTCGCTGAACTGTCGTGTGTCGCACCTGGGTGTCAGTGAGCTGCTTGAACTGTCGTGTGTGTCGCACCTGTGTCAGTGAGCTGCTGAATTGTCGTGTCGCACCTGTGCCAGGAGCCAAGCGAGCTGTCGTGTCGCACTTGCGTCAGTGAGCCACTGAACTGTCAAATTAAAGTCAGTGAGCTGCTGAACTGTCGTGTCGCGCCTGTGTCAGTGAGCTGCTGAGCTGTCGTGTGTCGCACCTGTGTCAGTGAGCTGTTGAACTGTCGTGTGTCGCACCTGTGTCAAGCGGAGCTGCTGGCTGTCGTGTCGCACCTGTGTCAGTGAGCTGCTGAACTGTCGCGTCGCACCTGTGTCAGTGAGCTGCTGAGCTTGTCGTGTGTCGCACCTGTGTCAGTGAGCTGCTGAACGTCGTGTGTCGCACCTGGTGCCGCGAGCGTTGAGCGTCGCACCTGTGTCAGTGAGCTGCTGGAGCTGTCGTGCGTCGCACCTGTGCCAGTGAGCTGCTGAGCTGTCGTGTGTCGCACCTGTGTTAAAGAGCTGCTGAACTGTCGTGTGTCGCACCTGTGTCAAGTGAGCTGCTGAGCTGTCGTGTGTCGCACCTGTGTCAGTGAGCTGCTGAGCTGCCGTGGTGTCGCACCTGTGTCAGTGAGCTGAACTGTCGCGTCGCATCTGTGTCAGTGAGCTGCTGAGCTGTCGCGTCGCACCTGTGTCAGTGAGCTGCTGAGCTGTCGTGTGTCGCACTTGTGTCAGTGAGCTGCTGAACTGTCGTGTGTCGCACCTGTGTCAGTGAGCTGCTGGAGCTGTCGTGGTGTCGCACCTGTGTCAAAGAGCGCTGCTGGAATTGTCGTGTGTCGCACCTGTCATCAGTGAGCTGCTGAACTGTCGTGTGTCGCACCTGTGTCAGTGAGCTGCTGAACTGTCGTGTGTCGCACCTGTGTCAGTGAGCTGCTGAGCTGTCGTGCAGTCGCATCTGTGCTGCGAGCTGCTGAACTGTCGTGTGTCGCACCTGTGTCAAGTGAACTACTGAGCTGTCGTGTGTCGCACCTGTGTCAGTGAGTTGCTGAGCTGTCGTGTGTCGCACCTGTGTCAGTGAGCTGCTGAGCTGTCTCGTCGCACCTGTGTCAGTGAGCTGCTGAACTGTCGGTGTCGCACCTGTGTCGGGCGTGAGCTGCTGAGCTGTCGTGTCGCACCTGTGTCAGTGGGTTGAGCTGTCGTGTCGCACCTGTGTCAGTGAGCTGCTGAGCTGTCGTGTGTCGCACCTGCATTGCGAGCTGCTGAACTGTCGTGCGTCGCACCTGTGTCAGTGAGCCGTTGAGCTGTCGTGTCGCACCTGTGTCAGTGGGCTGCTGAACTGTCGTGTGTCGCATCTGTGTCAGTGAGCTGCTGATTGTCGTGTGTCGCACCTGTGTCAGTGGGTTGGCGGAACTGTCGTGTCGCACCTGTGTCAGTGGGGCTGCTGAACTGTCGTGTGTCGCACCTGTGTCAGTGAGCTGCTGAACCTGTCGTGTGTCGCACCTGTGTCGCGAGCTGCTGAACTGTCGTGTCGCACCTGTGTCAGTGAGCTGCTGAACTGTCGTGTCGCACCTGTGTCAGTGAGCTGCTGAACTGTCGTGTGTCGCACCTGCGTCAGTGAGCTACAACCGCCGTGTCGCACCTGTGTCAAGTGAGCTGCTGAGCTGTCGTGTCGCACCTGTGTCAGTGAGCTGCTGGAGTTGTCGCGTCGCACTCTGTGTCAGTGAGCTGCTGAACTGTCGTGTGTCGCACCTGTGTTGGGTGAGCTGCTGAACCGTCGTGGTGTCGCACCTGTGCTCACGAGCCGCTGAACTGTCTTTGTGTCGCATCTGTGTCAGTGAGCTGCTGGAGCTGCTGTCGTGTGTCGCACCTGTGTCAGTGAGCTGCTGAGCTGTCGTGTGTCGCACCTGTGTTGCGAGCTGCTGAGCTGTCGTGTCGCACCTGTGTCAGTGAGCTGAACTGTCGTGTGTCGCACCTGGTGTCACTGGAGCTGGCGGAACTGTCGTGTGTCGCACCTGTGTCAGTGAGCTGCTGAACTGTCGGTGTCGCAATTCCGTTGCATTGCCACTGTCGTGTGTCGCACCTGTGTCACGTGAGCTGCTGAACTGTCTTGTGTGTCGCATCTGTGTCAGTGAGCTGCTGAGCTGTCGCGGTCGCACCTGTAAGTCAGTGAGCTGCTGAGCTGTCGTGTGTCGCACTCTGTGTCAGTGAGCTGCTGAACTGTCGTGTCGCGCAAGTGTCAGTGTTGCGGTGGAGCAGCTGACTTGTGAAAATGAACCGTAAACTGTAAATAAAGGTAAACAAAACACTGGTAGTTAAGTAAAATCAATATGAGATATTTAAAGAATCATCTAGGTACAGAATGTCACATGACGTCAATGATGCTGTTGGAATAATTATGCAGAAAGTGACTTTATTCATATGGTTAAGAAATCGCACTCGAGGAACTAAATCATTATAGTGAAGAGGTTAACATCAGACTCATAATGGTTAAAATTTCTTACTTAGTAATTAAAGGATTTGTATCGTGTTTAGGAGTTAATATTATACTCAAGGGGTTAATGTCTTTCTCAAAGGGTTAATATCTGTTACCATTATTCCCCTCATCTTTTATGGAAAAAATTAAGAAAAAACAACATAAAATGACATACAGTGAAAGGAAAGAAAAGGCCTGATCGAAGTATACGAGTGAGAAGAATTGTTGAGGACAAACATGAGAAGTGTGTGAGTATTGACCGTAGCCTTGATACAGATAAGATGTTTAGTTGATATTTAGAGCATCACTAAAAAGATGATATTAAGATAGAAAAAATATAGAATAAATTGACAGACAAGAAAGATAGATAGATAAGATAGATCGATAGATAGACAAGATAGACAAGATGGATGGGTGGAGAGAGAGCGAAACAGACAGACAGACAGATTAAAACACTTTAACTCCATTATTTTGTAGGTTATTTTATCGCTCTGAGTAAAGCTCAGAGTCATATCTAACAGACATTCACAACACCCAAAAGTTACCTCAAGTGTAGCCTCAGTTTTCTACCTAACTTGCGCCGTGTGTGTACCTGAGAATCTGCCAACTTGCTAAATTAGGGAAAATCTTTATTATACTGAGAAAAAGTTTGCCCAGTTGATAGTGATGAAGTTTACATAATGAAGTAATGCACACGTTGAGGGGAGGGAGGGAGGAGGAGGAGGAAGAAGAAGGAAGAGATGGGGGATGGAGGAAGGAATGGAGGTAGGGAGGGTAGAAATAAATAAAAGATGAAAGGAGGAAGGATGGAAGGAAGAAAGGAAGAAAGAATAGAGGAGGGGAAGGAAGGAAGAAAGAAGAGAGGGAGGGAAGGAAGGAAGGATGGGGAAGAAAAGGAGGGAGGGAAGAACAAAGGCTAACTGATAAAAACACATGCAGGAGAATTGTGGTAAAAATATCAATAAAGTTTTGTCCTGAGAAAAAAAAAGATGAAATAAATAAATTGTGATATCAATTTTATATTTGTAATAACATAATAGAACGTTCATATACCCTGAGTGGTTCTCTAACACATCATTGTTCCCTTCTACACAAGGGATGTCAGGCCCACTCATACCAAAACTCCGGTCACGTCAGTTTATCAGTATCAACACACTTACCTCCAGCTGATCTCAAGGCCTGACTTTGTCCTGATAGTTCCGTCCATCAAGAACTCATAAAACCTACAAAAAAAAAAATTCAGCTAGATTGAACTTTATACTTACTGAACCTGACAGCTAAAGTGTATGTATCGTGTGTCTTACTGAAATTTAAAGAAAGGTGTGAGAGGTTTTTGTTTATACCTGGTTTCTTATAACGGGAGTCACCTAAGAGACGTAGGCTATAATTATCTCCAGTAGCGAATGTCATTATGTTACATCTGTTGGTTAATTGAAGTTAGATATTACTCGTTCATATCGTGTCGACCATTTCGTCCTGGTGAATTGAAAGTAACGTAAAGATAGTTTATAAATTACGATCTGTTTTGATATCTTAATTGTGTTGTGATATCGTTAAACTCATTAATTTACGTTTATTTTGTATATCTTGGTGTGTCGGGAACTTTGGCTTTGTAGGAGTAAAACCACAAACGTTATATTATGAACTAGTGAAAGAAAATTACCATCGATTTAATTCATAAAAATAAATTAGTTAACTTCTGTATAAACGTCTACAAATTTGTGTTTAAAACATTTCATCTAACTCACATATAACCGAGGGAAAATATTTACGGAAGAAAAGGATGATTATAATGGAGTCAAATGTCTGGAAAGTTTATGTGTATATTGTTAAATTCAACCTGGGAGGAGAGTTAATGATGATGATGGTGGAGAGATAATATGATGGGAGAATGTAATGATGGAAGTGGAGGAAAGCTGTGATGATGGTAGGAGAAGAGCTGTGATGATGGTGGTGGAGAAGAGCTGTGATGATGGTGGTGGAGAAGAGCTGTGATGATGGTGGTGGAGAAGAGCTGTGATGATGGTGGTGGAGAAGAGCTGTGATGATGGTGGTGGAGAAGAGCTGTGATGATGGTGGTGGAGAAGAGCTGTGATGATGGTGGTGGAGAAGAGCTGTGATGATGGTGGTGGAGAAGAGCTGTGATGATGGTAGCTGTGATGATGATGGTGGTGTTTGGGAGCTGTGATGGTGGTGTGAGGAGAGTTGTGATGGTGGTGATGAGAGCTGTGATAATGGTGGTGGGGAGGAGAGCTGTGGATGGTGGGATGAGAGCTGGATGATGATGGTGTGGTGGAGGAGAGATGGTGGTGATGAGAGCTGTGATAATGGTGGTGGAGAAGAGCTGTGATGGTGGTGGTGGAGGAGGAGAGCTGTGATGGTGGAGGAGCCAGGATGGTGGTGGGAGGAGCTGTGATGGTGGTGGTGGAGGAGGAGAGCTGTGATGGTGGTGGAGGAGGAGAGCTGTGATGGTGGTGGTGGAGGAGGAGAGCTGGATGGTGGTGGTGGAGGAGGAGAGCTGTGATGGTGGGGTGGAGGGAGATTGTGATGGTGGGTGGAGGAGCCTGTGATTGTGGTGGTGGTGAGGAGAGCTGGATGGTGGTGGTTTGATGGTGGTGGTGAGGAGAGAAGATGGTAGGTGATGATGAGAGTGTGATGGTAGGGTAGAAGAGCTGTGATGGTGGTGGTGGGAGAAGAGTCTGTGATGGTGGTGGTGGTGGAGAGTAGATGTGTTGGTGGTGGTGGTGTGTGATGGGTGGTGGTGGAGAGATGTGGATGGTGGTGGTGGTGGAGGAGAGCTGTGATGGTGGTGGTGGGTGGTGGAGTCTTGATGGTGGTGGTGGAGGAGGAGAGCTGTGATGGTGGTGGTGGTAGAGAGGAGTTTGTGATGGTGTGGTGGTGGAGGAGGAGAGTGTGATGGTGGTGGTGAGGAAGAGCTGTGATGGTGGTGGTGGAGGAGGAGAGCTGTGATGGTGGTGGTGAGGAGGAGAGCGTGATGGTGGTGGTGATGGAGAGAGTGTGATGGTGGTGGTGATGATGATAGCGTGATGGTGGTGGTGAGGAGAGCTGGTGATGGTGGTGGTGGTGGAGAAGGAGCTGTGATGGTGGTGGTGGAGAAGGAGAGGATGGTGGTGTGGTGGAGGAGAGCTGGATAGGGGGAGGAGGAGAGCTGTGATGGTGGTGGTGGAGGAGGAGAGCTGGATGGTGGTGGTGGAGGAGGAGAGCTGTGATGGTGGTGGTGGTGGTGGAGGAGCTTGGAGGTGGTGGTGGGAGAAGAGCTGTGATGGTGGTGGGAGGAGGAGAGCTGTGATGGTGGTGGTGGTGGATGAGAGCTGTGATGATGGTGGTGGTGGATGAGAGCTGTGATGATGGTGGGAGGAGGAGGAGAGCTGTGATTGTGGTGGTGGTGGAGGAGCTGTGATGATGATGATGAAGGAGAGCTGGATGATGGTGGTGGAGGAGGAGAGCTGTGGTGGTGGTGGTGGAGGAGAGCTGTGATGGTGGTGGTGGAGGAGGAGAGCTGTGATGATGATGGTGAAGGAGAGCTGTGATGGTGGTGGTGGAGGAGGAGGAGCTGATGGTGGTGGTGGAGGAGGAGAGCTGTGATGGTGGTGGTGGTGATGAGAGCTGTGATGATGGTGGTGGTGGATGAGCTGTGAGGATGGTAGAGTTGTATGGGTGGAGGAGAGCTGTGATGATGATGATGAGAGGGAGAGCTGGGATGATGGTGGTGGAGGAGGAGCTGTGGGTGGTGGTGGGAGAGTGGATGGTGGGTGGGGTGGAGGGGGAGAGCTGTGATGATGATGGTGAAGGAGAGCTGTGATGGTGGTGGGGGTGGATGAGAGCTGTGATGGTGGAGAGAGCTGTGATGGTGGTGGTGGTGGATGAGAGTTGTGATGATGATGGTGAAGGAGAGCTGTGATGATGGTGGTGAAGGAGAGCTGTGATGGTGGTGGTGGTGGATGAGAGCTGTGATGATGATGGTGAAGGAAAGCTGTGATGATGATTGTGAAGGAGAGCTGTGATGATGGTGGTGAAGGAGAGCTGTGATGGTGGGAGGAGGAGAGCTGTGATGGTGGTGGTGGAGGAGGAGAGCTGTGATGGTGGTGGTGGAGGAGAGCTGTGATGATGATGGTGAAGGAGAGCTGTGATGGTGGTGGTGTGGTGGTGGTGGACGAGAGCTGTGATGATGGGGATGAGGGAGCTGGATGGTGGTGGAGGAGGAGGAGAGCTGTGATGGTGGTGGTGGAGGAGAGCTGTGATGATGGTGGTGGTGGAGGGGAGATGGAGATGATGGTGGAAAAGCATTCACCCCTTCTCCCTCTGATTTTCCCTCAAACTTTTTTAAAGTTTTCGAAGTTTCCCCCAAATTACTTTATTATGTCAGAGGCAGTTGGTGTTTTGAGCCGGCAATAGGGTCACCCTGGCAAGCGAACTCAACTGTTAATTATCTCAATAAAATGTATCTGGGATGATGAGCCGTCCTGTCCTGAATTTTGCTATGTCTAATTCTTTTTAATTTTTGTTTCTTTTCTATTACTAAACCCGGATCATCATAGAAAATTTGAAGTTCTTTACAATAGATGTTTTACCGTTGATTCAAAAGCAGTTAAAATACGCTATAGATTGGGGAAATCTTTCATAAAATACAAAGAGTAAAATGTGGCAGCCAGAGTGAGGGTACGGGGATGGGGTGTGGGGGTGAGGGTTGGGGAGACGCAGCTACTTGTTTCCATGGAAGCATTTTAGGCATTATAAGCAACAAAGTACAGGTCCAGCAGCTGCTGAGGAGTTTCATTCTGGGGAATACACGGCTGGTAGACATGCCGTAGTGAGCGGAACAGGCATTGGGGGAGAACCAGATGTTCAACCATGCATTGGTATTTTGGACAAATATGATCAAGTGGCCTTCCCAGAGTTGGACATTGACATTGAGGAAGCTGATGTGAGACTATTTCCACATACAGTACTTTGCATGCAGTCAATTATGGAGCCACCAGAATTGTTCTGCTTTCCAATGATACGGACATCCTTGTACTTTCACTACACTTTTAGGGTGTTCTAAAGTCGCATGGATTACAAGAACCTTGGATGAGGGCTGGAGTAGGAAATAACGATTTATCCCTATCCACACGTTAGGAACAAGGGTAGGGGAGGATTTGTGCCAGGATCTCACAGCCGTTCACCACTTTACTGGATGTGACATCGTCAGTAATTTTGTGACAAGCTGCTGGCTTGAAAGCTAAGCCTGAAACATATCTTCTTGATTTTGAGAAATATCCTGATAAGATTAACTTTGAGGCTGTAGAGGAATATCTTGTACAGCTGTACAAACTAGGGACTTCATCAAAAACCATGGATGATCTACGTTACTCTCTTCATCATTATAGTAAAAGGACCGTCATTGACTTACCCCCCACAAGTCGTGTCGTAAAAGAACACATTCAATGGGCATTTTTTTGGAACCTTTCTACGGTTGCATTGCTTAGACGGTCGGACACACAATGCCAGGTTGTTTGGCTTTGATTATGAAGATGGTATCATGAAGCCATGTAAATTTCAGATCACTTCCAGGTGACTTTTCTAATGCAAATGTACAACCTGTGCCACTAAGCTTTGTCGTTGTAGACAATTTGAGTATACGTATTATTACATATTGCAGTTGCCAGATGTCTGGAAAAGGTGCAAAAACCTTTTGTGTAAGACCTACTAGTGATGATACATTTAGTTCTGCGTGCAAAGATTATGATGAACGCTTCACTCTTATTGATGACTTCTTGGCCTCAATATTTACTAAAGTTTTTGTGGGAACTAATTGTATGATCATCTAACAGCACCTTTGCTTTATATAAATATTCACCCAAATTAATAACACCAACTTATTCACCAAGTTATTCAACAAGTTATTCAACAAGTGAGTCAACTTGTTGTTGGCGACAAACACTTGGCTTACAACAATCTCAAGGGTTGATTGCAGGTCAGCTGATTAATCAAAACAGCTGGCTCGTTCCCACGCCTCTCAGAGAGAGAGGCCAATAGATTCTCACCACTTGAACAGGAAGTCAGACACGTAACTCAAGTGTTATCTCAAAGCGTTATTCACAACACTTCCCTGGGGATAATTCATAATTTATTCACTCAGATTATATATGTGTCTATAGCTGCTTCTACAATAAACCCCCCAAAACAGCTATAAGTGTTTACACAAACCCAGCCACTTAAAGAGTCCCAGAACTTAATTAAAACAATTAATGTGATACCAAAACAGCTATCACAATCACACTAATTATAAATTCCTCATAAGGCAGCATGAACAAAGTCTTTGACGCCATGATATGTATCCAGAAATGATAAAAATAACAACTACACTCAGTTGACCCCTAATGATTTTGAACTTGACACTGAGGATCAAATGGTGCGCTTTGATCATAAAAAAGTATTTTCTAACTGTTCTTATAATGCTAGTTCCTTAATTTGCCAATTTATTCAAAGATTCAATATTATAACTGCTATGGGTCCAAATGACTGTATTATGGTCATTTTTGGATTTACAGCGAAAATTGTAACTCCTACCAAAGGGTTAACTTGTGCTTTTTGTTATTTGTTTTCAAAAAACTTCCCTATTTGTACATTTTAAGAACTGGTGAGTAAATTGAAAATATTCTAAATTCTACCTTTTCAGATGGTTATTATTTTCAAATTCAATAATTTTCGGCAACCCCTTGACGTAATATATTGACCTCTGGTGACCTTGAAAATCAACCAATAATACTTGTCTTAATTTCATCTCGAAGCAACTATAATAAGCTTCATTTTGACTGGTAATATGCTGAAATATAATGATTTCGTACAGTGTAAGGTCGATTTCAATTTCTCCTACCCCTAATTTGGGGGGACCTCTTGTGCATACAGAACGCCCTCAGCCCCAGGACTATCTTAAGAGCGGGATGTTGTATAGTGTATTACGGAGCTTGAACAACTAAAGGTTTTCAAGTATGTAGTGTAGATTAGTTCAAGCACCAGCCATCAACACTAAAAATAAATAAACATAATTGTAAGTGGTAGAAACGAATAGGGGTATTGTGCTCTCTTCGAGGCTAAGATAAGTAAACAAAATAAAGGTGCGGCTGGTGGGTGCAGGATGAAAATTAATGTTGCGTAAATTTTCATAAAAATACATGTGATCGTATAAAGGCTTTAACTATAGCATACGGTAAAGTGGTTAGGGTAGGGTAGGGTAGGGTAGGGTAGGGTAGGGTAGGGTAGGTTAAGACTATATGGTAAGGTTATGAGAAGGAACTTTTAATAGAAGAAGCAAAGAAGTTCAACAGGTAAAAAAATATATATATATGTTGGTGTTGGTGCGTGCAGTTGAGGATTGAGTGAGTGGTTATGGAGCGTCATTATAGGGTGAAGTCTGTGTGTTTGTCTAATATATTCAAGCTCTTTAATTAATAATCTTGTTCACACAAAAGGACGAGGATAACATTACCTCAAAATAAAAACTATAGCTAAGGAACCTTATAATCTCCAAGCCGTTTTTTACGCCATGTTAACACTTTCTGAACACGCTAGCGAGATTTGTTTATATATTTACTGGGAGTGAGTCGTGTATAGCTGTGCATAAATGACGTCAAGTTAGGATCCTTAAGAGGAAGAAATCTTATAGAGCTGAACCACAATTCTTAATTAGGAGAGAGATGAGGTCAGCAGAGGACATGTCTTCCATAATACCTCGGTCGTTTGTGCTGAGAGAAGAGCCATTATGAGCGGCTCAGAGTGAGATCCTCGGCTGACCGGGACATACAAGGCGACCTTAGGAGGCTGAGTGGTCAATTTGTTGGATTTAAAGAGAAAGAAATGTTGAGTTTCGACGAATATTTCAGCTGTTAATTGTGTGAGAGAGAGAGAGAGAGAGAGAGACCGTCCCCACACCATTTCCACGAGACATTATTGCAGCAAAAGCTTTAATATTTCCTCTACAACTTTTTGACATTATAGTTACACCATAGTCACTGTGTTAAATTCCTGGGAAGGATACTATCCGTTCTGGAGTATAATTCAGGATAATGATATATACAACTGACTAAAAAAGTACAGATAAAACCAGGGAATAAATATCATAATCCAATAATAAATAACAATTATCTCCGCGTGCATTACCTTAGCTAGATCACAGGAGACAGCTAGTCCATGTTCTTACCAGCCCGAGATC
This sequence comes from Homarus americanus, assembly GCF_018991925.1. Taxonomy (NCBI): domain Eukaryota; kingdom Metazoa; phylum Arthropoda; class Malacostraca; order Decapoda; family Nephropidae; genus Homarus; species Homarus americanus. Next base: position 13,049,966 of record NW_024737042.1, read on the forward strand.
AACACAAAGTCTTCATCACTACCCAGATAGATTCCGCTCCTCGGCTAATCAAATCGCTCTCGTATTTTTTTTCTTTTTACTATTATTATCGTTCTCCAATTTCCGCGAGGGAGTTTCATTTAGGTAGGAGTAAACAGTTTCCTCCTGATAGATGTATTTGGGATACTCCTTCAACATCTGAGAAGCCTCATGTTTCATCTTTGGTATCAGTTTTCATAATTATTCGGACCTCGCAGTAAGTAAAGTGGGGTCAACGTTTCTTTGTTGACTATTATCTTGTTTATGTTATAAAATACTTAAAGTTCTCAATACCGGGTGCAAGTGTCATGAGAATTTCCAACACACCATATTCACACTTCATATAGATTTCCAGTAAAAGCTCCCAATACCAGACTAATTCTTGCACGATCTCTGCATTATTGGGAAGATTCTGCTATAGAGAATATCTGTTATTGACAAGTCCGCTATGAAGAGTGCTTACTGTTTTTATAACTTATAAATACCTAATCATTATTTTTTCATCCTTCTGAATACAAGGGTGCATACACAGGGGCTTAGCTTTTAATTTGATTCATATATCCCGTGCCTCTCTTCCCATGGCTCTCCTACCTTCAACTTTCTTCATTAGTGCACAGTATACTAACTAATTATATGGCCAAAGTGTCAAGGTACCCTGTATTTTACATGTCTTATTCTACCAATTTCCAGTGTTTCTTTCATACTTATTCATCTCTTTTTATTTTTTTACAAGTATAACATTCCGAAATCCTCTCCTTGTTAGTGTCCATGCTTCTGACCTATACAATGCTACTGACCATACGTGGCATTTCAGCAGACTAACTCCCAATGTCTAACCGAAACTAGCCACTGACTTCGGTATTTACTAAGGCTGCAACTGCTTGATGTAAGTATGGGCAGATTCCTTAGCTACTCCAGTAAACCAGGTTCAATATCCGCCATGCTCGGAGTTATTATCTATAAATATTTTCATGGGCCCATCTCATTCATCCGGAAGCTCCCAGAAGTGTGAGAGGATCCATATTTTTAGTCAGCCGCGATTTAGTAATAATAACTTTAATACACACAAAAACAACTGAATATAAGTTTATTAATGTAAAATAAACTAAAATTGAGATGTGTGTAAGACGTTATATGGATCTTTAAAATGTTTTAATACACGAAAATCCACAAACAACAAGAAGACAATAAACATTGTGAAACAAAAACATTCCAAAAAACTTTCTATACCTAATACATGGAGACTAAAAAGGAACTCCCTTTGTCTATCTCCCTTCCTACGACACCTTGACGTTTACGAGGCATTGTGTCGAAAGAAACAAAGGAGCTAACAAAGACATAACCTCTGAAAAAAAAAGAAATATGGGCTACACTTTAACTAGATGCGGGTGGAACCTTACAAAGGCGGGAGGTAACAACGTGACAGGAATATACGGCACCTCCTTCATTCTCATCCCGGAAGATTTATGGCTGTTCATGAATACACTGGAAGACAGTACCAAGAAAAGCTGTAATAGAAAACATCTAAGTTCACTATCTTACTACCAAATGTATATAGTTGTAATCACTAACATAGTCTACAACAACAAAAATCACATTGTGTGCTGTAAAACTTGAGAAATCTTCTAAGGCTTTGCAATATTGGTGTTGTTAAGCTCGGACGCTCTCAGTATGGCGGGGAGTGTGTTCAGCATGTCGGGTAGGGCGGACACAAGCTTGTGCAAGGGAACTGTGACATCAGACAAGATATACGGTACCACCTCCTGTGTGGATCTTACCAGCTATTCTCGACGTCAGATATTATGAACGCCCTAGAGGCCTAGAGTGAGCATAATGGACCGCCGTAGAATGAGCGTAATGGGCCGCCCCATAATGACCATATTGGGCTGTACTATAGTGATCATATTGGGCCACCCTAGACTGAGCATATTGGGGTGCCTAGAGTGAACATAATCATAAGCCCTAGAGTGAGCATATTGGGCCGCCCTAGAGTGAGCATAATGATACACCCTAGAGTGAGCATAATCGGCCGCCCAAGAGTGCGCATAATGATACATCCTAAAGCGAGCACAATGATACACCCTAGAGTGAGCACAATGGACCAACACGCTAATTAATTATTTTCTCCGACAGCTAAATGGCTTCTCTCTGATGCTCCAAATTCACTCTGTTACCCTTCTTAAGTCATCAAAATTAGCCAGAAATAATTAGTGAAATGGTTGTTTGTCGACGGCAACTCCCACGTCGGCAGCTGTAACTGGAGAAGTAATATACTGTATGTGCAGATATAATTTGGAAGCTGCAATTTGACTGTATTCCTAATGTTTTTGTGAGCAAGGGAGAATTATTATTGTAAGAGTGACGGCCAGTGTTGGTACATGTGAAGATATCTCAGGTGTCACACTATTGATGATTATTATTATTATTATTATTATTATTATTATTATCATTATTATTATCATCGTCGCCGTCATGGTCGTCAGCGGGTGCGTGAACTATTTGTTCTAGCTTTTAGCCACTAGTCACCGCCCCACTACGAAAGAATAGGTTCCTCCTCACCACACTGGAATGTTTGTTGAATCAACACATTTTTTAGCTCGTCACTAACACACAACACTATTGCGACCTTTAATGTTTGCGTTGACCCCTGAAATGTTCGAGTCTAATGGTCACTGGGGCATAAAACAATTTTCTCATATTTGTGTTCTCTTGTCTGCTTATCTTTCTCTCTCTCTTGCTGTATATTAATATATCGCACTTTTTAAGAATAATATCGTGTCAAATTAGAAATGCATTTAGTTATTCCTACAATTATGGTAAAATTTGACTCATTTCATTTAAGACATTGGCGGCTTCATCATAACCAGACCTTACCTGGATTAGATTAGGTTTGTAGTGATGATATTCACTTATAGCTTTTGGTATTTTATATACATGATTACTCATGTGTTATCACCAATTCAAAATTTGTATCATAAATTCTCGGTATGACGTCAATTATCCCTAAAACACGTGCCATTATATACGTTTATGTATAGTTTGTCTCTGCAATGAAGATGTTGTTAAGAAGGATCAGGTGTTACCTAAGGAAGGTCACATTTGCACATGGAAACTAATACCTTGACAATACAGAGCGCCGGGACGTAGTAACCTGTACCTTGGCGCCCATTAACGAAAACAATGAGTTCATTTTTTTAATAACTGAGTTTAATTTTACATGCATTTTATTATCGAAAATAGCATGACGTCCTCCCTGACGATGAATAAACCAAAATTGTAAATACTGGCAGAGAGTCTCGAGAGTTGACCAGGAACAAGATGGACAACGCGTGACAAATGAGAAGAAAATATGGTATGGAAAAACAAAAAACTTAGGCGTTACCTCTTCATTAGAGGATGGAGGTTGGCCAGGATCTTTGAGCCCAACACTTCATTAGCGTCGCTGCCCGAGGCTTGTTAAACACCAGCCCTCATTATCACTGCACCCTCCACACATGTAACCACCACCGCCTGCCACACTCCGCCCAGATACTGGCCAAATACAGACAGACAGCGAGGCTCATAAACACAAGGAAGATAAAAAGGAAATCAATCTTCGTGTATGATATTATCAGACACAGGATGTCAGGTAATACTGTCAGGATTCAAGCTGATCCACACAAAATTTACATCTGTCTGTCTCACTTCACTTTATTAACTGCTGCCTAACTCATCCCATTGCCAATAATCGTAGACAGTGATTTTTAACTATGTCTTCCACTACAGTGTAATAATGTCCCCATGGTGTATATATACCCAAGACCCTCGTGTATGCACTGTATGACTGAATTAAGTATGTGTCTCTGTTTAGTTTCGTCCCTTCCATAACACTTGGCAGTGAAAGTTGATTTTTTACTTGAACCTCAAAGTGCTTGATAGTTTTTTCTCTCTCGCAGGGAACAGTTCCAGGTGGGTGTACAGTTCTCACCCTTGGGTAATTTTAATAATTAAGATGACAGCCATCATGCCCTTAAGGAAGCTCATTTGTCGTATTACTCTGATACTGATGATTATTTCAGTATGAAAATATTTTATATTATACTTTATGACATTATATATATAATGCATTATTATGTTGATTCTAATATTTTATGATCTATATTGTTCAGAGCACACATACAGAGTTCAATTTTGCTAACTCAGCAAATTTTAATTGTTTATTAAGGACGGATCTCATCAAGGGAATGAGATAATGCATGTGATCAGTTTTTGTACTCTACAGTATATATTATGTCATGATTAATAATTAGACAGTGTCTCCAGTATAATAAAACATCTTCCATTTAATAATCACACCATTATTCCTATTACGATGGTTGTGCGCCAGTTATAATCAAAGAAATACTTTATCATTTCGATAATATTTATCAAAAATAACGTATTAGTAGCTTATATGTATATAATTCAAACATTATAATCATTACCATCATCACCACTATAATTATAGTCATCAGCCTCCTTTTCATCATCATTCTGTACCTGGAGACACTTCATTGTCTTCTCGTTGTAGCATGTACTGTACCTTGTATACTTTGCATGGCTTTCCCTAGCACACGCAAAACTTGGTACATACCATGTTGGCGCTGTTACACCCACAACGTTTTGTTTACAGGCTAACTCAAACTCACACATGTACATTACCAGTCTGAGTACACGAGGAACATCCAGTGGTAATATCAAAAGGGTTAGTGTTGAGCCTTTTCTCTGCTGGCCGTACATGACAGGATTCATAGGTGGCTGGTTGGCATCTGCTGCATGTCTCCAAATTGTAACGTGTAGATGTACTCTTGCTACATTCAGCTTGAATGCTTCTGTGGTTGGAGGTAAGGACGACAACTTAGGAGCATCACCAATCTGAGCTGGCTGTAGCATGATAGAACAAATGTTGTGGCATGTGGGAGAATATCTGGTTGGGCATTGCCAATAATATCAATAGCATCAAGGTTATGTGCCCAAGACCTGAGTACTTTCAATTAATCCGTGTGCTGGCAGGAGTTTGTCCATTACATCCCGATGTCTTCTTACACTAGCAGCCAGGGAACGATTTTTGATGAGTGAAATCATCCTCCCTTGGCTCCTAATACTGCACAGTACTGCCATCAGACATAAAATGACAAAGCAGCACACAGATATCAGTGTCATCGGCAACCACCAATACATTGTTGGCATTTGCTTGAATGATTATGGCTTCTCTCATGTCTATTCTCCTGGTGATGATCCTTCTAGAGATTTACACGGAAACTGGGTTCCACATTTGATGATATTTCTGCCTTTGAGAGTGGCAGTGTGACGCATCAGATCCAGCATGATGAGTTCTATCAGCTGCTTCTTGTTTCTAAGCAGTGTGAGAATCATTTCCTATGGTAGTCGTCCAGTAGCATGCAGGGTGAACACTCTACTGGCAGTCGTGTCACAGTCGATTCTGGCAGACTCTTTTATACCGCCGTCTTCACACCTGTACAGTACAGTCACCACAAAAAGCCCGAGTTTCCTTCCGAATGAATCAGTATCGAACCTAAATGAGACAATGCAGTGCCAGCTGTGCTGAACCCCTGAACCACATACACCATTGACCAGTGAACATTCTTGGTTACAATGTCCCTTACCTGAGGATGCGTACACATTTCCTCTGTAACATTCCGTTTCGAATGTACCAGAAAAATATGAACAAACAAATGATTCCTCACACGTCAGCACTCATAGAGTCAGGAAAGTCTTGGCGCCCTCCTGGCAGCCTAGCCATATTGTTCGGTTCTGTTCCCCCCCCCCCCTTACCTTCCCCCATCTCCTCATTCTCATTACACCGAGATTTATCAGCAAAACATTCAGGTGATTAGTGCAAAGATTGGTTATCAAACTGTGATCCAATAGTGTTTCCCAATAACAATCACCAGTGAGTAGTGGGAACTTTGTCGGTGACCCTCAAAGTGTTAGAGCCAAGGACCGCCGCGGAGTGCCGTGATGTTTATGACAAGACCATTATTGACAGATGTCCACCAGTGTACTACACTATGGAAATTTTGTCGATGGCCCTCAAAGTTTCGCCATCGAGTTAAAGGCCACCGCGGACAAACACTTCCGTACGTCTACAACAACAGATATTACCAGATGTTCACCAGTGAAGTACTCCAGACGCACCTTGTGCAGTTTAAAGTGAGGGACTGGATATCCTGACGGCAGTATTATTGTGTTTCTAAAATCACTGAACATATTTCATGCTCGTAGTCGTAGACGAAGACGTCATATACTGAAGCCAACCAGGACCATCACCTCCAGTAAAAAAGCAGACACCTACTCCTGACAGACCGTGCCAATATAACGAAGTTCACCGAATATGGTACACTGGTACAGTCTCCCCTCCTTACTACTCTCCAACGTCACCTCCCTCACCAACAAATTTTACGAACTCGCCACCACAGTCAGGTCAGTTACTGCCAACGTCGTTGCCATCCGTGAGGCAAATTATTCATGAAAGGGATATCAAATATTAGTCATCCTAGTACACGTGGACGGGGAGTTGCCCTCTTCTGTCAAGAAGAACTACGTCAGTCATGCCTGGATGTTTTAGTCCCAGCTGATGTGGAGGCATCATGGGTACATGTTATGCCACATGCCCACCCTCGCCACACTGCCTCTATCATACTGTGTGGCATACCATCCGCCTCGCTCACTTATCAGAGACATTCTTATTGATCACCTCATTACCACCTCAGACCATCTCAGAGTTAGAAGCCCATGTACTATGTGGGAATTATGACGAAATTGACACCACTGATATCGAGGACCAGCTGCTACTATCACAAACTGTGAACTTCCCTATGCACGGTCAAAACACCTTTGAAATTATCTTAACTGACTTAGCGGACCAGTACCAACCACCTCAACTAATGCCTCCTATCGGGTGTAGCACACACATGTCAGTGTTTTGGTTTCCAACTCCAACCACCAGCTACGTGCAGAGCCTTTATATCAAGACCTACTGACTGTTTACTGACTCTGCAATGCGTCTCTTCGGTAAGTGGATAGATCGCCATCCCTATACTAAAGTACTAAGTGTGGATGATGACACCAAATGGGCAAATGACATCAACACCACCACCACGGAAGCTCACCACCACTTCTTCCCGGAGAAGTCCGTCAGAGCACAACTAGCTGACTTGCCCTGGATCACACCTCGGATCAAAAAACTTATGCAACAGAGAAACAGCGCCTTTATCTCCATGATAACAACCGCTACATGGTCCTTCGTAACCAAATCATCAATGAAAAACGTGCTGCAAAGAAGTGTTACTATACCCAACCAAGCTGCAACACCGGAAGCAGTCCAACATCAGGCAGTGGTATAGCAAACTTAAAGATCTCCGTGGACTAAATAATAAGACACTCCCCTTCCTTAGCCATTTCATTAATGGTGACGCACCTGAGCAATCTAACAACCATTTTGCAACTACTGTATATGCCAGACGCTCCCCCTGCTTGGCACAACCGTTCTCCCTGCTTAACTACCAGCCCCATCTCCCACTGACTTAGTGGAAGAATTTGAAGTAGCAAGACGTTTGGACATACTGAAGATCAAGAGCTCCACCGCCCCATCGAGTTACCTTTGAAATTTAACAAGGAATTTTCCCGGGAACTAGCTAAAACCCTTTGCTCCATCATTATTACTTCCTTCAGTCAAGCAAGATACCCAGTGGACTGGAAGACCTCATATGTGTCACCAGTGCCCAAGTTTACGAACTTACAATCCCTTAATGAGTTACGACCCATTGCCATCACCCCAATACCCAGTTTAAGCTGCAAATGTTTCGTTTTTGACTGGGTTTATGCTGATATTGCAGGCACCATATATCCTCATCAATTTGGCAATATGAAAACTTCCTCCTCCACTCAGTGTCTTGTCAACTTTCTTGACTATATGTACGCTATTTGGAAAAACGAAAGACGTCTGCAGCTGTCGCCTTCATTGACTTCACCAAGGGATTCGACCTAGTCGACCACAATTTAATCATCAATAAAGCTATCGACTTTGGGTTTCGGAGAAGTCTAATACCATGGCTTACAGACTTCCTTAGTGACCGATACCAAGCCGTACGCTTCCGAGGAGCTGTCCCCATTTTCAGTCACTCACCTGTGGCGTCCCCCAAGGCACCGAGATTGGACCGCTCTGTTTCCTCATGCTTATCAATGATGCCCTGAGAGAAGCTCCCGATTATTGGAAATATGTCGTCGACTCCACCATTGGGATCAGTGTGAACAACTCAGTTCCCGACTACAGCGCCATCCAGAATATAATGAACAGTCTCCAAAGTTGTGCCACCATCAATCATGTCACCATCAACCATACCAAGACCATGGTTATACACATCAACCTCTCCCCTGATCTTGTCCCACCTCTGTCCATTACTTTATGTCCCAACACACTCCAGGTTGTGGACTCCACCAAGCTCTTCAGCGTCACTATAGATAACAAACTAAATTGGAAAACACATGTAGTGCAATTGTCAAATCGTCCAGTTTTCGTCTCCACCTCAATACTTATTCATCATTCATACATCCCAAGCTCGCCTATGTTAATCCTGCGTGGTTTTCCTCCCTAAATGCCACACAACGGAAACACCTAGAAAAAGTGCAGAAGAGGGCGTGAAAGACTATTCACTTCCCCTCCTGCTCCACATATCAAGAGGCGATCAACACACTGACCCTCTCGGCACTCTCTGATCATCACCACGACCTAAGCTGCAAATTTGGGAAGAAGCTTCTGCACCACCTTTGACACCGTCTCCCGCTTCCACCCGAGATCCCACGTCCGCGAATTGTTGTTCGACACTACAATCGCATCCAGCCCATATACTGTAGACTGGACGCTTTTCCAGACAAGTCTACCGGAAACAAGAGTAGGGGTCATTTTTAGTAGAAACTGGTAACAGATGGATTCTACACAATTGGGACATGCTGATTACAAATCTGCTTGTTACCAAACTTTATTTTGAAGTTTGACCTCCAAAAACTAAAATAAATATTACCATAAAAACTCTAATTTGGAATGCATTTTGAACTGTTTGTAACCTTGTCTCTATTTGTATATACAAATTTGTGAAACAGAACTTGGCATTTAGATGTTTTCATTAATTACATATACCTTATAACTTACAAAGATATTTTTAACAGGTTTATAGTAAATTATTATCCCAAAATAAGGACAGGACACAAGGTACTATTTTAAACAAATCAGATTTGGAAGTAATGTACAGTTCCATTCCGGAAACATGCTTCACATCTCTGATCCTCAGTTGTTCATTTAGTTCATATAGTTATATTGGATTAACATTAACACAAGCAGTGTGAGAGGTATATCTCTTAGATCCACAAACTGCTGTGTTGAATAGTTTGCTCTCCCAACATCTACAACGGTAATTTCTGCATCCAGTACGTCATGAGCAGCCGATAACTTCTTGGCAGGCTTCTGGAATTGGTGGTAGTGTCATTAGAATAGGCTCTACCTTATTTCCTCGTTGTTTCCATCCCACCATCTCTGGTGTAGGCAGATCAGGTTCTAAGCTGTGAGCTTGCTTCCAGATCATGCTCTGGAAGTGAACACGTTTAATCTGAAAATACAACGTATTGCTTGTGGGTGCCATAGTCTCCGGTTTACAAACTTTAGAGGACATGACGAAACGAGCCTTATCTACAGAGTCGACATTATCCAAGTTGTATAGTCTACAAACAACTTTCTCATCTGATTTAATCAGTTCTGTAAGTTCCCCCCTCACCTAAGCCAGCAAAAAGTTGGTGGCATTTGAGAAACTCCTTCGAAGCAGAAGATTTTGCGTAATTGTATATAAAGACTGTGGTGCTACAACCTGTCAGTGCATGTGAGGGTAGGAGAGAAAGAAAAGCTTCAGTAGGCAGCCGGTCGAAGATGTCCTTGATGCTGATATATTTGGGCTTTTTTGCTGTGTCTGACTTCATCCAAAGGTTGTTGCAAGTAATATAGGAGTAATGTGATACTAGCTGCAAAAGGACATTATTATCTCTTGCAGACACAACAACGTTATTAGAGTCATTGTTTTTTTTTCCATGTAGCACAAGTCTTGTGTCACCCTGTTCATGTTGATTGTTTCGATGACTGGACTTTTTTTTTCATCAGGAAACCCCCAGCGACAATTACCTCCTTATCCGATGGTGCATTTCAAATCAGCTGCTGATAGAAACCTTGCTAGGTCAGCTTTATTTTCAGATGAAGCAAGAAGATCTGTCCAGCTATTAGGAAGAGGTAGTTCACATCCGTTATTTACACAACGAATGGGTCTTGTGGTTTTGGCACGGCGCTTTCTTATACCAGCTTTGATGGACTGTTCTCTGTATCGGTTAAAAACATCATCAATTCTCTTGTAGGATGACCCAGCTTGCAACACTAATTTTCTGAATATATTTCCAAGGTCACCAAAAGTTTGTGCTTCTGTGGGCTTTGCAAGGGCTACACCTAAGGCCTGTTCATCTAATTATTAGACATGAGGGTAAGCCTTCAAGTTCAATGGTTGACGGGCAGTCAGTGCCTGCTATGAGAATGTCAACCAGCACAGATTTAGTGCCTGTTTTCAGGGAGCCATTCATCTCTGCCAGTGATATTGGCACATTCATCAGTTCCTGCTTTAGCACATCTTATAAATCAACACTGCGATTAGCTTCAATAGCAACAATTAGGCGTTGGAGGACACTTCTATCAGCTTTCAAAATGATTGCTTTATTCTAAACTTTATTATCTCTCACTACTTCATACAAACTTTTCAAATATAGGAGCGTTGCTTCTTGGTAGAGTACTATGGAGTGAAACGGCTGGTTTTTGTTCATGATCAACTGCCAGTCGGTCCTTGACGAATGCTTCAAGGTACTTCTTCCCAAGTTCTTTAGCATTCAAGAGGGAATCTTGGATTGTGTTAGAAGCAAGATCTTTGGTGGCTACATTATGAAGAGAAGTGGGAAGAACCTCCGGTGAGAAACCTTGAACTGCTGCTGCACTGTAGACAACAAAGACTCTTCATCATTTTGGTTACGCTTTTGTTTCCCCGGGTTGGCTTCATTATGTGTAAAACTGTCTTCACAGCATACTTTTAGAATGGCATGTGTGTCTTCTGCAATCTGGGACCGGAAATTTTAAGAAAGAGCCCAGCTGTTATGTGCACATGTTGTCTTGGTCTCAAATTAAGTAAAATAGCCACAGCAGCTGATTCTAATAAAAAATGCCTCAAACAACCCACTTTCCTGAAAATGCTTCTATTCTAATACGAGCACGTACTGATCGCTATAAGAACAGCCAAACCCCAACCACTGTAAAAAAAAATATCAACAACTCGCACCTAACCAGTGTGTGTTCATTCTCTGCCAGTCTTACTTTTGCACTGTTACTATGTTGAATTCCCTTTTGTATGACCACCCTCCCTTGTTAGTATACAATATGTATCATATTTGTAACTTATGTTACCTGCATATTATCTGTCAATCAAGTGACCCATTCCCCAATTATGTAACTGTATATTTCCAGTCTTTTGGTTGCCATGTTCTTTCAATAATCCACTAATTAACAATATTATAATTCATGGTTGTCCCTCATGTTCGAGGATGACAGGCCCTAGGGCCACCTAGGCGTGATTTTTTTTAAGGTGTAGAAGCTGTTGCCAACACAACAACCACACTCTAAGTTAACGAGCTGCATGACCCAGTGTCAAGGAATAGTCCGACAAGACCGGAAAACTCGCCAACTGTACTGGCTAACCATTATCCCGGAAGACGATCCGGAAATCGATTTACATCCAGGTCCCCAATTACTGCTGGGTAGACAGAGGAAAATAGCCTAAAGAATCTTGCCCATAGTTTCACCCTGCCCGGGAATCAAACCCGGAAACACTCTTTTGCGAGGCGAGCATGCTGACCATTACACCACAGGTCGCCATAATTATTATTATTATTATTATTATCTCTCTCTCTCTCTCTCTCTCCAGGTTATTGAAGTTTTCAGGGAAGAATGTCATTCTCAATACATATGTAAATTGTGCCCTTTATCGTTATGACAACAACAGAAATATCAATATACTTTACATTGCTGTCAAAAATACGTGCATTTATTTCACATAAAAAAATATAATGGAACATACGCAAAGCGGTTATTTCTCAATTGATAGCCGCAATAAAAGCCCCTTATGCACGAGACACATCAAACAAAATTTTGAAATACGACCAAAATGATATCTTTTCGTCACCACCATTTCATTGTGATGGTTTGGCCCCATACACGAGTCGAAGACGAGTGAGCTCAAAGCAGTACACACAGCCAGTCCCAAACGAGTGGATAAACGGATACCCAAACTAGCTATCCAGGGCTGCATGCCGCCATCAGCCTCGGAGTAGTGAGTGGTGCACAGGACGACAAAAACTGAGGGCTGGATAATGGCGCGACAGTAAATGTGACCAGTGGAGTTATGGTCCTCTGTTTGTGCAGTGAAGAGCACCTAACATAAAACCATCAAAATGGCACCAACCAGATGTGCTTCCTAAGAAAGAGTGTGTTTAGAAGACCACAAAGGTGAACAGCTGGAGTTAATATCTAGGTCGATTGGATATAATCTAATCTGCAAAAAAATCAATCTAACCTGTTATTGTTGTAATATTGTTATATCAGATATACAATTCTGCTCTTATTCTTCATTCTTCTTCTTTGTCTATACCTTTCGTTCTTCTAAGTTAATACATCATCAAACAGCCAATATATACTGTGTCAGAGCATCCTCATACGAGATGTTAGTCCATACTTGCACGGGTGATAAGAGACGGTTTCTTTACCTTGGCTCCCTGACACCGTCATGTGCAAATGACTGTTACAAATTATTAAGTTATTTTAGAATATTAGAATATTAATAACATTTAAACATTTTACTTCTTCTTGGTCATGTAAACATTTATTTAGACATGGCGCCCTATCATTAAACTTCGTCATGTTTAACAGTAAACATAGGTCATGGAGACGTAAACACTTATAACCTTTATAATAACCTTGTAAAGTATGTGTCGCAGAAATGACCTTATAGTTACGTTTCTCCTATAAAACATCATAGAAAATGTATAGAAACTGACGGAGCAGAACCACATCATATACTTGCCATCTCGACGCTTCAGTCTATGAAAACTGAATCCCGTTGGCCTGAAGGACCGCTACGGCCATATACTGCACAGTTTAAAATAACCCTGTTTAGGTACTGTAAACAAAGGGGTAGTTTGGCAAGCACTGCACACGACCATCTTCACGTGGCCCAAGTTTGTCTACCCATAAACCAATTTAATGTAAACATCCCAAAAGTGATAACCAAAATTTTTCACCAGAAAGTGTTCTGCTCATAGACGGAAAACAAAATCGACAGATTCAAGAGGATGCAGTAAACAAAACTCAATTTAAGTTTTCGTCCTATTGATTGTGGCCCTGAAAACTGAAGAGCCTATGGTGCCTGCTAGGGAGTGCTGTATTTTACTACGACATATGATATTTTAAAATCAAAACACAACATTCAAGTCGGAATATTCTGTTTCCTTCATGTTACTATCGATGCATGAGAGAGGAAGACCATCAGACAAACTGGAGGGATGTCTTAAAGGAAGAACCAGATGCAGTCCCGTATTACAAAAGTGCAGTGAAAAATGAAGTTTGCATATTGTTAGGCACTCTGGACCCGATTTGGTAATCACAAGAAACACTGGACAATATGCCAGTTCTAAGATGATGCCTGATGTCATAATGGCAAAAGACTTAAAAGATAATGAAATAATGGTTTAAAGAAATTAAAAGTTTCGGAAGTTAGTCGAGTTAATGATATACCCAAGTCTGTATCTAGAAAATCACTGGATCAAGGAAATTTCCCGAGTGACTTTATACAGTACATCAAACATGATCCCGATCTTCAATACGGGAGATAACGGTGACATTACTCAGTTAGCGGAAAGACTCCTGAGCAAGTACAAAAACAACGATAGCTCATATATAAAGCTGACTTGGACATACCTGATATGTGATATGGTGTAGTGTGTCACAGTCCCTCGAGGAACTGTTATCTTTCACCTACCTAAAAAAAATATCATTCCATCCCGCTTTACTCCTATAATTTTTTTCGTAAAGGTAAAGGAGAAGAACCTTAAGAATGCATTTGTTTAAAAGTAAAACTGCTTATTTGGTGGGAAAGGATTAAACAGCTTATGACTATGAACCTACAATTGTACCTTTCGAAGTGTTTATACGAAACGGCCAACAGTTTGTGGGGCTACGACGATTCGCGACAGAAACCAAACAAATCAAACCAAATCACTAGCAATGCAAGATCATTAAGTTTGTTTTAGTTGGTTCGTGTTGTCTGTCATCATTAGTGGTTGAGATCTTCAGCCTTCCTTCGGAAGTTTTCATGACAAGATCATGAAATTCTAAAGGAAAACTGTATATATATATATCGCATTCGTACATACATCGTGCCATAATTGGAGCAGCAAAGGTAGTACTCACCTTGCCCTGGTGGTAGAGGAAGAGTTGCCATCACCCATCATGTCTTGGGCCAGGGACACCAACCTGCCTGAAACAACATTAATGAATGAGGCCACAGGTCTATTATATACAACTTCATTGGTAGTTAAACCAAAATTCTATCAACAGTAACACAAGAGATGGTAGATGCTTAGATCCCTAAACAAGGATCAATACAGCTCCTTCATATAACTTGATACAGCGAAGTACAAGAATTCATAATAGTCAGAAACACAAAGGGTACCTTATAAACCTACACTGATAATTTTCATGTGCTATCATTCTGAGTCACTTAATTAAGAATATTTTTCTATGCCGCAAACACACACACACACACACAAATATATATATATATATATATATATATATATATATATATATATATATATATATATATATATATATATATATATATATATATATATAAAACAAAAAAGTATGTTTGTGTGTGTGTTTGTTTGTTTGTGTGTGTGTCCGCACGAGAATCTCGGAAACTACTTTACCGATCTGTAGTGATGATGGATGGTGTTATATGTAGTGATGATGATGGATGGTGTTATATGTAGTGATGATGGATGATGTTATATGTAGTGATGATGGATGATGTTATATATAGTGATGATGGATGTTGTTATATATAGTGATGATGGGTGGTGTTATATGTAGTGATGATGGATGGTGTTATATGTAGTGATGATGGATGATGTTATATGTAGTGATGATGGATGGCGTTATATGTAGTGATGATGGATGGTGTTATATGTAGTGATGATAGGTGGTGTTATATGTAGTGATGATGGATGGTGTTATATGTAGTGATGATGGATGGTGTTATATGTAGTGATGATGGATAATGTTATATGTAGTGATGATGGATGATGTTATATGTAGTGATGATGGGTGGTGTTATATGTAGTGATGATGGGTGGTGTTATATGTAGTGATGATGGATGGTGTTATATGTAGTGATGACGGATGGTGTTATATATAGTGATGATGAATGATATTATATGTAGTGATGATTAGACAATAAAATAATAACAGTTTAATGCTAAAAAAATATACTTTGCTGTACCGTTGTAGTGAAAAACATGGTGGAACTTACATACACCGTTAATGAACTAATGATGGAAGAAGAAGTTGTGGGGACTGAACAGTGAGACAATGTGGAGCCTCCCGGAGGGTAGCGTCCTACCGTGGCCTAGCGGATGAGCCACCCAGAGCGAACAGCGGACAGTCGGTCACAGGAAACAGATCAGGAAAGGGAATCCAATCTTAATGCTAACAGAAAGCGGACAGTCGGTCACAGGAAACAGATCAGGAAAGGGAATCCCGTCTTAATGCTGACAGATAGCAAACAGCAGAAAGGCCTTCTCTAGAAAATGATCAAGCACATGAAATTCGTTTGAATGCTAATAGACAGAGAGCTGCGGGATCCAGAATTCTAAGAAAAAAATACACAGTGGCATCCACTTGCAAGAGCAGCATTTAACTATGACAATGAGATAGAATATGAAAAGTATCCCTCTGTTGTCATTGGTAACATGGATAAGAAATGTGAACACTGCGGTGCAAAGAAGTATAAAGGAGAATCTGCTGGACTGTGCTGCTCTCATGGGAAAGTACGACTGCCAAATTTGGAAAAGCAACCACAACCATTGAAGACTCTCATGCTGGGAACAACACCAGAGTCAAAACACTTCTTGGAAAATATACTGAAGTACAATTCATGCTCCCAGATGACATCCTTTGGAGCTACCAGAGTAGTTCGTAAACACGGATACATACCAACATTCAAAGTCCAGGGTCAAGTCTATCACAAGGCAGGATCCCTCTTACCACTGGAAGATGAGCAGGCAAAGTTCCTCCAAATCTACTTCATGGGAGATCATGAAAAGCAGACTACTACCAGGTGTGGCAATATTCAAGGTGTCAGACATGACATTGTCCTATCTATCCAAGAAATGCTGCATGAGCGCAACACGTATGTATAGTCATTTAAAAATGCCCTGGAAAACATGCCTTCTTACGAGTACAAAGTCAGGATCAAAGCAGACATGACCCCTAAGGGAGAACATGAAAGAAGATTCAATGCTCCTGTAGTTGATGAAGTAGCCATCCTGATTGTCCGTCAAGAGTTTGAGAAACGAGACATCATACTCAAAATGAGAGACGAGTCGCTCACAAGAAGAACATGATGCCACATGTACTGGAAGTTACAATGCTGACAGGAAAAGCTAAAGGAGAGGACGTTTTTATACCAAGGATACCTCTCATCACCACTGACCTGCCATTTGAGTTCAAGCGACTTCATTACCCTGTTAAATTGAGCTTTGCCATGACCATCTACAAAAGCCAGGGACAGTCCCTAAAGATGGTTGGCCTAAACCTGGTGTTTCCTTGCTTCTCTCATGGACAGTTCTATGTTGGATGCTCCAGAGTGGGAACTGGCAAAAATCTGTACATACTTGCTGCTAATGGCAAAACCAAAAATGTGGTCTACCTTAATGCACTACAGTGAGACAATGTGGAGCCTCCCGGAAGGTGGCGTCCAACCGTGGCCTAGCGAAAGAGCCCCCGGAGGGCGGCGATTCCGCTACGCTAGTGTATATATATATATATATATATATATATATATATATATATATATATATATATATATATATATATATATATATATATATATATATATATATATATATATACCATTAGTGAAGACAAAGGAAACAACCAAACCTAACCTGGCCTACGTAACTAAAATTTATGGTAAATCTATTTGGTTAGGTTAGGTTTCCTTGGTTCGAGGCTAAAATTATACAGTGCCCTTCCAAAGTATTCACATGTGCTAAACACCTCATATATGATGCGCAATTGTTTTAAATTCCATTTTACAATTATTTTTCTCACTCTGTCAGCTGACAATGTAAATATAAAAGTGTGTGTATGCACACACAGGGAGGTGTAATGCGTCTAGTGTGGCAGCATTATGTTACTGTTAAGGTGAAAGCACTGCTTGTTTCCTCTCGCTTTCACAACCGCCACTGGCTAGACTTCATGATAAACGGAAGCAAACTTGTGTATATCTTCCCCCTGCCAGTACAGTCCTGCTGTGCCTCCTCATGGCAACACATGGTAACTGGGTGCCTCGTGGGCCCAAGCTAGACCAGCAGGGATCTCGTAGCAGCAGTGGGCTGCAGAGGAACAGTGCATAGGCCCACTGGCATGTGGATACATCATGGCGCCTACCAATCACTGCCTCGCTGCCTTGTGGATTAACCTTGGTCGGTATAAGTCTACGGGAGTAAACCCTGAACAAAAAATCTGCTGTATAGCCCCTCATCAGACAAAGATGCTTACAGAGCTCCAGTAAGACCCCAACGGCGGTATAGGTGGAAGAAGTGACCACCATGGGAACCCAACGACTACACCGATGAAAGAAGGCAATGCAAGATGGACAGGCTAATATGGCGTAATCCAACAAACTGAGCTATCGGCAGTCCATTGCGACTCTCCTTCACCCCAGTCGTTGCAACTATTTGCACCACTGGATCAGGAAAAGGGAGAGCCAAGATGTGTGGTTGCAGCCTGCACTCCTGCCTCACCACATAATTCAACTCAGGCGCAGCCATCGTCCAGCTCATCATACTTCTTATCATCATCAAAACCCCTATGCCCCTTATAAGTCCTATGGTGACTGACAAGTGACGATGGGGAAAGGCAGAAATGACTGCCAGGAGTCTCTAGTCACATCTCTGCACATGGGCGGCATAGATAAGATGATCGTTTATGCACTGGGATCAAGGCAACATTGCAATCCGCTCCTGTCTGTGCGACTGAACAGCCCTTTCGAAGAGCCACTTTGCTCACACCACATGGGGAGGAGGCTAGGAAAGGTGCCCTAAACATAGCCTGCTTAAAAAAAAAAACCTGACTGGTCAACCGCACAAAGTAAGATTCATCCTAATGTGGTCAAAAACAATTATAATCACAGATCAAAGCAAAAACTAATTAAACAACCTCTTATGGGCACTGTAAGGAATGTCAGGGCCCTTCTGAACACTGACACAAATTAGCATCCCGAAAGAAGAACTGCCCTTGTGGCAGGAAAGCTGTCTAGGTATAACATCAACATAGTAGCCATTAGTGAGTCCTGGCTCCCAGACGAGGGTCGACTCACAGAACGGGTCTCCAGCTATTCCTTCCTCTAGAAGGATAAGCCTGTTGCTGAAAGGAAGCAGAGTTGGCTATACTATTCGACAATCCAACTTACATAAGCTGACTGAAATGCTTGTTTAGATCAACGAGCGCCTCATGACGCCCCGAATCCCACTGGATCACTCACGTCATGCCTTCTTCATAGTGCATATGCTCCAACACTGGATGCAGAGGATAACATCAAGGAAACATTCTATGCCGAACTTGACAAAGTGATAACCTCTATCCCCAGAGAAGATAAGTTTTTACTCCTAGGTAACTTCAATGCCAGATTTGGCAGTGATGCTGACATATGGCAGGGAACCATAGGGAGAAACGGAGTAGGCAAGTGTAATCCCTACTGCCTACTCCTCAGCAATTGTGCTGAAATCAGCCTCACTATCCACAACACCTTGTTTTGGCAGGCTGAAAAGTTCAAGGATTCTTGGCAACACCCACAATCCAAACACTGGCATCTCATTGACCACATCATTGTCAAAGATGGAGATCGTCGAGATGACCTCATCACCCGAGCCATGCATGGTTCAGGCCACTGTGACACAGATCATCGGCAAGTCATAGCCAAACTCTCCCTTCACGTCGCCCCAAAACGGCTAGGGCAACAAGCCTCCAGAAGAGGCTTTAATAACAAGCGACTGGAGGATCCAGAGGCAGCACATGTTTGGAGAGAGCAGCTCAAATAAGGGCTGTAATAGCAGCATTTTCATTATATAAATATTCACCCAAATATATAATACTAAATTATTCACTAAGTTATTCAACAATGACTTAGTAGTTATTCACCGAGTTATTCAACAATGATTCAGTAGTTCATATTTTTTTGTTTTATTGGGTACAAATCCTTGTGTAAGGTGAAGCGCAGAAGCGTTTACAGCGCCCAACAAGGAAGCATGCTAAGTTCATGCTTGCCATATGTCTCATGAGTTAAGGACATAGAAGCCTGAAGAGTCAAGGGCGTAGAAGCCTGAAGAGTCAAGGGCGTAGAAGCCTGAAGAGTCAATGGTTCATGTCTAAGCAAGTTATTGGAAGCTCCAACAACTTGTCCCGGAATACTAATTCGCAACTTTCAATTTACAGCACGTACCTACTTTGCTGCTAGGTGAACAGGGACCAAGGGGACTCGGAAGAGTGTCCAAACAACTTCCGGCGGCCCGTGACATCTTGCTTGCGAGGCAAGAGCGGCACCGCTCTACCACCAGCGCCCCGTAGTTCATATTATACATGCTGAGTCCATCACTTCATGAGGAGTCAGGCGAGGTCAAGCCACTAAGCACAACACCCTGAGAGCCGGCTCCTCTTCTCATGGTCACAGAGATCAGACTCCTACCACTAATAACCGAGTGAACACCTAACTTAAGTGTTATCATATCTAAGTGCACCCAAGACACTTACTTGGAGTGAATTTACCACACATTCTCTCCCAAAATAAGTACCTGTGTAGATAGCCCCTTCAGTAATAAAGAAAGACCAGAACAAGTGTTGACATCAGCCATGCCACTTAAGAGTTCCATAACTAATTTAAAACAATTGTGTGTGATATAAAATACCCACGATCACACTGGGGGCAGTGCAGTGAGACAAAAACGATAACCAGTCACACGCTCAGAAATAAACAAAACAAGCGATTCCAGTGACTTAAGTGGCACTTTAAGTGAATCATCAGCAAACAAGCATATGCAACAAAAATAAGTGGACAGTGGCTAGAAACACTTGTAAAACGTATACACAGAAAAACAGTGGTAAAAGTCATTATGAAAAAGATTGCAAACATAGCTATCTAATACTCAGCTATACAAAAGACTGAAAGTTACCCCGACTGGAGCCGAGAGCAGCCGAGCCTATAGCCGAGTGTGGACTGAGATCACCACCAGCCAACACTACATAACCGGAGATTAGGAAGGTTGTCAAAGTGGTTCCAGACAAGCCAACAATCTCTTGCTTAAACAATCAAGACTCGTCAGTGTGCAACAGAGGTCAGCCCCTAGGCTGATCGCAGCAAGACGGAGGACAGCCCAGATCAGCCCCCAGGCTGATTGCTGCAAGACCCAGCCCCAGGTCAGCCCCCAAGCTGATAGCCATAAGAGAAGATCAGCCCCCAGGTGGATCACTACAAGAAAGTCAGCCCCTAGGCTGATCGCCGCAAGAGAAGGTCAACCCCCCAGGTTAATCGCTGTAAGACGTGACGTCATCCTTCCCTGAGTAGGAGGTCATCGATTCCTGACGTAATTCGCCAGCGCAAAACTAAACAGACTCTCCACTCAGGTAGTTCACAAACAATCATTATTTTATAAGCTACAATGCACAAATGAACTTCAAGAAGTCTTCACATGTAGTCAATATAAAATATAAATTACTTGCACAAAAGAGCAAAAGTAGAATTAAATAAACATATTTAGAAAGTACGTCATCTACTTACAAAAGTAGATATATATTCTATACTTTTACATACTTTTAGTACTTTCAAATACTTTTTTAATAATTTTAATATTTTTCTCTTCATTTTCATAACTCATTATAAATATTTTTGCATTGCTTCGTGAGTGGGCAACAAGTTGAGTTTTATACAGTGAGTGAAGTGATAAATATTCCTATTTATGGACCCTCTTCCAAAATTTTCGGGGATCAAACAGGAAACTAGTAACTCAGACTCTGATAGTCAATCATCTAATAATTCACAGCAATATGTCAACAGCATATGTCAGCATATGTTAACAGCAATATGTCAACAATATGACATGACACAAGCCTTCACAATCACCTACCATCCATCCTCAAATGGGTTGGTCGAGCGTACAAATAGAAAAATTCTTGAGATTCTCCGACATGTGGTGAATCTAATGCATAGTTCAAGGGAGGACTGGCTTCCACAAGTTGCAGCGTTCATCAATGAATCTATAAATACCTTTACAGGCAAATCGCCATACTACATAATTTACGGTACCAATAGACGCTTGCCATATGATCAACTAGGAGGAACCCCACAACCTGTGTACAACATGGATGACTATGCCAAGAAGCAATTCAATGTTTTCACGAGCATCCATGGAAAAGTACGAAAACACTTAGCAGCCTCACGTGCTGAAATGATCTGCAAGCAACATAAAAAAGCTAAGCCTATAACTAGAAATAGGAGACAAAGTAATGATAAAAGTGCCGGAATGCACTTCAAAACTCTCGCCTAAATTCAAAGGTCCATACGTGATTAGAGTAAAAGAACATGGAAACAAATTCCAAGTAGTTGAGCCAACGACAAACGTCACAGATATAGTGCATGTAGATAGAATGAAAAAACGTCAGCAGAGACTTAGTAGGGACTCCTAATGTAAATCAAATACATCCTACTTCCACTACATTAGATGATCAACAAAATATAACAAAAGACAATACATATCGTCAAAAACAATGATCAGCAAACAAAAATCGTTAATTACTCCTGTTGGTCTGGAGCGTAGTGACAACCGCAACATCCCCAGCAGATCATCGTCAAACCCGGAAATTTAATTAATTGCCCCACTAGGCAAAGTACTTGTACAAGACGTTGTAACTGTCAAGTACAAGCTCCACGATCTAATGCACATGCCAGTGCACCCGAGGTCAATGGCTGTCCACCTTGAAACAGCTATGCAAACTCTGATAAGATCTCCAACAACATTCTACAATCTCTACAACACTCCGACAGACCATGTCACTTCAGAAAGTCTGTATGAATAATCTACTCAACCAAGTAAATCGCTTCGAGGAAAGCTCCCTATATCTCCTGAAGACATCGGGAAGAAGGTACATTCTCATCGACGTCAAAAACGTGGTCTAATTAATTTTGTTAGATAAATAAGCAACACCCTGTTTGGTATGGCAACCTCCGAAGATGTAGCTAAGCTAGGGAACAGAATGACTGCAGTTTCAGAAGCGGTTGAGAACCAAAATAAGGCCATTGAACAGTCCTACAAGGCAGTACAAACTCTGACCTCTCACATGAATGCTGTAGTTGACAAAACAAATTAACTAACACGCGTTGTCCAGGGATTCACACGGTTAGAGTCTACACTGGAATGGCTACTGTGATTTACAGAATATATACATGTAGCTGAAGCCTCTGTACAAGCTTTCATAGACACCAACAGTAGGATCATAGCTGATCTAGTGAAAGCAGGGTTAGGTCGTGTTGAGGCACAGTTGTTGCCAGTTGGTCAACTTATTGCCGCTTTACATATATCTGAAACTAAATATCATCTAACTCCTTTCAGGAGCATGAAGTAGAATATTATTACCCCCTTATTAGAGGCAACCTTAATAAAGGAGGAAATACTAATACATATTCCACTAAAATCACAAACAAATTGATGCATGGCAAATTCCATTGAAAGCGAATGACGATCTTTTAATTCTGAACAAACAAACTGAACTAATAGTTGTATCAGAAGATTTTTCATTAGTTGCTGTGACTAAGCATGAAGTTCTAAATCATTGTAAGTCAACATACTTACACTTGCATGTATATCCTGCGTATGCTTTCGCTTTCACACCGGCTGCAGAAGCTACACGTGAATTAGATATAATACAAACTAATACCTCTACAGCTCTACAACAATGTGAATATACTCCATTACCACACAGGTTAGTGTTTCACGCACATGTCAATGTGAAATATTTTTTTTCCCAAATCAAACCAGTGTGATATTTATGTCAGGATGTAGGTATACATTTAGTACTGGAAGGTTATCATATAGCACCAGACTATTGTAAAATTAACAGTATTACAATCACAACCTTGCCTACTTGCCGTCAACTTCCATTTGCCACAAACATTACGTCTGAACTGGTTCCCATACCATTTTTCCTTAATATAAATTTCAGCAGCCTTCATTTTGTATCTGATAAGCTTAAACTTCTATCATATATTATTGAAACACAGTTTCCTGACTTACAGGATTCTCTTCCTTTATAATTACCTTCCGGTATAATCCTACCTGGTTTTATTATACCTACCATCATATTTATCAGCTCCTTGATTGTTATGATAATTTGTTACAGAAAGATTTCTTCTAGGTACACAATAATTTCTAAGAGGACTTTTCGGAAGAAATTGCAAAAGCATGTGCAAGAAGAAAAAGTTTAGCTACAGCACACTTTATTGTAACAAGGTTAGGTACACCTAGGATTTAAACCATGAGGACTCTGTTGGAGGTGGCAGAGCGGTGTAACAGCACCATTTGCATTATATAAATATTCACCCAAATATGTATTACTAAATAATTCACTAATTATTCAACATTGATTCAGTAGTTGTTCATAATATACATGCTGAGCCCATCAGGAGTCAGGAGAGGTCAAGCCACTAAGCACAACACCATGAGTGCCGGCTCCTCTTCTCACGGTCACAGAGATCAGACTCCTACCACTAGTAATTGAGTGAAGCTCACTTAAGTGTTCTCATATCTACGTGCACCCAAGAGAATTCACAATACATCCTCTCCCAAACTAAGTACCTGTGTAAATAGCCTTTTTAGTAATAAAGAAAGCCCAGAACAAGTGTTTACATCAGCCCTGTCACATTAGAATTCCAGAACTATTTAAAACAATTGTGTGTAATATAAAATACCCACGATCACAGGGCTGAAAAGCAAACCAACAACAAACAACAATAATCCCAGTGCCGAATGGGGTCCCATCAACGCTGTAATCACAAAAACCTGCAGCGAGATCCTCGGCCAGATCAAAAGAAAACATTAGGATTGGTTTGATATAAACGACCCGGAAATCAAAGTACTCATCAATAGTAAATGTTCTGCTCTCACTGACTGGTAGAACAATCCTAAGTCTCGGACCAAAGCCGATACCTTCCACGAGAAGAAAGCCTCTGCTTTCCAGAGCGAACTTCTCAAATTAATGAGCGAATGCTGGAAAAATATAGCATGTGAAATGCAAAAAAAAAAAAAAAATGCAGATCAATACAATATGTGTAAAATTTTCAATTCCGTTAAACAATATATGGCCCAACTACTCATGGCGTGGCCTCCCTCTGCTCAACCAACGCCGATGTGGATGTCCTGACTACCCAGCAGGTTCCTCAGCACCCAGAGCTGACCCACCTCAGCTATCCTCCACCGTGGAAGAGGCAACTACTGCCATCAAGCAGATGAAAAATAACAAAGCCACGAGGACTGATGGAATCCCAGCCGACATGTACAAAGCAAGAGGACCTCTGCTTACCAACCGTCTCCACTCTCTCCTGGAGAATGTATGGGAGGAGGAAATCCCCCAAGATCTTAAAGACTCCTCGATCGTCAATATTTATAAGAACAAGGGAGACCGGTCAGACTGTGGCAACTACCGCGGGATCTCACTGGTATCCGTAGCTGGCAAGATTATCGCCCGAATCCTCCTAAACAGACTTTTTCCTGAGGCGGAAATCTTCCTCCCAGAGTCTCAATGTGGTTTTAGACTATCACGTGGCACCACTGACATGATCTTTGCTGCCCGCCAAATACAGGAAAAGTGCCCACCAAAATTCATTACCAGACTGAGGTAACTCCACGATGGCATGAACGACAATGTCCTACACAATGGCACCCAGTCTGAGTTCTTCGCCATCCAAACAGGGGTTAAATAAAGGATGTGTACTGGCACCAACTCTTTTTTTCTACTTCTTAGCTGCCTTCCTTACTCCTGTCAGTGCCAATTTAGGCGGCGGGGTGGACATTCAGTATCGGATAAAGGGTCTTTTCAACATAAGACGACTCCAGGCAGGAACAAAAGTGTCTTAAGACAAACCTGAAAATGTGACAAATCGACCACCTCACCTGGGAGACGATCACTCCACACCGTAACGCTTGGAGGAGTACCACACGAGATGGTGTCAATACTTTCGATTTAGCCCGACTGCATGCCAAGGCAGACAAGTATCAGCGCCGAATCACGCCGCCGCCCCACCCACACTAGATGTAGCCCTCCACACTTGAAACATCTGTGGACGGCCCTGCCGATCCGTATCGGCCTCTCGAGTCACGTCAGAGCTCACCAAAAAAGATGACATCCTTAATAACTCCTGCATGATCGTCATACTCGATTCCGAGTGGCAGCAAAGCAGGGGGTGACGGGATTACATTTTCACAAAAGTTTAAATTATTAAAACACTCACTTGATGTATCATGCCTAAAAAATATAATGTTTTAATCGTTTTTAAAACAATTTTACCTATTGTAAGGAAACATCTACAGTCCTATTTTGGGTTTACACTGACAGTGGGTGGACCGAGGCGCCATATTGTATCAGCACTGGCAGCAAATTTCCTTATTTCCCATTTAACTATAACAATATGTCTATGTATTCCGTCAAGTAAGGCCTTTGCAGATGTTATTGTGTTTCTTCGTGGAGTGATTGGCAAGAGTTGTTAGGGGAATAATGTTATCTAGTTTTAGCACTTGGTTGTGTTATGAGTTGAATTAGCTCCGATCCACAACAACAACTACACCCCCACCCACCGTGTAGCTGACAGTATATCCTCATATTTAACACATTTACCACAATAGATACAACCCGTGATGACCACCTCTTACCACTTGATATTATATTCCTTCACCAACGATGATACTTTATAGCACTTCACTGTGACACTTCTTAACACGGCAGCAGCAGTAAAGAAACTAACAGCAAAGCCGCAAAAGCCACTTTGACTGTGGAGTGAGCATTGAGGGAACAAACACGGAGAATGATACACAGAAAGTGGGGAGCACAGGGAGTGGGGGACGTTTTCTTTCCTTCTTTTTAATAACACCCGTAGGAGACGGTAGGTCTACTTTATAATTTTAAAACATCCCACTGTTCAAGCACGCGCTCAACTGCTACGTGCAACGACAGCCATCGAGTGGCACAAGCATGTAAGATTTTGTGTGGCTTAAGGTCCAGAAAAGTTTGGGCAAGTTTTAAGTTCATATTTCCTTTTGGCACTATGGGAGAAGTGTGTATAAATATTTCTCATGCGGTCTTCGCAATGTCGTGGTAGATATTTTACTGAATCTGATGCACATAAGTGAATGCTATCACAAATATACATTTATTTTAATTCTGTATATAAAATTTTATTCTTCGATGACGTGGCATATTTATGAATGAATATGTAACATAGTATAAGGTATTAAATAAAACAGTCATATTAATATGTTACAATAATATTTATTAATATTTCAATGTAGAATAAAGCTTATTTTGATTTGTAGAATTTATAAAGAATGGTTGTAGAATGTGTCTAGAACGTGGTGTAGGGGTATCGAGATATTAATGTTGTCTAGCACTCAGGATGGAAGGAAACTCTAATGTGGTTTTCTTGTATAATATATAAGTTATATGATAGACAGTCTGGTGCTGGAGATGCCGTGTGGTGGGGAGCTGCTCAGTAGAAGACGTTCGGTGAGTAGCTTGTTGAAGGAGGTAGATGTGCAGGAGCTTCGTTAGAGAAGATGTTGCCTGTTGCTGGCCTCCTGGTTGAATGAATGCTGGACAGCTAGGAGCTTGCTGGGAGGAGGTGTTGCGTGTTCAGGAAGATGGGCCAGAATGAGAGTTGGTTGGTGAGGAAGCTCAGAGAAGGACAGCTGGTGGGTCGCCATGCTCGCTGGCGGGAGCGAGGACCGCCAGGCAGGCGAGGAGAAGCAAGGCAGCCAGGCAGCGGCGGAGGAGGCGATGTTGCTTGTTGAAGAAGAATGGTCAGAATGAATCTCAATGGAGAGACAGAGCTTATATACCCAGCAGCAGCCGCTATGAGTCATGTTGGGAAAACCCAGAAAGTCGCCGGTGACTGGTTCCGTTGCTAAGATACGGTAACATCTGGTTGGTTGCTAGGGAAGGCGGCACATTGGAATGCGATACGCAGTTTGTAGGGGAGACGTCCACTACAGTGGCCTTATGGTGACTAACTGGCAACTAAAACGCCACGTTACTTGCCAAAGGTCACTTGAAGACTGCAATTCGGCAACGCTGGAAACTAACCGTCGGGGTTCATGACACTGATTCATAAAATATCAAAAAGCAGGTGTCGAAGCTTCATGGGACTGAATGAACCTGTTCATTACTGTGAGAAAACTTCGAGTGTGTCTCTCTCTTTTTGAATTTACCAAATATCTGATTCGTTGATCCATGTGGTCAACTGAGATAATGAAGGGTCACTTATGTGGCCCACTGAGATGATGAAGGGTCACTTATGTGGCCCGCTGAGATGATGAAGGGTCACTTGTGTGGCCCGTTTAGATGATGAAGGGTCACTTGTGTGGCACGTTTAGATGATGAAGGGTCACTCATGTGGCCCGTTGAATTGATGGAGGGTCACTTATGTGACCCACTGAGATAATGGAGTGTCACTTATGTGACCCACTGAGATGATGAAGGGTCACTCATGTGGCCCACTATCTATCTGGGCTGCCCACCACTGCCCTACATGATGTGGAAACCCTCGTGGTAACGATAAGGGGGTATAGTAACCAAATATTGTGTTCTACAGTATTGGTCTCATAATCATATGTTTTTATTATAATTTAATCATATTAGTGATTTATGTATTAGTCGCCTGACATGATCAGATCCACCTGTGCTGTAAAAAGGTTCAACTATGGGTTGAACATTCAAACTGAACTAGAGGACTCACAGGGCTCCAGCGGTTCATTCTGATTGCCGTGGACACGAACTTTTTTTTTACGGGAATTAGCCCACTCGGGCACAGGTCAAACGACCCACAACGGAACCTGGGGGGCGAGAAAAAAAAGAACGGAAAGAAATTGTAAATATAGAAAAAAAGGTTATCCTGTATTAATCTACACCACGAAGATGCCGGAAAACCAGCTTTTTAAAGTGAGACAGATTGTAAGAGCATGGAAATACAGAAGAAGGCAGAGCATTCCACAGTTTGGCTGTGTGAGGAAAGGAGGTACTATAACGGGTTATTCTCGTGTGACCGACATCCACAGAGAGACGGTGGGCACCGCGGGCAAGACGTGTGTTTCGAACCCACGGCCTTGCCGGCGGTACACAGGATGCCAAATCCACCGAACATTGCCCGTTAAAGTACCTGTAAAAGAGAGAGAGTGGAGCAACATTGCGACGAAGAGAAAGGGAAGAGAGATTGTCGACTAAAGGAGGAGAGTTAATAAGACGAAATGCCTTTGATTCCACCCTATCTAATAGTTGGACAGAAGAAGAGCCACCCTAGACATGAGAGCAGTACTCCAAGCTAGGACGAATGAATCCCTTATATACCTGGAGCAACTGCTCAGGAGTGAAGTAGCTGCGGCATCTGTACAGCATTCCCAACTTTCGGGAGGCAGCTTTAGTTATACTAAGGATGTGATTTCCAGGACATATTGGAGGAAATGGTGAGGCCTAACATATTTATTTCAGATTTTGGGAGGATGATAGCGTCCTGAAATGTAATTGGTGGGAGATCGTCTAATTTACAAAGTGTAATTGGTAAATATTGAGTTTTATTGCTATTGAACTTAACCAAGTTTGTACCTCCCCATTCAGAGATGCTGCACAGATCCGCGTTGATAGAAGTAATGATATCAGTTCTAGAATCAGATCTAGTTTGAGAGTTAGGAGGAAGGGGAAAATGTGAGAAAGAGTGAAAAGTAGAATCATCAGCGTAAGAATGGATAGAATTAGTTGTAGTGCAAAGTAAATCATTGATAAAAAGAAGGAAGAGAGTTGGTGAAAGAACAGAACCCTGTGGGACGCCACTACTTGTAGAGAAAGAGCGAGAAATCGATCCCTCGACAACAACTGCCATGGATCAGTTCTCGAGGAAGCTAGAGATGAGAAAACAAAGTGGAGGAGAGAAATCAAGAGAGGGAAGTTTAGAAAGCATAGAGACATAAACTAACATTTCAATCGATTTGGATAGTATCTTTGTAAATAAAGGACTAAATGTAATTACAAAGATATTTCAGACATGAAATACTGTATATAACCATTTATGGCACCAACATATACCGAACAACATGCGTGTGGTATTGCTACCATTAAACTTACCTATCAAATATTAGATACACGGGACTTGTGTAGTGCTGGACTGTTGCACCAGTAGGCCATGGTATGACCCACATGACAGAACATTCATCCAAAAAGGTAGCATCAATAGTAACATTCCTAGCAGAGACATCAACTTTCGGGGTAATCTTCAAAAATATGTTGAAAATAACTGTTGTAGGAGCGGAGGTTTCACTCTACTCACACTGCCACCCTTATCTTATACTCTTACTTCTCTTGTCTTAGTTAGTTACTTCAATTGTTCTTTCTACTTACTTCAGTTCAATGGTTACTACATAACTTCAGTTCTTTTTGGTAGCGTGGAGAGGGTCTAGGACACATGGGTATTGTAATTCTGATATCAAGTCACTTGGACGGAAATAAAGGTGGAATACTGCGGGAGAAATGAATACCCCTGATATACTCTAAGAAAATGTTTATTAATATAAAATCAAAGTGGGGAAAAATATATTATTAACATACAACTCCAAGGTGCTACTCCTCGGCTTCACTCAACTGCAATTACTCAGATACTATACTCTTACTGCACATAACCTTATTGGTGTTACATTACATTACATATACAAGGACCAATTCCTTATCTTTACTCACATTACATATTTACATGACAACTCCGTGCAGATTACTTTACTTCTCACACCTACTGGTGGTACGAGGCATTACAGTACAGTTACAAGACAAACTTACTTATGATACTTCACAGACTGTTGGTAGTGCATATGAGATGCACTCACAACATACAACACGTTAATACTGAAACCAGCAAATACATGGGTCCACTACCCAACATGGGATAATTATTTCCAGTTAATTATCCCCAAACATATACAACAACACTGTGGACCATATAACTCCAAGGCATGTCCCAGGGTATAACACTGGCGCCTGTAACACTGCCGACCACTGTTGTGGTCGGTTGTAGTCCGACACGTGGCGAGCATCTGTGGTCCAGCCCCACAATGTTGATTTGTAGTAAGTTAATCATGTCGAATCAACGACATCGCCCATATATTGCTCCCTGCTGGTTATCCACGGGCTCCAGACAACCGGTGGGTTTTCAAAGAAGGACACCCTGGAATCTGCAGGACAACGAAGTTGGACGGCGTTACGGGAGACAGCATGGACAATCACAAACAATCTTTCGTCTCGCAACGTCAGACGACATTTACTTTATATTACTTCCCACATTGGGTTAATAACAATTACACTGTCACAACATGAACACTGATATTCACTACAATTGACTGAATCAATCTGAATGGCTAGGGAACACATCTACACACCTGTAGGACAACGAAGTTGGACGGCGTTACGGGAGGCTGAGCTCCCGTCTCGACCGTGGTTATATACCCCTGAATTGCCAGCGATCTCTACTCAAGCAATGACAGAAATTACAAACAAACCAACTATTACACATTCAAGGATAACCCTCAGTTGACAAAGGTCTGGCGAATTACTAAAGTTGATTTACACAGACTATTTCAAGATTGAGCTTGCCAGTAGAAAGTGGAATAAAAGCTTAGTGACAACTGTCTTCACAAAGGCGGGGCTCAGCGAGGGATCAGGAGTGTAAAACGAATGGGAAAAATGCTTCTTCTTCTTAGGGATAGCTAACCAGCTACCCATTCATGTTTTGCGGTCGTGGAGTATAATATGAATCATTAGAGTTAAAACAGACTAGCAGTCAACGTGACCATGACAAAGCTTCCCCTTTCCCCAAGATTCTTATTATGCGGTAACGTTCGCTAAACATGTACAGTAGTTACACAGATTCTTTAAATAACTGTTACCTTTCAACACGGTGTCACACTACATACACTCACAACGACACATCAGAACTATACAGGCATCTGGCACAAAAGACAAATACAAAAAGAACACAATGGTTACATACATGGGATAAACGGTAGTTAAAAAAAATAATCTCTCATCATTGACAACATTGCATAGGGAAACAAAATACAGGTAAATAAACATACATAGGAGAATAATGTAATGATAAAGAAAAAAACATAAAAATGGGGTTACATACATAACATAAAAAAAATTGTTACACAATACACACTCTGGAGATACAGCTTCTCATATTAAAAAAGTTTCACTTAGAGCAGTGGTTCTCAACCTTGTTTGCCC
This sequence comes from Homarus americanus, assembly GCF_018991925.1. Classification (NCBI taxonomy): domain Eukaryota; kingdom Metazoa; phylum Arthropoda; class Malacostraca; order Decapoda; family Nephropidae; genus Homarus; species Homarus americanus. Next base: position 13,081,959 of record NW_024737042.1, read on the forward strand.
CATGCACCCCTTTCACCATATGTCAGAATGTCATTCCCCCCTCCTTTCCAAGATTGTCTGCCTCAAAATGTGCATTCCAAATAATATGCAAATAATACTGAAAATCCTTTATTTTTTCCATATTAGTATCAGTTTCCCCTGAAAACCTGAGGGGGGAAATTCCCTCCTGGTTGAGAACCCCTGACTTAGAGATTAATCAAATGCTTACTCGACACCACTCAGATTTAACTTAGATTACTCAAGCTAGGACGTAGATAAACGGACCCCATCCATCCGAAGGAATGATTTGAATGACTTTAAACGAAAGAGTCATTGTCCTACTAGAGAGAGGCAGCAACCTTCGAGGGATCCCGAACGAGCGGCGATAATCCCCAGAATACGATGCAAAACGAAATGTCCTTATGGGAGCACAACCAAACCAAAAAACTGTCTGTACTTATGGCATTTGCCATTTAGCGAAATCAGCGCCATGCTTACCATGCCTGACTCCACCGTAAAGGTCACGAACACTACTCCTATACACAATAACAAGTCTGATCAGGACTTAACTCATAAAACTTGAGAACTCCCAACTGGTATCTTTACTCAACTGGTAACAGATAACCAACAGATGATTGCATAACAGCCAATCCATCTTCCAATCTGTGTCTTTACTGCAAATTGACAATTCCTCTCCGAAAAAAAATTCAACAAAAAATAAATTCACATACACCTACATACTCACAAACATTCCCATTGCACCACATTCCACACTCACATTGGCAAACAATATACTTACTTTCCACAACTTGCTGATGCAAAGCAACAACACATTCTCTCACTTACCAGTTGTACTTCTCAATTGCAACACAAGTATGCAAAACATCACTCTTCACCATGCACATCAACAACCAATGCATTCCAGTCAAAGGTCTACAACCCTTTAAAGATATCTCGGCAACACTGATGCCAGTCTCTCACATAACTAGTAAGAGAGGCATCCCTCACTCTTCCCTTCTACACTTCCCTGTCCATCAGGCCACACACCTGATGAAGCAACTGGTGGCGAGACCTGGGTGTCATTCCTGTGAATGAACACGTCTCCACCCACATACTTCTCAACTCTACACATCAACTTATTGGACACAGGTTCTGAGCTGACTGCCCTGAACTGCTCCGTTGTGACAGCCATCATTCTTGGAGGTCACAACAACTCACTGTAACTACACAACACGGGCACAGTGCACACCTTAAAAAACAAACGGATTACTGCCTAACTGTCCTTCTAATACACAAAAAACTCTTGAAATACTGTTAAAAAATACTGCTCAAAATATTCCTCACTCCCCTAGTGATAATACTGGAATGTGAACTTTTACTTTACTGCTTCACTGAACAATACACAAGGAAAAAATCACTGTACTCTTTTGTCACTTTTCAAGACTCACTGTGCACACTCAAAGCAATTATACTTGTTATTGTCAATCTCTGTACGGTGCAACACTGTAGGAACTCTTCCGGAATTACACTGTACTCTAGAAAATCAAACAACTTTAAAAGAACCAAAGGCATTTCCATTACTGAGAGTCTTACTCACAAAAAAATTGGTAATACTTTACGAGACTGTCCCCTCGGTACTCAACAAGTATTCACTGTCTTTTCAATTGCAATGATTTTAACACTGTTATCACTTCACACTGTACTCTGTTGTACCCACACTTGGGGGTCCTTACATGTACTTTCAACAATCAATTTTCAAAGATTGCGTTCTCTCACAGATATCCATATCACCATAGAGTCCTCAAACCATCAATGCAATTGCTGAAATTATACATGTATTAGGTCTCAAGTAAACATAAATCACACTTTCTGACAATGCCTGTCAGTCTACACTGCTAGAACTAATGCCCTTGGCATTAAAATCACAAACTAGTAGAAACAACACAAAAATACAATATAATCGGAAATATAACACAACTCGTGTTATACAAATAAATTCACTTGTCAAAGCTGACGTCAATTGAGAACTAAAACACTTCCAATTGAAATCAAAACAAATGCATCCAAAATATGTCACAATTTCAAATAACACTCAGTTACATAACCTTAGTACAATTATGGCCTTCTGGTGACACTCAGAAACAAACACTGCCCACCACACTCTTAACACGGCAGATGTTCACTGTTCGCTCATTGTCTGTAAATATCAAGGTATTAACTTGAGTGATCACAACAATGCTATGTTACCAGTGCAGAAAGGCACCCAAAAAAATATATTACCGTGGTACACAACAACACTTTCCTGAGATTTCACAAAAAATAAAATAAAAAAAAATAAGTTAGGTAGCTAACCTTGTTTCTCAGACACTTTTCAATACTCGGAACATTTTGAGTTTCCACACTTTACTGTACACTTTACTTAAAAACAGATTTCTAATTTTCTTGAGGCAATGTTCTAACCTAACGTCAAGTAATGTATTTGCCGTGAACTGTTTTCAACTTCTCCGTAAGACCACAGAAAAATTTTGTACAGAATTACATACTCTACTGTACACTGGAAAAATTACGGAACAAAATTAATAGCAATCTGAAATATTCATTAGTTACAGTGAAATGGTCAGGTACCTGTACTGAGAAATGGTTATTACAAATCACACTTAAAAAAAAATATCCACAGTATCACATTTATTCCTCCGGACCTGATACCATGTAAATTACATCCCACCGCTGCCACCAAATTTAAGAGCGGAGGTTTCTCTCTACTCACACTGCCACCCTTATCTTATACTCTTACTTCTCTTGTCTTAGTTAGTTCCTTCAATTGTTCTTTTTACTTACTTCAGTTCAATGGTTACTACATAACCTCAGTTCTTTTTGGTAGCGTGGAGAGGGTCTAGGGCACATGGGTATTGTAATTCTGATATCAAGTCACTTGAACGGAAATATAGGTGGAGTACTGCGGGAGAAATGAATACCCCTGATATACTCTTAAGAAAATATTTATTAATAAGAAATCAAAGTGGGGAAAAATATATTATTAACATACAACTCCAAGGTGCAACTCCTCGGCTTCACTCAACTGCAATTACTCAGATACTATACTCTTACTGCACATAACCTACTTGCACATAACCTTGTTCATAATCTACATAAACAATCTAGATACTGGGATCAGCAGTGACATAAGCAAGTTTGCGGATGACACCAAAATAGGGCGGCAGATTAATTCAGGGCAGGATGCAAATGCATTACAGGAGGATCTAAATAAACTGCAGGGGTGGTCTGAAAAATGGCAAATGAAATTCAACACCAGCAAGTGCAGCGTACTTAATATTGGAAGAACAAATACTGTACTGTCAATGTATACAGCTTTAACAACATCAACCTAGAGAAGTCAACTTGTGAAAGAGACCTAGAGGTACTTGTAACCCGGACCTACGGCCTAGAAAACAGTGCGTTAATGTTCGAAATAAGGCAAACAGAGTATTGGGTTTTATATCTAGAAGTGTAAGTAATAAGAGTGCAGAGGTCTTATTGCAACTATATCTTGCGCTAGTCAGGCACCTCGATTATGCGGTTCAGTTCTGGTGCCCTTATCATAGAATGGATATCAATTCACTAGAGTCGGTGCAGCGAAGAATGACGAAAATGATTCCGGGACTTAGGAACCTTCCATATCAGAATAGGTTAAAGAAACTAAACTTGCATTCCCTAGAAAGACGAAGAGTGCGGAGAGATATGATAGAAGTATTTAAGTGGGTGAAAGGAATCAATAAAGGGGATATTGATAAACTTCTTATAATATCCGAGCAGGATAGGACTCGTAGCAACGGATTTAAGTTGGATAAGTTTAGGTTTAGGAGGGAGATAGGAAGGAACTGGTTCACAAATAGGGTGGTGGACGAGTGGAACAAGCTTAGCAACTTTGTAGTAAGTGCTGGAACGCTGGAAAGTTTCAAAAGGAGGCTGGATAGATCCATGGATGATAGAGAGTGGTAGTAACTCTCGACAGGAGCTGCCATGCACAGGCCAACCGGCCTATTGCAGACTCCTTATTTTTTATGTTCTTATATATACAAGGCCCAATTCCTTGTCTTTACTCACATTACATAGTTACATGACATCTCCTTGCAGATTACTTTACTTCTCACACCTACTGGTGGTACGTGGTATTACAGTACAGTTACAAAACAAACTTAATTATGATACTTCACAGACTGTTGGTAGTGCATATGAGATGCACTCACAACATACAACACGTTAACACTGAAACCAACAAATATATGGGTCCACTTCCCAACATGGGATAATTATTTCCAGTTAATTATCCCCAAACATATACAACAACACTGTGGGCCATATAACTCCAAGACATTTCCCAGGGTATAAAACTGGCGCCTGTAACACTGCCGACCGCTGTTGTGGTCGGTTGTACTCCGACACGTGGCGAGCGTCTGGAGTCCAGCCCCACGATGTTGATTTGTAGTAAGTTAATTATGTCGAATCAACGACATCGCCCATATATTGCTATATTGCTCCCTGCTGGTTATCCACGGGCTTCAGACAACCGGTGGGTTTTCAAAGAAGGACACCCTGGAATCTGCAGGAGAACGAAGTTGGACGGCGTTACGGGAGACAGCATGGACAATCACAAACAATATTTCATCTCGCAACGTCAGACGACATTTACTTTATATTACTTCTCACACTGGGTGAATAACACTTACACTGTCACAACATGAACACTGATATTCACTACAATTGACTGAAACAAACTGAATGGCTAGGGAACACATCTACTTACCTGTAGGACAACGAAGTTGGGGCGTTACTGAAGGCTGATCTCCAGTCTCGCCTGTGGTTATATACTCCTGAGTTGCCAGCGATCGCAACTCACGCAATGACAGAAATTACAAACAAACCAACTGTTACACATTCAAGGTTGACCCTCAGTTGACAAAGGTCTGGCGAATTACTAAAGTTGATTCACACTGACTAATTCAAGATTGAGCTTGCCAGTAGAAAATGGAATAAAAACTTAGTGACAACTGTCTTCACAAAGGCGGGGCTTAGCGAAGGATAAGGAGTGTAAAACAAATGGGAAAAACGCGTGTTCTTCTAAGGGATAGCTAACCAGCTATCCATTCATGTTTTGCGGGCGTGGAATATAATATGAATCATTAGAGTTAAAACAGACTAGCAGTCAACGTGACCATGACACTGTCCTCATACCCGTCACAAAACATGGAGGCTGGTTCAGATGAAAGTTCATAAACCATCAAGTTCATTATGTCAAATTCTCTCACACTATTATGTAGACCCATGGCTATTGCATAGACGATTTCAGTATCATAGACATTCTTGTCTGCGCCTTTGATATGTGTCCGACCGGATGCCATCGTTGTGACTGATTTGTGCAGTGTCTCATGGAAGCAATCAGGCCATTGTTGCTCGAACTGTTCCATCCAGCTCTTGCCCACTTCATAAGCATAATCAACATTGACTGATTTGTTGCTGATTACTTGTCCAATTACATTATTCACTAAATCATCAGTGTGTTCGTTCTCATTCAATGGGTCGATACAAACTTCTAATTTGTCACGGAGGTTCTTTCCATCAGTTTCATCAACTTTCATTCTGGATTTCTCTCCTTCTTTATGATGTAATTGTGACATTTCCTCATCAGTTTTGTTTCTTGTTGATTCCAGCCTGCTGAGTGGACTGCTAAATGGATGGAGACTGTACTTCCAAGCCTTGGCAGCTTCAGGTTTGAGGGTGACATCAATGATGCCCAATTGACCATGACCATAGCGCATGAAGGTGGTCTCTATGGCCATACCACTTCATATCCCATTATAGATACCGTCATTGCGGTGCATGGTGTTCTCAGATTTCATGAAATGTACACGAACATCTTCCGGCATCTGCTCCATAGATCGGAGATAGTACAGGCCGTATCTTGCATAATTGATATGTCCAGCAACAAAGAAGAGTGGCATCATGTTTTATGCTACATTGCTGTGTTAATTCACGCCAATTTGAACGCTAGGTATGGGACTTGGGGCTGTATGGATCTTCATATGTATCAAAATACCTACATCTACACAAAATGTATTAGTGCACATCTATAATATTGTGTAATTAACATTTTCCCAAGGTGAGAACTCCACACCCACCTGGAACTGTTCACTGAGATCCTATAGAAGAATAATGAAAAAAGAAAACAACTATATCAAACACTTTGAGGTTGGCTCCTCTCGCTGCCGGACTATTCACCATATGACTGTGAGCGTCAGCATCCAGTGATGTTGTCTCTGAGTTATCAAGACACGTGTGTAAGGATTATGTGTGTCACTCTACACACTATCATACCTGCCACACAAATGGATCACTTTCTTTATGTCATTAATATGCTAAAAGTTATTAGCACAGGTGATAAAAAAATGATATCTGTTCCTATAACATTTGTTGTCTAATATACAGTATGTAAACTAACTGAATGTTCGTGTTTTACCTTAGATGGTGAAGTACATTATAACAAGAACAACCAATACGTTTAGAAACATTATTAAATCATACTTCTTGTAACAGAGGATAAAATAAATTGCTGCTGGCCGGCGCTAAGGTCACTTGGGCGTGAATAATTAAGGTGTAGAACCTGATGGCAGCAACATCAACAATCACATGTGAGTTAACGAACTGTTTGACCCAGTGTTAAAGAATTATTACTGGGTAGACAGAGGCAAATGGAGTACAAATCTTGCCTATTGGTTTAACCTGTTTGAGGATCGAACTCGGGGTCACTCATTTGGAAGGCGAGTATGGTTACCCTTACACCATAGGTCGCCGAAGATAGCAACTTATATAAACCTAAAGACAGCACCTTGTTTAACTCCACTGCCAAGTACTGACACTTGAAACACTTTTTTTTACGTCTATGAAAATTTGATGCGCCCAGCTTCATCATACACAGCCGATACTTAAAAAAAAAGACTTTAAGAACAGAGCTGCCTTGTGATCTGTAACACTGAATGGTTCCTTAACCAAGACACTACAATGAGGTATATGAGCCACTACAGGGTTGTCAATTTCTGAGATAGCAAGAGTTCTTAAAGGGGGCTCGCGGGCTTGTGTAAGCAATAAATTTACAAAGCTACACTTTACTTGGTTTTTTTTTTGTTAATGTTGTTATTGTCATATAAAAGATAATAAAAACTAGTAATTTGATGTGACTTATAACCATTTACTTCAGGTCTCACATAATTACGCATTTAGACTATCAAAAATAATATCCAAAGAGACGATTCTCTCTTTCTATTTTTCCTTGAGGATATGCGTAACGTTTTAGAATTCCTTTCACCGCGGCTGATTTTATTATATTTTTGGGAGAGCGAATAAAAATTTTTACCACTCGCTCAATGCAGATAGATGACTTGAGAGGTCTGCTTGTGAGTAATTTGAAAGTCGAAAGTTTTTAATTCAATCTCTGAGAAAATGAAGAAATGCACAGTGACTTTTTTTATCAATTTAATAGAATGGTTCTATAGCTATCTGAAGACACCAGTGATGTTCTCACGATTTGGAGAATGAAAACCAATATAAAGCAGCTAATCATAGACGATGACAGACCTGGGAAGATAAATCAGGAGACACACAGATAAATACGTGTACAGAGTGGCGTCTTAGGTTAACAGAATTTTGCTTAAAGAGGTTACCAGAACTTCCACTTTTCAGTCTCCTATTAAACTTCTCCAACGCGGTAGGTGTGATGGAGTGTAAACGTTTAACACAAGTGGAACGAAGAGTAAAGTCTTCCCTGGCACCTGTTTTAAGTTCAGCTTCCACTTTTCCAGCCTCTCTCTCTCTCTCTCTCTCTCTCTGTTTCTCTTTGTCCTCACACATAACAGCCTCTCCTGGCCTTCCTCTCATTCTCTGACTAATCACATCATCATTACCCATTGATGTTCCCTCTCCGACCTTCCCTTTATCTAATTCTTACTCCTCTCCTTATGCTTGGTGACGTCATATGATATGGTCGGGTAGGTTGGTTGAGGTCATAACTAGAGTTTGTGAATACGACTCCTGATGTGTTTTTCCTAAATAATAATAATAATAATAATTATAATAATAATAAATTTTAATAATAATAAATGTGAAGCCAAATAACAGTAAGGAAGACGTTCACTTTAAGATCTTTCCCAGTAATTGTAAACGATTTTCCTGGGATCTCAGCCAATGTCTTACCTCCTCCCTCTCGTAAAACAAATGAGGGGGGATGACGTCCACGGCATTTAACTTTTACTTCGTCTTTAAATGGAGGAAGATATAAGAAATTCCACGATATAATTGTAGTTTAATTTATCATTGGCTACATTATGAAAGTTGGGGAAATTGAAAAAGGAGAGAGTGGTTATTAACCTAATACAGTTTCACTTATTGCCAGACCACAAGAGAAATATCCAGGGAAGGACAGAAAGTTGCACTTCGTATTTGTTGAGCAATGACAAAGCTAAGGGTGGAGGGTCGAGTGCCTTGTTTGAGTGGTTATGGTAATGCTATTATATGACGACTCAAAAACCTGTGAGAGTAAATGGTGAGGAAAGTGAAGAATCTGAGGTGAAAGCATGTCACCACAATGAAGTACTGATTTGTGACGTGGGTGAGAGACCCCGTCGAGGAAAGTGGAAAATGGCCATGTGCTGTCTGTAAGAAACCGGGTGGTAGCAACTCAATAATGTGGCAGGTGTAAATAGAAGACTGCAGTATGCTGCTGACTTTAAGTGTCTTGTATGTGCAGATAACTTTGTGTGACCTTCACAAGGCGGGAGAAACTCAACGTTGGAGAGATATCCTTGTACTGTGTCGATGAGTTCTGTTTCCTGGAGGATATAATCAGTTGCAAGAGTCAGAAGTGGCTGGAGGAAGTTTAGGGATTTGCTGCCTCTATTAGCGTGAAAGGAAATATGTATGCAACTGGTGTGAGAAGTGTGATGTGTGTGGCAGTGAAGCGTAAGCGGTTAGTAACATAAGCAGGCTTGAGCGAGTTGAAATGAGAATGTTGAGGTGGTTGTTCAATGTGACACTGAATGATGAGAAACACTTTTCAGGGCTAAGAGGGCGGTTGGGGATTGAGAGTATTGGCGAAGTTTTGCATGGAAGAAGGCTCATATGGTTTGGCCATGTGGAGAGAATGGATGAGACCAATTGAGTCAAGAGGTGCATGAGCCTAAATGTGGAGGAGAGGAGAGCCAGGAGTAGGCTAAGAATGACATGGGGAGAGACCATGTACCATGGTCATAATGGACATACAACATTGATGAAAATCATGACGTTAACCCACTGCGGAATTTGTAATATCTTAAATTCTAATTCAACTTATACATCTCTCAGGTTCATCTAAAATTGCTGTATATCAATGAACCAAAATTAACTTTACACTTTATATCAATGAACCAGTATCACCTTACATTAATGGAAGAGTATCGTTATGTATCTCAGGAAAAACACGACAATACCGTATACACACTGCAGGAAAAAAGATAATTATAATTGGCTAGACAACATAAATTGGAGCTCCCAAAATACAGCAGCACAATCAGTACAGCCAAAACCTACTGTGTGTTTTTCATTTATTCCCTCAAAATTTGTGGCCAAGCCTCACATCCCAACCCGTTTTTTTTCGCACTGACCTTATCACTATAGGTGCATGTAGAGAAGAGAAACACAGAAAGCAATGAATCAAGTGTGATGATTATTATTATGTTTCATAAGTGCACGGAAGATTTTATTGTATTAATCAGGGTTTTCAATTTTGGTTTTATATCAGAAAAGTGCACATGCTCCTGCTGGGACACGTTAACAGGTATTGCAGTGATACGTGAAAATTATACCTTGAACTAAGTCAGTAAAGATTATTAATGAATGATCTATCATATTTCTTATCCATTCTTGCAAAACAACCAATGGATTGGATCATACGAGAGGTATCCTGCTGATCTGAGAGCTGAGTTACATAATGCTTCTGCTAGTGGTCTATTCAGGTTTTTGGTCATCACTTATTGTACTTTAACAATTGGTTTTATATTTTGACTAAACAGTTCAATGCATCTTATCTTATTTAACAAAGCCGCTGTCCATACATCTTTTTTTTATGTAGAAATAATTAGCAAAAGGATAAGAAACCTTCAGTTGGGAAACTTGCCCCTACGGTGACATAACCTACCTGTTTTCTTCACCAAACTGCCACGGGTGAGTGGAGTATAGTCAATAGGTCACTGGTATTACAATTTGCTCATGATTTTGTCGTGTGTTTGATATTATATGACTTCACAATACAATTTTTTATAGCTTAACAAACGAACAACACTTTTTTTTCTGTTATTGACGAGTCTCAACTCTTCTGAAGCCAATAAAAGAATATATACTTTTTATACTTGATTAACCTTTATTTTCACTTCATTTTAGATGGTTAACCTTTGTAGTCATTGTACAAAGCACAGCATCAGTGTCCAATAGACACAAGATTGGTTTTTGTACAGTTATATTTTGGCTTTTTCATCAATACCGTTTGGTCATATTATAACTACTTCGTTCGGGTGCATTTAATATAAAATCAAGTGAGTAAATTAATGTTATCACTCAAATCTAACCTAACCTGATCAGACCTAACATAACATGACCTTCTCGAACCCAATCTAATTTAGCCCAACCTATGTGTGTGTGTGTGTGTGTGTGTGTGTGTGTGTAAAAATAAATGTTGTGGCATATGGAACACTATTAAATTAATTTAATTATCAAAAAATCTCTCTCTCTCTCTCTCGCCACTCGGTAACTTCAACCTGCAGCTTAACCTCCCTCGCCAGATGTTACAGTACTTGACGTTAATTCGACCAATCAGTAATTAAGATCGAAAAGCCACGTCATCGACAAGTTCCGCCCATACGAGGTTTTATAAGAAGCCAACACTCAGCCCAGGTCATATTTCTTCACTCTCCAGTGTTGTGTGTATCCGCTGTCTCTGCGAGTCTTCACATAGTCTAATCAACTTCGGCTCACCTATCACACTAAGTACATTTTTTTGTCTTAGGAGTCTGATCCAGCCTTAGTTTTACCAGTTGTGAAATAAGTATTTTATAAGAGCTCTCCCACCCACTGTGTGAGGCCGATCAAAAGTGAGTGATTGCCATGTCGAAACATACATTCATTTACTTGTGTACTTATGTGATACTGTCGCCAATACGAGGGAATCTTACGAAAACATAAGTGAATCATTACCTTTACTCAAGTGGTTCTTGGTGCTAATATGCAACAAAAAACATCCTCAATGATTCTTATAAGTGATTCCTTAATGTTTAATCTTGTATTTGTGTGATTATTCAGTAAGAGTTCTTATATTAAGTTCTGACCTGCATATAAGGCTTAATACTATTATTATTATATGTATGTCAATCAGAATTTTAAGTATAATAAGAAAAGTGCCACTGTTAGTTTTACCTACCCTCAAACAAACTTAAATGATAAGTATTTAATCATTTGCTATTACCTTGATTGCACTCTGCCTCATCTACAGTGTTGAAACTTCTGGTTGACATCTTGCCAAATTATCAAGTGAATATTGGAAGTGCTGTAGCAAATCATTATACTGCTAACTAAAGGTTTCAGTAATATGCAACATAATATAAATAATTCCCACAATGGCTCTTTTTTTAGATTCAAATTAAACCTAATCTAACCCAACCTAACCTAATCTAACCCAACCTAACCTAACCTCATACATTGATTGTCTAATATATTATTTAGTAACCTTATTTAACATCGTGACGTCTTCTAAGTTCCTCCGCTGGACTACTGTTGGTCTCTTGACAACTAAGAAGGTTTTCCAGAATTTTACAGTTGTCTTCTTGTACTTTATACCTATTGCCGTGAATTGGATGATGGATGAATTGTGTGAGTGAGTTTTTGGATGAGTTGGGCTGTTGTGTAAGTAGGTAAGTTGAGAGTGAGTGCGAGTGGGTTGCGTGAGTAAGTTGTGTGAGTGCGTTGGGAGAGTGGGTTGAGTGAGTGAATTGTGTTGGTGGGTTGGGTGAGTCGGTTAAGTAAGTGGGTTGGGTGAGTGGATTGTATAAGTGGGTTGTGTAAGTAGGTTGAGTGAGTGGGTTGTGTACGTGGGTTGAGTGAGTGGGTATTTGTAAGTGGGTTGTGTAAGTGCGTTTGGTGAGTGGGTTGTGTAAGTGGGTGGGTGAGTGGGTTGTGTACGTGGGTTGAGTGAGTGGGTATTGTAAGTGGGTTGTGTAAGTGCGTTGGGTGAGTGGGTTGAGTAAGTGCGTTGGGTGAGTGGGTTGTGTAAGTGCGTTGGGTGAGTGGGTTGCATAAGTGGTTGAGTGAGTGGGAAGATGGGTGAATTGGGTAGGTGGATATGTATATAATTTGAATATGTAAGTGACTGAGTGAACTTGGCAGACGAATGGATGAGTGGTGAGATGGATGGGTTATGTAAGATGGGTGTGTGAGTTAGGTTGATTAGTGAATGGATGAGTGATGACATGGATGAGTTATGTAAGATAGGTGTGTGAGTTAGGTTCATTAGTGAATGGATGAGTGATGAGATGGATGAGTTATGTAAGATGGGTGTGTGAGTTAGGTTCATTAGTGAATGGATGAGTGGTGAGATGGATGAGTTATGTAAGATGGGTGTGTGAGTTAGGTTGATTAGTGAATGGATGAGTGGTGAGATGGATGAGTTATGTAAGATGGGTGTGTGAGTTAGGTTGATTAGTGAATGGATGAGTGATGAGATGGATGAGTTATGTAAGATGGGTGTGTGAGTTAGGTTCATTAGTGAATGGATGAGTGATGAGATGGATGAGTTATGTAAGATGGGTGTGTGAGTTAGGTTCATTAGTGAATGGATGAGTGGTGAGATGGATGAGTTATGTAAGATGGGTGTGTGAGTTAGGTTCATTAGTGAATGGATGAGTGGTGAGATGGATGAGTTATGCAAGATGGGTGTGTGAGTTAGGTTCATTAGTGAATGGATAAGTGGCAAGATGGATGAGTTATGCAAGATGGGTGTGTGAGTTAGGTTGATTAGTGAATGGATGAGTGATGACATGGATGAGTTATGTAAGATGGGTGTGTGAGTTAGGTTCATTAGTGAATGGATGAGTGATGAGATGGATGAGTTATGTAAGATGGGTGTGTGAGTTAGGTTCATTAGTGAATGGATAAGTGGTGAGATGGATGAGTTATGTAAGATGGGTGTGTGAGTTAGGTTGATTAGTGAATGGATGAGTGATGACATGGATGAGTTATGTAAGATGGGTGTGTGAGTTAGGTTCATTAGTGAATGGATAAGTTAAGCGAATGGGTTAAATGAGTGATTTTAGTGGGTGGGTGAGTTAGATAAATGTGTGAATGAATTAGATTGGTGGGTAGGTGAGTTAGGTGGGTGGGTGAGTTAGGTTGGTGGGTAGGTGGAGTTAGTGGTGGGTGGGTGGGTGGGGTGAGTTAGGGGCTGGTGGGTGAGCAGTTAGGCTGGTTAGGTGGGTGAGTTAGGTGGTGGGTGAGGGCAGGCTGGTGGGTGGGTGAGTTAGGTGGGTGGGTGGGGCAGGTTGCAGGTGGTGAGTTAGTTGGGTGAGTTAGTTGGTGGGTGGTGAGGGCTGGTGGGTAAAGAGCGTGAGTAGGTGGGGTGGGTGAGCTAGGCTGGTGGGTTAGGTGGGTGAGTTAGGCTGGTGGGTGGGTGTGAGTTAGGGGCTTGTGTAGGTTAGGTGGTGTGGTGTGGAGTTAGGTGGTGTGGTTAGGTGGTGTGCGTTAGGTGGGTGGGTGAGTGGGTGGTTGGTGGTGGGTGGTTGGGTGAGTTAGGGGGTGGTAGATTGGGGTGGGTGGGTGAGCAGGGTTGGTGCGTGTGTGCGTTAGGTGGGTGGGGAGGTGAGTGCTAGGGTAAGTGCGTGTGTGCGTTAGGGTGGTGGGTGAGTTAGGCTGGCGGATGGGTGGTGAGTTGTTGGGGGTGGGTGAGTGAGTGTTAGGTGGCTGACTGAGTTAGGTAAGGGGTGTATGGGTGTTAGGTGGGTGGGTGGATGGATGAGTGTATTGATTTCTCACGCGTCGGAATGAATAGCTTAGACAGGCTGACAGAAGGGAGAATGAGTTTATATATATATATATATATATATATATATATATATATATATATATATATATATATATATATATTATATATATATATTTATATATATATACATATTTATATATTATATATATATTATATATCTATCTATATATATATATATATATATATATATATATATATATATATATATATATATATATATATATATATATAAATCACTGTATGCAAGTTAATCATATCTTCAGGTGAGTACAGAGTCTGTACTCACCCCTGAAGATGTGAATTACAAGAAAGCGCTTGGGAACTTCGTGTTTTTCTTTCCTTGTGGTTATCAGCATATATATATATATATATATATATATATATATATATATATATATATATATATATATATATATATATATATATATATATATATATATATATATATATATATATATATATAATATCCTTGAACCTCAGCAGATAAACTTTTAATCACTTATTTTCGTACAATTTCACATGTTGTCATCGTCAACACTTGAATGTTACTTCCATGTGTGTGTGCTGTATTTTTGTAAGTTTAGTGTAGTCTGGTATCTCAGTTATGAGTAGGTGATCGATAGTCAACTATTCCCGAATATATTAATTATGGACCACCTCGTTACCTCCACCTATTAAGTTGCCAACATCAACCTTTGAAATATTTGCTCAAGAATCATTAAAAATCTTTCGTAAAATTTTGACAGATATACCCTCAGGAGGAATGATTCTGTGCCTCGTTATATTCATCAAAAGTTTTGCTTCTCACAGAGACCGAACTGAGGAGACGGAGACTTGTGAACGTTAACGGAGAAAAATTTACTGGAATGTTTATTTTTAAGTCGATGCATAATACTGCCTAACTATGTCTTCTCTATTATTCAGGTTAGTTTGTTGTTGTAGCGGGTATACGCGCTAAAACTACACAGGTGTTTCGCGTATCCGGGGTGCATCATTAGATGTGGCTTCTCTTGTTACAGAGATTATTGTCTAAAACTGTTGTTGTTGCTGCTGCTGTAAAAAATATAAATAATCAAAAATTAATCATAAGACAGCCTGGGTTGATCATTAAGTTCTCTCATGCAGTCAGCTAGTGTTAGTTTCACACAGCTGAAGTAACTATACAAGAATGATCAGAATGTGTTCCCAACATTGTCAACACAAGGTCTCACCAGCACACTTTACTATACACAAACTGTAAGGCAGGGAATCACATCTTCAGATACTGTGTTGTGCCATAGATGATATTTTTATTACCTAAAGCTTTTAGATTATGGTTTAAATGTATAACCTTAACTGGGAGCATTAGAGCAAACATTAACACGAAGCTATAGTAGGTCGACCATGCTGGGTCTACACCATTATCTGGCGCTCAAAAATTTATAAAACAGGTTATTTAGTTGGAATTTAGCCTGGGTAGCGAGTGTATATTTTGCCCGAGGTCATGGTGAAGTAATGGCCTAGGAGTGCTGACCGCAGTAATGTACTTTGGAGTGGTGCATTATATCATAGTCGGGTTCTTTCACACTAATAAGACCGTCAGCGACAGGTCAAACGAGATCACTAACGCACTAACGAATGTCAACAGTGGAAGCGGCATCTAGACAACAACGTCTGTATTGGGTGTAAGAAATTTATCTCATTAGTTCCTGACCTCACTTGGTGGTTCCTGACCTTGGCTGGGTGCACCACTTTCCACCGGCCGACTAGTGGTGGACTGTACATGAATCTACTCATAAACGGAGATCCAATTTGGTAGTAATGAATTCAGTTTCTACATTAACCTATAACGCCGATAGTACATTTTCCACTTGGTGTGAACTGGCCAGAAGATTGATAATTACCAGAAAAGTCAACTATGGAAGAGATTTGTCCTTTTGATAAGCACATTTGATTCTGGTTGAGGGAATAAATTGATTGTTTAAATGTGACTGTAAGCATGGAGTGGGTGACCATCTACCCCAGGTGCTCCCAGAGTACCGGCAAAACTCTCACTTGGTAAACTTGTCCGGGTGAGTGAGGCAGCCACTGACGACTGATAGTATTTGACCTGCCTTCACTGACGCAGCTTATGACAAATCAGGCGGGACTAACGATGACAAAACAAATATTAACCAAACCAAGTCTAACACACGTTCAGGAATCCTTTTCGCTGTCTTCCACACTCTCGATATTACAACTACTTATGGCTAAGTTGTTTAATATATTTAAGAACACAAGAAAATAAGAAGTCTGCAATAGGCCGGTTGGCCTGTGCATGGTAATACATCATATTCATTAACAGTATATATATATATATATATATATATATATATATATATATATATATATATATATATATATATATATATACACTGTTAATGAATATCATGTATTTCTTTGTGTATGAACCTCTGTCCTGCGTGGCAGTGAGAAGTGATACCACCCTCAGTGTCAAGACCTGACTGAATTACTCAGAATAGGCAAACTGTACTCCAAGCTTTTTCAATAAATTTGTTAAACTAAAACTGCATGGCAGCTCCTATCGAGTCACAACCACTCTCTATCGTCCATGAAACTATGTAGCCTCCTTTTAAAACTCTCCAGCGTTCTAGCACTTACTACACAGTTGCTAAGCTTGTTCCACTCGTCCACCACCCTATTTGTGAAACAGTTCCTTCCTCTCTCCCTCCTACACCTAAACTTATCCAACTTAAATCCGTTGCTACGAGTCCTATCCTGCTCGGATATTATAAGAACTTTATCTATATCTCCTTTATTGATTCGTTTCACCCACTTAAATACTTCTATCATATCTCCCCTCACTCTTCGTCTTTCTAGGGAATGCAAGTTTAGTTTCTTTAATCTATCTTGATATGGAAGGTTTCTAAGTCCCGGAATCATATTCGTCATTCTTCGCTGCACCGACTCCAGTGAATTGATATCCATTCTATAATAAGGGCACCAGAACTGAACAGTATAATCGATGTGCGGCCTGGTTGTTTTTTGACTCCCAGCTACTCTGACCTCTCTCTACTGGCGAAACCTCCCCTTTGGAGTGACAATTTCACGCTCCATGGATGCAGACAACGTCTTTACCCCACGCGAGGCAAGTTTACCCCGTTACGACTGTACAGGTAGTTGTTGTCATAGAATGGACGCCAGTTATCAATGAATGCCCAACCATTGCTTGCACAATGTTTTTCCAGTCGGCAATTTATAGCAATTGCCCTGGACAGTCATTCACCGTCAATCCCTCTTCTAGGCAAGACACCAAATACTATCGGGATCTCTCCCCAATCTCTAACCTTCCCTAGCGCCTCTCTATACCTCCTGAAAAGTTCCTCACTCCTAACCTTCCCTATGTCGTTGCCTCCTACACTAAGACATACACAAGAACACAAGAAAATAAGGAGTCTGCAATAGGCCGGTTGGCCTGTGCATGGCAGCTCCTGTCGAGAGTTACTACCACTCTCTATCATCCATGAATCTATCCAGCCTCCCTTTGAAACTTTCCAGCGTTCCAGCACTTACTACAAAGTTGCTAAGCTTGTTCCACTCGTCCACCACCCTATTTGTAAACCAGTTCCTTCCTATCTCCCTCCTAAACCTAAACTTATCCAACTTGAATCCGTTGTTCCGAGTCCTATCCTGCTCGGATATTATAAGAACTTTATCTATATCACCTTTATTGATTCCTTTCACCCACTTGAATACTTCTATCATATCTCCCCGCACTCTACTACTGGCTTGGTACCCTCCCCTGACAAAACCCTATCTATCCTCTCAGCAACATGCCCTATCCCAGCCCCAGGAAAACACACCCTAGTCCTACGTTTCCTATCTCACCTGACTGTCCCCAACTACCACGACCTTACCACTGGGCAGCGTTTGACCAACTGCCCTTTCCTCTCCTGCCACCACACCGTCATGCCTCTTCACTTCCTAGCCAGCTTCCCCCACCACTTGGTAGGGGTTACTGCACTCCACACCCTGGTCAGCTTTCCTGAGTCTAACCTTAGTCCCCTTGGAGACAGCCACTCTCCACTCCTACTCCTCCTGACCCTCCTTCGTAGGTGCCCTGCTAGGCAGGACACCCACCTGAAGGAGTTCAGTCCTGAGGGCTTCGTTCTCCCCCTTTAAAACGTCCATCTCTCTCCGCAACTACTCCAGCTGACTTAACAGAGTGGCCGGGGATCGTCTCTCCTCACACACCGTCCCTCTCCCCCCACAACACAACGGCCCACGGCCTCCATTTTCTATGGTCACTAACACGAGCACACAGGGGCACGTCCTTCTCCAAGCTAGGTCAGGTTGGTACTGTTGGTCAGATCTTCTAACATACAAAAAAAACAAAACAGGGACAGCTAACTTTAGTAAAACACTCTAACAGGACTCAAAATCCCTTCGAGTTCAGTCTCTTTTGTCGATGTCTGATGACTGGGCTGATGGTTGATGGCTGATGTCTGATAATTATTGATGGCTGGGCTGATGACTAATGGCTGGGCAAATGGTTTGTGGCTGGGGTGATGGCTAATGGCTGGGCTGATGGCCAATGGTTGGGCTGATGGCTAATGGCTGGGCTGATGGCTAATGGCTGGGCTGATGGCTAATGGCTGGGCTGATGGCCAATGGTTGGGCTGATGGCTAATGGCTGGGCTGATGGCCAATGGTTGGGCTGATGGCCAATGGTTGGGCTGATGGCCAATGGTTGGGCTGATGGCTAATGATGGGCTGATGGCTATGGCTGGGCTGATGGCTAATGGCTGGGCTGATGGCCAATGGTTGGGCTGATGGCTAATGGCTGGGCTGATGGCCAATGGTTGGGCTGATGGCCAATGGTTGGGCTGATGGCCAATGGTTGGGCTGATGGCTAATGGATGGGCTGATGGCTTAGTCCGGGACATTCCTGAACTACGTGTTGAATTACAAAATTGGCTGTAACTGTGAATAATAATTTGGACACGAGTTTTCAGCTAAATTCAGAACAACATATTAAATATTATTTTAAGTTAAATTTATGAAACATATATCTGTACCAATTTAGGAAGCGTTTGTACTTATTCTGCTTCGTATCACAAGCATTAACAGTTTAAGAGAGGAAAGGCCGAATATAAAGCAAATGAAGAGGAATCACTTTCTAAAATGCTTATTATGCATTGTTTTTCCCTTAATCTACTTCCTTGCGTAATTTTATTGAACCGTTAAGAAGAAATTATAATAAAAACAACCGTGACACAAAACGTACAATGAATAACCACTTTGTTATTATACATTTATTCACATCCTTTACTTTAAGTAGGCCATGGAATAACATATATTCTTACCTTCAAGTTTTGCTTCGTCGAAAATTTTTAAGATAATGTGGAAGAAAAATATAAAGATAATAGTGGTTAGAATCTGAAGGTCTTTGCCGCTGTTTAAGGATATATTGATACTCTTGAGCCTCCACCTCCACCTATGTTTGTGTATAATGATCACACACCTCCACCTATGTTTGTGTTTAATGATCACACACCTCCACCTATGTTTGTGTTTAATGATCACACACCTCCACCTATGTTTGTGTATAATGATCACACACCTCCACCTATGTTTGTGTATAATGATCACACACCTCCACCTATGTTTGTGTATAATGATCACACACTTCCACCTATGTTTGTGTATAATGATCACACACTTCCACCTATGTGTGTGTATAATGATCACACACTTCCACCTATGTTTGTGTATAATGATCACACACTTCCACCTATGTTTGTGTATAATGATCACACACCTCCACCTATGTTTGTGTATAATGATCATACACCTCCACCAATGTTTGTGTATAATGATCACACACCACCTCCACCTATGTTTGTGTATAAGTATCACACACCACCTATGTTTGTGTATAATGATCACATACCACCTATGTTTGTGTATAATGATGACACACCTCCACTTATGTTTGTGTATAATGATCACACACTTCCACCTATGTTTGTGTATAATGATCACACACTTCCACCTATGTGTGTGTATAATGATCACACACTTCCACCTATGTTTGTGTATAATGATCACACACTTCCACCTATGTTTGTGTATAATGATCACACACCTCCACCTATGTTTGTGTATAATGATCATACACCTCCACCAATGTTTGTGTATAATGATCACACACCACCTCCACCTATGTTTGTGTATAAGTATCACACACCACCTATGTTTGTGTATAATGATCACATACCACCTATGTTTGTGTATAATGATGACACACCTCCACTTATGTTTGTGTATAATGATCACACACTTCCACCTATGTTTGTGTATAATGATCACACACTTCCACCTATGTTTGTGTATAATGATCACACACTTCCACCTATGTGTGTGTATAATGATCACACTTTCACCTATGTTTGTGTATAATGATCACACACTTCCACCTATGTTTGTGTATAATGATCACACACTTCCACCTATGTGTGTGTATAATGATCATATACACCTCCACCTATGTTTGTGTATAATGATCACACACTTCCACCTTTGTTTGTGTATAATGATCACACACTTCCACCTATGTGTGTGTATAATGATCATATACACCTCCACCTATGTTTGTGTATAATGATCACACACTTCCACCTTTGTTTTGTGTATCAGCATGATCACACACTTCCCTCTCATGTGTAGCCCATAATGATGACACACCTCCACTTATGTTTGTGTATAAAGATCACACACTTCCACCTATGTGTGTGTATAATGATCACACACTTCCACCTATGTGTGTGTATAATGATCACACACTTCCACCTATGTGTGTGTATAATGATCACACACTTCCACCTATGTGTGTGTGTATAATGATCACACACTTCCACCTATGTTTGTGTATAATGATCACACACTTTCACCTATGTTTGTGTATAATGATGACACACCACTTATGTGTGTGTATAATGATCACACACTTCCACCTATGTTTGTGTATAATGATCACACACTTTCACCTATGTTTGTGTATAATGATGACACACCACTTATGTGTGTGTATAATGATCACACACTTCCACCTATGTGTGTGTATAATGATCACACACTTTCACCTATGTTTGTGTGTTCTGATCATGTACACTTCCACCTATGTTGTGTGTGGGGTAATGATCATACACCTCCACCTATGTTTGTATAATGATCACACACTCCACCTATGTTTGTAAGGTTTAATGATCACACACTTCCACCTATGTTTCTGTGTGTACTGATCATACACTTCACCTATGTTTGTAGTACTGATCATACACCTCCACCTTATGTTTGTGTATACGATCACACCTCCACCTATGTTTGTGTATAATGATCACACACTTCCACCTATAAGCTTGTGTGTACTGGATCATACACCTCCACCTATGTTTGTGTATAATGACTGGCCACACTTCCACCTATGTTTGTGTTTAATGATCACACACCTCCACCTATGTTTTGTGTATAATGATCACACACCTCCACCTATGTTTTTCAGGCGCCCACTGATCACACCTCCACCTATGTTTGTGTGTGTACTGATCATACACCTCCACCTATGTTTCAGGTACTGGATCATACACCTCCAATTTATGTTTGTGTATAATGATCACACCTCCACATATGTTTGTGTATAATGATCACACACCTCCACCTATGTTTGTGTGTACTGATTCATACACCTCCACCTATGTTTGTGCATAATGATCACACACCTCCACCTATAGCTTGTGTTGAATTATCACACACTCACCTATGTTTGTGTATAATGATCACACACCTCCACCTGTGTTTGTGCTTAATGATCACACACCCACCCATGTTTGTGTGTACTGATCATACACCTCCACCTATGTTTGTGTATAATGATCACACACCTTACCCTATGTTTCATTGTGTGTACTGATCACACACCTCCACCTATGTTTGTGTATAATGATCACACACTCCACCTATGTTTGTGCTTTCAATGATCATACACTCTCCACCTATGTTTGTGTATATAATGATCACACACCTCCACCCATGTTTGTAGTATAATGATCACACACCTCCACCTCGTTTGTGCATAATGATCACACACCTCCACCTGTTTGTGTTTAATGATCACACACCTCCACCTTATGTTTGTGCATAATGATCACACACCTCCACCTATGTTTGTGCTTAATGATCACACACCTCCACCTATGTTTCTGTGTACTGATCATACACTCCACCCCATGTTTGTGTGCAATGGATCACACACCTCCACCTATGTTTGTGGGGAGATGATCACACACTCCACCTATGTTTGTGCTTAATGATCACACACCTCCACCTATGTTTGTGTGTACTGATCATACACCTCCACCTATGTTTGTGTATAATGATCACACACTCTCCACTCTATGTTTGTGTGTACTGGATCACACACTCCACCTATGTTTGTGTATACGATCACACACCTCCACCTATGTTTGTGTTTAATGATCATACACCTCCACCTATGTTTGTGTATAATGATCACACACTCCACCTATGCTTGTGTATAATGATCACACACTCCACCTGTTTGTAGTATAATGACTACACACCTCCACCTATGTTTGTGCATAATGATCACACACACCTCCAATCTATGTTTGTGCTTAATGATCATACACCTCCACCTATGTTTGTGTTTAATGATCATACACCTCCACCTATGTTTGTGTATAATGATCACACACCTCCACCTATGTTTGTATAATGATCACACACCCACCTAGGTTTGTGTGTACTGATCATACACCTCCACCTATGTTTGTGTAGTACTGATCATACACCTTACCTATAGTTTGTGTGGTACTGGATCATACACTCCAATCTATGTTTTGTGTATAATGATCACACATCCACCCATAAAGCTTGTGTTTTCTAATGATCACACACGTTCACCTATGTTTGTGTACAATGATCACACACCTCCACCTATGTTTGTAGAGTAATGATCACAATGCTCCTCACCTATGTTTGTGTATATAATGATCACACACTCTCCACCTATGTTTGTGTGTATAATGATCACACACCTCCACCTATGTTTGTGTATAATGATCACAACACCTCCGACCTATGTTTGTGCATAATGATCACACACCTCCACCTATGTTTGTGTTTAATGATCACACACCTCCACCTAGATTGTGTATAAATGATCACACACCTACCTATGTTTGTGTATAATGATCACACACGCTCACCTATGTTTGTGTACAATGATCACACACCTCCACCTATGTTTGTGTATAATGATCACACACCTCCACCTATGTTTGTGTATAATGATCACACACGTCCACCTATGTTTGTTTTTAATGATCACACACCTCCACCTATGTTTGTGTATAATGATCACACACCTCCACCTATGTTTGTGTATAATGATCACACACACCTCCACCTATGTTTGTGTATAATGATCACACACCTCCACCTATGTTTGTGTATAATGTGTATAATGATCACACACCTCCACCTATGTTTGTGTATAATGATCACACACCTCCACCTATGTTTGTGTATAATGATTACACACGTTCACCTATGTTTGTGTACAATGATCACACACCTCCACCTATGTTTGTGTATAATGATCACACACCTCCACCTATGTTTGTGTATAATGATTACACACGTTCACCTATGTTTGTGTTTAATGATCACACACCTCCACCTATGTTTGTGTATAATGATCACACACCTCCACCTATGTTTGTGTATAATGATCACACACGCACACCTATGTTTGTGTATAATGATCACATACGTCCACCTGTGTTTGAGTACACTGATCACACACCTCCACCTAGGTTTGTGTATAATGTTCACACACCTCCACCTAGGTTTGTGTTTACTGATCACACACCTTTGCTTTTTGTGCATTTATGTCTGCAGTTTCTCTTAAATTATCATCAATACAGTTACGACAGGTTGTATTTCCTGTACAGTAGCTAAAACAACTGTCTGTGCGGGAGCGGGAGTCGATATGCTCCGAAATTTTACGTGTGACTAGTGACAGCCCTCGTATACCCAAATTTATCGTCCATGGTCTCATATTGTTTCCCACAAAGTATGCACAGATAGTTGTTTTAGCTACTCTTACATTTCTGGTATGGTGTGAACCTGTTGAGTATGGTACCCATGGTCGGGTCGTCCACTACCACCACTCTCACCGCCACCACTAAAAATAAATATAATGGTTGCCCCTTGTGTGACGAGGATGGCCTGTCCAAGAGCCACCTCGGCGTGAATTTGTTTAAGGTGTAGAAGCTGTCGCCAACACAACAACCACACCCTAATTTAACGAGTTGCATGACCCAGTGTTAAGGAATAGTCCGAGAAAACCGGACAACTCGCCAACTACACTGGCTAACCATTACCCGGAACCACAATCCGCAAATCGATAAACATCGAGGTTCCCAATTACTGCTAGGTAGACAGAGGCAAATGGCATAAAGAAACTTGCCCATAGTTTCACCCAAAGACTATATATTCAAGACAGGAATGAGTGTAAAATAGTCGGTAATAATACTAGCTGGAACCTCAAGACAAAGTGACGTCATTTTATGTAGTCCAGAATTAGGATGGCGTTGCAGTCGTACTAATTGGCGTCACTTTGTCGTCTGTATGTTTTCAAAATCTTGGACTACAGCCAAGAATAGCCATTTTATTATCAGTAAAATTATTGATGACACCATTATATTTCAGTTTAGCTTTGCTGTCATAAATACTAAGAAATTCGTAATTTTATTAAAGAAAAGGTGGATACTTTTTGGATACCTTTTAGAAGATTATGGATACGTTTTGATTTTTCACACAAGCAAAACTGTACTGTAGCCAAGACTTCTGGACGCGCAGTTCAACATGCTGAGTAGATCGCATCCCTGCGTTATTTCCACGAGGAGAAAGGATACACATCCACATTTTCATTTTCATCGGTTCCAAAGGACAGAGATAGGCAACTTAAGAATTTAATCTCTTGTGAGTTACAGTGAAATTGTGCAATTATATATTGAAATACATTTCAAATCAGAGGCAGCAGCTTCATCAGTCACTCCGACTCACTTGATACGAATTTGACAGGTGTCGCAGATGGCAAAATGGCTTTGACATTCCCAGAATATACGTGAAGAACTGTGAGGAATTGCACAGAAGTTATCGAGTGTGCCTTTTTTCCTTCAATATATATATATATATATATATATATATATATATATATATATATATATATATATATATATATATATATATATATATATATATATATATATATATATATATATATATATATGCTGATAACCACAAGGAAACAAGAAAACACGAAGTTCCCAAGGTCTTTCGTGTAATTCACATCTTCAGACTAAGGAGAAATACTTGAGAAGGCTAATATATATACAGTAGAGGAGAGTGAGATCAAGTCCCTAGGAGACAGCAGGGGTCCACAATGTTCCGGTCATAAGGCAGTGACCCAACCCTTACTAATCTTCTTAATCCAAAGAAATTTACCATGCCATCTCTAAGCACAGCAACTGTCCGTAGACAGGTCATAGGGTAAGATGACCCAACCTTCTCACCTGGTTTCAAATCTTCTTAATCACAAAATTATCCAGTTTGTGCATACCATTACTCAAGTTCATGTTGACAGATTCGGTATGTTTAATGAGACTGGATTCTATAATGTTCCTACTGACAAATGAATTACAGGGTAATATTGAGGAGGCATTATCCCAGTCAATGCAATGCTTATTATCTCTCATATGAATGAACAGAGCATTTGATTCCTGGCCTGTCCTAACACTATATTTATGCTGTTTAAGTCTAGTTATAAGATGTTTACCCGTCTGGCCTAAGTAGATCATATTACATTCCTTGCAAGGAACCTTGTAAATGCAGCCGCCGGCAGTGTTGGGGGAGTTCTTGATTAACATTTGTTTTACAGTGCATGAGTTTTTAAATGCCACATTAACGTTCCAGGCTTTCAGTTGTATAGGAATTTGAGAGAAATTTTTGTTAAATGGTAATACTAAGAGATTCTTATTGTCATGGGTGGGCTTAGGATCAGTTCTATGAAAAGATTTCTTAGTAATGTTAAGGCAGTTGTCTATAATAGATCTAGGGTACTTAAGGTTCAAGCCAATATTATAGATATATTTATATTCCTCATCAATGAATTCCGGACTGCATATTCTTAGAGCACGTAAAAATATTGATGAAAATATTGACTGCTTGACTCTATTGTGATGGGCAGAATAATAATGAATGTATGAACACACATAAGTAAGTTACCTTTAAATACTGAACTTAAAGGTGCTACCTATTCTGTGGATCAGACAGTCTAGGAATGGTGATTTGCAGTCATTCTCTAATTCCACAGTGAATTTGATCGAGGGGGCTAAGTTGTGGTAGAAAAGATTTTAGGTCCTCATTACATGGCCAAAGACATATTACATTATCTACATATCTAAACCAGACTGCTGAATGTGGTAAGATATTACTTAATAGTTTCTTCTCAAAGAATTCCATATCTAAGTTGCTTAATACTGGTGAAAGCGGATTACCCATTGCCATACCAAATTTTTTAGCATAATATTCTCCATTAAATTCAAATTTACAATTCTTAATACAGAGTCCCCTAGGGACTTGATCTAACTCTCCTCTACTGTATATATTAGCCTTTACAAGTATTTCTCCTTAGTCTGTACTCCTCTCCGAAGATGTGAATTATACGAAAGCGCTTGGGAACTTCGTGTTTTCTTGTTTCCTTCTGGTTATCAGCATATACTTGGATCACGCTCACCTACGGTGATTTATTTGAATATATATATATATATATATATATATATATATATATATATAAAAGGAAACAACGGTGCCTGTTTCTTTTCCTGTGATTTATCAAGATTTATCTTATCCACGTTTTCATTGTGATCTATATATATATATATATATATATATATATATATATATATATATATATATATATATATATATATATATATATATATATATATATATATATATAAATTATTAATAATTAATGTTATTTTTTATGGTTATGTTAACATTTACATGTATCATGTTAAATGAAATATTATAATACATGACTATCCAAGACACAATATGAATTTTTGGTTTTGTATTTGTTTATTTCAATAAAGATAAACAATAAGAATGCCTTTTAATAGCCAAGAACTCAACAGAAAATAAAGTCATTTATTCCCCAAATTTATGAAGCGGCATGACGGGTGATTCGTCACTTGCAGTAATTGTATGATAATTGTGCAAGAGAAAAGATTTTGTGTCTTTTAATTTCTGAACTCATTTAAGATGTTGAGGCAATAGAATATGCATGTATACACGCATACATAAATGAAGATTGATATGTCTAAAATAAATGGAATACGTAAAAAGCATCACTCATGACGTCACATCAACGTTTATGACGTCACGAATATCTTTTGGACGCAGCCAATAGATGGCGCTTTATTGAGGTGTCTAGCAACCATGCCGTATACACATTTCATATATATTTTAACTGGAGCTTTCCTATCTTGAGTAGAGTATCTTTGGTTTCACCCTGCCCTGGGATCCAACCCGGGTCCGCTCGCTTGCGAGGCCTACAGGCTGACTATTACACCACAGGTCGCCACCACCACAATCACTACCCTCACCAACACTATCGCCACCCTCACAACCACCACCGTCACCCTCACCAACCCTACTATCACCCTCACCACCACTACCACCAAGCTCACCACCACATACCACCACCCTCACCACATCACAACCATAACCGCCATCACCAGGAAGACGTATTGGATTATCTGAGGGAGAATGTCTTGGTTATGACCTCTTCCCTCACACTGATGGTCCACTTCTTCAAAAGATGGTCCACTGCTTCTTCAACTGATGTTCAGTGGACGGTCCACTGCTTCTTCAACTGATGTTCAGTGGATGGTCCGCTGATTCTTCAACTGATGTTCCGTGGACGGTCCACTGCTTCAACTGATGGTCCAGTGCTTCAATTGAAGGTCTACTTCTTCAAATAAAGGACCAGTGCTTCATCTGAAGATCCAGTGCTTCAATTGAAGGTACACTGCTTCATATGACGGTTCACTGCCCATACTGGGCAGTCCCATTTACACCCAACCCCTATTGCTCATATATCCATCCAACCTATGTTTGAAGCTATCCAGCGTATTCAAGTTCAAGATGATGTTTGGTAAAATGGTAACTTATTCCATTCATCCACTACCCTATTTCCAAACCGATGCTTACCTATTTCGCGCCTAAATCTAAATTTGTCTAATTTAAAACCATTGTTACGAGTTTGCTCCTGGTTGGATAGTTTGATTACCTTTGTAAGGTCCCCTTTGTTTAGCCCTGACTTCCATTTATACACCTCTATCAATTCGCCCCTCACTCTACGTCTACGATGGAAACGTGGACAAGATAAATCTCGATAAAATCACACAGGAAATGGGAAACAATGGAGCAACTCAATTTACAGGGACTGAGGGAGGCTTATATACATAGGGTGACTTACAAAACAGCAGGTTAGGTCAATAACATGAGATCCACTTATCCACACACCTATAAAAATGAGAGATGTAATAAGTCATGTTAAGTCAGGTAAGAAATATGAGACCCACTTTTCATCTATCCTACATCTACCTCAAATGCTTTCAAAGCATTTTAAAGCATTATTCCTCCATGGTATAGATATGTAGATGATGTTCTTTGTCTTTGGCCTAGAAACAGTGATCCATTGGAATTTTTAGACAAGCTTAATGATCTTGTCCCTAGTATTACCTTCAAAACTTAAAGGTAAATAAATCGATCCCTTCCATTTCTTGATATGCTTATCATGATAAATGGTTTTTACTATAAATTTAAGGTGTACAGAAAGCCCACAAAAGTAGACAGTTTCATACATTTTTTTTCGAGTCACCGTGAGTCTACTAAACTATCATTTTTTTCTGCTATGTTTTTGAGATGTTTGTGTATCTGTGGCCCTGAATTTATTGAAGAAGAACTCCAACACATTCAGTCCATTGCACAAGAACTTGGGTACCCTTCATTGTTTGTTGATCGTTGTCTTAAAAGGGCTAACAAATATTTTTATTGCACTCAAACTAGACAAGTACTACATTTAAGAATATTTTAACTCCCTTATCGCAATGAATTTGTCCCATTAGTTCAATCCCATAAATTATTAAACATTGGTGTTGTTTCTTAAGTATGACTCAACTATTACTAATATGTTAATTAAGAACAGCCCAACCTTGAATGTAAACGGAAACGTTTACTGCATTCCATGTTGCAATTGGATTACGCAGTTCAATTCTGGCCACCGTATTACAGAATGGATATAGAATCCCTTGAAAGAATTCAGAGGAGAATAACAAGACTAATCCTGGCATTGGGAACCTTGAGTACAGAGACAGGTTAAAGCATCTTAATTTGCACTCCCTCGAGAGACATAGAGTGAGCGGCAATATGGTAGAGGTGTATAAATGGAAGTCAAGGCTAAACATAGGTGATATAACAAAGGTACTCAAAATATCCAACTAGGAGCAAGCATGTAACAATGGCTTTAAATTAGACAAATTTAAATTTAGGCTCGAGATAGGTAAACATTGGTTTGGATGTGTTATTAAATCTGACGAGGACTCAGCAAAACTACAGGAAGATCTAAACAAATTTTTCGAATGGTCTGAAAAATGGCAGATGAAATTCAACGTAGACAAATGTAAAGTACTCAGTATAGGAGATGTAAACAGGGAAACCAGATACCAGATGAACAACGATGCCATAGAGAAATCCGACTGCGAGAGAGATTTAGGAGTAATGATAAGTAGGAACCTTAAGCCAAGTAAACAATGTGTTTTTGCTCGTAACAAGGCTAATAAAGTACTTGGGTTCATACAAAGGAGTGTTAGTTACAAGACTAGCGAGGTCATCCTAAAACTGTATCTTGCTCTTGTGAGACCACACCTGGATTACGCAGTTCAGTTCTGGTCACCGTATTACAGAATGGATATAGAATCCTTGGAAAGAATTCAGAGGAGAATGACAAGAATAATCCCGGGCATTAGGAACCTTGAGTATAGAGACAGGTTAAAGCATCGTAATTTGCACTCCCTCAAGAGACGTAGAGCGAGGGGCGACCTGATAGAGGTGTACAAGTGGAAGGCAGGGCTAAACAAAGGGGACATTACAAAGGTACTCAAACTATCCAACCAGGAGCGAACTCGTAACAATGGTTTTAAATTAGACAAATTTAGATTTAGGCGGGAAATAGGTAAACACTGGTTTGGAAACAGAGTAGTGGATGAATGGAACAAGTTACCAAATATTATCATTAACTCGAATACGCTGAATAGCTTCAAACATAGGTTGGATGCTTATATGAGCAATAGGGGTCGGGTGTAAACGGGACTGCCCAGTATGGGCCAATAGGCCCGCTGCAGTTTCCTCCATTCTTATGTTCTTATGTTCTTATGAATGAAACAAATTACCATACATCATCATTAACTCGAATACACTGCATAGCTTCAAGCATAGGTTGAAGGATATATGAGCAACAGGGGTTGGGTGTAAATGGGACTGCCCAGTATGGGCCAATAGGCCCGCTGCAGTTTCCTCCATTCTTATGTTAATTGTAATGGTAATTATGTGGGTCAGACTGGGAAAGCATTGCAACTTTGATTAAAACAACACAGGTAAAATATTAGAACAGCAATTGAGAGCAGTGCATTTTTTGATCATATAAGGAACAATATCACACCATGGATTGGGTTTTATATCTAGAAATGTAAGTAACAAGAGTGCAGAGGTCTTATTGCAACTATATCTTGCGCTAGTCAGGCCGCACCTCGATTATGCGGTTCAGTTCTGGTGCCCCTATTATAGAATGGATATAAATTCACTAGAGTCGGTGCAGCAAAGAATGACAAAAATGATTCCGGGACTTAGAAACCTTCCATATCAGGATAGGTTAAAGAAACTTAACTTGCATTCCTTAGAAAGACGAAGAGTGCGGGGAGATATGATAGAAGTATTTAAGTGGGTGAAAGGAATCAATAAAGGGGATATAGATAAAGTTCTTATAATATCCGAGCAGGATAGGTCTCGGAGCAACGGATTCAAGTTGGATACGTTTAGGTTTAGGAGGGAGATAGGAAGAAACTGGTTCACAAATAGGGTGGTGGACGAGTGGAACAAGCTTAGCAACTTTGTAGTAAGTGCGGGAACTCTGGAAAGTTTCAAAAGGAGGCTAGATAGATTCATGGATGACAGAGTGGTAGTAACTCTCGACAGGAGCTGCCATGCACAGGCCAACCGGCCTATTGCAGACTCCTTATTTTCTTATGTTCTTATGTTCTTATGTAAATCAACATGTGTCACAGAAAGACTTCTGGTTGAAGCAAGTTTGATTAGGAAAAGGAATTGTATAAGCCATAGTGATGGTCAGTACAAAAATGATAATATGTTACATAAATTTATTTGTCAGCGGCCCAAGGTTAAAAATGGTTTGAAAGCATTTGAGGTAGATGTAGGATGGATGATTAGTGGGTCTCATGTTGTTGACCTGACTTGACATGACTTGTTACATCGCTCATGTTTATAAGTTCTTCTTTCGTGTGCGGTGTAGGTGGTGTGTGGATTAGCGGATCCCATGTTATTGGCCTGACCTGATGTTTTGTAAGATCACCCTTTGTATATAAGCCTCTCTCGGTCCTTGTAAATTCAGTTGCTTCTGAAGATGTCTTGAATAAAGACGAAAGCTAAGGTGCTCCATTGTTCCCCTAAGGCTCTGCTTACCTCATCCTTATCAATGATGTCCTGAGATAAATTCCTGATCGTTGAAAATGTGTCAACGACTCAACCAAGGAGATCAGGGTGAAGAACTTGGCTCCCGATTACAGCTCCCACCAGAATATATTTAACAGTCTCCAAAATTGGGCCACCAGCAACCATGTTACCATCAACAATACCAAGACCATGGTTATGCACATCAACTTCTCCACTGACCAAGTCCTTCCTCTCCCCATTACCTTGGGCCCCAATACACTTCAGGTTGTGGACTCCACCAAGCTCCATGGCGTCCCTATAGATAACAAGTCCTTTGGAGTTCCCGCGCCCGAGCCTCTCAGTACATACTCAACATTCATACTTCCCAAGCTCACCTGCCAGGTCTTCCTCCCTAAATGCCACACAACGGATACATCTAGAAAATGTGGAGAAGAGGGTATCAAAGACTATTCTCACCCGCTTCTACTTCACATATCAAGAAGCGCTCTCGGCTTTCAATGATCATCACCGTGACCTCACCTGCAAGTTTGGGGAGAAGCTTCTAAGAACATAAGAATGGAGGAAACTGCAGCGGGCCTATTGGCCCATACTAGGCAGCCTCATTTACACCCATCACCTATCGGTCATATATCTATCGAACCAATATGGATTATTCTACTAATTCATTACTCTATTTTCAAACTAGTGTTTACCTATCTTGCGCCTAAATCTAAATATGCCTAATTTAAAACCATCTCCTGCTTCCAAACGAGATCAACGTCCTCGAATTGCTGTTCAACAATCCGACTCCTCGTCAATCTTGCATGGCGTCCCCCAAGGTTCCATTCTCGGTCCAGTACTGTTTTTGTTGTACATAAATGACATATATCCACGCCAGCACACTCATAAAATACAACTTATTTGCAGACGATAGTAATCTCTATGCCAGCAACACAGACCTCCATTCCTTGCTGAGAACTATGAACGCTGAATTGACTAAAGTCAGGAACTGGGTAATACGTAATAAATTGACCTTAAACCTTCAGAAAACCCACTACACGATCTTTCACAGAAGGAAAACCCCAGACTTGGACCCCCTGTACTTTGGTAATACAGTCCTCAAACGCAAACAAAATACTAAATTCATTGGAGTTATTGTTGATGAGAAACTTGACTGGAGGAACCACATACAAGCCATTCACAGTAAAGTCAATAAACAGTGCGAAATCATGTATCACACTCGACAGTCACTCACTCTCACAGCAATGAAAAAAATCTATCATCATCTTGTTTACCAACACCTGATACACTGTCCCACACTATGGGGGGGGGCCTCTGACTCTTCAAAAACACAATCCATGGTTACTGCACAAAAGAGAGTTGTACTTGAAAAAACAGATCACACAAACGAAAAAATTGCTAAAAATCAAATTTGAAAATTCGAAGATATTAACACCTGCTGTGCCCTCTTTGTTTACAAAATCTATCAATCACTTACTTGACAATAATTATTTCCAGTTCCGGAATAATCAGAGACACAACTTAAGGCACCCAGAGCTACTAAGACCACCCCCATGTGCTTCTCTCAGTCTCAGACCTCCATAAAAAATTATGGTGTGAAGGTGTGGAACAACTTACCCCTACCCATCCGAGCAAAGACTACGCTCCCTTCCTTTAAATCATCTCTCAAAAAATATCTATTGTCTAAGTATTTATATTTCTTGTAATACCTACCTTATATACCTGCTTTTACTGTACCATCAAAACCGTTTTATCAGAAATTATCTTGTAAATACATAAGAAATTACCATTGCAATAAGTATATTTGCCAACTAGAAATAATCCTGACAGCTCTGTCCTCTTGTTCAACCTTAGTACTGCACAACCCATGTTGTACTGCTTCCCCATTATATTTATGTTTTTCAATTCCACTGTAATTTATGTATATACACTCAGTTATACAGGGTACTTATCTACATATGTAAAACAAAGAAGTATGTCTGTGTGTTTGTTTGTTTGTGTTGTTACGACCGTGTCATATTTTTCTATTATTTTTTATAACAGGCTTCAATGTTGTTCCATATTATTCCTGTAATGATGTGCTATATTTACTATTATATATTCTAGTCACCTTACCCTATGCTGTTAAGGTTTTAACTGTCATTATTTGTTCAAGCCCATCTTATTTCTTCATTTAGTATTGTAACAAGCATTCTTTGTTTCTCTAACGACCTTCTGCATCGTTACACGACCCATGTTTCACAGGGATGTCGCACTGGCGGGAGCAGACCTTATATATAGTACCCACCAGCGGACGGAGTTTAGTCCAGTCCTCCTGTCATTCATTCCACGTTCTTTTGAGTGACACCCGTCACCTATTACTTATACTTTATTTTATTTCTGTGTTGTTCCTGTCGCCACCAATGTGGTTTATCTATGTGAGTACCTATTCAAGTCTCTTATGTGTCCATCAGTGCATGCTTAGTTACATTTAAGTAATTCAGTGCTGTTTCATGTTAGTTTATTTCAGTGTTAGTTATTTTATATGTTTATGCAGTGTTAAAGTAATCCAGTGCTTTATTTTTATTCTTTATGTTTAAGCAGTTCTTTTGATGTTTCGATGTTTTAGTATCATTTGTGTCCTAAAAGTTTCGATAGTGAATCAATTTGTTGTGACAGCCTACGAGGCTCTTTATTGTGTTAGTATCTAATTTAATTAAATCCTTAAAGATTTACTGTATTTATATTTATCCCCTTTTGATCATTTCACTTTTTTTTGTTTGGGTATGCCTAGAACCTGGATATTAAAGTAAATTAAGAGACGGCGTAACAGTGTGTGTGTCTGCACGAGAATCTCGGAAACTACTATACCGATCTGTAGTGATGATGGATGGTATTATATGTAGTGATGATGGATGGTGTTATATGTAGTAATGATGGATGATGTTATATGTAGTGATGATGGATGATGTTTTATGTAGTGGTGATGGATGATGTTATATGTAGTGATGATGGATGATGTTATATGTGGTGATGATGGATGATGTTATATGTAGTGATGATGGATGATGTTTTATGTAGTGGTGATGGATGATGTTATATGTAGTGATGATGGATGGTGTTATATATGTAGTGATGATGGATGATGTTATATGTAGTGATGATGGGTGGTGTTATATGTAGTGATGATGGATGGTGATGGATGGTGTTATATGTAGTGATGATGGATGATGTTATATGTAGTGATGATGGGTGGTGTTATACGTAGTGATGATGGGTGGTGTTATATGTAGTGATGATGCATGGTGTTATTTGTAGTGATAATGGATGATGTTATATGTAGTGATGATTAGACAATAAAATAATAACAGTTTAAGGCTAAAAAAATATACTTTGCTGTACCGTTGTAGTGAAAAACATGGTGGAACTTACATATACAGTTAATGAACTATTGATGGAATAAGTTTTGGGGACTGAACAGTGAGACAATGTGGAGCCTTCCGGAGGGAACAGATCAAGAAAGGGAATCCCGTCTTAATATTAACAGAAAGCGAACAGCGGACAGTCGGTCACAGGAAACAGATCAGGAAAAGGAATCCCGTCTTAATGCTCAGAGAGAGCAAACAGCGGGCAGTCGGTCACAGGAAACAGATCAGGAAAGGGAATCCCGTCTTAATGCTCAGAGAGAGCAAACAGCGGGCAGTCGGTCACAGGAAACAGATCAGGAAAAGGAATCCCGTCTTAATGCTCAGAGAGAGCAAACAGCGGGCAGTCGGTCACAGGAAACAGATCAAGAAAGGGAATCCCGTCTTAATATTAACAGAAAGCGAACAGCGGACAGTCGGTCACAGGAAACAGATCAGGAAAAGGAATCCCGTCTTAATGCTCAGAGAGAGCAAACAGCGGGCAGTCGGTCACAGGAAACAGATCAGGAAAGGGAATCCCGTCTTAATGCTCAGAGAGAGCAAACAGCGGGCAGTCGGTCACAGGAAACAGATCAGGAAAAGGAATCCCGTCTTAATGCTCAGAGAGAGCAAACAGCGGGCAGTCGGTCACAGGAAACAGATCAAGAAAGGGAATCCCGTCATAATGCTGACAGATAGCAAACAGCAGAAAGGCGTTCTCTAGAAAATAATCAAGTGCATGAAATTCGTTTGAATGCTAATAGACAGAGAGCTGCGGGATCCAGAATTCTAAGAAAGAATACACAGTGGCATCCACTTGCAAGAGCAGCATTTAACTATGACAATGAGACAGAATATGAAAAGTATCCCTCTGTTGTCATTGGCAACATGGATAAGAAATGTGAACACTGCGGTGCAAAGAAGTATAAAGGAGAATCTGCTGGACTGTGCTGCTCTCATGGGAAAGTACGACTGCCAAATTTGGAAAAACCACCACAACCATTGAAGACTCTCATGCTGGGAACAACACAAGAGTCAAAACACTTCTTGGAAAATATACTGAAGTACAATTCATGCTTCCAGATGACATCCTTTGGAGCTACCAGAGTAGTTCGTGAGCACGGATACATGCCCACATTCAAAGTCCAGGGTCAAGTTTATCACAAAGCAGGATCCCTCTTACCACTGGAAGATGAGCAGGCAAAATTCCTCCAAATCTACTTCATGGGAGATCATGAAAAGCAGACTACTATCAGGTGTGGCAATATTCAAGGTGTCAGACATGACATTGTCCTATCTATCCAAGAAATGCTGCATGAGCGCAACACGTATGTACAGTCATTTATAAATGCCCTGGAAAACATGCCTTCTGACGAGTACAAAGAAAGGATCAAAGCAGACACGACCCCTAAGGGAGAACATGAAAGAAGATTCAACGCTCCTGTAGTTGATGAAGTAGCCATCCTGATTGTCGGTCAAGAGTTTGAGAAACGAGACAACATACTCAAGACGAGTCGCTCACAAGACGAACATGATGCCACGTGTACTGGAAGCTACAATACTGACGGGAAAAGCTAAAGGAGAGGACGTTTTTATACCAAAGATACCTCTCATCACCACTGACCTGCCATTTGAGTTCAAGCGACTTCAGTTCCCGGTTAAAATGAGCTTTGCCATGACCATCTACAAAAGCCAGGGACAGTCCCTAAAGATGGTTGGCCTAAACCTGGTGTTTCCTTGCTTCTCTCATGGACAGTTCTATGTTGGATGCTCCAGAGTGGGAACTGGCAAAAATCTGTACATACTTGCTGCTAATGGCAAAACCAAAAATGTGGTCTACCTTAATGCACTACAGTGAGACAATGTGGAGCGTCCCGGAAGGTGGCGTCCTACCGTGGCCTAGCGAAAGAGCCGCCCTTAGGGCGGCGATTCTGCTAGTAATATAAATAAAAAAACAAAATAATAATAATAATAATAAATAAATATTGAAGTGATAACCGTGGTAACATTCTGAGATATTCTTATTACCACCATTCTATTGTACTATTCCAGATGTTTCTAAATGTTACATAATACTTCCTTGAGATAAATGTATAGTATATATCAGGTGCCTACAGGAGAGTCAGGTTCTCAACTGGCTCAGCCATGTTAATATTGTTATTATTATCCATTCTGTAACTGTGTTTTTCTGGCTAAATAAACTGTTTTAATTCAATTCAATTCAAACCGCATCCAGCCCTTGGGAGCAGGCACTGATTGCTATAAGAAAAGTCTAATCCCAACCATTGAAAAAATTATCAACAACTCGTAGTTTATCAGTGTGCTGACTCCCAGCCAATCTTACTTTCGCCCTGTTACTATGCTGAAATGCCCTGTTGAATTACTTTCTCATTACCTTGCTGTTATATATCATATTTGTCCCATTTATGTTATTTGTATATTATTTGTCATGTTCTTTCAATAGACCGATAATAATAATAATAATAATAATAATAATAATAATAATAATAATAATAATAATAATAATAATAATAATAATAATAATAATAATAATAATAATTATTATTATTTTTATCATTATTATTATTATTATACGCACACACACATACACACACGCGTGGATAGGTGTGAGATCTACAAAACCTACTACAGAATATCATCAGAAGCTATCATAGGGAATATTTACTATTGCATAAGAACATAAGAAAATAAGGAGTCTGCAATAGGCCGGTTGGCCTGTGCATGGCAGCTCCCGTTCGAGAGTTACTACCACTCTCTATCATCCATGAATCTATCTAGCCTCCTATTGAAACTTTCCAGAGTTCCCGCACTTACTACAAAGTTGCTAAGCTTGTTCCACTCGTCCACCACCCTATTCAAAGGACACAGTGATGTAGACGAACCTCGGGATAAATCATAATATGACTGTGATTTGGCCAGAACTCCTCGTGGATTATTCTGCTATTTGTTATATCCGCATGACCTCTGGGAAAAGTATGACCTGGATTGACTGGTGACTGCATAATTCCTACACACTTCACAGGCAGCAAGTCAATCTACTCTCACAGTTTTTACCCGACTGTTGATGTGCAATTCCAAACTTCTTCATCTGGTATTGCAGTAAAGTTCTTTTATGCCTCTAGTTTAGATATTGCATTAGCATTTTTACTCTGGTGAATTCTAGGATGACCTGCTTGAAGTTGTTGATGCAGTGTAGCCCGAGGGAAATCCTCTGCTTCGTAAGTGAGAAAGAGTGAAGCCTAAGTATTGTTTATTATGCCTGTGTTCGAACATGTGAACACTGCTACTCTTTGCTAAAAATTAGTTTGGATATCTTTACAGTGAGGAAAAAAGATTTGAAAAATGCAACTCTCATGCCTGAAGACATAAAAACCTTATATGTTTAAGACGCTTCAGTAAATTATGCGAATACCAGTCGCTTAGAAAACTTCCGAGGTAGGGGATGAAAATATAAAACATCGTCGTAAAGAATATTGAATAATTGTTTTCTCTTATTTGTTTAGTAATTATAGGTAAGGGTAATAAGATTTCATCGACCAGTACAATATATTGAATTTCCTAATCAATAACGTGAATATTACAGTCAGTCTTGGAGACATGAAGTATCGGATCCTTTGACCATATGCTAATTACATGTTGACGCAGGATTGTTCAACACAAAACCGTGAAGAACCCATCATCAAGGTTGCTAGCGAATTAAAAGTGTACTCGGTGGGTACTGACCGCAAGACCCAACGTCTAAGTTTTTCCATGTGTAGTACGTAAGTATTTTCCAATTATGATGTATACAGGGTGGACTGCCAGGTGCTGATCCCTCAATCTCAACATAATATATATATATATATATATATATATATATATATATATATATATATATATATATATATATATATATATATATATATATATATATATATATATATATATATATATATATATATATATATATATATATATATATATATATATATTTTTTTTTTTTTGGGGATTAGCCCATCCGAGCACAGGTCACTGACCCACATCAGGACCTGGGGGGCGAAAATATAATAATAATAATAATAATAATAATAATAATAATAATAATAATAATAATAATAATAATAATAATAATAATAGTAATAATAATAATAATAATAATAATAATAATAATAATAACAATAATAATAATAATAATAATAATAATAATAATAATAATGATAATAATAATAAAAGCTAAAAATTATATAAAAAAATAATAAAAACCAGAATTAAATACAAAAACGAAAAAATAAATCAAGAGCGAGAATCGATGTACAGTATGTACTGTATGTTGTGTTGATAATAGTAGGAGAAATAATTGAAACCCTGCAATTGTGTGTAAATGAGGCAGAAGGTCAGATC
Source organism: Homarus americanus (assembly GCF_018991925.1). Lineage (NCBI taxonomy): Eukaryota > Metazoa > Arthropoda > Malacostraca > Decapoda > Nephropidae > Homarus > Homarus americanus. The sequence goes on from NW_024737042.1 coordinate 13,121,718, forward strand.
AGCAACCTGGAACTTGGGTCACAATTTTTGTGATCCCATAGATAGATTCATGGATGATAGAGAGTGGTAGTAACTCTCGACAGGAGCTGCCATGCACAGGCCAACCGGCTTCTGAGAAAAATTTAGGCTCATGGTATCGAGGGGAAAGTTTTAAATTGGATAAAATCATGGCTCACCGATAGAACGCAGAGGGTCAGCGTAGATGGTGTTAAATCTGAGTGGGGCCGTGTAACCAGTGGGGTTCCCCAGGGGTCAGTACTAGGCCCACTCTTGTTCATAATCTACATAAACGATCTAGATACCGGGATCAGCAGTGGCATAAGCAAGTTTGCGGATGACACCAAAATAGGGCGGCAAATTAATTCAGGGCAGGATGCAAATGCATTACAGGAGGATCTAAATAAACTGCAGGGGTGGTCTGAAAAATGGCAAATGAAATTTAACACCAGCAAGTGCAGCGTACTTAATATTGGAAGAACAAATACTTATAATGTATACAGCCTTAACAACATCAACCTAGAAAAGTCGAATTGTGAAAGAGACCTAGGGGTACTTGTAAGACCGGACCTATGGCCTAGAAAACAGTGCGTTAATGTTCGAAATAAGGCAAACAGAGTATTGGGTTTTATATCTAGAAGTGTAAGTAACAAGAGTGCAGAGGTCTTATTGCAACTGTATCTTGCGCTAGTCAGGTCGCACCTCGATTATGCGGTTCAGTTCTGGTGCCCCTATTATAGAATGGATATAAATTCACTAGAGTCGGTGCAGCGAAGAATGACAAAAATGATTCCGGGACTTAGAAACCTTCCATATCAGGATAGGCTAAAGAAACTTAACTTGCATTCCCTAGAAAGACGAAGAGTGCGGGGAGATATGATAGAAGTATTTAAGTGAGTGAAAGGAATCAATAAAGGGGATGTAGATAAAGTTCTTATAATATCAGAGCAGGATAGGACTCGGAACAACGGATTCAAGTTGGATAAGTTTAGGTTTAGGAGGGAGATAGGAAGAAACTGGTTTACAAATAGGGTGGTGGACGAGTGGAACAAGCTTAGCAACTTTGTAGTAAGTGCGGGAACTCTGGAAAGTTTCAAAAGGAGGCTAGATAGATTCATGGATGACAGAGTGGTAGTAACTCTCGACAGGAGCTGCCATGCACAGGCCAACCGGCCTATTGCAGACTCCCTATTTTCTTATGTTCTATGTTCTATTGCAGATTCCTTATTTTCTTATGTTCTTATATTGCAGCAGGGTCTACCATTAGACAACACATTATGCTTCCAATATCTTCCCAGGCGGTAGTTTAGTAGGTTATTCCCACGTTTGGCAGGATGTTAGTCCACCAGAGGATTGTGCCACCACCAGCAGAGGCTCCTAGTGGTGCACTCACCTATATCCGAGTGTGAAGAGGTTAACTAATACGTAGAGAACTTAATCCTCCAACCCATGCCAGGAAACAACCCCGTGACCCTTCACATTTAGTATTCATTAAAAGCGTATAAGACCAGTTTATTCACAGTTGGTGCTGTACGTATATCTACCCCTGGTATGTGTACACTCAGTATGTACACTAAATATGTACATGCAGTACACATTAAGAGTACACTGATAAGTATTCACATAATAAGTAGGCGGTCTTTAGGTAGACATATACTGTAGTAAGTTCACTCCCAGTAGTATACTGTTTACTCATTAGCATACATCTAGAATGTTTAAGCTTAATACCCTGTAGATATATACTTAGTAGTGTATAATTCATGAGGTATACACCCAATATGTATGTCCCCAGGTTATCGGAGTGACTTGAACCGAGTGTCACCCATTGTTACGTACCGGCCGCCAACCGTCACGTACCAGCATATTTACCGTCCCGTACCGGCCACCTACTGTTACGTACTGGCCACCTGCTATCACGTACCGGCCACCTACTGTCACATACTGGCCACCTACCTTCACCGCCACTTATCGGCCATCTACTATCACGTAAAGGTCACCTACCGTCACGTACCAGTCACCTACCATCACGTACCGGTCACCTACCGTCGCGTAACGGACACCTACCGTCGCGTAACGGACACCTACCATCACGTACCGGTCACCTACAGTCACGTAACGGACACCTACCATCACGTACCGGTCACCTACAGTCACGTAACGGACACCTACCGTCGCGTAACGGACACCTACCATCACGGACCGGTCACCTACCGTCGCGTAACGGACACCTACCATCACGTACCGGTCACGTACAGTCACGTAACGGACACCTACCATCACGTACCGGTCACCTACCGTCACGTAACGGGCACTTACCATCATTTATATAAAACAACAGTAAACAGTTACCTACCTCAACATCTTACTTATATCAACCAAATGTTTACTCAGCTTTGTGTTTACTAATTAAGGTATCACCAGCATCTGAACCTACAAATTTGGGTTGGAGTTCTCAAGGATTCACGGTGAGATATCGACTTTATTTCTGGGTAGGGTTAGTTAAATGTGTTCCCGGTTCACTATAGAAAATTTAACGGTTAACGTCTTAAAGTTTTAGTTTTTCTTACAAGTATCTCCAGTATTGATAGGTTAAGTTTAAACTCCAGGTATAATCAACAGCTAGCAGCTCAGGTTTATAAAATTCCCCAATATATTTATCTAAGTATTCCGCCCAGTATACTTCTCTCAGGCAGTCATGATGTCTCCTCCACTGATGTTGTCTCCTCATGCTGTGTGTACATGATGTTGTGTCCTCATGCTGTGTGTACATGATGTTGTGTCCTCATGCTGTGTGTACATGATGTTGTCTCCTCATGCTGTGTGTACATGATGTTGTCTCCTCATGCTGCGTGTACATGATGTTGTCTCCTCATGCTGTGTGTACATGATGTTGTCTCCTCATGCTGTCTGTACATGATGTTGTCTCCTCATGCTGTGTGTACATGTTGTTGTCTCCTCATGCTGTCTGTACATGATGTTGTCTCCTCATGCTGTCTGTACATGATGTTGTCTCCTCATGCTGTGTGTACATGATGTTGTCTCATCATGCTGTGTGTATATGATGTTGTGTCCTCATGCTGTGTATACATGATGTTGTCTCCTCATGCTGTGTGTATATATGATGTTGCAGTATATATAAATTCACCCAGAAGAAAAACCACATCACTACAGTATTTTCTTTATAATCCAACCATAAAATGTTTACTCAAAAACAATAACAATAAGAACAACAACAAATACAGTACACGATGATAAAAGTAAAATAATAATAATAATAATAATAATAATAACAATAATAATAATAATAATAATAATAAGAGTAAAATGAAATATATGAAAAACCTCACTGAAATGTCATTCTCCATCAGTGACAGAGACTTACAAAACTTTGCTAAGGCCGCTGAATCTAACTGGGATCGCTTGCATTATCCATCTCCCTTAGTCTATTCTTGTTGTTCTTTGTCAATCACCATTGCCCACCAATCTTGACTTCCTGTCTCCTTCTTCCCCTTCCACCCGTGTAATTATTCTAGTCTATAATATTTTCCTAGGATTTGTCTTATCCATTTTTCTCGCTGTTAGTTAATTTATTACTGTGATCTCATCTCCATCTTCTTCCTTTTATCGTTCTGTTCGTGTGTTTCCCCCTTTAGTTTATTTCTTTTACTTCTTTTTCATCCATTTCATCTGCCCTATCGTTTTCATCCTGTTAATTGTTCTGCTCCTCATGTGATCCATTTTCTGTATCTTGTTCCTCTCTTTTTTTCTATCTTTTCCTCTTCTATTGACCTTTTTTGTTCATTTGGATTCTACACTCTCGTCTTCATTATCTTCATTTTCATCTTTTTCTGCATCTCCGTTTTCTCCTGTGTCCTATTCCTTCTGTATATCTGCATCATAATTTATTTCCACAATTTCTTATTATTACTTCGCCTTTCATCCCTACCTTTCCCATCACCACACATTTTTAAATCTCTCAGTATCTCCTCAATTTCCTTCTCCTCTTCGTCTTCCATCTTTACTCTCGATTTCTCTGTTTACTCCGTTCTGTTTCTCATCACACGTTCTTAGGCTTTCTCTTTTTTCATTCCGATTCTTAGTCATCCTGTTCCTTTCGACCACCTTTTAGGTATTGTTGGTAATATTACAAACTCAACAAACAAATTTTAAAATGGTTCAGGCAAGAATATCAACACGCTGAATATATTGTGGTGAAGCTTGACATTCTCACCCTTCCGTTACAGAACACCTCTTGTCCGCCCTCGACCGTGACACCCTCCGCTCGCTGTTGAAAAATTTTGCAACTATTGAATATATTTCACTAAGGTAACACTATGACAACAATTGCTGCTGCTTACAATGTTTGGTGGGTTTTGGTCGGATATCGTTCTTATGTGTTACACATTGTGGGGATTTGTATTTTTCTTTGGTGAAAATTTGACCCAAATCTCGTAAGCCTCAGGAGTTAGACTTTGGAGACTTAATACTCTCAAAAGTTTAATATGTTCGTGTGAAAGCAGATGGTAGAGAATTTTTTTTTAAACATGAAATAAACTTTGACCAACTGCTGTGAACGAGTGTGACGGATTGTGCCCGAGTATGACCATGCGCCCGAGTGTGACCAGGTAGCCGAGTCTGACCAAGTGTGACCGTGTGCCCAAGTGTGGACATCAAGAAATATATTTAGAGAACATCCTGGTTCATGCATAACTCTTAATCTTTAACAAAACATTTCTGAATTTTATCTAAGCGTTTTAACATATAATTCTCTGATAAATAAAGTTTGATTTGAACAACACTTCGTGGATTAATTCCTTTTCTACCCATTATATACTGTATGTAAACATCTATGCGTATATACATATTTACAAATTTCGCCTGTGCAACAAACTATTTCGTGATTTCCGCCACCTGACCACTTGAAAATTGCCTCCCAAGGTAAGAATTTGAACATTAATTACATAAATATCTTTACGTGTAGCAGCAATCACAAAACTCGACTCAGTTCATGGAAGTTCCAATTAACCCCAAAAATCGTTGAGCATAGAGGCCTTTGTCTAATGGGGGGATTACTCAAATTGAATTCTATCTAACTCGAGGTAAAGAATTGTATGACACGATACAAACACACACACATTCTAACTAAAACGTGTTTGAAAGAGTAACCTAGGAGCCCGGGGAAGTGAAAAAGGGGGAAAACCTAACGAATTAATTCAGGAAACGACAGTAAGGTCGTGGCTTCCGCGCCTTCAGGGTTTCAGCGAACTGTCGCTTCTTATGGAAATTCACTGTCATTTTTACCTTGCTCCCCCTGTCCCCAGATTTGCATTCTATGCATTAATATTTTAGTGAAAATACCAAAGACGACAAACTACTATAAAGCATTCGAGCTTAAAACTCATTTTATTTAACACACACACACACACACACACACACATCAGTGACATTACCCAACACCTCCACCTTGCACAAATAGTTGACTTTCCCACACACGGGAATGCCACCCTGGACCTCATCATGACTGATCTCGGCAACCACTCCCCCCCCCCAGCCGCTGCCTCCCATGGGGCGCAGCCCCCACCTGTCTCTACTGTCGACACCTACGCCTACCATCTCACGACCGCCAGTTGCCACCAGGACTTACCGACCTACCCCTGACTCTGCCATGCGGCGTTTCGGACAATGGGTGACCCAGTATCCCTGGACTGAAGTGATCACGTTAGACGAAGCGCAGAACAAGTGGGATAATTACCTGGACACTATCACCAAAGCCTACCACCACTTCTTTCCAGCCAAGACACTGAGGATCCACCCCGATGATTTCCCGTGGATTACACCCCGTATCAAAAGACTAATTGAGCAGCGCAACAAGGCATACTACACCAACAACCGCCTGTACAAAAGTCTATGTATCCAGGTCATCAGGGAAATCAAGTCAGCCAAGAAGTCTTATTATCCCAGGAAAGTGCACGGCTTCAAGGAAGTCGGCATCGGTCAGTGGTACTCCAAGGTAAAAGTTCTCTGTGGTCTTAACGGTCAGTCTCCCACACTTCCTTTCATCTCACATTTATCTAGTGAGGAGGCAGCTGAGATAATTAATAACCACTTTGCTACCATATGTCATACCCTACCCAGTCTTGAACCTCACTCTCCTCCCGGCTTACTTGCCTTCCCCCTCCCAGTGTTCAACCATTTGAAATCGCCAACAAACTCCTGAAATTTAAATCCAAACGCTCCACGACCCCAATTGACCTCCCAATCAAAATATACAAGGAGTTTGCAGTCGAACTTGCCACCCCCCTCTGTTCTATTATTAATGCATCCCTCAGACAAAGCAAATGCCCTAATGAATGGAAAACCGAACTTGTCACCCCCATCCCCAAGGTCACCACCCCACAGTCCCCGAATGACCTCAGGCCAGATGCCATTACCCCCATACCCAGTCTACTCTGTGAAGAATTTGTTTTTGAGTGGGCATTTGCTAGAATTTATTAGTCAATTGATCCACAGCAATTTGGCAATATGAGGACCTCCTCTACATCACACTGCTTAGTTAGTTTCCTGGATTTCCTGCACAAAAACCTGCAGAAACGTAAGATATCACTGGCCGTTGCCCTTGTTAACTTTAGGAAGGCTTTTGACCTTGTTGATCACTGCACTGTTATCAACAAGGACATTGCACTAGGGCTGCCCAACAACCTGGTCTCATGGCTCACTGATTTCTTGAGTCAATGTCGGCAAGCAGTCAGGTACCAGGGTTCTGTCTCCACATTCCAATACCTCACCTGCGGTGTTCCCCAGGGGACCAAGATGGGACCACTGTGCTTCCTCATCCTGATCAACGACGCTCTATCGGCCACTCCTCACAGGTGGAAGTACGTGGATGCCTGCACTGTGGGGGTTACAGTGGACAACACCGCACCGGACTACTCATCGCTACAAGGCACCCTGGACAGGCTACAGGCATGGACTACGGAGAACAAGGTCACCATCAACCACACCAAAACCGTAGTCATGCACATCAATACCGCCACCACTCGAGTGCAAGCTCCAGCAGTCACAGTTGGGTGCCCATCCTCTACAGTTAGTGCAGTCTGCCATACTCCTGGGTGTTACCATAGACCACAAACTGGACTGGAAGGCCCATGTAAACAACACAATCAAGGCAGCCACGTACCGACTCTACTGTACATGCTACGACGACTTAGGTCACTTGTGACACCCACGCCAGAGCTGAGGACCATCTACAACGCCTTTATTCTCCCCAAACTAACGTATGCGTCACCAGCCTGGTCGTCTTCTCTCAACTCCACCCAACAACGTCGGCTAGAGAAGGTACAGAAAAGGGCCTGCAGAATCATGCTCGGCGCAGAATACTCGGGCTACATCAACGCTCTCTCCACCCTGGAAATGCCATCCCTCAGTGACCTCCACCACCAAGCACTAGCAAGGTTTGGTAGTGGACTACTGCACCATCCTCATCAGCGCCAACTCCTGCCACCGGCAGTCCCCCACCCACCTCATGCAGTCCGCCACTACTTGCACAACAAAATTCAGCCCATAAAAGCCTGCACCAATAGATATAAGAATAGCACCATCTCAGCTATTGTTAAAATAATAAATAACTCCTGATTTATGTACTGTACAGCCCTGTAAATGTATTCAACGCATATTATTAGTGGGGTATGCTATAACGAATCTAATTGGTTCTAGAACCTCGTTCGTTATAGCATTCGTTCGTCATAGGATTAATCCGTCCCAGGCCCCCAAATACAACCACTTAACACTGAAAATTTTCTTTGGAAAATGTAAAAAATACGGTACTTTATCTTACCTTAGTGTTGTTCAGCATGCAGGGCAGGAGGCAGAGGGGGAGGGGGGAGGAGAGAATTATGGAGAAGAGGTGGAAGGAGAGGAGTCATCCTTCCTAGCCCTCTTTGGTGACTATCTTTCAGGCACTTTGTCTGTAGGGTCTTTTGCTACTTTTTTAAAGAAGGAAGCCAGGGTTGGCTGCTTCAACCTTGATTTCTGGACCTTCCAAAAGTAGTTCATCACATTGTCATTAAACACACTAATGGCCTTTTCCACAGAACCAACATCAGGATGATAATCCTCAGCAAGCTTAGACAGTTTGCTCCAGCAAAAGAACACATCCTTGAGATCTTTGGATGGAATGATGCGGCTTTCCTCCTTGTCCTCATCCTCCCCTGACTCCTCAGAAGTTAAGCTCCGCTTCAGTGTCTCATTTTCTTCTTTGTGAAGCTCAAGCAGCTCCTCAGTGGACAGCTCCACTGTGCTCTTCCACCAACTCCTCAACATCATCATCATCATCCACTTCCAGGCCCATGGAATTGCCCAGAGACACAATTTCATGTACAACAGCCGCTTCCTCTAACTCTTCGAAGCCTTCAAAGTCTCTTTGAAGCACACATTCAGGCCACAATGGCTTCCAAGCAGCACAAAGACACCTCATAGTAACCTCTTTCCAGGCTGACGCAATTAAAAACACAGCATCTGCTATATTGAAGTGACTCTTCCAAAATTCCTTCAAACTGACATCACTGGAAGAAGTGGACGCAAAACATTTTCTAAACAGTGCCTTTGTGTACAACTTCTTAAAGTTAGAAATTACCTGTTGATCCATGGGCTGGATGAGAGGTGTTGGGTTGGGTGGCAATATGTGCACAGTGATGAAGTTGAACTCCTCTGGCAATTCAACCATCAAATTAGGAGGGTGGGCTGGTGCACTATCCATCACCAACAAAGCTTTCAGTGGAAGATTATTCTCCCTGAGGTATTCCCGAACACTGGGTCCAAACACCTCAATCACCCACTCAGAGAAAAGACTCCTGGTCACCCAAGCCTTTGGGTTTGACCGCCACATAACACCAAGGCGGTTCTTCCTAATGTTCTTGAAAGCTCTGGGGTTTTCTGCATGGTACACAAGGAGTGGCTTTATTTTGCAGTCACCAGAAGCATTAGCACAAACAAGGAGGGTAAGCCTGTCTTTCATTGGCTTATGGCCAGGGACAGAAGTTTCCTCCTTGGTAATGTATGTACGGCGAGGCATTTTTTTCCAAAAAAGTCCAGTTTCATCACAGTTGAATACCTGCTGAGAAACAAAGCCTCCCTCTTTAATCACATTAAAAAAAATGTCATGGTATTCCTTAGCTGCTTCCTTATCTGCACTAGCAGCATCACCATGTCTCACAACACTATGTAATTTATTTCTCCTTCTGAAACCAGTAAACCACCCCTTAGTACCCCTAAACACTGGCACATCACTATCAACGATCACTTTCACTGGGAGTCTTGGCTTTTAAGATCCTCAAACAATTGTCTGGCCTTCTCACAAATTATAGCTTCACTAATGCTATCACCTACAATTTCTTTCTCCTTTATCCACACTAAGAGTAAATTTTCCATCTCCTCAATCACATTACACCTTGCTTTGCTAAGTCTAGAGATTCCCTTAGCCACTTGCACAGTTTTCAACTCCTCTTTATTCTTCAAAATCGTACATATAGTCGATTTAGCCATCCCATACTCATCACTAAGTTTCGCAATGCTTGTTCCATCCTCACGTTTCTTTATGATTTCTTTCTTAGTTTCAAGAGTTATGAGCTTTCTCACTCGCTTTGGACGATTCATTGTTACAATTGTACACTTGTATAACAAAATATTTATACATATAACTCGTATTTCCACATCAAAAGACGAAATTTCAACAATAACAGTGGTGCACTGGCTACACAATGAGACAAAGATGGCGCCTGACGCTCTTGTTGTGGGTCGCGGTACAACAATATTCATGCGCCAGACGAAATAGTCCCGTATTCATCCGCGTTCGTTGTAGGAGTTGTCTAAATCAAATGTAAGTTTGTATATTTTCAGCTACCGGCTGCAACTCTATTAATAAAACATTTATTATTATTATTTTATTATTACACACACACACACACACACACATCTCAGAGTTAGGTACCCATGTGCCAAGTTAGTATTATGCGGGGATTATAACGAAATTGACACCACTGATATCCAGGACCAGCTGTCACTATCACAAACTGTGAACTTCCCCACACACGGTCAAAATACCCTTGACCTTATCTTAACCGACTTAGCGGACCAGTACCAACCACCTCTGCCAATGCCTTCTATCGGATGTAGCACACACCAATCAATGCTCTGGTCTCCAGCTGCCACTACCACCCAAATGCGGGTACCCTACTTCAAGACCTACAGGCCGATTACTGACTCTGCAGTGCGTCTCTTCGAGCAGTAGATAGTTCACCATCCCTGGACTGAAGTATTTAGTGTGGATGACGTGGACACCAAATGGATAAATTATACTAACACCACCACGGAAGCTCACCACCACTTCTTCCCCGAGAAGTCCGTTAGATCACACCCAGCTGACTTGCCCTGGATCACTAGGGTGTGTCATACGGAGGTGAATTTTTTTTTTGAGTTTGAAAAATCGGCCCATGGTATTAATGATGTAGTTTTATGTGCAGAATCATGTGATATCTTCAGATTTGAAAAGTTTTCATTTTTTGCTAGGTAAATTTTAACTTGAAATCTTATGAAAATTCAGTATTCCCACCCTTTTACCAACACCACTAAATAGCTTATTTAAAGTAAAGTATATGTATCAGGTTAATTTATTAGGATGAAAATGATCCAGAATAGTGAAACGAATGATCTTGACACATTTATTAAATTTAATATTCCTTTAGAAAACAAAATCATCAAATACAAAAACCGGTTTTACTACAACGACCCGGTGTTGCTGCACACCATAGAGAACATGTCTTTCTTGCTTCTGTTTCTACTCATCACCTCCCTGCTGACCACCTGAGCTCGGATGTAACCTTCCCTCCTCTCCTGGCTGTACACGTGACTGCTCGCCTCGCTCACTTGCTGTACACAACGCTCTATACTCTGGGTGTGTGAGGGCCAGGCAGGGACATGCATGGGGTTGTCCAGGAAAGCTCTGACTTGAACATTGGTGAGGCTGCAGGTAAGAGGCTCTGCCAACCTGGATGTTATCAGATCTATGAGATCAGTGAGGGTCTTGGCACCTGGATTTGACTAGAGTCTTCCTGACCCTGAAGGAATCGTCACCAACTGATTCGTCTGCCCAGATCCTCTCATAAGTCTCATATCAAGATCTCTTTGACTGCTTACTCTTCTCTCCTCCTCATCCTTACTGCAGAGCATTGTCTGCAGAACTTTGCCTCAGGATGAGCATACCGGGAAGATCTCCTCACAGTCTGCTCCACAATCTGAACAACCTTCCTTGGCTGACTCCTCCAGGGCTCAAGCTGGAAGAGCACATGCCTCGAGACCTTCGGAGAACGATTATGACGCTTGGTGTGGAACCAATTTGGCAAGTAGACACTCACGATAGTGGACAATAAGTCTCAGGTTGTGAAGCTGGTTCCCTTTCAGTTTATGTTGAGCGACCCAAATTCTGCAGAACCGCAAGGCTTCGTTGTGGAGCCACCTAGAATGTGAGACTGGACCTATCTGCAGGTAGCAAGTCTATCAGGCATGACCCCAGTTTGATGGCACTGCAAATCATGCTTAACCATAGTACTGGTCAGTGCACCAGGTCGTCAATGACGGTATGCAAGCTCAACAGTGGAGGGCCAACTGTGATTTTTTCAAAGCTCGGATTTATTTCTAACTCAGTGGCAGAGTCCAGCATCTTGCCAAGAGGACCCGAACCATCTGTTGTTTGAAAAGAGTCTTACCATCCAGCTCCTGGATCCAGATGTCTGAGTGGCAACTCGTTGGTGTGGAGGTCACAAACAATCCAGACCAGCTTCACTCCCAATCTTCCGCTCTATCCACTGTATGACCCCCCCTTGCCACCCTGTGTTCGTGTGGTGCTGTCCCCTCAATGGCCTGCAGGGTCTGGTCTACGTTCCTCTCTCTGAGCCAGTTCACAATGTTATCTGCCACTATCTCAGCTGGTTTCCTGATGTCATCTTTCTCTGGAGTGAAATGCCACAAATACTTCCCTCCTGGTTCACTGCAGCAGGAGTAGTGTTCCTCCTACCATGGCAGGGAACAACTTGTCAGAATCTCAACTTTCATGAACACTTTAGTGTCATCCTTCTCCCATCAAGAACAAACAATTGATTCCATTTTCTCTTATCCCTTATCAAACTCCTCTTCTAAGTTTTGACAAGTTTCTCCTGAGCTCTCCTTACTTTGTTATGATGATCTATCACCAATTGTAGCGAACATCATCAGGTGTTATCAAACCACCGTCAATCCAGGCAGCTGTTGCCCCATCTCTGCAGTTTCTCTGAGACCAGTGTGGTGTCGCATGCTGGCCAGAGCTATGCTTTCGGGATATCTTTCTATTTCGAATCTTTATGCCTGGAAGGTTTGGGATCATTATTTTCTGGAGCTGGGGACAAAGTCACCATTCTCTGGTCAGCACTCGGATCAGCCATGGAAGTCATTAAACTCTGAATCAGCTTGACTCAATCATTGGCCTTTTTTACCTCACCCTGGGCTTCTCAAGTCTCTTTTCCTCGGCAACTCTTCTCCTCTTTTGTCTCTCTGTGGCAGCCTCCTGTCTCTTGGACTCCGGAATATCTTGGCTAGAAATCATGAGAGCCCCTATACTGCCAGTCTTCTCTCTCTGTGCTTTGACAAATGCCAGTTCGATCACAGGAATCTTCAGTTCACGCTTGCAAATACAGGAGATGTGGGCCTCGGATTTACAGTCACGATCGCATCCAAACTCAGGACAGAGAACAATTGGGCACTTGCAAGTAATTATGTCAAATAACTGGTCCAGTTGCTTGGCAAAGCTGTCCTTAACTGCAAGTTTTCCTCTCCCAAGAGAGATATCTCTTGCCTTTTCCCAACTGGCTAGCAGTCTCTCACTAATCTTCTTCTGACTTGTTATGACTGGAGGCTTGAACTGAGCGTTAGCCAGAGTGTACTGTGCCAAGACAGCTTTGGTCATATCACTGGCAATGTCTTTGTTTGTGTAAGTTCTTTGGTTCTTTTCACTGATTTGCCTGATTAAAACACCGTATCTCAAAGCATCTCTCAATGTAGGCAACTCCGACTTCAGGAGCTCTCTCCCAGACCCAAGATAGTGACTGAGATGGCTGGATTTTTGGTTCCTCGTCCTGACACAAGCAGCCATCGCAAATATTATCAACTTATAAATGCATCAGAATCTGAAACAGAAAAAAATATTGTTAGTTGGGTTGTTAAAGAATGAAGTCAGAAAGTAATGTTCACTATTTAATTGGAATGCACTAATGCAGCAGTACGTTAGATTTTCGATAAATTTCACGCTAAAATTTACCTAGCAAAAGGTTGCAAGATATTGAAACTGAAATTATTTTCTGTTTATATACACTAAAATCTACCAAAAAAGTGATGGGCCATTAGTTTTAGCTGATCTTCCCTCCTATGACACACCCTACTGGATCACACCTCGGAACAAACGACTTATGCAGCAAAGAGACAGCGCCTTTTATCACAATGATAACAACCGCTACAGGTCCCTTCGCAACCAAGTCATCCGCGAAATACGCACTGCAAAGAAGTCTCACTACCCAACCAAGTTGCAACACCTGAAGCAGACCAACAACAGTCAGCTTAGAGAACTCTGTGGACTAAACAAGAAGACACACCCCCTCCCCTCCCTTTGCCATCTCACTAATGGTGACGCAGCTGAGCAATCAAACAACCATTTCGCAAATATATGCCAGACGCTCCTCCGGCTTGACACAACCAGTTTCCCTGCTTACCTACCAGCCCCCTTTCCTACTGACTTAATAGAAGATTTTGAAGTAGCAAAAAGTCTGGACAAACTGAAGTTAAAGCACTAAACCACCCCATTGACTTGCCAATGAAACTCTACAAGGAGTTCTCCCCAGAACTATCTAAACATCTCTGCTCCATCATCAATGATTCCCTCAGCCAAGCAAGATGCCTAGCTGACTGGAAGACCTCATACGTGTCACCAGTGCCCAAGTCAACCAGCCTATAATCCTTACATGAGCTACGACCAATTGCAATCGCCCCAAAACACCAAACTTAATCTGTGAAGGTTTCGTGTTTGACTGGGCTTATGCTGATATTGCAGGCCCCATAGATCTCACTGGTCAACATAAAAAAAAAATTCTCATGGTTCTGGATCAAAACAGTCTGATTCTAGTGTAATTGTATGTGCTGAACTCAATTATGACATTCGTATAGCTGTATCAGGCCCAGTTTTCCAGAACCAGCATATCTATATATTTAGTGTACCATGCTATTCATACAGTAATTTATATGCTCATTGGCTCCACTTATGCAATTATTTTGTCCTGATTTGTGCTTTTATGTTTGTTTCAGTTTGCTGATTCATGATATTGCATATCTACACCTGCATGATTTGTAATTACTCTGAAATTAACAAAACATGGAACGTCGCAAGTGTGTGAACGGTGCTGACAGTTTTTGCTACATATGTGGTGCCTTCACTCCTGGTAGCCTCAAGAAACCAATCACAAAAGCTGTTCGACTGAACTACAAAAGTTACTTCAAATGTCATTTGGGTGACCAAGACAAGAAATGGGCACCTCATGTAGCCTGTAAGTCTTGTGTTAACCACCTGAGCGAGTGGATGTGTGGTAAACGAAGTTCAGGAATGCCGTTTGCTGTACCAATGATATGGCGTGAACCTAAAGACCACAGTAGTGACTGCTACTTCTGTCTCACAAATATTAAGGGAATAAAAATCAAGACACGAGGCAAGGCACAGTACCCCAATATTGCTTCTGCAATCCGACCAGTACCGCACAGTGCTGAACTTCCAGTCCCAAATCCCCCGACTGAACAAGAATTGAGTGATTCCGATTCTACTTCTACCTCAATGGAAAACGACTACCAGGATGACTCTGAAAATACCAGGCCTAAACTATTTACTCAAGAAGCGCTTCATGATCTCATCAGGGACCTAAACTTGTCAAAAGAAAAGGCTGAAGTTTTGGGATCCAGACTAAAGCAGCGTAACCTGCTAGAAGATGGAGTGCATATCACTACAGCGCGTTACCGACATAGACAGCTGTCTGCATTTTTCAAGATGGCAAACAACCTTTGTTATTGCGAGGACGCAGTATCTCTCATGCAACAACTCTGCAAGTCTGAAACATACAAGACAGAGGATTGGAGGCTGTTTATAGACTCAGGAAAAGACTCTCTGAAAGCTGTTCTTTTACACAATGGCAATCGGCTTCCATCTGTCCCAATAGCACACGCAACAAAAATGACTGAGAGCTATGAAACAATGAAAATTCTGTTGGCCGCTATAGAGTATGAGAAACACCAGTGGAAGATATGTGGCGATCTCAAAGTCATCAGTTTACTACTGGGCCTTCAGAGTGGCTACACAAAGCACATGTGCTTTTTGTGCTTGTGGAACAGCAGAGCTGATGCAGAGCACTATGTGAGAAAGGATTGGCCGACAAGATCAAGAGATGCACCTGGAAGGTTTAACTGTGCTCACAATCCGCTTGTAGATCCAGAAAAGATATTTTTGCCTCCACTGCATCTAAAGCTCGGTTTGGCTAAAAATTTCATCAAAGCTATGGATCAATTCGGTGCTGGGACTCTATACTTATCTCAGAAACTAGGTGGTGTGGTTTCCGAAGCCAAGTTGAAAGCAGGTGTCTTGAATGGACCACAAATTCGTATACTAGTTAATGATAGCGAATTCACCAAAACATTGAACCCACTGGAGAAAAAAGCATGGGAATCATTTGTCAATGTGTCAAAGAATTTTCTTGGAAACTATCGTGCTGACAACTACAAAGAAATCGTAACAACCATGCTTCAGAATTATCATGCATTGGGAGCAAGGATGTCCTTGAAATTGCATTTTTTCCACTCTCATATTGAATTTTTCCCAGGTAACCTTGGAGACGTTAGTGATGAACACGGCGAAAGATTTCATCAAGATATCGCCATAATGGAGAGCAGATATCAGGGACAATTCAGTCCTAACATGATGGGCGACTATTGCTGGACACTGCAACGAGAAGAGAGCAAGCTGTACAAGAGAAAGAGTAAAGTTCAGAAGCACTTTTAGAACTTCATATTTTGTCATTATAAAGGATTTGAACTTATGTTTTTTGGTACAATTTTTTATGAGCTTATCTGTGATAGGTTTAAAATTGTATCTTGCATGACGCGATAATGTTACTATATTTACTATTTTTTTTATTCTTTAAGAAAGTAGGTCTGATGGTAGAATGAAACATCCAATTAATATTCATTAATATGAAATTAGTCATGAAAGCACAGTCACACGAGATAATCTCATCTTTTGCACGACACGTGATGGAATATTAAATATTTGTACCACAATATAATCATCAACAAAATATTGACCTCGGCTTCGGAGAAGTCTATCCCATGGCTTACAGACTTCCTCAGTGACCGACGCCAAGCTGTACGCTTCCGAGGGCTGTTCACCTTTCAGTCACTCACCTGTGGCGTCCCCCAAGGCACCAAGATGGGACCAATCTGCTTCCTTATGCTCATCAATGATGCCCTAAGAGAAACCCCCGCTCGCTGGAAATATGTCGACGACTCCACCATTGGGATCAGCGTCAACAATTCTGCTCCCAACTATACCGCCCTTCAGGATTTATTGAACAGTCTTCGAAACTGGGCCACCAACAACCACGTCACCATCAACCATACCTGGACCATGGTTATGCACATTAACCTCTCCTCCGACGTTGTCCCACCCCTTTCCAATACTTTAGGCCCCAACACACTCCAGGTTGTAGACTCCACTAAGCTCCTCGGCGTCACCATAGACAACAAACTAAATTAGAAAACACACGTCAGTGAAGTTATCAAATCCTCCAGTTTCCGTCTCCACCTCCTCCGCTGACTCAAGTCCCTCTGAGTTCCTGCGCCCGAGCTCCTCGATGTTTACTCAACATTCATACTTCCCAAGCTCACCTATGCCTCCTCTACCTGGCCATCCTCTCTAAATGCCACACAAAGTAAACACCGAGAATAAGTGCAAAAGAGGGCATGCAAGATTATTATCTCCCCTTCCTACTCCACAGATCAAGAAATGCTCAAAACACTGACCCTCTCGGCTCTCTCTGACCATCACCACGACCTCATCTGCAAATTTGGGGAGAAGCTTCTACACCATCCTCGACACCGGTTCCCACTACCATCCTAGATCCCTCGTCCGAGAATTGCTGTTCGACACCATAACCACATCCAGCCCATACCAGCACGTACTGATCGCTATAAGAACAGTCCAGTCCCAACCATTGTAAAAATTATCAATAACTTGTAATCAACCAGTGTATTCACTCCCAGTCACTCTTACCTTCTTGCACTGTCACTATGTTGAAATGCCCTGTAGTATGATCTTCTCCCCACCTAGTTATTATATATCATATTTGTAACACTTATATTACTTGTATATTGTTTGTCAATCAAGTGACCCATTCCCTTATTATGCAACTGTATATTTTCAGCCTTCCTGCTGCCATGCTCTTTCAATAAATCGTTAATTAATATTATTATTATTATTATTACACACACACACACACACACACACACACATGCATAAATACATAGGTTATGGTCGAAATAGGGTGCTCTAGTTTTCAGTGTTTTGTCTTCTCCTATAGTGGACAGACAGACAGACAAACAGATTGATAGATGGATGTATGGATAGATGGATAGATGGATAGATAGATAGACAGATAGACACCGCATGTAATTGGTGATGGATGAATATAAAAGAGGTCGTTAAGCAAGCAGGACGAGGGCCAGTAAAAATGTTGGCTCTCGATATTCGGGGAGGAAAAATGAGATCATTCACCTCACACAATACCCCATCGTTAAAGTGTGCAATTATAGCCACCTGAATAACTCTGACTGTGGACTGTAAGGACCATCCCAACCCTTCATCCAACACGCCACGGCCTCTCTCAACAGTCTGCTCCATCATTACGACGAGCAATCGGCTGGGAAGGTGAGCGAGACGGACGTCAAATAAAATCTCGGTGTGGTGGGATGAAATCCTAGACAAGGTTCTTCAAACTCCAATAGCACGAGCAGTAGATATATTCAATAAGCAGTACAAGACTTGGCGGGATAGCCGACCGATACAGAAGCGAGCACAAGGGACTCCGTGCCGTAGGCAGGCCGAAGCCGATCTGAGGGAAGCTAGCTAGCTAGGCAAGGAGAGTTGCTAGACATTACTAGGACAATAAATGAGGTCTTCTAGTTACTCGACTAGCGCGGTACAGACATAGTACATCGGGACATAGTAAGTGAACATAGGCATTAGACATAAGCATAGATATCAGACATGCTATAATAATATGTAGTAATACAGACATGTGAATAAATGGTACAATGAATGGTAACAGAGTCTTGGCGTCAGGCGTGTTCACATATCTTGGTATTTACATATCTATACACTCGGGTGTCTACACGAGCCCAGGGCCCAACCATACCAGGTCGGGCAGATTGGCTCGGTCGCACAAGTGGGTGGAGTTTGTGTGACGTCACGCTTGCTATCTGGGACCGACCCGCCGAGTGAACTCTTTGTACCGAATGAACACGTGGAGTGCAGTTTGTTCTAGTGGAGGTAATGCTGTTATTTTGAATTAATATTCAGATCTTTCAACAATTATGGCAATTGTATGTGCAATATTTGGCTGTCCAAACACCAGGCTCAGGAATTAAGTACTTGGGTTTTACAAAAAATTAGCACTTCAGGAAAGTATGGCTAAACCCGTGTCGTCGTGCTGATACCATCAATCCCATGAATGCTGTAGTTTGCTCTGTATATTTCACTAAGGACGACTACATTGGTGATATGAAGAGTCGCTTACTTGGGAATTGGGATTGAAAGACCTAACAACAAAAGGCTCCTAAAGGAAGCAGCTGTGCCCTATCGTTATCTGTATAATGGTAAGTTGAATTTATTGAGATACCATGTATACAATAGTCAACAATGAAGTCCACTTGGAATTAATATATATGAGTTCCAATATCCTTATGATTTATTAGTAGTAAATATTTGGCGGGGTAGTAGGTAGTGACTGTATATTATATATATAATATATATATATATATATATATATATATATATATATATATATATATATATATATATATATATATATATTTAATTCGCCCAATAAAGCATGCGGACTTCTACATATAATAAACACCTCACCCCGCCAGGATTCGAACCCACGATCCTATGACTGTGACCGGGGAACGTTACCTCTGGGCCACCAGGACACTAAAAGCAGTCCTAGACTCTGTTATATTTCACACAAAGCCTGTTCAACGAGCTCATGGCGCCGTGAACCTCTAATGGGGACTACCCGTGCCGCTTAGGTGATCAGAGTAACGTTTTACCAAATCTGGCTTCGAAACACGAGGATCCATATATATTTCATTAGCCCAATAAGGCACGAGGACTTCTACATATAATCAACACCTCACCCCGCCAGGATTCGAACCCACGATCCTATGACTGTTGCAGGGTAACGTTACCTCTGGGCCACCAGAGTGTCCTGGTGGCCCAGAGGTAACGTTCCCCGGTCACAGTCATAGGATCGGGGGTTCGAATCCTGGCGGGGTGAGGTGTGGATTTTATATATATATATATATATATATATATATATATATATATATATATATATATATATATATATATATATATATATATATATATATATATATATATATATATATATATATATATATATATATGCTGATAACCACAAGGAAAGAAGAAAACACGAAGTTCCCAAGCGCTTTCGTGTAATTCACATCTTCAGGGGTGAGTACAGACTAGAGAGAGTAATACAAATCAAGGTGTATATATACAGAGGAGGGTGAGACCAGGTCCACAATGGTCAGGTATTAGGTAATGACCCTACTAATCTTTAAATAGCACACAACGGTTGGTGGTCAGGTCAGATGGTCAAGTGACCCGGCCTTCTCACCTGATCACAAATCTTCTTAATTACAAAATTGTCCAGCTTGTACATGCCGTTACTCAAATTCATGTTGAATGCTTCGGTATGTTTAATAAGACTAGATTCTATGATGTTCCTACTATCAATTGAATTACATGGTAATATTGAGGAGGCATTATCCCAGTCAATGCAATGCTTGTTATCCCTCAAATGAACAAACAGAGCATTGGATTCCTGGCCTGTCCTAACACTGTATTTGTGTTGTTTAATTCTAGTACTGGCACCAACTCGCTTTCAATTTTCTTGGCTGCCTTCCTTACTCGTGCCGGTGCCTATTTAGCCGGCGGGGTGGATAGCGAGTAACGGATGAAGGATCTTTTCAACATAAGACGACTCTAGGCAAGAACAAAGGTGTCAATAGCTTCCATTGCTGAACTTCAGTATGCAGTCGACCTCACCCATGTCGCTCACATTGAACGCGACTTAGAGGAGATCCTGAATACCTACGCAGGTGCGTATGCACACTTCGGCCTTGAGGTGAATGTACGTAAGACTCAGAATCTCTTTCAGCTTGCGCCTGGTTCAGACACACCTCCACCATCCATCCAGCTTAACGGTACTACCCTCTCTAATGTTACCCACTTTCGGTATCTCGGCTCCCACCTGTCCACCACCGCGGTCATCGATGAAGAAAGTCATCATCGGATCAGTTGTGCAGTTAAGCCTGTGGCAGATTCCGAAACGGTTTCTTCAGCTAAGGGGAGCTGAAATTATCTTCAAAGTTACACGTATATCGAGCAGTGGTCCTCCCCACCCAGCTATAAGGCAGCGAGGCATGGGTCACTTACAGGAGGCAACTGAAGGCACTGAAAACTTTCACCAACGTAGTCTACGTTCCATTCTTCGAGTTCGCTGGGAAGATAAGAGAACAAATGCCAGTATTCTTGCTGACACCAACTGTAGGAGCATCGAAGTTACCATTATCCATGAACAACTACACTAGACTGGCCATGTTATCTGCATGGACGACAGTAGACTGCCAAAGCAGCTACTTCACAGTCACCTAAGGAATAGTAAACGTAATGCTGGCGGGCAACTGAAAAGGTATAAGGATAGTCTTAAGACAAACCTGAAAAGGTACCAAATCGACCCCCTCAACTCGGAGACGATTACTCCACACCATAATGTTTAGAGGAACACCACACAAGAAGGTGTCAATTTCTTTCGAATTAGCCTGCCTTCATAACGAGGCAGACAAACGCCAACGCCGGAAAGACGCTGCCGCCGCCTCTCCCGCACTAGATGTAGCCCTCCACATGTGCACCATCTGTACACTACCCTGCCTGTCCCGTATCGGCCTCTTTAGTGACCTCAGAACTCACCAGCGTAGTTGACATCCTTATTAACTCCTACCATTGCATCATAGCTGGATGATCTTCATACTCAATTCCAAGTGACAGCAAAGTAGTAGTAAGTAGTAGTGTGTGTGTGGGGGGGGGGGGTTCACAAGCGAATACATAATTGCATATTGTACATCTCTGCATGGGAACAGAACGTGTAAAAGAGGTAGTACCTGTATACACTCATGTTTGTATCTGCGTTTAGTTGTGTTTGTGCGTGAGACCGCCAGTTGCCTGTCTACCCATCAGTAATTGGAAATCTGGATGTTAATTTTTCTGCGGTTCGTGTTCCGGCGAATGGTTACCAAGCGTTTATATCCAATAAGATTATTTACAACTATATACATACTTTATGAATGTATATATAATTACTGCTATGTATCTGCCATTGAGGAAGTTTATCTTGATAATTAAGAGATAACCCAGACGGTGACACACACCAATAGTCATGAAACACTTCGATGATCATTACCAGATCATCATCATTAGTCTTACAATAAACGAGAACAACCAATATTCGACCAAGAGGTAATAATAAAACATAATATTACTCTAGTTCGACTGAAATCAGACTATCACAGGCTGACTACATTAGGAAGTGGAAACATATTTGATATACTTGATAACACAGAGCAACGCAATATACGAGCAAAGTTGTACCGAAACCATCGTTACGTCATGACATTTTTTACATCTTCGTAAACTACATTCGAGCAAAACTAAAAGACCATAAATATGCAAGTAACTAAAAACTTTATCTCATGTATTTTTCAAAAAACTCTAACACATTTAATGCCCTTGAAAACATGTATTTCATAAAGGATGAATTTAATATTATTTTGTTGAATAAATGATATTGCACTTTCAACCAAGTCAGTATGGCTCTACAAGCTACACAATCAAAGGAATAAAATGAAAATAAAATTTCGTAACACGAGTCGTGTTTCAGTTTCGTCTATAGTACTGTAAAAATATTTCTGGAAAATCCCATAAATCACAGGATCTACAGACGGTGTATACATTACATAGAACTGCCAAACACTCCATAACATTACAGTACCACACAATACATAACAGAAAACACCATACAGCATCATACAACACTATGCACCCTGTTGAATTCCATAGAATTCAACACAAGATTTTTATAACAACACTCAACAGTAAACAGCATCACTCCAATATACCTAACAACAGAAAACAACACAGCACCAAAATTCCATATAATATTATTACCCAACACCACACAGTATTGCCCAATGGAGATGTTCGGGGTACTTGGTTCTAACTACAGGAGCGAACATAAACACCTGTAGAGTTCTGTAGGTTCTATTCAACGGAAATATACACGGGTGAGCTTACAAGCACAATTAGCCCTTATACTCCTATAGGGGTCAACTGACCTCTCTCTGACCTCTCAGGCGACATGTGGTAAGTGGTACATTAGCAGCTTCCAGATGTCGCCAGGCACATTTGTCTAAGCGTGTGGTGACATGAAACAGGGGCATTGCCACACGCAACTGATTAGAGAAGTAATGTATATATATAGAGTACGTACATGGTATACATACACATACATAATATACATACAACCAATACCACACAGAAGTACCCAACACCACACAGTATTACCCAACACCACACAGTATTACCCAACACCTCACAGTATTACCCAACACCACATAGTATTATCCAACACCACACAGTATAACCCAACACCACACAGTATAACATAAGAACATAAGAAAATAAGGAGTCTGCAATAGGCCGGTTGGCCTGTGCATGGCAGCTCCTGTCGAGAGTTACTACCACTCTCTATCATCCATGAATCTATCTAGCCTCCGTTTGAAACTTTCCAGAGTTCCCGCACTTACTACAAAGTTGCTAAGCTTGTTCCACTCGTCCACCAACCTATTTGTGAAACAGTTTCTTCCTATCTCCCTCCTAAACCTAAACTTATCCAACTTGAATCCGCTGCTACGAGTCCTATCCTGCTCGGATATTATAAGAACTTTATCTATATCCCCTTTATTGATTCCTTTCACCCACTTAAATACTTCTATCATATCTCCCCGCACTCTTCGTCTTTCTAGGGAATGCAAGTTAAGTTTCTTAAACCTATCCTGATATGGAAGGTTTCTAAGTCCCGGAATCATTTTTGTCATTCTTCGCTGCACCGACTCTAGTGAATTTATATCCATTCTATAATAGGGGCACCAGAACTGAACCGCATAATCGAGGTGCGGCCTGATTAGCGCAAGATATAGTTGCAATAAGACCTCTGCACTCTTGTTACTTACACTTCTAGATATAAAACCCAATACTCTGTTTGCCTTATTTCGAACATTAACGCACTGTTTTCTAGGCCGTAAGTCCGGGATTACAAGTACCCCTAGGTCTCTTTCACAAGTCGACTTCTCTAGGTTGATATTGTTAAGGCTGTATACATTATAAGTATTTGTTCTTCCAATATTAAGTACGCTGCATTTGCTGGTGTTGAATTTCATTTGCCATTTTTCAGACCACCCCTGCAGTTTATTTACATCCTCCTGTAATGCATTTGCATCCTGCCCTGAATTAATTTGCCGCCCTATTTTGGTGTCATCCGCAAACTTGCTTATGTCACTGCTGATCCCAGTATCTACATCGTTTATGTAGATTATGAACAAGAGTGGGCCTAGTACTGACCCCTGGGGAACCCCACTGGTTACACGGCCCCACTCAGATTTAACACCATCTACGCTGACGCTGACATCACACAGTATTACCCAACACCGCACAGTATTACCCAACACCACATAGTATTACCCAACACTACACAGTATTAAACAACACCGCACAGTAATACCCAACACCACACAGTATTATCCAACACCACACAGTATTACCCAACACCACACAGTATTAAACAACACCGCACAGTATTACCCAACACCACACAGCATTACCCAACACCACACAGTATTACACAACATCACACAATATTACCCAACACCACACAGTATTATCCAACACCACACAGTATTACCCAACACCACACAGTATTACCCAACACCACACAGTATTACCCAACACCACACAGTATTACCCAACACCACACAGTATTACCCAACACCACACAGTACTACACAACATCACACAGTATTACCCAACACCACACAGTACTACACAACATCACACAGTATTACCCAAAACCACACAGTATTACCTCCAACACCACACAGTACTACACAACACCACACAGTATTACCCAACACCACACAGTATTACCTAACACCACACAGTACTCATACACAACACCACAGTATCCACCCAACACCACACAGTACTCACACAACATCACACAGTATTACCCAACACCACACAGTATTACCTAACACCACACAGTATTACCCAACACCACACACAGTACTACACAACACCACACAGTATTATCCAACACCACACAGCATACTCCAACACCATAGGCTACCTGCAACACCACACAGTACTACACAACATCACACAGTATTACTCAACACCACACAGTATTACCCAACATCACACAGTATTACCCAACACCACACAGTATTACCCAACACCACAGTATTATCCAACACCACACAGTATTACACAACATCACACAGTATTACACAACATCACACAGTATTATCCAACACCACACAGTATTACCCAACATCGCACAGTATTACACATCATCACACAGTATTACTCAACACCACACAGTATTACCCAACATCACACAGTATTACCCAACACCAAACAGTATTACCCAACACCACACAGTATTACCCAACACCACACAGTATTATCCAACACCACACAGTATTACACAACATCACACAGTATTACACAACATCACACAGTATTATCCAACACCACACAGTATTACACAACATCACACAGTATTATCCAACACTACACAGTATTATCCAACATCACACAGTATTATCCGACATCACACAGTATTATCCGACACTACACAGTATTATCCAACATCACACAGTATTATCCGACATCACACAGTATTATCCAACATCACACAGTATTATCCGACATCACACAGTATTATCCGACATCACACAGTATTATCAAACACTACACAGTATTACCCAACATCACACAGTATTATCCAACATCACACACAGTATTATCCAACATCACACAGTATTACCCAACATCACACAGTATTATTATCTAACATCACAACAGTATTACCTAACAACATCACACAGTATTATCCGACATCACACGGTATTATTATCCAACATCACACAGTATTATCCGACATCACAGTATTATCCGACATCACACAGTATTATCCAAACACCACAGTATTATCTAACATCACAGTATTATCCGACATCACACAGTATTATCCAACATCACACAGTATTATCCAACACCACACAGTATTATCCAACATCACACAGTATTATCCGACATCACACAGTATTATCCGACATCACACAGTATTATGCAACACTACACAGTATTATCCAACATCACACAGTATTATCCGACATCACACAGTATTATCCGACATCACACAGTATTATCCAACACTACACAGTATTATCCAACATCACACAGCATTACCCAACACCACACAGTATTATCCAACATCACACAGTATTATCCAACACTACACAGTATTATCCAACATCACACAGTATTACCCAACATCACACAGTATTATCCGACATCACACAGTATTATCCAACACCACACAGTATTACCCAACATCACACAGTATTATCCAACACCACACAGTATTTTCCAACACTACACAGTATTATCCAACATCACACAGTATTATCCAACATCACACAGTATTATCCAACACCACACAGTATTATCCAACACCACACAGTATTATCCAACATCACACAGTATTATCCAACACCACACAGTATTTTCCAACACACAGTATTATCCAACACTACACAGCATTGTCCAACATCACACAGTATTACCCAACATCACACAGTATTATCCAACATCACACAGTATTACCCAACATCACACAGTATTATCCAACACCACACAGTATTTTCCAACATCACACAGTATTGTCCAACACTACACAGTATTATCCAACATCACACAGTATTACCCAACATCACACAGTATTATCCGACATCACACAGTATTACCCAACATCACACAGTATTATCCAACACCACACAGTATTATCCAACATCACACAGATATCCGACATCACACAGTATTATCCAACATCACACAGTATTATCCGACATCACACAGTATTATCCGACATCACACAGTATTATCCAACACTACACAGTATTATCCAACACCACACAGTATTATCCAACATCACACAGTATTATCCGACATCACACAGTATTACCCAACATCACACAGTATTATCCAACACCACACAGTATTATCCAACATCACACAGTATTATCCGACATCACACAGTATTATCCAACATCACACAGTATTATCCAACATCACACAGTATTATCCGACATCACACAGTATTATCCAACACTACACAGTATTATCCAACATCACACAGTATTACCCAACACCACACAGTATTATCCAACATCACACAGTATTATCCAACACTACACAGTATTATCCAACATCACACAGTATTACCCAACATCACACAGTATTATCCGACATCACACAGTATTATCCAACATCACACAGTATTACCCAACATCACACAGTATTATCCAACACTACACAGTATTATCCAACATCACACAGTATTACACAACACCACACAGTATTACTCAACATCACACAGTATTACACAACACCACACAGTATTACTGAACATCATACAGTACACAACACCACACAGTATTACTCAACATCACACAGTATACACAACACCACACAGTATTACTCAACATCACACAGTATTACACAACACCACACAGTATTACTCAACATCACACAGTATTACACAACACCACACAGTATTACTTCAACATCACACAGTATACACAATCACCACACAGTATTACTCAACATCACACAGTATTACACAACACCACACAGTATTACTCAACATCACACAGTATTACACAACACCACACAGTATTACTCAACATCACACAGTATTACACAACACCACAGTATTACTAACATCACACAGTATTGCACAACACCACACAGTATTACACAACATCACACAGTATTACTCAACATCACACAGTATACACAACACCACACAGTATACTCAACATCACACAGTATTACTCAACACCACACAGAACCCAACACACATTACTCAACACCACAGTATTACCCAACACCACAGAGATTCCAACACCACAGTACCCAACATCACACAGTATTACACAACACCACAGAGTATTACTCAACATCACACAGTATACAACATCACACAGTATTACTCAACATCACACAGTATTACCAACACCACACAGTATTACTCAACATCACACAGTATTACACAACACCACACAGTATTACTCAACATCACACAGTTGCACAACACCACACATTATTACACAACATCACACAGTATAACTAACATCACACAGTATTACACAACACCACACAGTATTACCCAACATCACACAGTATTACTCAACACCACAGTATTACCCAACACCACACAGTATTACTCCAACCACACAGTATTACCCAACACCACACAGTATTACTCAACACCACACAGTATTACCCAACATCACACAGTATTACTCAACACCACACAGTATTCAACACCACAGTATTACTCAACACCACAAAGTATTACCCAACACCACACAGTATTACTCAACACCACACAGTATTACACAACACCACACAGTATTACACAACATCACACAGTATTACTCAACATCACACAGTATTACACAACGCCACACAGTATTACTCAACATCACACAGTATTACTCAACACCACACAGTATTACCCAACACCACACAGTATTACTCAACACCACACAGTATTACCCAACACCACACAGTATTACTCCACACTACAGTATTACCCAACATCACACAGTATTACACAACACCACACAGTATTACTCAACATCACACAGTATTACACAACATCACACAGTATTACTCAACATCACACAGTATTACACAACACCACACAGTATTACTCAACATCACACAGTACACAACACCACAGGATTACTCCACATCACACAGTATTGCACAACACCACACAGTACACAACATCACACAGTATTACTCAACATCACAGTATTACACAACACCACACAGTATTACTCAACATCACACAGTATTACTCAACACCACACAGTATTACTAACACCACACAGTATTACTCAACACCACACAGTATTCAACACCACACAGTATTACTCAACACCACAGTATTACCCAACACCACACAGTATTACTCAACACCACACAGTATTACCCAACATCACACAGTATTACACAACACCACA
This sequence comes from Homarus americanus, assembly GCF_018991925.1. NCBI lineage: Eukaryota > Metazoa > Arthropoda > Malacostraca > Decapoda > Nephropidae > Homarus > Homarus americanus. Next base: position 13,150,566 of record NW_024737042.1, read on the forward strand.
TCAGTACTCAACATCACACTATTACACAACATCACACAGTATTACTCAACATCACACAGTATTACACAACACCACACAGTATTACTCCACATCACACAGTACACAACACCACACAGTATTACCAACATCACACAGTATTGCACAACACCACACAGTATTACACAACATCACACAGTATTACCCAACACCACAGTATTACTCAACACCACACAGTATTACCCAACATCACACAGTATTACACAACAACACAGTACCCAACACCACAGTATTACTCCACACCACAGTATTACTCAACATCACACAGTATTAATCAACACACACAGTATTACTCAACATCACAGTATTACACAACACCACACAGTATTACTCAACATCACAGTATTACTCAACACCACACAGTATTACCAACACCACACAGTATTACTCAACACCACACAGTATTACCCAACACCACACAGTATTACTCAACACCACAGTATTACCCAACACCACACAGTATTACTCAACACCACACAGTATTACCCAACATCACACAGTATTACTCAACATCACACAGTACTCACATCACAGTATTACTCAACACCACACAGTATTACCCAACACCACACAGTATTACTCAACACCACACAGTATTACCCAACACCACACAGTATTACTCAACACCACACAGTATTACCCAACATCACACAGTATTACTCAACATCACACAGTATTACTCAACATCACACAGTATTAATCAACATCACACAGTATTACTCAACATCACACAGTATTACACAACACCACACAGTATTACTCAACATCACACAGTATTAATCAACATCACACAGTATTAATCAACATCACACAGTATTACACAACACCACACAGTATTACTCAACATCACACAGTATTACCCAACACCACACAGTATTACTCAACACCACACAGTATTACTCAACACCACACAGTATTACCCACACAGTATTACTCAACATCACACAGTATTACTCAACATCACACAGTGTTTACAACACCACACAGTATTACTCAACATCACACAGTATTACACAACACCACACAGTATTACTCAACATCACACAGTATTACACAACACCACACAGTATTACTCAACATCACACAGTATTACCCAACACCACACAGTATTACTCAACACCACACAGTATTACTCAACACCACACAGTATTACCCAACATCACACAGTATTACTCAACATCACACAGTATTACTCAACATCACACAGTATTACACAACACCACACAGTATTACTCAACATCACACAGCATTACACAACACCACACAGTATTACTCAACATCACACAGTATTACACAACACCACACAGTATTACTCAACATCACACAGTATTACACAACACCACACAGTATTACTCAACATCACACAGTATTACACAACACCACACAGTATTACTCAACATCACACAGTATTACACAACATCACACAGTATTACACAACACCACACAGTATTACACAACACCACACAGTATTACTCAACATCACACAGTATTACTCAACATCACACAGTATTCAACATCACACAGTATTACACAACACTACACAGTATTACTCAACATCACACAGTATTACACAACACCACACAGTATTACTCAACATCACACAGTATTACACAACACCACACAGTATTACTCAACATCACACAGTATTACCCAACACCACACAGTATTACTCAACACCACACAGTATTACTCAACACCACACAGTATTACCCAACATCACACAGTATTACTCAACATCACACAGTATTACTCAACATCACACAGTATTACTCAACATCACACAACACCACACAGTATTACACAACACCACACAGTATTACACAACACCACACAGTATTACTCAACATCACACAGTATTACACAACACCACACAGTATTACTCAACATCACACAGTATTACACAACATCACACAGTATTACACAACATCACACAGTATTACACATCACACAGTATTACACAACACCACACAGTATTACTCAACATCACACAGTATTACACAACACCACACAGTATTACCTAACACTATAAGCAACACAATACTTCTTCTCACACAGTCAAGCAGAGGGTAAAGACAACGCACAGATGATTTAACCCACGTAAATGTTCATTTAGGAAGGTTCTCCCGCGGTGGCTCCCCACAGTGTGTAGTACAGTTGTCAACAAGTGTAGTACAAGGTGTACTATTTAAAACGCAACCCAAACTGCTGATGCCTGATGCACTGCTTGAAATAAACATGGCCGTAATTTCAGCAATGTTTTCGTATGATGAACACTTGTTCAGGATGATCCACTTTGCTGGGACAATTTTCACAAAGATTTTTTGGGTAAGTGCTGCAATGTTTCTTGAACGTTGAGCAGTGCATCATCTGTCAAAACTGATCGGCCACAGGCATGTTTCCTTTCACAATCACTTCCTGTGTCTTGATTTTTTTACCAGCCGGTGTATTATTGTTTTATTTGGCACTTGTCTCTCAGGATAAGGATTAGTGAATGCCGCACAGCCGCAAAAAAATTTGGATACAAAGTAATTTTCGAAAACGAATACAAGTTCAGCCTGTGAATACATCATCCTCTCACCCTGATTGTTATTGCTCAACTGATGTCAAACCTATAACACTTTTTTGATGCGTATCACTGAGAGGATTGGGAGAGTCCATTACACAAAACGGGGGAGGATATGTTTTCTGATTTCCTATTTGTAGAGTAATTTGTGATGGTTGTCAGCATTGCGTTTTAACTGCTACATCCTGTATAAGTAACATTGGGGCAGTTTTTATAGTATTAAGGACAAGCTAACTGAAAATGTAAACAATTTCAGCCTCTCAGATTAATTTTATTCCTATTATGATCTAAATATCTTTTCAACTTTATACTGTATACTGCATGCCATAGTTAAGCGGCGGTGGTTACAGTGTCATTTTTCGTACATCTGGCCATGGCAATACACGGTCCATGATTATGATCACGCGCCGCGTACTGTACAAGACAGACACCTCTCCCGTTTCCGTAGTTAACATTGTTACTACCTTACACAAATTCGACCCGCGGCTGTTTCTATCTAATACCCTGGCAAAATATTTTTCATCGTCTGCAGGTATAATAATTTCTAGTCTGTACGAGTGTACAGTATCTAATACGAAATTTAATATTACAGTCATTCATTGTTCGACATTCCGTCTGTATGTGTTCGAGTTTACATAAAATGTGTTGAGAATGACGATCAACCACTTCGAGGGAAAACATGACACAAGAAGCATGATGGACGTGTGTCAGTTACGCTTACTACTCTTCTTTCGTCAGAGGAACCGACAGATAAAGAAGCACCACGATGTCACCCTCCCCTGTGTTGATTGTTCATCATCCTGCACGTGATGGGTTTGTGTTGTCAGATTGCATGAAGCCCTTGATCCACCGTGTTGAAATGACTACGTTAAAATGATGTACATTTGTCTCTTGATATTAAAGAAAAAGTAAGAATACTAGTAATCTGACTCACGAATCTCACACATACACACACCACGTGATGCCCCTCATAACATCATCTGTGAGGGAATTAGTACACCACGTCAGGTCCCTCATAACACCATCTGTGAGGGAATTACTACACCACGTCAGGTCCCTCATAACACCATCTGTGAGGGAATTACTACACCACGTCAGGTCTCTCATAACACCATCTGTGAGGGAATTACTACACCACGTCAGGTCACTCATAACAACATCTGTGAGGGAACTACTACACCACGTGAGTTCCTCCTAACACCATCTGGGAGGGAGTTACTACACAACGTGTTTGCTGTTCAACGCCTACATTAATCTGTATGTTCCTTTACCTTTCTCTAATGAAGACTTTTGTTAAACCACCAATGTATGTAATAAGTCATTTATGTCCAAACACACACACACACACACACACACTTTATAATCCCAGACATCACTACAGACAAACACGATCTATTACAACACAACAAAGTACCATAGAACACTGCTCTCCACAACACACAACATTATGGCACCACACAACACTACATACCACAAAGCACCACACAACACTAACTACACCACACAACACTAACGACACCACACAAAGCACTGTAACATCGCATAATATCTTTCAACGCCTCGTTCTACCAGACAAAGTTGTGTAGTTCTATCCGCCACAGAACACAAGACCGCATAGAGCACAAAACAAAACTCTCCCCACCAGCACACATAAAGGCATAATATACACTACAGGACACCGTCAGACAAGACAGTATACAAAATTAAACAAACACTCATAACACGTTACCACACAGAGCAGTCCAGCAAACACGACAGAGCACATACACACACTCCCTTACACGTCCTAGGTAGCCACGCAGGAGGAATACGGTACAGTGGAACAAGGAACAATAACGTCACAAAGGAACTTGAACAAACACGAGAAATTGTACAAAGCCACCGCTCCCAGACGTACGCGAGGCCAGACCACCGTGTAATTATCTGAAGTCCAACAGAGGGATTCTAAGTCCACATTATCTCACAGGTTCGCCTTGATAACAGCGTCAGACATCATTTATACGGCCAATCCCACCACGACCATGCCTATATTATATTTATTTTATCCGTGTACCTTCCTTGTGACAATCACGGACACCTTACCAAAAAAATAAATAAATAACTGCTTCCCCCTGCTTCCCCCACGCAAGAAACGGCCACACTTTCTACCACAACGACTACTGCCTCCACCAAAACACCCCTACGTCACCAATACTGCAGCGACCACAACTGCCCAAGGTATTTTTCCGGTTAAATTTCCACAATGACCACCTCACCAGATAACCCCCACCCCAACGCACCACTTTTTGCAGTAACCATTGACTCGGAAATTTCCCTCACGACTTGCTGGAACACGCTGCTCGCCTAACATTCAGAGACTTGTTACCCGCTAAATTCCATAATCCCAATCCTCACGTTACACACACACACACCCACACACACACACTTTTGGCTGCTTGTTATCTCAGTAAGCCGTTTATTATTATTATTATTATTATTATTATTATTATTATTATTATTATTATTATGACACACGTGCACACACACTCGGCCATCTACAACTAAGAAACCATTGCAAGGATCGTTGATCAAAAGTGTCAATTTCAACCTGAAAAATAATGGAAAACAATAACAGTGAATGAACATTGTGCTGAGACAATGAGGTGGACAATGGAAGCTTTGGCTGTTATCAAGTGGTTAATGTTTACGACACCAGAGACCAAAGGGGAGATAGCTACCTACCGTGAGAATTAACCAGTGAGGCAGCCTTCAACCATGTGTCCCCCCTACAACACCAGCGGGGAGACGGCCTACAACCACGTGTCCCCCTACAGCACCAGCGAGACGGCCTACAACCCCATGTCCCCTACAACACCAGCGGGGAGACGACCCACAACCCCATGTCCCCCTACAACACCAGCAGGGGGCGGCCTACAACCCCATGTCCCCCCTACAACACCAGCGGAGACGACCACCCCATGTCCCCCTACAACACCAGGCGGCCTACAACCCCATGTCCCCCTACAACACCAGTCCCCCCCCTACAGCACCAGTGGAGAGACGGCCTACAACCACGTGTCCCCACAACACACCAGCGGGGCAGCCTGGCCATGTCCCCCTACAACACCAGTGGGGGCAGCCTGCAACCACGTGTCCCCCCCAACACCACACGGCCCCCATGTCCCCTACAACACCAGTGGGGACCTACAACCACGTCCCCTACAACACCAGTGGGGAGACGGCCTACAACCACGTGTCCCCTACAACACCAGTGGGGGCGGCCCCAACCACGTGTCCCCCTACAACACCAGTGGGAGACGGCCTACAACCACGTGTCCCCCTACAACACCAGTGGGGAGACGGCCCACAACCACGAGTCCCCTACAACACCAGTGGGGAGACGGCCTACAACCACGTGTCCCCCACCTACAACACCAGCAGGGAGACGGCCTGCAACCACGTGTCCCCACCCACAACACCAGTGGGGAGAGGCTACAACCGTGTCCCCCTACAGCACCAGTGGGGGAGACGGCCTACAACCACGTGTCCCCTACAACACCAGTGGGGAGACGGCCCACAACCCATGTCCCCCTACAACACCAGTGGGGACGGCCACAACCACGTGTCCCCCTACAACACCAGTGGGGAGACGGCCTACAACCCCATGTCCCCTACAGCACCAGCGGGGCCACAACCACGTGTCCCCACCTACAACACCAGTGGGGACGGCCCAACCACGTGTCCCCCCTACAACACCAGTGGGGAGACGGCCTACAACCACGTGTCCCCCACCTACAACACCAGAAGGGGAGGCCTGCACCACGTGTCCCACCTACAACACCAGTGGGAGACGGCCAAACCACGTGTCCCCCCTACAACACCAGTGGGGAGACGGCCACAACCACGAGTCCTACAACACCAGCCCTCCACGTGTCCCCCTACAACACCAGTGGGGAGACGGCCTACAACCACGTGTCCCCCTACAACACCAGTGGGGAGACGGCCCTGAATGTCCCCCTACAACACCAGTGGGGCTCACAACCACGCCACCTACAACACCAGTGGAGACGGCCTACACCCCCCTACAACACCAGTACAACCACGTGTCCCCCACCTACAACACCAGTGGAGACGGCCTACAACCACGTGTCCCCTACTACAACACCAGTGGGAGACGGCCTACAACCACGTGGTCCCTGCAACCACGTGTCCCCACAAACACCAGTGGGGAGACGGCCTACAACCACGTGTCCCCCACCTACAACACCAGTGGGGAGACGGCCTACAACCACGTGTCCCCCCTACAACACCAGTGGGGAGACGGCCTACAACCACGTGTCCCCCCTACAACACCAGTGGGGAGACGGCCTACAACCACGTGTCCCCCCTACAACACCAGTGGGGAGACGGTTGGCAACAAGAAATATACATCACATCTAGTGAGATCTGTCTGTCTATAAGTCATTACTTTTGCTAGACAAAAGCGTAATTACTAACCAAGTTAAGGAGTTGAAAACCTTAGTTGTTAAAGCGCAGCAACACATAAATCAACGTCAACATATCTATTATCATATTCAATTAAGAAAATGAATATCCAGGCAAAATCACTAAGAATAAATGAATAATAATTATGACCAGAAGCTCATTCAGAGGGAGGAAGGATACGAGTCTTTGAGCTCAGACGTCCACGACTATAAAATAATGAACATATACATGTATATATATTAGCTATAAGGAGACATACGACAATATTTCTTATACGTTATTGCAGATTAGATATATGGACGTTGGTGGTACTGGAAACATTTGCTTCATTATAAAACAATTCTGAAAAAAAAACGGAACAAAATTATGACTGACTCCTAATATAACAAATACATTACGTTTTTATCACATGACACCAGTTCTTGTAAGGTTGTCTCAATGCTGACGAAATTTTTTTTAAATAATACGATAAAAATATTAACCTTTGAGTAGGACGATAACCTCTGAGTATGATGACTTTTACATTAAGATACATTAATCCTTTGAGTACAGCTTCTTGACTACAATTTATTTTCTATTTAGTACGATAGCAGGTTTTTTAATACAATGAGAAACATCCTTTGATGACCAGTTCCCACAAGTAAGATAAGCTATAATAGCCAAGGTGTTAAGATCACAACTACGACAATATGATTAAACTAAAACTATTCTTTCTTTCAGAATTTTCCGCCAAACTGCAAAATCATGAATTCCACTCCCGCCGTCCACACCATCCTGCCCTCTCGTTTTCACAGATTGGAAGATATTTACTCAGTTTTTTCACTTCAGTTACATTTTTTCTCATTTTGCCATTTATATTTATTCTTTTTTTATCTTTCTTACAAGTGTGTTTAAGTAATTTGTAAATTTTTATGATGCGTTCAATTCAATTTTTTTTCGTATAATCCACCAAACATCTTTTCTTTTTACATCAAGAATCATCTCCTTGCGTTTATATTCTGTGAAGTTAATTATTTTCATCCTAATCTATATTTTCATATTCAAAATACTTTTAATCTGTGCAAGTTTACTTTCATAACTCAAAAGCAAGCGGGAACTGAGACAAGTCCATCTGTGACATTATTTTCTTCTCAGTGTAATGTTTTTAGTACCAGAAGGCAAATAAGTAAGGGTTGTAGGGGTTAGTGGTCTCTGTGCACAAACTGGCCACAAATTTAAAGGACGTAAAGCTCAGTTAAAATCCCGTCATAAACTGTTGAAGAATTCGTACTCGCCCGGGACAGAACTTGACGACTCCAAAATGAGGATATTCCAGGCCCTTAACTATGACGATGACAAGAAGAAAGTAGAAGTTATGGTAAACTCTGACACCTGAACAGTCATGTTTAACAGCAGCTCAGGATGTAACGAAGATACAAGCTATTGCCATCAGAGGATTTCTCAGGATTCACTGTATTTTAAGATTAGTCTAAGTTAGTGATCCGTGAATCAATATAAGACCTTAATAATTTATACCTATAGTAAAATTAAATATAACTTTAATACATACCTGCTCTTTGTATGCTGCCATAGTTTAGGGAGCTGGTGCTGTCTTCTGGTCGGTCTACTGTCAGCTGCACTATGCCAGCTCTTGCCAGACCTGTTGCTTGTTGCTTCTTACTCATCACTCTAAAATCACGACTATTATCAAAGAGGAGATCTTGTCAGTGTTATTAAGAAGGACCGCTCCTTCTGAGAGATGGACAATACTTTGCTTTCTTCACTGCCCTTTCGCCTGTTACTCTGCTCACACGTACCTCGAATTGTTAAACGCACAAGGCTCCGGCATACCAACTGTTACTGTAGCAGTAAGGCAGGGCTACCAACCACACCCTTACCCCGAAAAACCGATAAGAAGTGGGGGTATGCCTACACCTTCGATGTTATGTAAAGTGGGTGCCCCAAATTAAGTTTGAAACATAACGCCGTAACCTATCATGCCCACGAGCCTGACAACACTAGTGGCCAGGGTGTGACGAGGCCAACAATAATAATACTTCCCGCCATTAAGGAGAAAACTGACCTGCTGTGTCGGGAAGTCGTTAACGTGGACAAAAAAGTCATAATCGTATATCTTCCGATGAAGTCCCCCTGTGAGGGCACTTGTCCCAGATTTCGCAAAAGATAATAAAAGGAAACTGCGTTTGGACTAGCAAAACTGGGATATTTTTTTAAAAGTTAAATAACATTTGAACGTCTTTGTTCGTGATCTCATGGCGCTTTATTCTTGTCGCACCTATTCCAGAAAAGGACAGATGCACCACGAATCCAATTATTTTTAGCTATTGCACTTACTCATTATCTGCTTAATTCACTGAATGATGCAACATGACGATGTGGCTTTTGCAAGGGGTGAAACGAACATGATTTGGAATGCGATATTTAAATAATACGAAATATACATTAATTCCAAAATTTCTAAGACATTGAAAAGCAAAACTTCAGCATAACCAGGTTAATTAAATGTTAATAAAGCTTCATACTTCAGGTTTACAAGGGAATTTAAGCCATTTTCGAGAAAAATCCTAATCGACGGGTCTTTGTTGTCCAAGTTTGAAGCAACATAATTAGTGATGGGATAACTCAAGGTGGCAATTTGGACACCGCATTATTTCATATGGTCCAAAGCTGAAAAAAATGTCTGCTGGTACAGGTTTTATTTACATCAACACAGGTGCAGTAGAAAAGCTTTATTTTATTCTAAACAACATTTCCAATAAATTAAACACTGACTACATTTTTTTAGTAATTGTTTTAACATAAATTTAACTGGAAAACAAAACAATATTTAATAGAACTCCAAAAACAGTCAATATCCTAAAATATTCATCAAGCACAACCTAGGGTGCTGATAGTTAGTCTTTAATATTTGTATATTATAGTGTTATAAGATTAGTTCCTGTATATCGGTGTCAGTGTTCTCATATGTATTTGAGTTGCCTTTTTGGAAGTCGAGGATATTTCGAGGATATTACTTCCCCAATACAACTCAGGGACGACTATATCACTCTCCCCAGTGAGCATAAAACCACAGGCAACCGAGGTAGGTACCAACATGTAGTGAGTAAAACAGCGAGTTACCTCTACTTGCAGCTTCAAAGTTTTCATTCCTCAGCCGTCAACCTCGACACCCAGCTTCAATCGATTGGAGCCCAACTGCTGGAGTTTAGAGTTTTGTGCCGTCCCTCACTAGTCGGTGGGACCATCTCAACGTCACCATCAGGCGGTTATGGCTACCAATGATACAGTTGATGACAGAAAGGTGGATGCACATAATCGCTGCTTTCAAGTTCTTGCGATCCATCAAAACAGATCGTCGAAGCCTAATTAACTCCAGCGAAGTAGGACGAGGTTTTTGTTATTATGTTATAACTTCATGAGTATAGTGTACTGTATATGTAGTAATATGGTCTTTCTCTCCTTTAAATATTCTTCGCTTTACATAAGTGGGATTGAGAGAGCTGATGCAAGATCCAGGAACTGCCTGATGTGAATTAACTCGTTGCATCATCAACCTATATTCAATGCTGAATATGCTCTTAACAATAATTTTAATAACAATAAACCATTGTAAATTCATGCCAGTACGTAATGTAATGAAAAACTTTGAAAATAATTTAACACCGAATAAAACTCAATAACAATCAGAGCTACCCCATTAACACATTACAAGTGCTATACTGCCTTGATCTGAGTGGCTGAACACTGCAACACCCGGAATAATCACCAGACTGACGTGTTTACCAAATCTAAGAACTTAGCCAAACGAGTCAGGTCTTACAAGAGCTTCAGATAAAACTCCTGCTGTGAAATATATCAAACAGATACATGACATATAGGAAGGCTCAAAACTCCCCTTTATTATAACTTCAAGCCCCTACTTACAAATTGTTCCACTGTCCGCAGGAAGATTAAGAGGTAGATAATTGCAATATGATGTTGATTTTATCTGCTTATTGGAACTGATGTGCACAGAGGACCAATTATGTTAAGATGTATAAAACACACCGCAATGTTAACAGTAATTAACCCACCTAACCTAACTTACCCTAACCTAATTTGACTTAATGTATTCAAAGCTTATTTAACTGATATGGGTAAACTTTGTTGAAATGAAGTGTGTGTGTGTGTGTGTGTGTGTGTGTAAAGATGGGCTTCAAATACAGTATATAGAACAAAAATAAAACTTCAACTTAACAATGATGCATTACACCTCAGGTATAGAATATTGCTTCACCAAAAATACTAAAAAATATAAAGACTTTGCTCTTAATTTAACGCGAAGTAAAGCACATGAGAAAGATGACAACATCCAGTAACACCATAAAAAAGAAGAAGAAGAAGAAGAAGAAGAAGAAGAAGAAGAATTACATAGTTCCAAGAGCATGCTGTTAATGTTAAAGTTAAGCAGCAGAGGGTGAGCATTAGGGATTGGTGCGATGTATCCTTGAGTCCATGTCTTTGGCAGAATACCCAGTGTGAGGCTCTTTGATACAGGTCAAGCAGTGGGTGGTTAGGGATCTCATTCAACAATCTTAAGGTGTTAAAGGTTATGCCCTCCTCACCTGGGGAGGATGATTCACCCTTTATTAGTACTGCTGTTAGTTCGTGGTGAGTTATAGGGAACTGCTCAATAAAGTCTGGTGAGGAACAGGCTATTTCAATATAGAAGCCCCCATTAATGTGTGTGGCTTTAAGATATTGCTGTATGTCAGGAGGCAGGGAAGTGATTTGTGACACACTAGACCATTGGTCTAATTGCATGTCAGGATATTCTGCAGGGCTGTGATGAAGTTGGACTGGGGTGGGTGACTTGGTAATGGCTCTAATTTTGTTCCACTCTTCTGCTACAGTGGTTATTCTAGGATTACCCTGTCAGATTTGTTCTCAATAGGTGTTTCTTATCTGACCTTTGAGTTCACGAAATGCTCTGTTAGGTTTGAGGAATGCCAGGAGGTTATCACTAGTTTTATTTTGCTTATAAGTGTTGGCAAGCTGTTATACCTTTTCTCCTTCTTTGAAGAGGATGGGGTCATGTATCCACAGAGGTGGTTTAGTGCTGCCCCCCTTCCTCCTTGACTTATGTGGTAATGACATTTACAAGATCATAAAAAAAATTCATCCACTGACCCAGGTGTATATCCAGCATACCATCTGTGGATGTAGGCCTTGAAGTGCAGTTTAAGATTATCTGGGATGTTAATTCTGAGCTTAGGATGGAATTCACACTTGACATCTGCAGCAGTGTATTCAGTAAGTGTTGCATAATTATCACTGACTAGGTGGTCTGAGATGACCTTAGCCTTGACATTACTGTCTACTAGGTTATACCCAATCACATAATCAAGTCTGCCCCCCATCAGATGTGTCACTTTGTCTGTGTCGTATACAGTGATATTATGACTATTGATGTAATTCACGAACACCCTCCCATTAGAGTTACACTGGACATCACCGAGGACAGTGTGACGAGAGTTAATGTCACCCATAAACAACATAACATTGTTTCCCTATGGCTTTGGTAACACGCCCTCTCGCAGCTCATTACACCCAACATACTGTAGATGTTATACAGCGTAAATTGACTGTTTGCTGTCGTTACTGTAAATTGTTGATAGTGAATACTTTCATCAGTGTACATTTTGATACATTTACAGACCAGACCATTCTTTACATACTGTAAGTGAGTAGACCATCTTGAACCGAGTTGTAAGAGTTGTGAGTTGGTTTCTTAGATCACCCTGATCAAAAAGTTAACCCTTAATTTCATATTCATCGCCCTTAGAGTTCTTGAGAGTGCGTCTTGCCTCCGTTATTCCAATAGGCTTTTTATACACAGATTCCCTCTTTAGTTCCACGAGTTCCTCCTCCGAGAATGATGGAAGAAGGACAGGGTCATGGACAGTTTTCAGACCTGGGGTTATGGTAGTGACCACGCTGGCAGTCTGGGCCTCATTCTCCCCATTCATACTTCTATCATTCCCGGTCTCGCTCTCTTCACTCACCCTCAAGCCAGTCCTTGCACTCTGGGTTATAACACTTACAAAAATGTTTCGTATTGTGAGCCTAACATAAAGACATCAACACCTCTATGAGTGGGTGGGAATATCCTACTGACATTTACTATGAATGTAAAAGTTTGGCCCTTGTATTGGGGCAATTCCTAGGACCACTGGCGTGTTGCACAAGGTCAAAATTAGCCTGCCTGTCGCTTTCTCAATTGAGAGTGCACTTGATTTGGGGACTGCAGGGGACAGGGTTGCCCCTACAATTTGGAATACCCTCTTCAAAGTTGTCATACATTGTATTCGGAGTTGTTTGAGCTCAAAATCGGTCTCCTACGATGAAAAATAACAGAAATAGCAAATCTGCCCCAATTGGGGAAAGGGGCTGGCTCTCCGCCACCCTAATGGAATGCCATCACAACTCTCACTGGCAGCTCTCATAATGATTAATGAACATAAGTTTTAGTAACTCTCCTGCAACTAATATATTATAATGTAATATGTGGTCTGTGAGTTTTTGTAGCTTTTTTGCGCTGGGGGGGAAGGGTAATCCATCCAGACCTGACGTGATCCATCCTGACCTGCTGTGATCTACCCACATGTGCTGTGGGCCACCCTGACCTGCCGTGGTCCACCCTGACCTGCTGTGATCCAAAGTAATATACCGTCATCCACCCTGGCCTGCCGTGATTCTCCATGACCTGCCATTATCCATCCTGACCTGCCGTGATCCACAGTGACCTGCTACTATCCACCATTACCTGACGTTATCCCCCCTGACCTGTCATGGTTCATCCCGATCTGGTGTGATCCACCCTGACCTGCCGTGATCCATAATGAGCTGCCATAATGCACCCTGACCTGCCGTGATCCACAGTAACCTGCCGTGATCCACTCTGAACTGCCGCGGTCCACCCTGACCAGCCGTGATTCACCCTGACCTGCCGTGAACCACGCTGACCTGCCGTGATCCACCCTGACCTGCCATTATCCAACATGACCTGCCGTGATCCACCCTGACCTGCCGTGATCCACCCTGACCTTCCGTAATTCACCCTGACCTGCCATGATCCACCCTGACCTGCCATTATCCACCTTGACCTGCCTTGATTCACCTTGCCCTGTCGTGACCCACTCTGACCTGCCGTGATCCATCCTGACCAGCCGTGATCCACCCTGACCTGCCATACCCAGCTGCTGACCTGCCATTGACCTAACATCCTCTGACCAGCTGTAATCCACCCTGACCAGCCGTGATCCACCCTGACCTGCCGTGATCCATCCTGCCCTGCCGTGATCCAGCCTGACCTGCCATTACCCACTCTGACCAGCTGTAATCCACCCTGACCAGCCGTGATCCACCCTGACCTGCCGTGATCCATCCTGCCCTGCCGTGATCCACCCTGACCTGCCGTTACCCACTCTGACCTGCTGTAATCCACCCTGACCAGCCGTAATCCACCCTGACCTAACGTGATCCACCCTGACCTTCCGTGATCCACCCTGGCCTACCGTAAATCACCGTGAACACCATCGAAATTGTCTGCTTATTGGTGAGTTAATTCGGGAAGATACTGTACTGCTATAGTCTAGAGTCTAGACAAGTAAATATAACAAGAATCTAAGAACAGAAACTGACTCCACCGTATTGTTTATCTGCGGACAAAGTACTGTGAGAAAAGATCGGTAAAATAGTCATGAATATATTAAGGTTTACCATAAAGAAATATACTACTACTGCTACTACTTTACTGTCACTCCCAGTATGACGATCATCCAGCTAGGATACAATGATATGAGTTATTAAGGATGTCACTTGCGTTGGTGAGTTCTGAGGTGACTAAAGAGACCGATACGGGACCGGCAGGATCGATCACAGAAGTTGATCATGTGGAGGGCTACATCTAGTGCGGGAGGGCGGCGGCAGCGTCTTTCCGACGTTGGCGTTTGTCTGCCTCGTTATGCCGTCGGGCTAACTCAAAATTATTGACACCTTCTTGTGTGGTGCTCCTCCAACCATTACTGTGTGGAGTAATCGTCTCCCAGGTAAGGGGGTCGATTTGGCACTTTTTCAGGTTTGTCTTAAGACTATCCTTATACCTTTTCAGTTGCCCGCCAGCGTTACGTTTACTATTCAGTAGGTGACTGTAAAGTAGCTGCTTTGGCAATCTACTGTTGTCCATGCGGATAACATGGCCAGTCCAGCGTAGTTGTTCATGGATAATGGTAACCTCGAAGCTCCTACAGTTGGTGTCAGCGAGAATACTGGAATTTGTTCTCTTGTCTTCCCAGCAAGCTCGGAGGATGGAACATAGACTATCTTGGTGAAAGTTTTCAAGTACCTTGATGTGCCTCCTGTATGTGACCCATGTCTCGCTGCCATTTAGCAGGGTGGGGAGGACCACTGCTCGATATACGTGTAGCTTTGTAGATAACTTCAGCTCCCTACAGTTGAAGACATGGTTTTGGAGTCTGCTAAAGGTTTGAGATGCACATTTGATCCGATGTTGAATCTCTTTAACGATGTCCGCGGTGGTGGACAGGTGGGATCCGAGATACCGAAAGTGGGTACATTAGAGATGGTAGTACCGTTAAGCTGGATGGATGGTGGAGGTGTGGCTGAAACAGGGGCAGGCTGAGCAGCAACAATAACGTCACACTCAATTGGTAGCCGACTACGAGTATCTTTATAAATATCAATATAAATTAAGGTGGATGGGTTATTGCCTGGTTTCAGAAGTATTTTGAAGTACTTAGAGGAAAATAATTTATTTATATTGACATTTTTAAGAAGCTGATTGACAACAGTTAGTAGATATCCTGATTGGTGGAAGTTTGTCTCTGTAACAGTTTTTCGTTTTGTTGTGGAGATAATGATAGTCTTCAAACCAGGGTAACTATGGATATCAAAAACAGGTCCGCTTACTTAAGAAATGTGTAAACAAACTCACGTCTTGTAGCTCAAAATACATCTTCAATATGTGGTTGACACACAACTTCCTCTCGTGACGAGTTTGCTGGTCTCTATTTCGTGATAAATATTCTCCTTATGACTTAGTGTTTCTTCACTTGGGGACGTTACTCGTAAGTATTTCTGCTTTGCTAAGACAGATTGTGTGTGTCTCGGGTGTAGCAGGCTCATTCTATAGGTTTTGTTTAAGGTATATATAGAGAGCGACTGACTAGTTATCGGTAAATATAGGTGTCACTGGCTACGAGTCCCCCTTCTTCCTTGTGGCAGACGGTGTCTCACTTGTTATCTAACCTGATGCCTCTGTCGTGACTTAAGTTCACTATAGCAATTACCCTACAGATTTTAATATTGTCTCTTGGTAGTTTATCCCTGTGAAAGCAGTTTTAGTTGTAAAACACATATTACTTCGAAAACATTCGTGGAAATCACATCATAGGATTAAGTTTGACGACGGAACGAATTGCTAGCGATTACTATGACGCCGGTATGTTCCATCATGTAAAGACGTTAACGATGATGTGATCCCTTGAAAAAAATCGTGTTTGACTTCTATTGTTGCTATACCTGCGTAAACGTATGTGTAAAAGGTGTAAAAACCCTAAACCAATGCTGAAATAACACTCGGGAGTTAGCGAATGTTTTAGCCGTAAACATACTGTACTTTGACACAGTCCAAATTACCTTAGCAATACCTCAGCACACTGCCACACTCCAACAAACAACAACGACCATATACTCCAACAAACACAACAACGACCATATACTCCAACAAACACAACAACGACCATATACTCCAACAAACACAACAACGACCATATACTCCAACAAATACAACAACGACCATATACTCCAACAAACACAACAACGACCAAATACTCCAACAAACACAACAACGACCATATACTCCAACAAACACAACAACGACCAAATACTCCAACAAACACAACAACGACCAAATACTCCAACAAACACAACAACGACCATATACTCCAACAAACACAACAACGACCAAATACTCCAACAAACACAACAACGACCATATACTCCAACAAACACAACAACGACCAAATACTCCAACAAATACAACAACGACCATATACTCCAACAAACACAACAGCAAGTACCAGTTTTTCTGACTCCTCACAGGTTCAAGAAGTCTCCAGTAATTATATCAGTTACTTACCTTATAACACGCTTAAATCTAACACATTTTCACACACTCAAAATTATATACTGTAACTCGGAAAAGTAGAGTAGAGTTTCGAGACCAGTCAAACATGAACACAATCACAAAGTTTGTTATTGTCCTAAACCTTAATTGAATAGAAAACGGATTACGACCACACACACACACACATAGCGCCCAGGGTTAAGACGTTGGCTTCTCCCGGCGGCCAAGCCAGTCTGCTGCCCCATCCCCCCCCTTTCCAACCATCCCTCATCTCCTTCCCAACCTCACTATACCAGTGTAGCAGGCCAGTTTACAGCCCCGCTAGTTTATACCCTGATATATTCTGGCCTAGGCCATTCTAAACTCCGAGGGTTAATCTGGCCTAGACTGTATACCCCTCCAGGCCAGAATACACCCC
Organism: Homarus americanus; assembly: GCF_018991925.1. Classification (NCBI taxonomy): domain Eukaryota; kingdom Metazoa; phylum Arthropoda; class Malacostraca; order Decapoda; family Nephropidae; genus Homarus; species Homarus americanus. The sequence continues at coordinate 13,168,236 of NW_024737042.1, forward strand.
GATGGTAAGTTAACGTTGTTGACTTAGGATAGTATTGTTAACTTAAAGCAGGTATAAGTACAAATGAAAAACAAGATATTTTACAAGCCACAACAACTCCTTCCTTTGCTGTAAGACTCCATATATAATCAACACCTCAACCCGCCAGGATACGAACCCACGGCCCACGAGCCCATGACTGTGACCGGGGAACACTAACAGCTGGACCACCAGGATACTAAAAGCAGTCCTAGACTCTGTTATATTTCACAAAAAGCCTGTTCAACGAGCTTATGGCGCCGTGAACCTCTAATGGGGACTACCCGTATCACGTAGGTGGTCAGAGTAACCTGGCGGGTTGAGGTGTTGATTGTATGTAGAAGTCCGCATGCTATTGGGCAAATGAAATATATATGGATCCTCGTGTTTCGAAGCAGGATTTGGTAAAACGTTACTCTAACCACCTACGTGATACGGCTAGTCCCCATTAGAGGTTCACGGCACCATAAGCTCGTTGAACAGGCTTTGTGTGAAATATAACAGAGTCTAGAACTGCTTTTAGTATCCTGGTGGTCCAGCGGTTAGCGTTCCCCGGTCACAGTCATGGGCTCGTGGGCCGTGGGTTCGTATCCTGGCGGGTTGAGGTGTTGATTGTATGTAGAAGTCCGCGTGTTTATTGGGCTAATGATATATATATATATATATATATATATATATATATATATATATATACTGTACAGTATATAAGTATGGGTGAAGTATTAAAGGACCTAACAGGTATCCTTAATCTGTAAAACAGCACCGATTCAAACGAGTTAAATTGTTATATTGATAACGACACAGATTTCAATATTCAAAAATTTCAAAGTTGCAGGTTGCAATATTAGTAAAACCCGTAAAAATAAACTTTCAGTAAATGAGGGGGTGTAAATCAGCCAAGATAGATTAATCCCCGGGGTATATTTTGGCCAAGGCCACTTTATACCCGGGGTATAAAGTGGCCAAGGGGTATAATTTGGCCTGGTACACCGGGATTTATCAGTAAAACAATCAAATGATCAGTGCAAAGATTGGTTATCAAACTGTGATCCAATAGTCTATTTCAAGGAGGAATTAAGCGTGATTCACAAAGACTGCAGCAGACTGCCGCGGTGTTTACGACTAGACAAATATTGACAGATGTCCATCAGTGTACTACACCATGGAAATTTTGAAGGTGGCCCTCAAAGTGCCGCCATCGAGTTAAAAGGCCACAACGGACAAACACTTCCGTACGTCTACGACAACAGATATTACCAAATGTTTACCAGTGAAGTAATGCAGGTATACTCTCTCTCTCTCTCTCTCTCTCTCTCTCTCTCTCTCTCTCTCTCTCTCTCTCAACGCAGTGTTACAAATCATGAGGCAACCTTCGGCGACGTTAATTAGATTTGCCCTGTGTTGAGCTGCGAGGTTTTACGCGGTGATATTGTTACGTTACTCTCCTCTGTGTGTTGATGCATGTGCCCCGCCCCCGGCATTATGTTGAAGCTTCTGTCCTGTCCCCACCCTTGTGTTAAAGCTTCTACCCCGCCCCTCCTAGTGATTAAGCATCTGCCCCACCTCTACCCTTGTGTTGAAGCTTCTGCCCCGCTCCTACCCTTGTGTTGAAGCTTCTGCCCCACCCCAACCCTTGTGTTGAAGCTTCTGCCCAACCCCCACCCTTGAGTTGAAGCTTCTGCACCGCCCCACCTTTGTGTTAAAGCTTCTACCCCGCCCCTCCCTTGCTGATATCAATTACTATTATTGTGTGACAAGATATTTTCACAAGCTATTCAAACGTGTTAAATAAGGGAAGATAACCCCCTTCAATCGCAGATGGCTAAGATGGAGAATATAAATAAACTCTTTCAAGTTAAGAGCCTTTATACTGCATACTCTTTCACACACTCATTCTCTCATACATAATCCTCAGGTGTGTAAATTAATTTCTGCTCTCCTTCATCCAATCCCACACCTTCATACACGCGTATGGTAATATTAGGGAAAGTAAGTCTTTATAGGAATAAGTAAAATGAATTAAACTTTACGGTGTGTTTTGAACGATTCTGACCTTCATTTCTACCGCAAATCATTACTTTTTGAGTTCCTCTCCTTATCCAAGGATAATGGGGGACCCCCAGTGGGGAACCAGGGGTTTTGGGTGGGGGAAATCACAAAAAGTCGTAATTTGCGATAGAAATGAAGCCCAGAATCAATTAAAACACACCAAAAACCACCGGAAAAACATAATTCTAACCTAAGCTAACCTAACCTAAGCTAACCTAACCTAATCTAACCCAACCTAACCTAACCTAACAATGCAGCATAGTAACCAACAAACGAACACACAGGAGCTCTCTCGGACGGTGGTGACTTAAAATCCTAAGATTCGCTGGATGACCGAAATGATAATAATACTAACTTTACATGGATGTTTATATCGTTAAAATACTAAATAAGGATAAGTACCTAATAACGATACCTTCTATCTATTTATTTTGTAAACTTCTCATTGGCCATTGATGATCATGTACTGGTAGATCAGGGCCAACCCTAATCTACCAGTACATGATCATGCAAGTCGGTCATTTTCTATTATTCGGCCCATAATGTGTGTGTGTGTGCACAGGGTGGTGTAATGCATCTAGTGTGGTAGCATTATGTTAATGTTAAGGTGCAGGCATCTCTTGCTCACTCTCGCATTCAGCTACCGCCGCTGGCTAGCCCTCGTGGAGAACAGGGAAGCAACTTGCATAAGTCTTCCCTTGCCAGTACATAACCTTTTCACCATCAAGACTCCTGTTGTGCCTCCTCGTGGCAACACACGGTAACTGGGTGCCTCGAGGGCCCAGGCTAGACCAGCAGGGGATCTCGGAGTAGCAGTGGGCCCCAGAAGGACTGCACATAGGCCCACTGGCATGTGGACACGTCCTGGGGCCTACCAACCATTGCCCCACTGCCTTTCGGATTAACCATGGGATGTATAAGGCTACGGGAGTAAACGCTGAACGAAAAATCTGCAGTGGAGCACCGCATCAGGCACACATGCTTACAGAGCTCCAACAAGACCCCAACGACATTATAGGCAGAACAGGTGACCACCATGGGAACCCAACGACTTCACAGGCGGACGAAAACAATGAATGCTGTACAGGCTACTAAGGCGAAACCCAACAAACTGGGCTATCGGCAGTCCATTGCAACTCTCCCTCTCCCCAGTCGTTGCAACACTTGCACCACTGCATCAGGAAAAGGGAGAGCCAAGATGTGTGGTTGCAGAGTGCGCTCCTGCCTCACCACATAAATCAACTCACACGCAGCCATCATCCAGCTCATCATACCTCTCATCATCATCAGAGCCCCTATGCCCCCAAAAGTCCAATGGCGATGGACAAGTGGCGATAGGGACAGGCAGAGATGACTGCCGGGAGTCTCTACTCACAACTCTACACATCGGCGGCACAGATACGATGGTCGTTTATACACTGGGATCTAGGCAGCAGTGTAATCCAATTCTGTCTGTGCGACTGAGCAGCCCTTTCGAGGAGACACTCTGCTCACCCCACATGGGGAGAGGGCGAGAAAATGTGGCCTAAACATAGCCTGTCTAAAAATCCAACCTAACTGGGCAACCGCACCCAGTAAGGTCATCCTTATGTGGTCGAAAACACAATCAAAATCACCGATCCAAACAAAAACAAACTATACAACCTCTTATGGTCGCTGCATGGAATGTCAGAACCCTTCTGGATACTGGCACAAATGAGAGTCCTAAAAGAAGAACTGCCCTTGTGGCAAAAGAGCTGGCTAGGTATAACATCGTCATAGCAGGCATTAGTGAGTCCTGGCTCCCAACACGAGGGTCGACCCACAGAACAGGGGTCTGGCTATACCTTCTTCTGGAAGGGTAAGCCTGCTGCGGAGAGAAAACGCATTTATGGAGTTGGCTTTGCCATCCGCCAATGCATCCTACAGTACACTAGCTAGCTGGAATGCCTATTGGGATCAACGTGCGCCTCATGAGGCTCCGAGTCCCACCGGATCACTCACGTCATCCCTTCTTCATCAGTGCATATGCCCCAACAATGGATGCAGAGGATGACATAAAAGAGGCCTTTTATGCCGACCTCGACAGGGTGCTAACCTATATCCCCAGAGAAGACAAGGTTGTGCTCCATGGTGACTTCAATGCCAGAGTTATCAGAGATGCTGACATTTGACAGGGAACCATAGGGAGAAATGGACGAGGCAAGTGTAATCCCAACGGCCTACTCATTTCATCAGCAAGTGTGCTGCACACAACCTCACTATCAAAAATACCTTGATTAGGCAGGCAGAGAAGCTCAAGGGTTCGTGGCAAATGCCGCGATCCAAACACTGGTATCTCATTGACTACATTGTCAGAACCGAGCTCTCACTTCACGTCGTCCCAAAACGGAGAAGGCAGCAAGCCTCTAGAAGAGGTTTTAACACGAAGCATCTGTAGGATCCAATGGTAGCACATGCTCTCAGAGAGCAGCTCGAACATGGTCTGAAAAACAACCCGAAGACGAACAATCCAAATCCCGGTGCCGAATGGGATATTCTCAACACTGTCATAACAAAAACCTGCAGAGAGACCCTCGGCCAGATCGAAAGAATACACCAGAACTGGTTTCATGAAAATGACCCGGCAATCAATGCACTCATCAATGATAAACGTGCTGCTTTAACTGACTGACAGAACAACCCTCAGTCTCGGACCAAAGCTAATACCTTCTGCAAGAAGAAAGCAGTGGCCCAGCGGGAATGACTGATTAAAAAATGAAGCACGTGAAACACAAAAATTTGCTGATCAGCACATGATGCAGGAATTTTTCAATTCCACTAAAACATTTTATGGGCCAATTACTCATGGCGCACTGGAAAGAGCACTACCAGTCACTGCTCAACCAAAACACTGATGTGGATGTCCTGACTACCCAGCAGGTTCCTGAGCATCCAGAGCTGACCCACCTCAGCTATCCTCCATCCTTGGATGAGGTAACTACTGCCATTAAACAGATTAAAATAACAAAGCCTCAGGGCCTGATGGAATCCCAGTCAAGATGTATAAAGCAGGAGGACCTTTGCTTACCAGCCGTCTCCACTATCACTTGGATAATATATGGGAAAAGGAAGAAATCCCCCAAGCCCTTAAAGACGCTTCCATCGTCAATATTTATAAGAACAAGGGAGACCGGTCATACTGTGGCCTCTACCGCGGGATCTCGTTGCTGTCTGTAGCTGGTAAGCTTATTGCCCGAGTCCTCCTAAACAGACTTCTTCCTGAGGCGGAAAACTTCCTCCCAGAATCTAAATGTGGCTTTAGACCATCATGTGGCACCATTGACATGATCTTAGCTGCCCGCCAGATACAGGAAAAGTGCAGAGAACAGCGTCATAACCTGTACATGGCTTTCATCGATCTAACAAAGGCCTTCGACTCTGTGAACAAGGAAGCCCTCTGGTGGACCCTCCGCCGTTTTGGCTGCCCCCCAAAATTCATCGCCAATGTGAGGCAACTCCACGAAGGTATGAACGGCAGTGTCCTGCACAATGGCACCCAGTCTGAGTTATTCCCCATCCAAATGGGGTTAAACAAGAGTGTGTACTGGCACCAACTCTCTTTTCCATTTTCTTGGCTGCCCTCCTTACTCGTGCCAATGCTAATTTAGTTGGCTGGGTGGACATCGAGTACTGGATGAAGGGGGGTCTTTTCAACATAAGACGACTCCAGGCAAGAACAAAGGTGTCGGCAGCTTCCATTACTGAACTTCAGTATGCAGACGACCTCACCCTTGTTGCTCACACTGAACGCAACCTACAGGAGATCCTGAACACCTATGCAGATGCGTAAGGACACTTCGGCCTTGAGGGGAATGTACGTAAGACTTAGATTCTCTTTCAACCTACCCCTGGTTCACACACACATCCACCATCCAGCCAACTCAACTGTACTACCCACGCTAATATTACCCACTTTCGATATCTCGGCTCCCACCTATCCACCACCACGGACATCGATGAAGAGATTCAGCATCGGATCAGATGTGCATCTCAAGCCTTCGGCAGACTCCGAAATAGTGTCTTCAGCTGTAGGGAGCTGAAATTATTTACAAAGTTACACGTATACCGAACAGTGGTCCTCTCCACCCTGCTATAAGGCAGTGAGACATGGGTCACATACAGGAGACACCGGAAGGCACTTGAAAATTTTCACTAACGTAATCTATGTTCCATCCTTCGAGTTCGCTAGGACGACAAGAGAACAAATGCCAGTATTCCTGCTGACACCAACTGTAGGGGCATCGAGGCTACCATTATCCATGAACATCTACGCTGGACTGGCCATGTTACCCGCATGGACGACAGTAGACTGCCAAAGCAGTCACCTAACGAGTAGTAAACGTAACACCAGAGGGCAGCTGAAAAGGTATAAGGATAGTCTGAAGATAAACATGAAAAAGTGCCGAATCTACCCCCTCACATGGGAGACGATTACTCCACAGCGTAATGCTTGGAAGAGCACCACACGAGAAGGCGTCAATACTTTCGAGTTATCCCGACTGCAAACCGAGGCAGACAAGCGCCAACGCCGGAAAGACGCTGCCACCTACCCTTCGCACTCGATGTAGCCCTCCACATGTGCACCACCTGTGAACAACTCTGCCGGTCCCGTATCGGCTTCTTTAGTCACCTCAAAACTCCCCAATGAAGGTGACATCTCTAATAACTCATATCACTGTATTATAACTGGATGATCGTCATACTCGATTCCGAGTGACAGCAAAGTAGTAAGTAGTAGTAGAGTGTGTGTGTGTGTGTGTGTGTGTGTGTGACCTCCTTCTTCAGCAACTATATACTGTTGCGACTGAATAAACCGTATTTAATTTGTAAATTTAATAGACTCAAAACTTTAAAGATCATTCAGTTAAATTTATAGAAATATCTCATAATTTAATCATTTAATATGTATAACTACAAATAGGTTTAAAACCACATACGTAGATGTACTTACTACAAACTGCAGACACACTTTGGGACCTGAGGGCTATTAATGTGACGTCTGGCACTGATATGTCTTAAGATCTACATCAAAATATGTTTCACTGTTTGTTAGGTGAACATCAGTAAGAGCTATCTGCCTTTATGTTTAACACTGTTCATTTTTTTTAAATTACTGTTGACAAATGTAAGTACTAGGGAAGATAGATGTTAACCTCAATCCATATGAAATTGGTTTGTGGTGAGAAATCCAACTTGTAAAATTCAAGTAAAGTGAAACTCACAAAAAAGTATTTTTCAGTCCAATCATTATTCAACTCTGTATTCACTCTCAACCTTTCTCTTCTTCGTATTAGAAAAAGACTGAATGTAATGATTTTCTACCAGACCAGAGCGTCCAGTCCAGAGAACAACAACAACACATATAACAGTAATTAGATGAGAAGGTGTACAACCACTTAAGTTAGCCCACCCAACAGTAATTAAGTGAGATTATGACCTGACTCAACAAAGGTCACGGTCACGAAGGGAAAGGGAGTTCTCGCCACAGTGTGATGGAAGAACAGGCAACATGATCTTGTTAATCCAAGACACTGCCCTCCAGCCAGTACACCGACACCTGACCAAACACACCTGGCCAGACACATCCAGGATGGTAATAATTAGGAAGCATTACCGACGGGCGCACCACGATAAGCGACATGCCCCTGTGATCCATCAATCACCGCGCACCTGATCAAACACACATGTCCAAACACATCCAGATTAGTGATAATTAGGAGACAACACTTGACAGCCTGAGATTTCCAATAAAACGGGCCTACAGCTCCTTCTAGGGGCAGAAAGAGGGAGACAGAACACAGAACCAGAAGATGTCACACTCAGTCACAAGTCGAGGTCGGGAGGAGGACTTCCCTTCCCAGCACCGAGTCCCCAGCTGGCAGAGTCTCCCACAGGAGAGAGTTCAGTGTGAGCACAGCAATAATGCAATCACAACCTTGTCTACTCGCCATCATCTTGCATTTGAATTAAACATTACTTCTGAACAGCAGCAGCCTTCACATTGTCTCTGATAACTTAAACTTCTGTCTTACATTAATAAAACAAAGTTTCCTCCATTACAGGATTCTCTTTCTTTTTATTTATCTTCCGGAGTAATCCTACCTGGTTTCATCATACCTGACATTATACTTGTCATTTCCTTGATTGTTATGATAGTTTGTTACAGGAAAATGTCCTCTAGGTACACAAGAGTTCCAGGAAAACTCTCCAGAAGGCATTGAAAAAGCATGTTCATGATTCAACAGTTTAGCTAAAGCCCACTTTATTGTAACATGGTTAGGTATACCTAGGATTTAAACCATGGTGTTGGCGACAAAAACTTGGCTTACAACAATCTGAAAGGTCGAGCGCAGGTCAGCTGATTAATCAAAACAGCTGGCTCGCTCCCATGCCTCTCTCAGACAGAGAGAGACCAGTATACGATTTCCACTTTTAGAGGGAAGTCAGACACGTAACACAAGTGTTATCTCAAAGTGTTTTTCACAACACTTCCCTGGAGAGAATTCATAATTTATTCTCTCAGATTATATCTGTGTATGTAGCTGCTTCTCCATCAAACCCAGCCACTTAAAGGGTTCCAGAAATTAATAAAAACAATTAAAGTGATACCAAAACGGCTATCAAAACCTCTAAAAGCGTCCAGTCATAATTAAAATAATACCAGTTCGAGCTTTCAGATATGCACGTTTACAAATCATGAATAACCAAACCGATCAGATGTCACAGCTCAATTTACTGTGTCTTATGGCTGAATTGTCTTGTGCTTGACCACACAAAGTAGGTTCTATACATTCAACATGACAAATCTCACAGACAAATAACAAAATGAACAAATAATCATATATAATCTCATAATTATCAAGGCAAGAGGAAACTAACAACGTATCTTCAAAAGGACCGCCAATATGAAAATTTTTGATGGGTTCAAGGGTATTTTTATTCAGTCAAAGGCTATTTTAGCATCAAATATGAGGTTTCTGCCACTTTACCTATGATTTCATCACCATCCTACAGTACTGCACTATTAGACTCGAGGGTAATATAGTTTGCTGCTGTCTCTGGGGGCCATTTTGTCCGGCAATTTTCAACATTGTTACCTACATCTTCATTTTTAATTTATATATCAATATATTAATACATAACAGCAAATTTTCCAGGGGTGGCGCACCTTAATGACCTAAGAGATGGGATGAGCTGCATTATTGCATATAGTCGTAATATCAGTTCTTCTGTAGCTCAAAAATAGCAGATCGTTTGGTGATGAAACCTGGCCGGATGGTAGAGAGGAACGAAGACCTCAGTAGTCTATAGTTATTATTTTACAATGGTGTAAGTTATTCCTTAGTTGGCGTCTTTGAAAACGTGTGTTATTATGTATTATCGACACAATATTTATAACTTTGTAACATTTTAGTGTTGGAGTGAGGGAGCCACCCGGTAAACATTAAATGGGAATGTTTAATTCATTAATCATTATTATAATTCTTATTGTGATAAGTATTAATTATATAGAAATAATATCGCTTTCATTAGTACTTTATAATAAGGATGTGAGTACAGACACGATATACTGTTCACATTTCTGGAATGTGTTGGCTACGAAGTCAAACACAGAAAACCAACATCAACATGCATTGGTATATACAGTATAATTCATCACCATGAAAACACACCAGGTGACTAATTAAAAACTGAGTCTGGCGTGAGAATTGAGACTTTCTTTTCTCAGCCTTGTGACAATAGAAACTTGTACCGTGTCAGATATCCTTTGTCTCATCAAACTCACAAGTAATATCCTGAAGAAATATAATATTACAATACCTGGGGGAAATGTATAATGGCATCGTAAAAAGACAAGAAGTTATCACATAAAAAAGAAATAAAACATTAAGTTCTAAATAATTCCGTGACAAATGTTGTTTAAAAGTCAATATTTTTAGTTGTTAATAAAGTAGTTCAGCGTACATATATTTTTTTTTACGGAGAATAGCCCACCCGGGCACAGGTCATCGACCCACAACCGGGCTTAGGTGGCAAAAAAATAGGAGTAAAAATAAATTTAAACTAGAAAAAAAAAGATTATATTAATCTACACCACAAAGATGCCGGAAAACCTGCTTTTTGAAGTGAGACAGATTGTATGAATATGGAAACACAGAAGAAGGCAGAGCATTCCACAGTTTGGCTGTGTGAGGAAAGAAGGAGGTACTATAACGGGATATTCTAGTGTGACCGACATCCACAGAGAAACGGTGGGCACCGCGGGCAAGACGAGTGTTACGAGTCCACGGCCTTGCCGGTGGTACACAGGATGCCAAATCCACCGAATATTCCCCGTTAAAGTACCTGTAAAAGAGAGAGAGTGAAGCAACATTGCGACGAAGAGAAAGGGAAGAGAGATTATCAACTAAAGGAGGAGAGTTAATGAGACGAAATGCCTTTGATTCCCCTATCTAACAGTTGGAGAGAAGAAGAGCCTCCCCAGATATGAGAGCAGTACTCCAAGTTAGGACGAATGAATCCCTTATAAACTTGAAGCAACTGCCCAGGAGTGAAGTAGCTATGGCATCTGTACAGCATTCTCAGCTTTCGGGAGGCAGCATTATAGCAATGTTGTGGATGTGTGGCTTCCACGACATATTAGACTAGAGGAAATGGCGAGACCTAGCTTACCTATTTTAGAATTTGGCAAAATGATCGCGTCCTGAAATGTGATTGGTGGGAATCATCTAATTTGGAAAGTGTAATCGGCAAATACTGTGTTTTACTACTATTGAATTTAACCAAGTTTCAACTTCCCCATTCGAAGATGCTGCACAGATCCGCATTGATAGATGAAATGATAGCTCTTGAAACAGATCTAGTTTGAGAATTAGGGGGAAGGGAAAAATGTAAAGAAGAGTGAAGAGTAGAATCATCAGCGTAAGAATGGGTAGAATTTGTCGTAGTGTGAAGTAAATCACTGATAAAAAGAAGGTAGAGAGTAGATGAAAGAACAAAATTCTGTGGGACACCACTATTGGTAGTGAAAGAGCGAGAGATCGATCCCTCAACAACAACTGCCATGGATCGGTTCTCGAGGAAGCTAGTAATTAGAGAACAGAGTGTGGGGAGGGGGGGGGAGGAAGAAACCATAAGAGGGAAGTTTAGAAAGCAAAGAATTATGCCATACCCTGTCAAATGCTTTGGAGATGTTGAGGGCCACGACGAAAGTTCCCCCATAATCATTAAAAGAGGATGACCAAAGATGGGTGCAGTAGGAGAGCAAATCACCAGTAGATCTCGCCTGGCGAAAGCCATACTGGTGATCCGACAAAAGAGAAAGGCGGTCTAGGTGACGGAGAAAATGAGAGTTTCAGATAGTTTCTAAAATCTTAGAGAGTGATGTAGTTAGGGCAATGGGGCGATAGTTGGAGGGATTTGAATGGTCACCCTTCTTCAGGATGGGTTGAACCGAGGCATGCTTCCAATAAGAAGGAATATTTTGGTTTTGAGGCAAAGGCGAAAGAGGCGAGCAGGCTCAGGGGCTAGAATTTCAGCACACTCCCTCAGAACACGAGGGGGTATTCCGTCCGGTCCATGCGTCTTACTCACATCCAATGTGGATAACAGACCAGCGACCCTACGAGTGAAGATTATAAGAAAGTGCATAGGTTCAGTAGGAAGAGGAGGAGTAGGAGTATGATTTGTTCAGTTATGTAAGACTGGATAGAAATATTTGCACGAATCCGTGAATGAATCTTTCAGTGTAGAGCATCAGACTCGCTAGGTGAAGGTGTTACCAATACCACTCATTGTCAGTCAGGAGGGATGGCAACAGTGTAGTTGAGCAGTCAGAAAATAAGGAAACTTATTCATAAATAAGTTTGAAGTGTACATCTTTTTTCCCATTATTATTATTTTATTTTTCCACAGAGGAAATTTTAATTTTTTTCCGAGTTCTCGTAGTTCAATAGAGACTCATTTATCTCATCAATAATGTCATCAGTAAAAGTCCACAGTGCATAATACTCTATAGACTTTAACCAAATTTTTATTCGAAACCATCCTTTAGTCTTCCATCGACTTAAAGAATGAAAAAAATAAAATAAATAAAATAGACTCGACCCCCTCCCCTGAATTACCCTCAACTGGTCATCCTCCTCCTCATAACACACAGTCAGCACCAACATTAGTCTAGTCCTCACACTGCACCAATAGGCCTCATTAAACCCATAAGCTTTACACGGGTTCCTTTTCTCCCAAAATTCACTTTTAACCCATTGGCGGAAGACCTAGGAGTCAGTTTATCAAAGGTTCGTACGTTGAAGTTTGTCTTTGAAACTAATCTCTGAAATAGCGGCTCTAAATATGAAACAGAGTCTAAACACAATTCTGACGCCATTTTACGATTCGTTGTTTATGTGAGTTACTTAAGATACTGTCTCGTATTAAGTTTTGTGAGGAAAATCTAACTTACGAAATTTTTGAGAATCTGGGTCCCAGGTCACGCAGCTCAGGTCCCCACACGTCACCAACCTCACCACCAGAATTTAGCGTCGCCTCCATCACCAACCTGTACCGTAAATCAGGCATCCAGACGATTCTAGCTGAATTATTCATGTAAGAATATTTTTATCTCTCCATCATTTTTGTGTGTCTTATGAACGAGAATATTAAATATTAATAATAATCATTTTAATTACGGAACAGCTCTTTCATTAATCATTTACGTTGTTTTCATAAATGTCTATCAAGTCTCCGATACCCGCGACAGGAAATCATTTAGCTCAGTTTCAAAGCCGTTGAATACAGTGTTAATATAAATCATAAACGTTATACGAAGAGAATATAATAAAAATTCTTTGGTTTCTATTAGTCTATACCAAATAGAGTTTGTCCTGAAATTTCTTGAGTATATTGTGTGTAAATTAAACATGGATTAGAAAACATGACGATATGAACAATTGTTCCATAGAGTTCCTTTACCCCCTCTGGTGACGTATATTTACAGTACATCTTTACAGTACATGTGGCAGGGTCGTAATATCAGAGTGAACTTATGGTTGATTCCGTAATAATCTTGTAACAATGGCGCTCATTGGTGGAAAAGATTCCTAGACGTAGTTTTACTTGGCTTTAATGATGAATTGATAAATTGTTGTCTAAACAGAATAAAAACTCAATCTATATAATATACACATAGACGATTCTTAAAAGGAAGAATATCAATATGAGTGATTGGACTAAAAATAAAACATACGAGGAAATTTGCGTAATTCATGATTATCATACACCAGGAAGCTTCTTCACAGGGACACTGACGCCACTACGTATGTTCTTGGTAAATCACACAATGGTTGAAAGTGTTGAAACAAACCCTAAGGAATCATAATATGTGGAGGTTGATTCATGCATTGTTTTTGCATCTCATTTCTTATTATTATGTTAATCTTTCAATTACTTCTTTACTATCTCCGAAAAATGTCATATTATCTTCGTGTGGACTATTGAAATAGAATGACATAAAGAGTAGGAGGGGAGGGGGAGAATCCACACATCTCACCTGAGCTACATTGTCAGCTGTAGTAGCTGTCAGGACGGTGATACTACACAGTCGCTCACCTCAAGATGACTACACGTGAGATATTGGAGTTATCCCTGCTCTTCCTATTGTTCTTGCTCTCTCTCATTTTTTTTTCTGGTCTGTTTCCCTGTTGTTTTTGTATCCCTATAACACCTGTGCCACCAAATGAACATGGGGAAAGATGACACGAATATACTTAAATACTTGAATTAATTATCATTGGATACGATACAGGTTGGAATATTGTACACAATAATTATAAGATATAAATAAATTCTTAGTTGGTAGTTTAGTCAACAAAGCTGATAGAGTGGTGGCCGTCGGTCACGACCACAATTTGGATGTTACCACTCATTTTGATCAAAACAATGATTATGACAAGTGTTAATTTTGACCTCCGGCAGTTGACGAAAATGATAATTATAATAATATAGAAAAAATCCCAATTGTTTGTGAGCTTGTGTTGGACTGCTCACTGGTGGCGTTTATGTTAGGTGACGCTGAGAATCGTGAACCCCAAACACGACATCTCCGCAGAGAGGAACTTAGTGGTAATAACGCAACACAAGTCTTTGCTTTCTAAACTTCTCCCTTATGGTTTCTCTCCCCAACTTTGTTCTCTAATCTCTAGCTTCCTTGAGAACCGATCCATGGCAGTTGTTGTCGAGGGATCGATCTCTCGCTCTTTCTCTACCAATAGTGATGTTCCACAGGGTTCTGTTCTTTCACCTACTCTCTTCCTTCTTTTTATCAATGATTTACTTCACACTAAGACTAATTCTATCCATTCTTTCGCTGATGATTCTACTCTTCACTCTTCTCTACATTTTTTCCTTCCCCCTAATTCTCAAACTAGATCTGTTTCTAGAGCTGATATCATTTCATCTATCAATGCAGATCTGTGCAGCATCTCCGAATGGGGAGGTAGAAACTTGGTTAAATACAATAGTAATAAAACACAGTATTTACCAATTACACTTTCCAAATTAGATGATCTCCCAGCAATCACATTTCAGGACGCAACCATTCTGCCAAATTCTAAAATAAATATATTTTATAATCTCTCTTCTCTTTCTCTTCGTCTTAATGTTGCCTCACTCTCTCTCTTTTACAGGTACTTTAACGGGCAAGAGTGTGGACTCGTAACACTCATCTTGCCCGCGGTGCCCACCGTTTCTCTGTGGATGTCGGTCACACTAGAAAAACCCGCTATAGTACAACCTTTTTTCCTCACACAGCCAAACTGTGGAGTGCTCTGCCTTCTTTTGCTTCAATTCTCATACAATCTGTCTCACTTCAAAAAACTAGTTTTCCGGCATCTTCGTGGTGTAGATTAATAATTGTTTTTTCTTTTCTGTATTTAACTTCTTTCTACTCTTATTTTTTCGCCCCCTAGGCCCCGTTGTGGGGTCGATGACCTGTGCCCAGGGTTGGCTATTCCCCGTAAAAAAAAATAAACAAAAACTCCGGCTCCTACCACTCCTCTACGATATGACAACACAAATATCACCATACGACAAATACAATAGTATGTTCCATTCATTCCTTGACCCAGCTAATTCTAAATGTTTTTTTTTTACAAATAATATACAGATACTCGCTCCAAAAAATATGTTTACGGTATTGTGTGAGACAATATGACACAACGGACGAAGGATTTTGACAACCTTACTGAGACAACAGGAGTCGTGGTGTTACAATTCTGATTAATGTTAACTAGAAATAAACAATAAGAATAAAACCATTCAAACGGTAATAGACATCAAATACATATTAACCAGGAGAAATTTTAGAGATGGAATGAACATAATTATCAATATTTTTAAAGTTTATCGGACGGGCATAAGTAAGTTTTGGTTCAGTACACGGTGCCTTCAACAATAACGATAGACTTTAAGGAGCAGCACACTAAGGTCATGGTAAGAACTGTTCCATTTTTCTGTGTTAGTTAAAACTTCTTGTTATCAGCGAAACATTTTATATGTGTGGCCTGACTGTGCTCAAAATAGGCACATTGGTAGATCTTGACCCAAGAATGTTTCTTCGATTTCATATGATTTTTTCCTTATGAATTACTTCCTGGTTTACATAAATAAAATAAAAAAATGCAGCAGAAATTCACCAGGGAAGAGAGAAGGCGCCTGATGCCCAAAAGATGAGAAGATAGGTTGATTCTATCGAGATGTGAAAAAGGTTTATATGAAAAGACGAAATTTCAGATTTGCTAAATCCTTGCAAAAATTACTAAAACATTTTTGGAATTCAAATCCTGGTAGGAAGCAGTAGCCGACAGCCATAAGCGGTAATTAAACGTTGCTCCTCAGCTCGGAAAATGTGGAAACCTTGACTAAGAATTTTTTTTTATTTTTTTTTTATTTTTTTGCATATTTACAGTTTTTTCCTTATTTTTTTTATTTGTGCCAGTTCTTACATGTGCTGTGCATTGTTACAAGATTACATTTTGGGTGATACGGAAAGAGTTGGTTACGACCTGCTAGGAATACGTTTAGACATACAGTAATGATCGACTTATACGGGTAAGCTTCTTCACTGAGGCAATGTTTAGAGATGAAGTGGCCGAGTGGTACCAGGGATAGCCCATTCCATCCAGCTGTAAATGGGTACCTAACTATATCGTTGTGGGTATGAAGGCCATCAATTGTAGCGTCGGCCACTCCACATGGTCGTACAGGACCAGTGTATTATATCCACATGGTCGTATAGGACCAGTGTGCTGTATCCACATGGTCGTATAAGACCAGTGTGCTGTATCCACATGGTCGTATAGGACCAGTGCGCTGTATCCACATGGTCGTATAGGACCAGTGTGCTGTATCCACATGGTCGTATAAGACCAGTGTGCTGTATCCACGTGGTCATATAGGACCAGTGTGTTGTATCCACATGGCCATACATTCATGCATTCTCCCAACTTACCTACATGCTCAGCAGTAATAGTATTAAATGCAGCTTACTATAGTGTTTAGGAGTTGAATAATGATATGCAACCTTCATATAGCTGGTGGTTGAGATTCGATAAGACTTGCCTACTGTGCATTTGTAAAGTGTTATGTCTATACAATAAAATATTTGTACACTGGTAACACAGTTTGGTTGTTATCACAATGGTAGAATTACTTGAAGCACAAAGATGACAAATTAGCAAAGTTTGTTTGTCCAATATCAAAATGAGTGTTATTTGCCTCCAGTGGGAATGGTTCAGCACATGTGGCCGGACTGGTTGTGACTTTCTCATAGGGTGACTGGTAAACCTGCCGTCTACTCCCTGGCTGGTCGTCTCAATTGGCGGCTTTTCTCTCAATATCCATCAACTCCTCCTCCAGCTGAGTATTTTTCTATGAATATCTGATAAGCATTACCAATCTTCCCTCCCAAATCCATAATCTTTTTTCTTCCATAAGATTTTAAGCTTTACTGCTCCCTTTCTTAAATTATTTAACTATACACATCACTTTAAGAATCACGTTACTCCTCTTTTGTTCAGTATCCTCTAACTTACTCCAGGAAGATAATCATACGAAATGTAAATTGTATCGTAAAATTAGTTTCTTCGATTTGGTTCTTTGAGTTTGTCACCTATAGCCGACCTTCTATTCTTCACTAATATTAATGTATATATCTTTCTACATCTCCCTATTGCTATCCTTATCCCATGTTTTTTCTTCATTTTATTATCTCCCGGCATTTCCCACATCTCTCCTTTTTTCTTTTATATTTCTTTCTCTTTTTTTTCTCTCTCTCTGTTATTCTAGTTTTTATCATAGCCTTTCGTCTATGTTCCTTTCTGTCTCCTTTATTATGTTTTCTTCTTCTGCCGTCTACTAATATTCGTAATATGTCTCCTTCTTCTTGGTTCCTCTCTCTCTCTCTCTCTCTCTCTCTCTCTCTCTCTGAACTGCATCAAAGAAACACCTAACAATAATATAATCATGTTTAAGGATTTTCTTATTATGATTATTATTTAAGTAAAATCAACCGTGTCAGCCCGACATCTGAAGTTTACTTAATATATTCACGTTCAATATCCACTCTGTTACCCCCCAGTCCAGTCACCACCGACGTCCAATTGCCTTTCACTTCCCGTCCAATTATAATCCCATCAAAGTCCATTCAGTCCAGCGAGACAGCAAACTAACCCTTACACAACACACAGAGACTCTTGATCACGGGAATATTACGTCCAGGTGAGTTGTGAGTCATAAACTACACAATAAATTGGCCGCCAGATTGCCTAGGGATTTACCAGCGGTCCCTGAGCTTGTCAAAATGTTCCGCGTCCATACAAGTTCTTAATCAAGTTTTCTCTGGGAAAGTAGAGTTTTGTTTTTATACTTGAGGGCTATAGAACACCTTTTGGGGTACAATAGTTTTTAATTTATAACATAATTTACAGCAGGTGCTATTTTTTTTAAGTTTTCCCGTTTATATTAATTAATTATTGACATTTTTTTTAGCTTAATCGTCTAGCTCTTATTTATATTATTACTGATTCATTAACTGATTAACTCACTCACTGACTCACTCATTCATTGACTCAATCACTCACAAACTAATTGACTTTCATGGACATATATTGGTCCTATCGCCCTGCATGTTGTCCAATCACCTCTCATTTCCAGTCTGCCCGTTGTCTAATCCCTTTCCACCTCCCGTTCCACTTCCCGTCTACTCACCGTCCATTCACCAAACAAACACCTTCCACTTTTCATTCATTCACCGTCCAATTCCCTTCCATTTCCAGTCTAATCATATTCCAATCACCTCTTATTTACAGTCTACTCACGAACCAATCCCCCTTCCCACTTCCCGTCGACTCACCAACCAATCACCTTCCATTTCCAGTCTCCTCACCGTCCACTCAACTTCCAGTCAGTCCAGCAAAACAGTGAACTAACCCTTACACAACACCTCATAAATTCTTGACCACAGGATTATTACGTCCAGCTGAGTTGTGAATCATAAACTACACAATAAATTGGCCGCCAGATTGCCAAGGGATTTACCAGCGGTCCATGAGCTTGTCAAAATGTTCCGCGTCCCTGCAAGTTCATAATCAAACTTCTTCCCGAAAAAAACACAACCGAGATAAAAAACAACAACAACAACAGGTATTTGAAGTTTATTTTATGATAGTTTGTGTGAATATTATTTGTCCTTACCTGAGCGTTATTATACCTAGGCTACAATAGATCTGAAGGTATAACCGTGATCACAACCCCCACTTTAGGCCTACACAACCCTCGCCATAGACCTACATACAACTTTTACTCCTTTATTTTCTTACTCATGCATCAAACGTTCGTTTATTTTGGAGTACGTATTTGTTTTTCCTTTTATCTCTCTCTCTCTTTTCTAATAAATGTCTTTTGAGCATATACGCGCCATGTCTCATCTGAACTACATGTATTGCATGTAAGCCTGACGCACTGTCCGCAACCACCAACTTCACTCACTAAAACAAAGTCTACCTTCGTCAACATCCCCCCCAATAAACTTCCTATGATAAGTACCATCATTCCATTTATACACACAGACACACCACATAACCGATTACTATTCCTCGTTCTCTCCCCTCGGATGACATAAATATTGCGTTTGAACTTGTTTACTGGTGGAGTTCCTTATAAAGTAAGGAAGTAACTACACTGATTACCCAAGTTCACCTCCACCAGGGGCTCTTCCTTGTACAACTGTATCTTTGTGAGATACATCTGCACTTAACCTCTGGCGGGACATTGTCAAGAGATTGAAAACGTTAGGAGTGGAGAGGAATTGTAAAGCGACGAAATACGTGGACCAACATTTTGGCTGTCATAAACTCTCTCTCTCTCTCTCTCTCTACAAAAAGGTATTGTAAAGGAGAACATAAATTTTTTATATCAGAAACGAACATTAAAAGATTAACGACAGAAGCAGTGACTGTTAAGACTGATATCTGAGAATGCTAAAAATGGCTGGCAAAGCACCCTAAGATTTCCCTTGGGAGTTCATGTGACATAGCAGGAGGAAGACTGACTGAATGGTGGAGTGGTCGACCTGGCCTGAGGCACGGAGTCCATGATCCTCTCAAGTGTTGAAACTGCTCTGCACTTTCATTTCACTGACCTGAATATTCAAGGATGATTGCATGTGAGTATAAAAGTCAATATAGGGTAAATAGCAGATGTGACTCGAGACTTTAAAGGCAAAGAGAACTGCAGATCTTTCTTTTTTTTCTTGTATATTTTCACGACGACGAGACAACTTACATCCCCAATCATGTCTTCGTATAAATAATGCCTGAATTGGTTACCTTTCATAATTGTTTCTTGACATGTATAGATATCCAATGACGCTGCCTGCTACCTTTAGATCAGCCCTGAAGAGTATCAACACACAAGGAATATGATAGCGAGAGATTCAGTATGGCAGAGAGTTAAGTCGGTCGGTCGGTTCATCTATCTATCTATCTATCTATCTATCTACTCCTCTCCACCTTTTTCTTGCTTGATTGAAGGGATACAACAAACTCACGTAAAGACGCGAAATGGTACATGAGAACAAGAAAAGTGTAAACCTGCTGCAATTTCAGTTTCTTTGTTTTATATCAAGTGTGTATGATGATAGGCTCGAAGGAGTGACTCGTAGAATAAACCAAAAAATTAGGCTATATCATTTCACTTAATCTTATAATGTTGTTCTTATCGTATTGTTTCGTTCTCTCCTTCATTTTTTCTAACTTTACATCAAAACTCTTGTTGTAAGGCCACAGCTATCCTCCATCGCTCTACTGGAAGGGATACTAAGTTCTATTATATTCCTTGGCAGTATGGGCCGGGCGTTCAGTGTGTCGACGTTCTCCTAAAATGTTTACACGAAGTATCATTGTTTCAGGCTATTAGTTAACAGTATGTATATATTGGAACTATAAGTGTATGACTCAATTAGGAGAGCAATGAGTCTGAGGCCGAGGAAGACATCACGGGTAAGAATAAAGAGCCAAGAGGTGTGGGTTGTGCGCCACAAAATGAGTTCTCTCAAGTAACATAATACATCGCTCTGAAAGACAACATTGTGGTATCTTGAGATGCATAATCAGCTTTCTTGGGCGTAAAACTGCTCCCACTTGCTTTGTGAATTCACAGAATTTCCACTCAACTTAGTGTACAGGGAGAGAATTCTTGACTCCCTCCGCAGAGAGTTCACCATGACACAGTGTTCCTGGCAGGGGAAGAGGAAGTGCTGAAGAGGAGACGACCCCTGAGTCACGGTGTATCCGCCAACCAGGAAGGGTACCTCCCGACTCATTCTATTATTCATCCTTAATGCCCCTTTAGAATATCACGTTCTAGAAACTATTGTGATTATATATATATATATATATATATATATATATATATATATATATATATATATATATATATATATATATATATATATATATATATATATATATATATATATATATATATATTACCAGCATTCAGTATATCAGTTATATGGTGCATATATATGAAGAGGTGTTAGATAAACCCTCTTTCAAATCAAGAATACGGTATATACGGTATGTTGTCTCCGTGTTGTGTCTTCAGTCAGAAGGTTTCATCTTACTAATTGACGCCCTGTATTTTTACCAGGATAAACAACAGCAGTAAAAAAAAAAATATATACAAGTATTAACCTTCCTCCCTCTTTCTCCTCCCTGGTCCAGCACGTCATGATGGAAAGTTACATACAATTTACATACAAACACTGGTAATGTCACCCCAGCCAGAGTACACACAGTATATATCAGAGCGTGTAACAATGTTAACAGACCATCAACTATTGCAAAATACAGCTTTTACACTCCAGAGTGCAGTCCATTTACATATATCTCAGTTGGAACATAGACTTCGGGTTGTTAACTATTTTATTTCATCAAAAGGTTTTCAGTTATACCATTCATACTGTTGCTGTAGTGACAACATCCGATTAAAACGTCGGTCTCGATCACTTCTATAATTAGTTAAAATATCTTATAATATTCTCACCCATCGTCTCACCGTCAGTCACTGCCTCCTAAGTTTTGTGCTGATTACCAAACAGTCTACCAAAACATTCTACTATACCAAACACCCTGCTCTACCAAACACCCTGCTCTACCAAACACCCTGCTCTACCAAACACCCGGCTCTACCAAACACCCTGCTCTACCAAACACCTGGCTCTGCAAACACCGCTCTTGGCTCTACCAAACACCCGGCTCTACCAAACACCCTGCTCTACCAAACACCCTGCTCTACCAAACACCCTGCTCTACCAAACACCCTGCTCTACCAAACACCCTGCTCTACCAAACACCCTGCTCTACCAAACACCCTGCTCTACCTAACACCCTGTACAAAAAATCTGTCAAACTCTCTCCCACTCTACCAAACACTCTATCAAACATTAACGAAAACTACTAAACACTATATCAAACACTCTTCCAAAAACACTACCAAACACTCTACCAAACACTCTACCAAAAACACTACCAAACACTCTACCAAACACTCTACCAAAAACACTACCAAACACTGCGACAAACACACTGCAAAACACTTTATCAAACACTCTGCCAAACACTCTACCAAACACTCTGTCAAACACCCTACCAAACACTCTACCAAACACTCTGTCAAACACTACCAAACACTCTACCAAATACTGTCAAACACTCTACCAAACACTCTCCCAAACACTCTGTCACACTCTACCAAACACTCTGTTAAACACTCTGCCAAACACTCTACCAAACACTCCGTCAAACACTACCAAACACTCTACCAAATACTGTCAAACACTATCAAACTCTGTAACAAACACTCTGTTATAAACTTTACCAAACACTCTACCAAACGCTCTGCCAAACAGCCTGTCACTCTGGTAAACACTACCAAACACTCTACTAAACACTCTGTCAAACACTCTATCAAACAATCTACTAAACACTCCCAAACACTCTATCAAACATTCTACCAAACACTCTGTCAAACACTCTGTCAAGCACTGTTAAAAACTTTCAAACACTCTACCAAACACTGTCAGACACTCAATCAAACACTCAACCAATCACTCTGTCAAACACTTTACCAAACACTGTCAAACACTCTACCAAACACTCTACCACACACTCTATCAAACACTCTTCCAAACACTGTCAAACACTTTGCTATGAAAACTGAAATGTGTTACCCGCGCTTGTTCTTGTTTTGCTTCCTCTCAATTTCTCGAAAAATAAGTTCCCTTCACAGAGAATATTGCTCTTACAATTATGCGAGAGTTAATATTCCTCTTTTGCCTTATTCGTCAATGAAATCTAGTCTCCCCTTACCCGCGTCTACCGTTTATTGTCTACATAAACCACACACACACTACTACTACTACATACGCCTTATTACTTATCATCAACATAAGCCAAATCAACAACTACCTTCCTCACACATTATGTAACTCTCACCTCATGACAAATAAACTCTACTCCAGCTCACAACTCTCCTTCCAGACATAACTTTCCCCCTCCTCCAGTTTACATGTGATGCCCGGATTAAGTACAAGGCTGAATTACAGGTACTGTAATAAGTGTCCTCCCTCGTCGCTGTGTCCTCCCACGTCCCTGTGCCCTCCCTCTCTCGGCACTCTGTCCTTAGCTTTTAACTTATCACTAATATAATTATAAAACATTTCTAGGTAATCCTTCATTTTTTTCTGCAAGTTGTTCTTTTTACCTCTTCACTCCCGCTCGTATTAATGTGATTATTCCAAGCACTAATGCACTTCCTATAAGATCGTGCATTGGAGGGTTTTCTTTTCTCCGCCATAAAAAATGCTCTCCTTCTTTGTTCGCTTCTTAAAACCCAAAAGACCAGGAGTTTATTACCTGGAGCAGTTTCTTGTGATCCTTTACCTGGTTTCTTCATCACATCACAGAAACTTTTCCCAGTCGTCACTATTCAGGATTGTTTTTTATTTAATTGTAATTACCCTCAATGTATTAAATACACTGCTTCCTTTTCATTCTCCCTCAGCTGCTATACCTGACTACACAACAGTAATCTCCTCAACAGCATAGTCTAACCTCACAACTACATGATCATTCTTACCTTATGGCGGTGGCTTGTGTACAATATTTTGGGACATCCATTATCGCCATGTCAATATTTTAAAATCCAATACTTACGGGTGACTTCCATGACTCGTTCTAGTGGGCTCAGAACACACTTATGAAAATAACACATCTGCACCGTTCCCACCCCCCCTCCCCCCCCGAAAAAAAAATAATAAATAATCCATTAACTATCTTCTTACATTGACTCTATCTTATATATATATATATATATATATATATATATATATATATATATATATATATATATATATATATATATATATATATATATATATATTCTGCCATCTTCAGAGGCAACTGAAGATGTTCCTGAATAAAGACGCAAGCTGTTGCCCCCATTGCTCTTTTCCTGTGTGATTTTCCAAGATTTATCTTATCCACGTTTTCATTGAAAGAAGAAACAAGTCTTAGCTGTGTAATTCATATATATATATATATATATATATATATATATATATATATATATATATATATATATATATCACTTTCCTTAAGATTAAAGTCACCCATAATGATATACTGTACACCCCCTTTATATCTATTCCCTGTTATTTCCATACATTAAAACACATCATTAAATATATTTTCAGGTCACTGCCTGACCAATCATATTCGTTCCTGTCCTAATTTAGTACCTGGGAGAATTATATATCTCACTACGCTGCCGCTGTTATCTGATCTTGGCCCATACTAAGACCTTCACAACCATCATAATCTTTAAAACAATTCTATTTCACGATTTCTATGTCCGTAACACGGTCACACCCAGGAACCATCATCTCGCTCCTAACTACCATATATAATATCCTTTCAGTAATTCCTACATCATTTCCTCTCGGCTCATTACCCTGTTCTAAGGTTATCACGTATGGATGTTTAGCTTCTCGGCTTCATAGCCATCTTGTTCTGGTTATCACGTACACGCTATTTTCTTTTCTCTCTCTTATTTATTATCTTGTTCTCAAGGTTATCACGTACATGTCATTTTCTCTTTGCTCATTACCCTGTTCTAAGGTTATCACGTACACGTCATTTCCTCTCGGCTCATTACCCTGTTCTTAGGTTATCACCTACACGTCATTTCCTCTCGGTTCATTACCCTGTTCTAAGGTTATCACGTACACGTCATTTCCTCTCGGCTCATTACCCTGTTCTAAGGTTATCACCTACACGTCATTTCCTCTCGGTTCATTACCCTGTTCTAAGGTTATCACGTACACGTCATTTTCTCTCGGCTCATTACCCTGTTCTAAGGTTATCACGTACATGTCATTCTCTCGGCTCTTTCATTATCTCTGTTCTAAGGTTATCACGCGTACACGCCATTTCCTCCTCGGTTCATTACCCCTGTTCTAAGGTTATCACTCCACACGCCTATTTCCTCCTCGGTCTGACACCCTGTTCTAATAGTCATCGATGCATAGCCATTGGCTTCCTCCTCGGCTCCATCCTTGTTCTAAGTATCACCCAATATCGCCGCTTCCGGTCTATTACCCTGTTCTAGCGGTTATCACGTACACGTTATTTCTTCTCTCGGCTCATTACCCTGTTCTAAGGTTATCACGTACACGCCATTTCCTCCTTTCAGTTTGCTATTACCCTGTTCGCAAAAGTTATTATCACGTACACGCCATTTCCTCTCGGCTCTATTATCTCTGTTCTATTGGGTTATCACGTGCATACGCTATTTTCTCTCGCCCATTACTCCTGTTCTAAGGTTATCACAGTAATACTGCCATTTTCTCTCGGCTCATTACCCTGTTCTAAGCATTACGTACACGCCATTTTCCTGGCTCATTACCCTGTTCTAAGGTTAGTCACGTACATCAATATTTCCTCTCATCGTATTACCCTGTTCTAAGGTTATCACGTACACGTCATTTTCTCTCGGCTCATTACCCTGTTCTAAGGTTATCACGTACACGTCATTTTCTCTCGGCTCATTACCCTGTTCTAAGGTTATCACGTACACGTCATTTCCTCTCGGTTCATTACCCTGTTCTAAGGTTATCACGTACACGTCATTTTCTCTCGGCTCATTACCCTGTTCTAAGGTTATCACGTACATGTCATTTCCTCTCGGCTCATTACCCTGTTCTAAGGTTATCACGTACACGTCATTTCCTCTCGGTTCATTACCCTGTTCTAAGGTTATCACCTACACGTCATTTCCTCTCGGTTCATTACCCTGTTCTAAGGTTATCACCTACACGTCATTTCCTCTCGGTTCATTACCCTGTTCTAAGGTTATCACGTACACGTCATTTCCTCTCGGCTCATTACCTTGTTCTAAGGTTATCACCTACACGTCATTTCCTCTCGGTTCATTACCCTGTTCTAAGGTTATCACGTACACGTCATATGTGTCTTATCTCCATTCCATAATATTTCCCTGTGTCCTATATTATATTATATAACATTACTATGCACCCTTAGTCATTATCCATATATCTTTAGCGAGAGTATTTCTTCATTACCTCCCTGATCTCTTCACAACATACCAAAAAATATACTTCTCTGTCTTCTACAGTATTTTCCATCGCTAATCTGTTTAAACCATATCTTCGTGTACTCTTCCTGGGTTCCATCAGGGTCAATAATGATGTATATTATACCATACGTTCTGAAACTTTTCGTCTATACATAAATTACGCATTACATTCAATATATTCTCAACAAAACTAAGAGGATTCAGTATCACTTAAACAGGTGTTGTGCTTCACCAGTCTACAGAAATCCTCAACATTATACTAATCACTAATTCTTCTAATTTGTCATAGAGAAATATCTGTTAGGTTCTTTACTGTGTTCATCACCCTCTCTTTAATCTCCTGCTTCTTTACAATCAGAATTATCGTTGAGTTCTTCCTGTCTACTTCATTCCTCATTATCTACACAAACGCCCTGATCTTCTCCCTCTTACTATTCTTAAAATCCAATAATCTTCCTCAACCTTCCCCTAACTGTGCCGTGGTAAATGACACCCTCGCCTCGTTTACCACCCACCCCCTCTGCATTATCAACGTATTCTCAATCATCCCTTTCTTCCCCCTCCATCACCTCTATTATCTCGTCCAATTGCTCTTCCCCAATAATTCTTTCCTATGTAACTTTATTCCCCTAACTTCCCTCACTTGCTCTACACATTCCCCCATATCTCCTTCTGTCTTATTTATCCTTCATTGTATGCCCTTCTACAGTTATTTCAATCCACAACCTTTTTCTCCTTATTATAATATTCTTGTTCCGTAGTTGTAATTATGACCTGCAAAACTGTACAGTACTTAAGCAAACTCCTCAAACTCACCTCCTCTTCTTTCTTCCTTCCCGTTAATTACCTTCCATCACCTCCGCCCACCTCCCTTACCTCCCTTTCCCTTCTTCGCTCCTGTTAATTATCTGCCATCACCTCCGTCCACCTCCCTTACCTTCCTCTCCCTTCTTCCCTCCCGTTAATTATCTGCCATCACCTCCGTCCATCTCAATCATCTCCCTCTTCCTTAATTCCTTCATGTTATCTACCTACCATTACCTCCGCCCACCTCCCTTACCTCCCTTTCCCTTCTTCGCTCCTGTTAATTATCCGCCATCACCTCCGCCCACCTCACTCATCTTCCTCTTAATACCACTTAATCCTCCTGATAACATTTCAATACCCATCATATCATCAAGACTCTTCTGTGTGCTGCCTCCACCTCTCAACACTTCCTGTGCTCTACTAATACATTCACACGAGACTGTACTGTATTTTGTATTTAGGTTGAACTAAGGTTGCATATTGATGTTCACGTTTCTTATACAGCCGTAAGAGAGAGAGAGAGGGGTGTGTGTGTGTGTGTGTGTGTGTGTGTGTGTGTGTGTGTGTGTATTATGACGTGTTCCTGGTTCAAGTGTGTATATATAAATCGTTTTATGGTGTACAGTTGTGTTAGTGAGTGAGTCCGCCACATATCTGTTGACGTAACGATTGACATATGGGTGACAAGGGCAGCATTACTTACATTTTTTGTGTTGTAAAGTGTTCCTGATGATGACCCATTACTGACTTTCTTTATACATACGTTTAATTTTAATGGAGGACAAATTAATGTCGTATTTACAGTTTGTATGGGTAAAACATCATTATATTAGCCCTACTGACACCAACTACCAGACTGTTTAAAATTTGGTCACCACGACTAATCCATAATTAATCAAGATTGTGGAATTAACCCTACAAGTCCTTCATGTCATCACTTATGGATGAGTTACTGTAGCACCACGTGAGTAAAAGTTAACAGTTCACAGACAATTGCTACATGATATAAGTATCAATTTACACGTACATTACACCATTGTTATTGTTTAATTTTTCAATAATAATGCAAAAGATATGAAGGCTGCTGCAAGTATCACCTTGCATTATGTAGATTGTGCAATATTTAATAAAAACTATTTTCAACATTGTATATACATATATATATATATATATATATATATATATATATATATATATATATATATATATATATATATATATATATCACTGTAGGTGCGCGTGATCCAGGTATATGCTGTAATTCACATCTTCAGGGGTGAGTACAGACTAAGGAGAAGTACAAAACAAGGTGTATATATACAGAGGAGGGTGAGATCAGGTCCACAATGGTCAGGTATTAGGTAATGACCCTACTAATCTTTAAAAAGCACCGCAACGGTCGGTAGTCAGGTCAGAGGGTAAGGTGACCCAACCTTCTCACCTGGTTACAAATCTTCTTAATTACAAAATTGTCCAGTTTGTACATCCCATTACTCAAATTCATGTTGACTGCTTCGGTATGTTTAATGAGACTAGATTCTATAATGTTCCTACTGTCAATTGAATTACAAGGTAATATTGAGGAGGCATTATCCCAGTTAATGCAATGTTTATTATCCCTGAAATGAACAAACAGAGCATTGGATTCCTGGCCTGTCCTAATACTATATTTGTGTTGTTTAAGTCTAGTTACAATATCTTTACTTGTCTGGCCTAAGTAAAACATATTACATTCCTTGCAAGGAACCTTATAAATGCATCCACTTGTATTGTTGGGGGGAGTTCTTGATTAACATTTGTTTAACAGTGCATGAGTTTTTAAATGTCACATTGACGTTCCAGGTTTTTAGTTGTAAAGGAATTTGAGAGAAATTTTTATGAAATGGCAATACTAAGAGATTCTTATGGTCATGGGTGGGCTTGGGATCAGTTCTATAGAAAGATATATAGATATATTTATATTCCTCATCAATGAATTCCGGACTGCAAATTTTCAAAGCACGTAAAAACATTGATGAAAATACTGACTGACTTTATTATGATGGGCAGAATAATAATGAATGTATGAACACACATTAGTATGTTTCCTATAAGTAATGAGGACCTAAAAGCTTTCCTGCCACAACTTAACAACTTAGCCCACTCGATCAAATTCACTGTGGAATTAGAGCGTGACTGTAAATTGCCTTTCCTAGACTGTCTGATCCACAGAATAGGTAACACCTTTAAGTTCAGTACTTATAGGAAACGATGGTAAACCAAGAAAGCTATCCACTCTCAGTAAATAAAAGCTCAATATGATCACACTGTCATGTCTAGGTTTTTGACACACTTGAAGTCTCTAAGTTCATTATGTTGCTCACCCGATGTTCTATGCATATGTAAACTAACCTACAAATGGTACGTATTAGATTAGAGAGTACTCTCTCTCTCTCTCTCTCTCTCTCTCTCTCTCTCTCTCTCTCTCTCTCTCTCTCTCAGAGGTGAGGTATAGTACAGCTATGTCATGTTTTATGCCAAAAATGTCACAAAGTATAAATACATGGAACATCGCCAATGAAGCCAAAGGCAGTGAACTATATAGAATTTCAAACCACCTCCCTGACGTATATTGTAACCAAAAGATTCTCCTAAAGATAATACAATGAGATCAGAAAACAAAATAGAAAATAAATGGCAGATACCCAGTGTTGTTTTCAGACCTGGGAGTGGGAACAAGAGGATGAATTTTCAAGACGATAATAATAAGTCATATTTATTTACATGTACGGCAAGATGTTAAAGCGTTTTTGTGATCACAGCAGAAACACCAATATAAGAATGATACAACATCTTGGTAACACAAGACTAGACGGAGAAGACGTCAAATGAAAGCAATTAGTAGAGATTAGGACAGAGAGCGGAATGTTACTGCTGGCATGTTTATTCATATCGTATACAGAGAAGATATTCAGGGAGATGAAAGACAAGAAAGTGTCAACAAGAGAAGGTAAACTGTGGAGAACTTGAAGTACCCAAAGAGTACAACTCTACGATCCCAATACGTATTGCAGATAAAAACAAAGATAATGGTAACTAGCAGAGAAGACAGTACACTTAAGGCTAAGCTCGTGAATTTAAATGGAGCCAAACTCCAGCTACACATATAAAGATGTTTGCACTAGACAACCTATCCAAAGTTGAGAAACAACTGCGCTCCCTGCCATTCCTGCCAAAACAACTGACCACACACAGTCCTTATCCCCAACACACCGCCAAAGTGATAGGTCTTGAACACAGACATAACCTACATACTTAATTGATGGTCAGGATAATGTGGCCTCTTCTCTACAATCCATTTTGAGCTATCGCTCACAGGATGAGTATGCGGTGCACAATAAACTAACTGCTGTCCAAGGCAAAATTAAAAAAAAAAAAGATGACAATAGGTGGACAGAAGGTAGAACAGGTCCAGACTTTGTACTCTTGGGGCATAAGAACTGTGATGTTGGTATAGGTGACAAAATACTAATAGTATGATAGACGCGCACGAACACGCACGCACGCACGCACACGCACACAGTATTTAATATTATGAAGAATATCGTATTAACAAGAGAACTGCACAGAAATAAGAAAATAGAAAGAAAAAAAAGAGAGAGAAAGAGAAGAAAAATAGATAAAGAAAGGGGAAGACTGAGTGTAGAGCAAGATGGCGCAAGTGTTTAAGGAGTTAAGTGGAATTAAATACGAGAAGTACCCGTGGGCGCCGAGAGACAGACCCATCAGTTGACCCACGGGAGGCCAGCATGGTAAGGAGACATCACCTACAGTATACTGCCAGTGAAAGACTGTATAGCATAGCACCATACATTACTGACACAAAATGTCACATGTTTATACACACTATTCTATCATACATTCTCTCCTGACTCATATTTTGTCATTCGATTCTGTTATGGATAAATAGGATAGGATGATTTTTCTTTAACATTGCTGGTTGGTTCAGGTAGTTTAATCCCTTTTGAGATATATCCAGGTGGTATGACAGAAACCAACCAGAGATTCCTTCGCTACTATTGTTATTTCTAAGGACGAGATATTCAACAGGAACATTTATTGTACGGCAAAGAATGTCATTTACTTTATTATTTCCATAAGCTTAATAAACCGTAGGAATTCACCAATAACTGCTTGGGAATAGCACATGGATCTGGCCTATACATGTATACACTCGCTCAGTAAAGTATCTTACGGAGGGGCCCCATAAATTTCAAAAGGCACACTTCGACTCCTGTTGTCTCGGTAGGGTTGTCAAAATTCTTCGTCTGTTGTGCCATATTGTTTCACACAAAGTCGTAAAGATACATCCCGCAGCGAGTTACATTAAAATAACACGTACAATTATAAAACAAAAACCCCAAAACAAAAACAATTTCAACCCAATGCCTGGTGGAGGATACGAGGTAATGGGCTCCAGGATGTAATTAATTTATTATGGACCCTCTCACCATGATGCTCACAGTTGATGGCATTTAATATTTTGTTATTTCATATCAGGTAAGAAGAAAAAACGCTCAATAGATCCAGTTTACGAATTATTACGAAACATTCTTTAGATCCAGTTTACGAATTATCAAAAAACACTATTTACACCCAGTTTACGGTTTATCAAGAAACATTAATTAGATCCAGTTTGAGAATTATTAACCAAAACAGACGAGGTTAGAACAACTCAGACTTGAGATTTCTGCCATGTCAAAACAACATTTCTCGGAAACTCATATATTTTTATCATCAATTATCGAGAATCAATACTTGGAGAATACTGAGAATATCTAAGGCATATCGCAGAGCCTAACCTTTGAATATACTCAGCATACCCCTCGTGCCTAACATTCCAACATGCTTATCATACCTCTTATGCCCAACCTTCCAACATACTCAGCATACCGTAGTGCCTAACCTTTCAACATACTCAGCATACCCATCATGCATAATCTTCCAAAATACTAAGCATAACCCCGCATGCTTAATATTCCAACATACTCAGCATACCGTCGTGAGTAACATTTCAACATACACAACATACTCCTCATGATAAAATTTCAACATACTCAGCATACCTATCATGCCAAATCTTCCAAAATACTCAGCATACCCCCGCGCCTAACCTTCGAACATACTCAGTATATTTATAAGTTCTTACATTACGCATCATTTATTCCCTGCTCTTATTTAAGGGTGAATTATGGATGTGAAAACTAAACGAAAAATGAGTGTGACAAGCGTTAAGTATTTTTTTTTCTTTCACTCATATATGCAGCAAAATAAACCAACCTTAATATTAGTCTTATATAAAGATATGAAAAAGTGACTATATAGATGAAAAAAGATTAAATATTTGCGTAATAGGAGAAGACAAAAATATGGATGAACACAAGATGAAGGAAGATGATTTCATGGGTAAGATGAAGGGAGGAAGGAAAAGAGGAAGATGGGAAATGAAGAGAGAGCCGTGGTAACTTCAGGAGACTGTGATGAAGCACAAATATTGAGAGAGTGGGCCTTATTTATGTACGCTTTTGCGTTAAAGAATATGACACAACGGACGAAACATTTTGACAACCCTACCGAGACAAAACGAGTCATATTGTTCATTTTAAAATTCATCGGATCTCTTCATAAGATACTTTTTCGAGCGAGTGTTGCAGGATTTACAAGAATAAAAAATAACAGTCTATACATGGACAAACAAACCAATGAAGAGGTTGAAGCATATGTAGTGAAAAAAAATAAAAATAAAATAAAAATGTGGAAAAGCATTCAGCTGCCTCATTCACAAGGAACAGCAGCAACAAGTATTACCTGTACACGACTCAGCATTACAATGGGTACAGCATCCTCAGCACCCAGCATCCAATAACCACACTTCCCTATTCAGCCTGCAATGTCCAGCCCTCAGTACCTAACCATCGGTATCCTGCTTTCAGTACACAAGCTTCCGTACCCAACCTTCAGTACCTAAATTTCAGTTCCCAGGCTTCGTTACCCAGCCTCAAGTGCCCATCCCTCAGTACCCACTGCCCAACCCTAGACCCCCATCACCGTAAATCATTGGTGGGTGGATCAGTGGGCCACCCGGAGTGGCTAGTGAGGCCATCAGCTGCCTCTCGCCTCTCACCTCTCACACTCTCCTTTACCACATCACTAATTCTTTACCTGTGTTGACCTCCTCTTGCATTCTAACTGATAAAATACTTCTGATGTTCTGATGTATAAAGGTATTAACTTAAGATATTAACACAAGTGGGATCCAACGTGAATAAATTATCTGGTCTCCATTAACAGGTAGAGGTATACAGTGCTCGGGAGGAACACGCATATGGTCATTGAATTACCATAATTGACAACTGAGGGATGTTACAGCATGCCATAAGAGCCGGGTTTTATTTCCTTACCTTGAGTTGTGAAGGAGAACAACAAGAATACTGAACGTCCTCCACCAATGACGGGCCATAAACATTTCTCCTCACCAATCACGGACCATAAAGCTACGTACAATACGTCGTGACTTGTGTGTCCTTCAGCACTTATTGGCAACGCAAACTATTTCTTCTTCAACTCACGTCTCTCTGCTTTTTTATTATCATTATCCTCTTCTTCCCTTGGAGTAGGAAGACTAATCTTCCACATTTAAGTGAAGGGTTAGAGGCCAAATAAAGGTGAGCAAAGGTATGACACAGGTACAGCAACACCTAGGGTAGAGATACAGGTGATAGTTGTGACACAGGTACAGCACTACCTAGGGGAGATATACAGGTGATACAGGTTGTGACACAGGTACAGCAACACCTAGGGTAGAGATACAGGTGATACAGGTTGTGACACAGGTACAGCAACACCTAGGGTAGAGATACAGGTGATACAGGTTGTGACACAGGTACAGCAACACCTAGGGTAGAGATACAGGTGATACAGGTTGTGACACAGGTACAGCAACACCTAGGAGTAGAGATGCAGGTGATAGGTTGTGACACAGGTACAGCACTACCAGGGAGATATACAGGTGTTCTGGGTTGTGACACAGGTACAGCAACACCTAGGGTAGAGATACAGGTGATACAGGTTGTGACACAGGTACAGCAACACCTAGGGTAGAGATACAGGTGATACAGGTTGTGACACAGGTACAGCAACACCTGGGTAGAGATGGGTGATAGTTGTGACACAGGTACAGCACTGCCTAGGGAGATATACAGGTGATACAGGTTGTGACACAGGTACCCAGCCAACACCTGGGGTGAGATACAGGTGATACAGGTTGTGACACAGGTACAGCAACACCTAGGGTAGAGATACAGGTGATACAGGTTGTGACACAGGTACAGCAACACCTAGGGTAGAGATACAGGTGATACAGGTTGTGACACAGGTACACCAACACCTAGGGTAGAGATACAGGTGATACAGGTTGTGACACAGGTACAGCAACACCTAGGGTAGAGATACAGGCGATACAGGTTGTGACACAGGTACAGCAACACCTAGGGTAGAGATACAGGTGATACAGGTTGTGACACAGGTACAGCAACACCTAGAGTAGTGAGCCAGGTAATACAGGTGTGACACAGGTACAGCAACACCTATGGGGGTGATACAGGCATTGAAAAGGCTTGAGAAGGGACAAGGGAAATTCGAGCTCGACAAGGAGAAAAGATTATACAAGTATATTCATGAGGGAGCCGAGAGAAAAAATAATAATTTAAAAAGAAGAAAACATTTAAATGGAATTAAAAAAAAAAGATTACCTCGTATGTCCGACCATCAATCTACCGAAACATCAGTTCAAAAAACGCGACATAGGGCTTAAGTCGATCTTGAGGCCGTCTTCAATAACGTTCTACGACACATCTGGACCTATACTTCTGTACCAAGTGTCGCTAGTATAACTCTTAACAGAGAACACGATTCCAATGATGAAAAGTTGCTTAGCACAAGATGAACAAATTTTTCAATTCCACTAAAACATTTTATGGGTCAATCGCTCATGGTGCAGCCCCCCTAAGCTCATCCGACGATAACTCCCGAATTAAAGGTGAAGAAGGCATCCTTCAGCGCTGGGAAGAGCACTACCATTCGCTGCTCAACCGAAACACCGATGTGGATGTCCTAACTACCCAGCAGGTCTCTCAGCATCCAGGGCTGACCAACCTCAGCCATCCTCCATCCCTGGATGAGGTAGCTACGGGACCCAGTCAGAGTTCTTCCCAATCCAAACAGGGGTTAAACAAGGGTGTGTACTGGCACCAACTCTCTTTTCCATCTTCTTGGCTGCCTTTCTTACTCGTGCCAGTGTCAATTTGGCCAGCGGGGTGAACATCGAATAACGGGAGGTCTTTTCAACATAAGACGACTCAGGCAAGAACAAAGGTGTCGGCAGCTGCCTTTACTGAACTTCAGTATGCAGACGACCTCACCATTGTTGCTCACACTGAACACGACCTACAGGAGATCCTGAACACCAACGCAGACGCGTATGCACACTTCAGCCTTGAGGTGAATGTACGCAAAACTCAGATTCTCTTTCAACCTGCCCCTGATTCAGACACACTTCCACCATCCATCCAGCTTAACGGCACTACCCTCTCTAATGTTGCCCACTTTCTGTATCTCGGCTCCCATCTGCCCACCACCTCACACATCGATAAAGAGATTCAGCATCGGATCAGATGTGCATCTCAAGCCTTTGGCAGACTCCGAAATAGTGTCTTCAGCTGTAGGGAGCTGAAATTATCTACAAAGTTGCACGTATATCGAGCAGTGGTCCTCCCCACCCTGCTATATGGCAGTGACATATGGGTCACATAGAGGAGGCACCTCAAGGCACTTGAAAACTTTCACCAACGTAGTCTACTTTCCATCCTCCGAATCGCTGGGAAGACAAGAGAACAAATGCCAGTATTCTTGCTGACATCAACTGTAGGAGCATCGAGGTTACCATTATCCATGAACAACTACGTTAGACTGGCCATGTTACCCGCATGGACTACAGTAGACTGCCAAAGCAGCTATTTTACATTCACCTAACGCCGGTGGGCAATTGAAAAGGTATAAGGATAGTCTTAAGACAAACCTGAAAAAGTGCCAAATCGACCCCCCTTACCTGGGAGTCGATTACTCCACATCGTAACGCTTGGAGGAGTACCACACGAGAAGGTGTCAATATTTTCGAGTTAGCCCGACTGCAAACCGAAGCAGACAAGCGCCAACGCCGGAAAGACGCTGCCACTGCCCCTCCCGCAGTAGATGCAGCCCTCCACATGAGCAACGAATGTGGACGACGCTGCGGGTCCCGTATTGGTCTCTTTAGTCACCTCAGAACTCACCAACCTAGTTGACATCCTTAATAACTCATATCATTGTATCATAGCTGGTGGATCGTCATACTCGATTCCGAGTGACAGCAAAGTAGTAGTAGTAGTAATGTGTGTGTGTGTGTGTGTGTGTGCCACTTGGGATCTCTGCACGCATGCAACCAACTCATACTTTGGTGGTTTAGCATTATAATCACCACACTCGAATTTGTCAAAACAAACCAAAAATTTGACGAGATGTAAACTCAGATAAGACAATAAACAGCCAATCAGCTGTTGAGGAACTGACTCATGGTTGACTGGTGATTAACTCATGGTTGACCAGGATGACTGACTCATGGTTGACTGGTGATTAACTCATGGTTGACCAGGATGACTGACTCATGGTTGACTGGTGATTAACTCATGGTTGACCAGGATGACTGACTCATGGTTGACTGGTGATTAACTCATGGTTGACCAGGATGACTGACTCATGGTTGACTGGTGATTAACTCATGGTTGACCAGGATGACTGACTCATGGTTGACTAATGACTGATTCATGGTTGACCAGGATGACTGACTCATGGTTGACTAATGACTGATTCATGGTTGACTGGTGATTAAATCATGGTTGACTGTGATGACGGACTCATGGTTGATTGCTGACTGGGTCATGGTTGACTCGAGATTAACTTATGGTTGACTGTGACGAGTGACTCAGGGTTGACCAGTGATTGGGTCATGGTTGACTGGCGATTTACTCATGGTAGATTGTGATGACTGACTCATGGTTGCCTTTGGTGACTAGATCTTGGTTGACTGTGATGACTGTGTCATGGTTGACTGTAGTGACTAGCTCATGGTTGACTGATAATAATTAACTCATGGTTGACTGGTGATTAACTCATGGTTTGCTGTGATGACTGGCTCTTGATTGACAGGTGACTGACGCATGTTTGACTGTGATGACTTTCTCGTGATTGACTATAGTGACTGACTTGTGGTTGATTGGTGACTCACTCATGGTTGACTGTGGTAACTGAATCATGGTTAACTGTAGTAACTGCCTTATGGTTGATTGTGGTGACTGAGTCTTGGTTGACTGTAGTGACTGATTCATGGTTGACTGGGATGGCTGAGTCTTGGTTGATTGTGGTGAGGGAAATAACAACTAGTACCTGGGATAACTTAACACAGGTGATGTCATTACCTTACTCCTCAGTCCTTCTCTATAATTCAATGGTCATTTAGCGGATGTTTATCTCTTAACTCGGAGATTTGAAGGCCAGTCAGACGTCACCTCGCAGCACATTTTTGACACGTACTGCACAGATGGAAAGGTGATTTTCAGACGGAATGTAATATTTCATGAGGAATCAGAGTCCAAGTGTAAAAAATATGTATGAAATAAAATATTGTCTCACTACCTGGCGGTTCATTTCTTCTTACTCCTTGTTAGTATTTCTCTTACGTGTTTCTCATTAATGTCTCTCCGCCTTTGTGCGAGTCTCAGGTAGAAAACTTCACCTCCCCGCACAAAGGTTAAATGAGTCCAGGGGGATTAACTACACAGCAGCCCCAACCATGTATATGTGGCTACACAAAGCAAATGTCAGCTAATGTCTCATGTTTTTTTTTTTCCTGTCACGCAATATTTTTTTTTATTTCTCTGGGTAATTCTCTGTAAATTACGACATGCACCTTTAATTAAGAGCAGCCAGCAGTTTGGTCTCCTCCGCCAGGTGATTATTGTTGTTGCTGTTGTTTTTGTTGTTGTTAGAGGTTATTATTTTGTTTCTCTTTTTTGTAATTTCTACTTTCTTAAGTTCCAGAGCACTTACGTCATTCCAGGGAGGTGTAGAGTACTGTTGCAAAGTTTCAAAGTGATTCACTGAGAAGTCATTGTCAGAAAAGTAATTTGGACAGCCGGACAGACGGACGCGCAGAAACCTTTCCAATATCCTATTTCTGGTTGAGAGACTCGTCATAGCGAAGAGGAGATGATTTATGTTCACCTTACAGTTTTGATGAAGAAATTACCTTAACTGTTCAAACTACTGTCGCCACTCTCAAGGTGGATGGTCTGGAGATCTTCCTTGACTAACTGATACACACGTTTGGGATCACTCATTGATACCCAAAGCTGTTCTTAAATCACGTTTCAAGACAAATAACAGCAGGTGAAACTGACCCTTGGCATTTTGGATGTGTTTTATGAAGCCAGTTATGAGATTGGTCGACCTGTGTATCACGTTATTAGTGTTTAGTCCCGGGGATCCAATTAACCTTTGTGGAAGTAATTAAGATTTTCTCCCTTACACTCAGAAGGTTCACTAAGTTAGGAGGAAAATCTCAAATAATGTACACAGCAAAATTTCCTTTTGTAATGAAAAATGTATTGTAATAATTGTCAGTTTTCTTTATCATAGCTAGTCATGAGTCATTTACCTACTACTGTACCTGTGTCACATCTTATATTACCTTTGTTGCTGTACCTGTGTCACACCATATATTACCTTTGTTGCTGTACCTGTGTCACACCATATATTACCTTTGTTGCTGTACCAGAAAATAACACCATATATTTAATTTTGTTGCTGTTCATATATTGTCAAACACACTTGTCACACCATATATTACTCCTATTGCACCAAAATAACCACATAATACCTTGCTGCTGCAATCTGCATCCTTATATTACCTTATTGCCAAAAATCAGGTCACAAATCACATACACTTTGTTGCTGCACCTGCGTCACACCACATATTACCATTACACCAGTCACAACTACACACCTTGTTGCACCTGTGTCACACCATATATTACCTTTATTGCACCCAAATAACCATATATCACCCCACATGCACCCAGTGTCAACCATAAGGCCACCTTGTTGCTGTACCTGTGTCACACCATATATTACCTTTGTTGCTGTACCTGTGTCACACCATATATTACCTTTGTTGCTGTACCTGTGTCACATCTTATATTACCTTTGTTATTAAACCTATGACATACCTTATATAATATGTGTTGTTATACCTGTAGCACACGATATATGAGGCGTCCGGGGCCAGAAGGGCGAACGGACCAAATGTCACTTTTGAGATAATTGACTTTAAAGTTGATCGGTCTATACCACCCACTATGTGTACGAAAATTTGTGCATATTGGGTATCATTATATTTGTATGATGAAGGAGAATATGTTTCTGAAATAAATTAATGGTATGATACCCCAACTTCTGGCTCGGAGCCCAAGACCTGGTACGCACGTTTTTCTGTCAAAATCACGTAACTTTGGACCGCATGCTAGGGGGGAATAAAGTCGAATTTCCTTTAGATTTTTACACCACGAGGTATGGACGGTTGTACTCTGGTGGAGTCTGGAAAAATCACATTTTCTATGAAATGGTCGGTTCGCCCTTCTGGCCCCGGACGCCTCATATCACCTGTGTTGTTATATCTGTGTCACACCTTATATTACCTGCGTTGCTGTACCTGTGTCACACCTTATATTACCTGTGTTGCTGTATCTGTGTCACACCTTATATAACCTGTGTTGTTAAACCTGTCACACCTTATATAACCTGTGTAGTTGTACTTGTGTCACACCTTATATTACCTGTATTGCTGTACCTGTGTCACACCTTATATTACCTGTGTTGCTGTACCTGTGTCACACCTTATATAACCTGTGTAGCTGTACCTGTGTCACACCTTATATAACCTGTGTAGCTGTACCTGTGTCACACCATATATTACTTGTGTTGCTGTACCTGTGTCACACCTTATATTACCTGTGCTGTTATACCTGTGTCACACCTTATATTACCTCTGTAGCTGTACCTGTGTCACACCTTATATTACCTCTGTAGCTGTACCTGTGTCACACCTTATATTACCTACACCTGTGTCACACCTTATATTACCTGTGTTGCTGTACCTGTGTCACACCTTATATAACCTGTGTAGTTGTACTTGTGTCACACCTTATATAACCTGTGTAGCTGTACCTGTGTCACACCTTATATTACCTGTGTTGGTGTACCTGTGTCACACCTTATATTACCTGTGTAGCTGTACCTGTGTCACACCTTATATTACCTGTGTTGGTGTACCTGTGTCACACCTTATATTACCTGTGTTGCTGTACCTGTGTCACACCTTATATTACCTGTGTAGCTGTACCTACGTCACACCTTATATTACCTGTGTTGTTTTACCTGTGTTTCTTCCCTGCGTGACACCTATATTACCTGCTTGTTTGTGCATGGACCTGAACTTTTTTACATGTTCCAAAAGGAATATCTTTACTCAGCAAACCAAAAACTCCGGGTTAGTATTATTGACAGCTTGCTATTGTTTGCTGCTCCAGTTGTTGGAGGTGGTTGGGTGAGGGTGATCCTTGGACCACTACCGAATTTCACTCCGATTTTCACCATCAATCTAACTCATGGTTTACTTTCCGTCATCATTCCTCTTCATCAGCCAAGTCTCAAGACGTCAACAAGCAAAAACAGCAAATCCCTCAATACTACTCATAAACTTTCTTGGCCAACTAGCTGTTACCTCTTACCTAACCTTAACCACCTCCAATCCTGATAATACAATACTGTAACATCCTTGGCATCCATACCATACTAACCACTCGAGTCATCACACCTCAATATCTTAATGACTTACTCTAGAAGCGCTGGTTACCATGGACAATGGCCCTAATCCCTGCCTAGCCCCTGACTATATAATTATTCATGTAGTTTTCCCACAAGGAGGAGGATCGCGTGTCTTTATCCATCGTTCGCTCCCTCGCTCCCATCAGTATAATCTCGAGTCTCCCCAGCTGTGATTTAGGATGAGTTGAACTTTCACCGTCGTTCCCCTAACTATAATACTTATATCCCCTTTGTCTTATTAGCTTTTAAAGATTGACTGTATACATCCTTTCCATCAATAACTTTTGGTGTAATTATAAACATTGAAGTCCTCAGTGTGTGTGCAGTAAACTATGGCTCCTTTATTCTTTTCAAATGTAAACTACGAACCAGAAACCTTATCCAGCGATCGTGGCCTCATGCAGGAGGTCAGAATCCAAGGCTGATCCTGATTATCCTATTTTCTGCCTCATTACACACCCAGATTATTATGTCCTCTCTGATCAGTTCTTCCAAACATTATCTTGTTTCTACATCTTGCACTCTCGCCTTCTCTATCAATTCCTCCTCCTCTCCTGCACAAGCACTCTGGCACTATGTTACATCTGACTGGCACGATATGAGAAATTTTACTTCGTCTCTGCCTGAAGCTTTGCCATGAACGCATCCATTTCTGTTGATAACTTCACACTCAATCTGTAAACTAATGCCAAAACATACCAATGACTATATACTATTTCCACGCTAACCTGGCCAGTAAGCCACGCCCCCAAGCCCCTAATCTATAGCTACAAATAGTTGATTGGTTCATAGAAAATGTTCGTGTAGCTGTCCATTTATTCAAACTAAATGCGTCCACAATTGGAAAGCAGACCTGTTACTCTCTAAAATAATGTTTAATATCTGGAATGTCAAAATGCAAATGATTTCAAGGCATTAGCACCTCAGAGAGGATGTAGAAAATTTAAAATATTTATCATAAAAGGTCGAAGTCATGGATGAGATTCGCTTTCGAATGAAGCCTTTTCATTATTTCTTCGTTTTGTACAGCTGGATATATCCCAAATCATTTATATAACTGATAAAACTCGATATAAATACATGCAGTCCACGGGGAGGTAAAGCTCTATATGTTTAGTATCATTTATTCCTGTTTGCTTTATATTTGG
The DNA here is from genome assembly GCF_018991925.1 of Homarus americanus. NCBI lineage: Eukaryota > Metazoa > Arthropoda > Malacostraca > Decapoda > Nephropidae > Homarus > Homarus americanus. The sequence continues at coordinate 13,210,505 of NW_024737042.1, forward strand.
TACGAAACGAAGAAATAATAAAAAGGCTTCATTAAAAAACGATTTTCATCTTCAACTTCGACCTCTTGTGATGAATATTTTTAATTTTCTAACATCCTCTCTGACGTGCTAATGCCTTGATATCATTTTTTTTTATGGGGAATAGCCCACCCGGGCACAGGTCATCGACCCACAACGGGGCCGGGGCGAAAAAAATAAGAGTAAATATAAATTAAAAATATAAAATAAAGATTATATTATTCTACACCACGAATATGCCGGATAACCAGCTTTTTGAAGTGAGACAGATTGTATGTGTATGGAAACACATAACGAGACAGAGCATTCCACAGTTTGTCTGTGTGAGGAAAGGATGTACTATAATGGGTTATTCTAGTGTGACCGACATTCACAGAGAAACGGTGGGCACCGCGGGCAACCCGAGTGTTACGAGCCCACGGCCTTGCCGGTGGTACACAGAATCCCAAATCCACCGAACATTGCCCGTTAAAGTACCTGAAAAAGAGAGAGAGTGAAGCAAGATTGCGGGCGAAGGGAAAGGGAAGAGAGTTTATTAACTAAAGGAGGAGAGTTAATAAGACGAAATGCCTTTGATTCCACCCTATCTAACAGTTGGACAGAAGAAGAGCCACCCCAGATATGAGAGCAGTACTCCAAGTTAGGACGAATGAATCCCTTATAAACTTGAAGCAACTGCTCAGGAGTGAAGTAGCTACGGCATCTGTACAGCATTCCCAGCTTTCGGGAGGCAGCTTTAACAATGTTGTGGATGTGTGGCTTCTATGACATATTAAAGGAAATGGTGAGGCCAAGCATATCTATTTTAGAACTTGGCAGAATGATTGCGTCCTGAAATGTAATTGGTGGGAGATCTTCTAATTTAGAAAGTTTAACTGGTAAATACTGTGTTTTATTACTATTGAATTAAACCAAGTTTCTGGCTCTTCATTCAGAGATGCTGCACAGATCCGCATTGATAGATGAAATGATATCAGCTCTAGAAACAGATCTAGTTTGAGAATTAAGGGGTAGGAAAAAATGTGAAGAAGAGTGAAGAGTAGATTCATCAGTGTAAGAATGGATAGAATTGATCGAAGTATGAAGTAAATCATTGATAAAAAGAAGGAAGAGAGTAGGTGAACGAACAGAACCATGTGGGACACCACTATTGGTAGAGAAAGAGCGAGAGAACGACCCCTCGACAACAACTGCCATGGATCGGTTCTCTAGGAAGCGAGAAATTAGAGAACAAAGTAGGGGAGAGAAACCATAAGAGGGGAGTTTAGAAGGCAAAGACTTGCGCCATACTCTGTCAAATGCTTTGGGGATGTCAAGGACCATGACGAAAGTTTCCCCATAATCCCTAAGAGAGGATGACCAAAGACAGGTGCAGTAGGAGAGCAGATCACCAGTAGATTTTGCCTGGTGATCCAACAAAAGAGAAAGGCGTTCAAGGTGACGAGAAAATAATAGTTTAAAATAGTTTCGAAAATCTTAAAGAGGAATGTAAGTTAGGGCAATGGGACGATAGCTAGAGGGATTGGAATGGTCACCCGTCTTCTGGATGGGCTGAACCAAGGCATGCTTCCAAGAAGAAGGAAAAGTTTGGGTTTTGAGGCAAAGGCGAAAGAGGCGAGCAAACAGTGGCTAAAATTTCAGCACACTCCCTCAGAACAAGAAGGGGTATTCCGTCCGGTCCATGCGCCTTACTCACATCCAACCTGGAAAACACACCACCAACCCTACGAGTGGAGATAATATGAAAGTGCATAGGTTCAGTAAGAGGAGCAGGAGTAGGAGGGATGGAGGGGGAATCGTCTAAGGTGGAGTTAGAGGAGAATAAGGTGTCAAAGAGATTTGCTTTATCAGGGGGAGAGTTGGCTATAGAGTTATCAGGTCGGAAGAGAGGTGGCTATAGAGTTATCAGGTCGGAAGAGAGGTGGCTATAGAGTTATCAGGTCGGAAGAGAGGTGGAAAAGAGGGAGTGCAGAAGTTATTACAGATGTTTTTGGTTAAGGACCAGAAGGATTTACTATAAGAAGAGTTAGTCAGGAAGCGGTCTTTCTTTTTATAAAATTCCGCTTGGCCCTACGAAGAATAGCCTTACAACGATTCCTAGAAGTAATGAAAGAGGAGTGGGTAAAAGGAGAAGAGGATATAGTTTCATCACTTGATACGCCCTATTTCTCTCCCTTCATTCTGGCATTCTAGACATCTAACATTATTTTAGATAATAACAGGTCTGTTTATCAATTGTAAACACATTTAGTTTGAATAAATGGACAGCTACACGAACATTTTCTATGAACATTCAGCGATTTGTAGCTATAGACGAGGGGCGTGGCTTACAGGCCAGGTCAGCGTGGAAAAAGTATAGTAACCACGCCAAACACTCCACTGACTTGTAAACGCGCCAAACTTACCAATGACTAGTAACCACACCACACACACGAATAACCACGCTAAACACACAAGTAATCACGCCAAACACACAAGTAGCGACGCCAAAAATACCACTGACGAATAACCACGCGTCAAATATACCACCAACAAAGTTAAAACGTCTTTTCCCCAATCCAAACCACACAATCCCTGCAATCTTTACTCACAATAGACAGATCATTTTGTTCGTTATCAACTTTTCCAATACCACTTTATCCAATCTTACGACAGCTACCACAGCGCAAGATAAAGACTGTCTATGTTTACTCAGAATTCAACCCTTGATTTTGGCAACAATGATCCTACGTACCTGCATCACATTACACCCATCTCATGCATCCACTTCATATTACACCCATCTCATGCATCCACCTCATATTACACCCATCTCATGCACCCACCAAATATTACACCCATCTCATGCACCCACCAAATATTACACCCATCTCATGCATCCACCTAATATTACACCCATCTCATGCACCCACCTAATATTACACCCATCTCATGCACATATTACCATCTCACCCACCAAATATTACACCCATCTCATGCATCCACCTAATATTACACCCATCTCATGCATCCACCTAATATTACACCCATCTCATGCATCCACCTAATATTACACCCATCTCATGCACCCACCTAATATTACACCCATCTCATGCATCCACCTAATATTACACCCATCTCATGCATCCACCAAATATTACACCCATCTCATGCATCCACCTAATATTACACCCATCTCATGCACCCACCTCATATTACACCCATCTCATGCACTCACCTCATATTACACCCATCTCATGCATCCACCTAATATTACACCCATCTCATGCATCCACCTAATATTACACCCATCTCATGCACCCACCTCATATTACACCCATCTCATTTACCAGTCTAGTCGAGACGTCAACAAAGCTGCAGGACCTGATAGTATCCCACGTCACCCCCTTATGACATGTGGACCAGAAGTTACAACTGTTCTCTAGTCCAGGAACGATATCGAGGAAAATAAAAAAGTCTCGTTCAGCTCACAACCTCCAAGGAAGATTAAAGGGAGTGTTACGTCATATTGTAGATAAAAAAAAATACACTGCTATGTTTGTGGTTGGGATCATGCATATATGACTTGAAAACAGGATAAATATTTTGGAGGTTCGGGTGTTGAGAATGATCTTATTTTTTGAAGCTCACTGTAAGTTTGGTAACATAAAGGATCAGTGGAATAATAGAAATTACTGTATCACAAAAAAAGGTCATTATTTGACCTCAGAGTATAGAAAGGAGGATCTAGAGTTTGGGGAAAGGGGGGAGGGGAGCGGTACAGCGTCAGGAGAACTCATAAATTACGAAAATCAAATATAAAATTTTACTGTTATTCTATTTCATAATAGCTAGTCTTTTGCTTGCCAATTTCAAACAGCGAACTAGTTAGTAGTGACGCATCCCGTCAACGCATGGTTTAGGCAGGAAGGGCATCACACCCCTGTAGACCGAGTTTGTGTGTTATGGAATGGACTGGAACCTATCTCAGTTTGTCTTTCCCCTTCAGTTAAGGAACCAGTGCTTCATACGTCTAAGTTCTTTTATATGCGAGATACAGAGCAAGTCCACATCAGTATCTCGTGACTTAAGTGAAATATATACAACTCACTCAAACACTTTAACGAACATCATCTTCCTCTGACACGCAAACTGTTCCACCACCGATCTGCTCAACTCATAACCATGGCTGAGCTCTCGACAAATTTGACGTTTCTTACCGTGTTGTCCTGAAAATTTTATGTAGATGACTTTTAACATGGTCTAGCAAATGACTACTCTCGTCTTTTGGTCTCTCGGATTCTTTAATTTTTTAATCTACTCCTTGCTCTTCCCCTCCCCCTTCTGCCTGCAGTTTTGGATGGCTAACACTCACATTTCTTCCTCAGTAATGCTAGAGTGTCTTTAATCACTCTGTATTAAGGACATCATCTCATATTCCTTCCAGCATCATACTTATTTTATGAGGACACTAAACTGCATAACTATATAACCCACCATCCTGAACATATATCTTGGGTCCAGACCTCAGCGATGCCCTCACAACCTTATTTGATTCAATAGTCATTCTTCATCGAGTTATCTTTACTCCGAGGAGGTTAGGTTAAGTTAGGTTAGGTTTACTCCGAGGAAGTTCCCTTTAAACACCCCAACACTAATCATCTCCATTCCTTGTATCATTCATACAGTTATATACCTTCTGACGTTCCCGCATCCACCAATTATTAATAACACCTTAAATATATGGCATAAACTCACCTCTTATCATACACCAAAACATACGTTTCATTGCTCTTTATCACGGTGTCCTGTGTGAGGAGACACTGCCATGTGAACCTCCTTGATCCATCCCATCGTTAAACAATATAAATAAAAAATATACTTCCCTGTGTCCCCCTTGACCTGAGGAACGACGGGGGAGAAAAGGGGGGAGAAAAAGGGGGAGAAAATGGATGGAAGGAGGGGTGAAAAAGAAGGAGGAAAGGAAGAATGACGGGGTGGGAGGAAGTGGAGTGAGGGGGTGGGAGGGAAGAAGAGGAGGGAGGGAGGAGAAAGAGGAGTGGAGTGGAGGAAGAGGAATGAGGCAGAGAAGGGTGAAGGGAGGGGTGGGGAGGAAGGAGGGAAGGAGAGAGAGAGAAGGTAGGAAAGAAAGAGTAAAGAAGTAAGTTGGGAAACAGAAAAGAAAGTTTGAATGAACAGGAGAAGAGAGAACGGAGATATAAAGATGAAGAGAGGGAAGGCGTATTAAGAAGGAGAGAGAAACATGAAAGCAGGGATGAAGGAGGTAGAGGTTGAAAGAAGAACAAGGAAAGAGAGAGAGAAAATGGTGGTGGAGGGAGAGATGAAGGGTGACAAGAAACATGATAAAGTGGGGAGAAAAGATTGGAGGGAGACAGGACTGAATGGAGAGAGAGAGAGAGAGAGAGAGAGAGAGAGAGACAGAGAGAGAAAACTGCATACCTTTCATGCTGTTGCTAACGTGACCATGTTTCACTCTCCTCTACCCACAGTGTCATCAGCCAATCACGGCAAGATCATAGACAAAGCAGAAACCATTGACCTAACCTGCTTACTTGACATCTGCTGCACATGCTGATTGTTTCTCGCACAGTTAGACAAACTGAACTTAGTGGTCGCTGTGTGTGTGTGCGTGTGCGTGCGTGTGTGGGGTTTCTCGTTGCTCAACCATTTTCTCTAGCTTTCTTTGAGCTTTCATTTCCCCTTGTTCCAACAACCCAAGTTAAGGTATGAGAGAGTGAAATATAATATACTGAAAATAATCTTACACGTATAATTGCATAACAACCACGACAAAAGCTTAAAATATATCCCAACTCCTTCCCTCAGTATCTACACGTTTCCACCTCAGTGCGTGGTTGGCCTGTGCATGATTAATGTCGTGTTAAACAGGAATTTCAGGTCCTAAGGAAAGCATTATGCAGTCTTATAGAGCGGGAATTATGACCCAGGGGAGGGCTGACTATTCAACTCTCGATCTAGGTTGTGTATGGAATTCGCTGCCCGCTGGTAACACTTTCTCTTCCTAAAATGAAGTTGGGAAAGTTTTATTCAGAACATTAAAACAAATATCTCACGTGAAGCGGGAACTTCTTGGTTGTTCGACTGTGTGTCTTAAGGGTTTATTTACCTTTCTTTCAGCACTTCTCTCTCAGCTGGGGAGTCTAGGGGGTCCTCTACGTGTATGTGAAATGGAGTGAAGAAAACTGAATTTATAACACAAGTGGGCGCATTTTTACGCTTGAGGAAGCACATTATGCATCTCAAGTGGGCTCACTTTGTCTTTTAGAGCTGTGCATTATGTTGCTTGAAAGAGCTCATTTGGTGACTCAAGGGCCCACACATCTTGGGTCCATGTGAGACCTTTTAAGTGGATTAACCGGAGCTTACTTGGGATTCTCTTTTCGCTTTCTGTATACCCGTATTTTTTTCTCTAGTTGTCTTTACTTCCTCTTTGTGTGTTTATAAATTGAATATTCCAATTTGCAAGTAATGTTATCCCTGCCGCCGTTACAAGTAAATTATGGGTTAACGCGTAAGCAAACTTAACAGCAATTCCGCATCGCTTCTACAGTAAAAGATCATCCAGTAATGAACCTCGTGAATATTGTCACCAAACAATATTTGTCGCTGTGTCCACGTTATACAATACATACTGTACTATTTTATGGAAGCTTGTGAATGATACCTAAACTTCTTGATCAGAAGACGGGTAACAGAAGGATTCACAAGACAACACGATATTGATTTTGAGAACAGAAGAAGGAAAAAGGTAACAATATCTAGTGAAATTAAAGAATAGATTCAATTTTCGCTCTGTGTAAGTCTTCAATTTTCCTTCACATTCTACTACATTCACTAAACTTGACGTGCTACAGCCATGCACACAAACAGACTGAGCTATTTGTTACTATACATATTCACCTTTGCAATGTATTAAAAATTCTTTAGATTAAACTTCCCGGAGCGAGACTCAATGGTGCTATTTTGAAGAAATTCTAAGGCCTTGACGCCGTTACAACTTCATACATTTTCCTCATGAAATATTACACATGACTTTTTCTGACACCAATAAAGACTGTTTTAAATTTTTACACAGAATCAAGAAAATAGAAAACGTGTCCTTCATGTTATTATTTCACAGACATCGGGATTTTGCTGCAGAAGTTGTTACCCTCACAGCTCACAAACTTGACCACATGAGCAATACTAAATCTCCAGGCTTATAAGGAAGATTCGTGTGGAAGGTGTGTGTGCGTGTGTGTGTGTGCGTGTGTGTGTGTGCTCTCTACATCCAGCCAGTGATAATAATAAGAGTGACACTATAGCCATCCTTACCTCTACAGTTTCACTACACAGGAGATCTTTCACACAGATAGTACCTGTCCTGTACTCCACTTTCCCTACACTCATCTCAGACTTAGATAATGGATCATTATTACAGTCAATCAGAAAGGCTTATATTTTGTAGTCTGTTATATAATCATCAAACTGTAACGCTGGAAAGAGTTAACAACAACTACGAGCAGGTCACACCAGGAGAAACAGTGTACCCTACGTGACAACGTCCATATTACAAGACCCTGATAAACAACACCCTTTAAGCCCGGAACTCATTACTGCCGTACCTAAAAACCTTGATCATGGTCTCAGTAATTCACTCCGCCTCACCATGGTAGAGAGCGAGTTACAGTCAGGCAGGTCACGAAATGTTCTCAATTTTTTTGCTTCACATTTCTTTCCATTTTAATGTATTATTTCATTTATTCTTCTATTTTCTTTTCATAATATTTTGACTTTGTTTTCCTCTTTACTTTTATTTTAATCACTTTGCTTATTTGTCCTACTGTTTGTTTATTACGTATAGCATCATTATTTCTTAAAGCTTCTTTGTGGTTTCTTATGAAAATTAATTACTGGAAACTTCATGTCCAGGTAATAATGACTGTTATTACCAACAAGGACATAATTTGGGTTTACCTGTATTGTGGCTTTTCAAGAGTTTACATAAAACATCAAAAAGTACTATAATCACCTTACAAACTAGATAACAAGACGGCTGGTCATAAACACTACTTTAAACTACAATAGCATTTTATACTTCATATATAATATCTCGTCCTTAAGTTATATATCACAAAGTTCATATATTGGGCGATTTTTAATGTCTTGGTTTATCACTGTAAATACCTGATGCGTTTTTATGACACGGAACTAAGAATGTTTTCATCTTTTATATTCCCGGGTGGACAAGAGAGCATCCAGACTCAGGGGTCAGTAGGTATCTGAACCTTTCTTCTTGACAGGATTATATTATTTACAATTAATATTATTATTATTCATCTGTTGACATTAATACACTTCCTACATTAAATAATGAATTTCTAACCTATGAATGTTTTCAGGTAAAGGTACTTTTGAAGTGATCAAACATTATTTACAATAACACATGACACTCTACCATTGCTAAGGTTTAATAGATATAAGAAAATTCGGCATCTCTGTTTTCCACACTACCACAGTCAGAAGTAAAAGGATCAATACAATATTATTCCGGTGAAAACGTGACGTGTATCAGATTCTGAGGTCTAAAATAAACTAACAAGGTTTTCTTTTCCCTTTTTCAGCCGTCTCACTAAACCGATATGAAGATCACGGAAGGAGAACCTGTATTTTTATATTTTATATTAGACACTTTTTTCTGATATAAGAAAATACAAAAAGGTTTAGATAATAGATGTTTTAATGAATATTAATTCTAGATTTAAATTTACACATTTCAACTCTCTTCCCTACTTCACTCAAAGAGACGAACATAAGCCACGAGTGCCTTTATGGTTTGTTTTCGGCTCACGACAAGTCCACTATTGAAACTGTGGCCCCATAAATCTCCTCAACAGTCAAGTCATCCATCACCACGAAGAGCAACATAAGACTAGTCACAACTCTTGGCTTCGAGAACAACGTGTCGGTGCTGCTAGCTAGAGACCGTTTGTTCTGTCCATTTTATCGAAAGTCATCAACAGTGTCAACCAACTGCCACTCTTATGGAGGTACACTCAGTTGGCAGCACTAGTGTTGAAGGCTCATACCTGAAGTCTAGCTCATTGCAGAATATGCTAAGTGCGTCTTTCAGTGGTGTTACCATAGTTGTTTTTATTCACAATGGGATTTTTGCTGCAAACTTCTCACCAAAAACTGTTCGTTTACCTTTTTTAAGTTCACACAACACTGACTAAAAGATATAAACTGTTCTGCCTGAGTTATTGATAAACTACTTACACTGACTTTTTTCTTTTGGTGCCCATGGGATACTTCTCATCATAATCACCGCTTTCCCACACGTCCCCTTCTGCGTTAACTCCTCCAGGTAAATGAACTTTGACCTCCCATGGCTTACGTTTACTTGTAACGAGAGTCATGCGAAAAACATTGTACATTCAAGCCGTAGAACCTTCTAAAAACCGACACGAAAAACAAGTCCGACCAGTCCTCCGTCCCCTCCATGAATCCTGAGACTCTCAAACCTGTGAATCCGAGACATTACACATTGTTGGGCCCATAGATGGTGCACTGTACAAGTGTGTGAGTCATCAGGGAAGATTCAGATAGCAGTCTATGGTAACTATTTAAGATAAACAAAACATGTACGCACAGGCATAAACAAATCCATACTGTGAGTTAGACAAGCCTGGCACCGTTGAAAATAATCTATAGCACTATCAAGAGAGCAAAGATATTTTTCAACTCAAAACAACACAAAGCCGAGAAGCTAAGCAACTGGGAAGGAATAAGTAGAAACCTAACCCAGAAACACAAACAAAAAACAAGATAAAGATGTAAGAAAATGTAAGTGTATATCCTGGTGACTCGAGAAGTCAACATATAACGTCAACACTCCACCAAACAACCAACTCCTACAAAAATAATCAACCAGATAATCGCTTAAATCAAAAGAGAAAATTGGAAGAGGATGAAAGAAGTTCTTCGATGAGCCAAGACGTCAACACAGGAGGCAAACACTCCACCAACGTCTCCAGAACTTCAGGACTTCTCATAAACCTGAGCTACAAGTGACGCTATTGAGGGGAAGAAAGGTTTTGTCAACATGGCTGAGAGGTTAAGACCAAAATATTAATATTCTTATAGTCATACCATTCAATGAATCAATATAATCACCAGAAGCATCAAGATGTTTCAAGGATAATTTTAATGGTGTACTAATAAGAGCAACACGTTTCCTTCAGCTAGTTTCTAGATCAGCCAGATACAACAATCAAAATTTTATTTCATTGAAAACACATTTCATTTTTTATTTTTTTTGCTTCAAATATGAAAGATTACTTGAATTTGGTGAAAAAACAGAATTGCTCGTTGGAAACCTCTTATTGTTATTACGGCTTTTGACTGCACGAGTGTAATTTAAGAACCCAAGTCATATCTCTTATTCATCATAAATGCTTTTCAGTATATGCAGAGTTCTTCAGATTCAGTGACCTGGATGTGAACAGCAGTTTCAACACTTCAAGAGGGTCATGGTCCTTCTGTCTCGGAGCACTCCACCACTATTAACAGTCTCTGTTGTTACCATCTCTCTGTTTCTCTACGAAATGTAAAATTTAGGCTCATACATATGATATCCCCAAAGTTAAATGCTGGTCCACGTATTTCGTCGCTTTACAATTCCTCTCCACTCCTCACGTTTTCAATCTCTTGACAATGTCCCGCCAGAGGTTAAGTGCAGATGTATCTCACAAAGATACAGTTGTACACACAAGAGCCCCTGGTGGAGGTGAACTTACTTTATAAGGAACCTACACACTGGTAAACTCTATGATAAGCAATAATTTCAATTAAAAAAATTAAAAACAGTGTTTAATAGTGAAAAACATCTAACAAATCAGTGGTCAGTGGAAACAGGCTAATGTCAAGGACATAATTGCCCAAGACACCACCTAGTAGGGTCTCCAACACTAGTGAGACCCTCGCCTCACCCTTGTTTACTGTGGAACGAGGTAATGGATCTCTGGACGACAGTACCTTCAGTGTTACTCAGTACACTGGCCCTCTCAGCTCTCTCTGATCATTACCATATTCTTTTCTATTAGTTTGGGACAAAGCTGCTGCACCGTCTTCGCTAACCTCACCACAAAGCTTCAAGGCCTCACATAGAAGGGTACAAGAGCAGCCCCCTCCAACCACAGTAAAAAATATCAGATTTAATATTTCTTTCCCTTTCTATACTGAAAGCTTTTGCTAAATTATCACCTCCTAGAAACCGTATTGAGGCCTACGACACAGTACCGTCCGGAAGGAGAAGTGCCCCCCCCCCAAAAAAAAATAAATGAACCTAATACCGGGAATCATTTCATAACTTTTAAGAATGATTTGAGTAGGAAAGTGTGTGGATGGTGTGTTGAAGAATATGACAGGGCAGGACGATGTGTGGTGGAGAAGGCTGTATGGCTTGACACTTGCTTGCCTTCACCTACAGTACAACAGAGCAGAGTTTTAGAGTGAAGAGAAGACCTTAAGTGTTTGCTCTACCTGCAGGCATACAACCTCTCTCCGTGCCAAGACCTCTGAAGTACCGCTTCCCAACACAGGATCTTCGGAACACAGGGTAAATCTGCTGTGGATCTACGAGCGAGTTAAGAACCTTAGAAATGCAGTATACTCGGATCATTGGTGACACTCGGCAATCCAAACTGGGAAGTTAGTTGTCGAAAGCCTTGGTAATATAAACAGCTCACCTATGAGAGTATAGCTCTGACGTCTATACCCATCACTGCCTATTGAGTACCTCTAACAAGGAAAGATTAAAAGACGGAAAACCTAATGAGACAAACCCACAAATGGCTCAGCATTATATGTCACAGTCAAAAAATATGATCCTTGAAGTAGACCTCACGGAACAGGGAGTAAACAAGGTCAAGGAGATAGATGTCCGGGTTTTTGACAAGCTTGGGGACCGCTGGTACATCCCCAAGCAATCTGGCGCCCAATATCTCGTGGAGGGCGCCATACAACTCACCTGGATGTAACATTCTTGTGGTCGTGGTATTAGGTTCCCTTATGCTTGCATTGGACCCACTGGACGGTGATGGGATATATAATGGACGGTAACTAGACGGTGATGGGATATATAATGGACGGTAACTGGACGGTGATGGGATATATAATGGACGGTAACTGGACGGTGATGGGATATATAATGGACGGTAACTAGACGGTGATGGGATATATAATGGACGGTAACTGGACGGTGATGGGATATATAATGGACGGTAACTGGACGGTGATGGGATATATAATGGACGGTAGCTGGACGGTGATGGGATATATAATGGACGGTAGCTGGACGGTGATGGGATATATAATGGACGGTAACTAGACGGTGATGGGATATATAATGGACGGTAGCTGGACGGTGATGGGATATATAATGGACGGTAACTGGACGGTGATGGGATATATAATGGACGGTAGCTGGACGGTGATGGGACATATAATGGACGGTAACTGGACGGTGATGGGACATATAATGGACGGTAACTGGACGGTGATGGTACATTTAATGGACGGTAACTGGACGGTGATGGGAATTTTAATGGACGGTAACTGGACGGTGATGGGATATATAAAGGACGGTAACTTAAATAATCCTTGACATCCCCGTTCTTATTTTGACGGAGATAACGTCAGTAACTGTTTAAAAGTTGCCAATCTAGTGTGAAGCTCTTGTGCCTGTCCCACGATTTATAAAAGTATGTAAAGTATATGTAAGTAGGGCATATCGCGCTATGAAACTATCTCCTTCTCCTTTTACCCACTCCTCTGTCATTACTTCTAGGAATCGTTGTAAGGCTATTCTTCGTAGGGCCAAGCGGAATTTTATAAAAAGAAAGACCGCTTCCTGACTAACTCTTCTTATAGTAAATGCTTCTGGTCCTTAACCAAAAATATCTGAAATAACTCCTTTTTTCCACCTCTCTTCCGACCTGAAAACTCTATAGCCAACTCTCCCCCTGACAAAGCCAATCTCTTTGGCACCTTATTCTCCTCTAATTCCACCTTAGACGATTCCTCCTCCATCCATCCTACCCCTGTTCCTCATACTGAACCTATGCACTATCCTATAATCTCCACTCGCAGGGTTGCCGGTGCGTTATCCAGATTGGATGTGAGTAAGGCGCATGGACCGGATGGAATACCCCCTCGTGTTGTGAAGCTCTGGCCCCTGTGCTTGGTCGCTGCTTTCGCCTCTGCCTCAAAACCCAAATTTTTCCTTCTTCTTGGAAGCATGCCTTGGTTCAGCCCATCCCAAAGAAGGGTGACCATTCTAATCCCTCTAACTATCGCTCTATTGCCCTAACATCATCCCTCTCTAAGATTTTCGAAACTATCTTGAACTCCCATTTTATGTCACCTTGAACGCCTTTCTCTTTTGTCGGATCACCAGTATGGCTTTCGCCAGGCGAGATCTACTGGTGATCTGCTCTCCTATTACACCCATCTTTGGTCATCCTCTCTTAGGGTTTATGGGGAAACTTTCGTCGTGGGCCTTGACATCTCCAAAGCATTTGACAGGGTATGGCACAAGTGTTTGCTTTCTAAACTTCCCACTTTTGGTTTCTCTCCCCCACTTTGTTTTCTAATCTATAGCTTCCTTGAGAACCGATCCATGGCAGTTGTTGTCGATGGATAGAGCTCTCGCTCTTTCTCTACCAATAGTGGTGTCCCACAGGGTTCCGTTCTTTCACCTACTCTCTTCCTCCCTTTTATCAATGATTTACTTCACACTACAACTAATTCTATCCAATCTTACGCTGATGATTCTACTCTTCACTCTTCTTCCCTTCCTCCTAATTCTCAAACTAGATCTATTTCTAGAGCAAATATCATTACTTCTATCAATGTGGAACTGTGCAGCATCTCTGAATGGGGAGATACAAACTTGATTAAATTCAATAGTAATAAAACTTAGTAATTACCAGTTAAACTTTCTAAATTAGAAGATCTCCCACCAATTACATTTCAGGACGCTATCATTCTGCCAAATTCTGAAATAAATATGCTAGGCCTCACCATTTCCTCTAATGTGTCATAGAAGCCACACATCCACAACATTGTTAAAGCTGCCTCCCGAAAGTTAGGAATGCTGTACAGATGCCGTAGCTACTTCACTCCTGAGCAGTTGCTACAAGTATTTAAGGGATTCATTAGTCCTAACTTGGAGTACTGCTCTTATATCTGGGGTGGCTCTTCTTCTGTCCAACTGTTAGATAGGGTGGAATCAAAGGCATTTTTTGTCTTATTAACTCTCCTCCTTTAGTCGACAATCTCTCTTCCCTTTCTCTTCGCCGGAATGTTGCTTCACTCTCTCTCTTTTACAGGTATTTTAACGGGCAGTATTCGGTGGATTTGGCATCCTGTGTACCGCCGGCAAGGCCATGGACTCGTAACACACGTCCTGCCCGCGGTGCCCACCGTTTCTCTGTGGATGTCGGTCACACTAGAATAACCCGTTATAGTACCTCCTTATTTCCTCACACAGCCAAACTGTGGAATTCTCTGCCTTCTTCTGTGTTTCCATACTTATACAATGTCTCACTTTAAAAAGCTGGTTTTCCGGCGTCTTCGTGGTGTAGATCAACACAGTATAACCTTTTTCTTCTCTATTTTCAATTTCTTTCTGTTCTTATTCTCCCCCCCGTTGTGGGTCGATTGACCTGTACCCGAGTGGGCTAATTCCCGTAAAAAAAAAAAATGTAAACCCGGGCCTACGGCCGAGAAAACAGTGCGTTTATGTTCGAAATAAGGCAAACAGAGTATTAGGTTTTATATCTAGCAGTGTAAGTAATAGGAGTGCGGAGGTCAAATTGCAACCATATCTTGCGCTAGTCAGGCCGCACCTCGATTATGCGGTTCAGTTCTGGTGCTCTCATTATAGAATGGATATCAATTCACTGGAATTGGTACAACAAAGAATGACGAAAATGATTCAGGGACTTAGAAACCTTCCATATCAAGATAGATTAAAGAAACTAAACTTGCATTCCTTAGAAAGACGAAGGGAGCAGGGAGATATGATAGACGTATTTAAGTGGGTGAAAGGAATCAATAAAGGAGAAATAGATAAAGTTCTTATAATATCCGAGCAGGATATGACTCGTAGCAATGGATTTAAGTTGGATAAGTTTAGGTTTAGGAGGGAGATAGGAAGGAACTGGTTCACAAATAGGGTGGTAGACGAGTGGAACAAGCTTAGCAACTCTGTAGTAACTGCTGGGACGCTGGAAAGTTTTAAAAGGAGGCTAGATAAATTCATGGACGATAGAGTGGTTGTAACTCTCGACAAGAGCTGCCATGCACAGGCCAACCGGCCTATTGCAGACTTCTTATGTTCTTATCATGGCACCATCACGACCACTGCAGCTGAGGGGTGCCAGAATAACCCAATTCGAGCAAGACAACTTTACTGTTTAGTGGGAAGTTAGTCTTCTCCACTGTCTCGTGCCTCGACGCTGTGGCCTCAGCGACTCCTAACATGGCCACTTTCTCTCCTAACATGACCACTTTCTCTTCTAACATTCAGACAAGCACACATACAGACACGCACACATGTGGAAACTGAATCGGCTGTTTTGTCCAATTAACCAGGCCGTTCACATATATTTATTATTTGGGTTTAAGTAACGAAACCCAAACTGTAGTTTCTTGTTTTATTATAAAAGGATTGTATCTACAATCCCTGAGTGTAGATCAACCGCAAGTTCCACTGTATATGAGTGAATGAGAAAGGGACGGCGTTTATGTAATATAAACGTTAGGTCACGTCCTTACGATATAACTTGCTGAGTGACTCATGAGTAGTGACCCATTGAGGGAGAACGGTATGGGTACGTCGTTCCCCCTCGAGGGAAGACAGAGCCATCCACTGCGGCTTTCAAATAATGTCTTCCTCTAGTCAAGGATATCAAACTACTGCCCGCTTCAGGTGGCCAGAGAGCCAGCTAATTCTGCCTTTACTCAGCATAGCATGACGCAGCTTCCCGTGGGTACACCTTATCACGTGCATTGAACATGTCACCTCATAGCCAGTGGAAAGTTACAAGGTGGTGAATCTGAATATAATATCAGATGTATTGACCCATTTATATAATATGTTCTGTTGATGAGACAGGGGCCCAAAACAAAACACGGGCACAATCATACACATACATTTGCGAACAAACACTTCCATGTAGCTCGAGTTAAAATAAAATTAAGATCTAAATGTTGGGCTTCGTGAGTATTGACTGTCATGAGGTGGTGAGTGGCCCGAGGTATTCCTGTGACCCGAGGTATTCCTGTGGCCCGAGGCGTTCCTATGGCCGGAGGTGTACCTGTGTTCCAAGGTCTTCCTGTGGCCAAAGGTATTCCGGTAGGTCAAGGTGTTCCTGTGGCCCGAGGTGTTTCTGTGGCCTGAGGGGTTCCTGTGGCCCGAGGTATTCTTGTGGCCCAAGGTGCTTCTGTCACCCGAGATGTTCCTGCGGCGCGAAGTGTTCCAAGGTATTCCCGTGGCCCAAACTGCTCCTGCGCCCCGAGGTGTTCCTGTGGCCCGAGGTGTTCCTGTCGCCCGAGGTGTCCCTGTGTTCCAAGGTCTTCCTGTGGCCAAAGGTATTCCCGTAGCTCAATGTGTTTTTATGGCCCGAGGTCCTCCTGCTCCCCGAGGTGCTCCTGCTGCCCGAGGTGCTCTTGCTGCCCGAGGTGCTCCTGCTGCCCGAGGTGCTCCTGCTCCCGGAGGTGTTCTGCTCCACGAGGTGCATTTGCTCCTCGAGGGGGTTCCTGCTCCTCGAGGGGTTCGTGCTCCCCGAGGTACTCCTGCTCCCCGTGATGTTCCTGCTCCCCGAGGGACTCCTGCTCTCCGAGGTGTTCCTGCTCCCCGAGGTGCTCCTGCTTCCCGAGGTGCCCTGCTCCCCGAGGTGCTACTGCTTCCCGAGATGCTCCTGCTCCCCGAGGTGCTCCTGCTCCCTGAGGTGCTCCTGCCCTCCGAAGTGCTCCTGCTCCCCGAAGGGCTTCAGTGGTCAGCCATCGCAACAAAATCTCTCTTCGAAAACAAATTGTGATGACCCATCTGGAATATCATTAGCGGAATGTTTTTTATGGGACTTAAATCTGAACAAAGTTTAAATTTAGTTGATTACGTTAAAGTACTTTAAGTTTATAATTCCTGGCGTAATAATAAATATTTACTGATGTATTAATCTTCAAATTAGCTTTAATATTTAAAAATAATGTAACTTTGATTCCTGCTGAATCGGTAATTTTGTGGGAGATCCACCTATTTCGTCAATTATTAATGTATAAAACATTATCTGTATTATTACCTCTTTATCTAAATAATTTTATTTCGGTTGTACAAATAAGGAATTTATGTAATGTACCAGGCCAGTGCTTGGTGCTGGAGTGGTCCACGGCTCTAACCATAACATGAGACAAGTTAAGGAAGCTACATGACACACCCCCCCCCCCCCAGTCTTTCCACAGTTATTCTACACAATATTGAATGAAACAGGTAAACATTTTAAGTTGGTGAGGGACCACAGCTTATTTTTAAGTTTCCATTATGCTTAGACACCATCGACCATAAAGGTAATTAATTTTGTCTGTCAGTTATTTGCACCTTGGCAGCAAAGTACAAGTTATTTATTGATATCACGAGTAATATATATATTAGTTACATCTACTTTATTAATACCGGGATAAAATTACTCTTCATTCTAGGATTTACTGGGTAATCATCTCATCACTACTGTCACTCATTACCACCACAGCCATCATCACCATTGCCATCACCATCACTACCACCACCATAATTATCACTACCAATACCACCACCACCTTCATCACCATCATTACTATTTACCAGCACCTCTACCATCACCACCATTACAACCACCATCACCTCTACCATCACATAAGCTACCATGCCTGCCGTACAAGCTCGCCCAGCCATGACCAGTGTACAGTATATTGAGCCTCTAGTTCACATTCTATACGACAATGACTCCCACATGCAATCATGGCATTGTTAGCTGTGCCATATTTCTGGCCCGAGTCCTTTCCACCTTGTATCGTAATAGTATCTCGAATATATGTAGCTACTATCTTTTCCTGCTGTCTCCCGCCCAACTATCTGGTGCGGCAGGCTTTTGTCGGTCTATTCAGAGATAAGTTTGAGGCTTTTAAGACTTCTTTGATATCCTGGAAGAAGCGAGTAGCGAGATAGTGGTTGTTGACATTTTAGCTGTAATTATAATGTATAATAACTACATTTTTGTCCGAGCATTGTGTCAATCTGTTTGTCGTCATCTTCCATCTGACCTGCTTATAATAATTTTTATTTTACTGGTATGAACTGTAACTACGTGCTGTAATTCTATACTTTCAGTAATGTACTACAGCCGTGAATCACATCTGGGTATACGAATAGAATGAACCACCACACACAGTAATGTAGTCCTTCCTGTTATTATAGTTAGTGATCCCATTAATAGCCTCATCGTTCGCTTTATCTTACACCGCGATCAATATATATATATATATATATATATATATATATATATATATATATATATATATATATATATATATATATATATATATATATATATATATCTTGATAAAATCACACGGGGAAAGGGAAACAACGGAGCACCTTAGCTTTCGTCTTTATTCAAGTAATCTTCAGGGGCAACTGCATTACATGGACAGAGAGAGGCTTAAATATACAGAGTGACCTTATTAAACATGAGGTCAGGTCATAATGATGTCATCCACTTATCCCCTCACCAACACACACATAGAGGAGCTTAAGACAAAGGGGGCGACGTGACTAGTGAGGTCAGGTCAGGTCAAAAATAAGGGACCCACTAAATAACTATCCTACATCTAGAACCAAGGTTTTCAAAGCATTTTAACCTTGGGCCACTGACAAATAAATTTATGTAAGAACATAAGAATGGAGGAAACTGCAGCGGGCCTATTGGCCCATACTGGGCAGTCCTGTTTACACCCAACCCCTATTGCTCATATAAGCATTCAACCTATGTTTGAAGCTATTCAGCGTATTCGAGTTAATGATGATATTTGGTAACTTGTTCCATTCGTCCACTACTCTGTTTCCAAACCAGTGTTTACCTATTTCGCGCAAATTAAGTGCAAATTAAGATGCTTTAACCTGTCTCTATACTCAAGGTTCCTAATGCCCGGGATTAGCTTGTCATTCTCCTCTGAATTCTTTCCAAGGATTCTATACCCATTCTGTAATACGGTGACCAGAACTGAACTGCGTAATCCATGTGTGGTCTCACAAGACAGGATACAGTTTTAGGATGACCTCGCTAGTCTTATAACTAACACTCTTTTGTATGAACCCAAGTACTTTATTAACCTTGTTATGAGCAAAAACACATTGTTTACTTGGCTTAAGGTTCCTAAATCTCTCTCGCAGTCGGATTTCTCTATGGCATCGTTCATCACCTGGTTTCCCTGCTTACATCTCCTATACTGAGTACTTTAAATTTGTCCACGTTGAATTTCATCTGCCATTTTTCACACCATTCGAAAAATTTGTTTAGATCTTCCTGTAGTTTTGCGGAGTCCTCGTCAGATTTAATAACACGTCCTATTTTAGTGTCATCAGCAAATTTACTTATGTTGCTGTCTATGCCGATATCTATGTCGTTTATGTATATAATAAATAATAATGGTCCAAGTACTGAGCCCTGGGGAACTCCACTAGTGACGTTGCTCCAATGTGACTAAGTGCCGTTAATGCTCACTCGCTGTTTCCTGTCCTGTAACCACGCCCTAATCCATTTAAGGATATTACCTTTGATGCCATGAGCTTCTACCTTTCTAATTAGTCTTTCGTGGGGGACTCTGTCGAAGGCTTTGCTAAAGTCGAGATATACCACATCATAATTGTGCCCTTCGTCCACCGATTCGAAAACTGATGAAAAGAATGTTAATAGATTAGTTAGACATGAACGCCCGCTTGTGAAGCCATGTTGGGAATCATTGATCAACTTGTGCTTCTCCAGGTGGTTTCGAATAGAGTTTGAAATGATTGATTCAAGTAATTTGCCTACTATTGATGTTAGGCTGATTGGGCGGTAGTTACAGGATAGTGATCTATCCCCCTTCTTGAAAATCGGTATTACATTCGCTATCCTCCAGGATTCTGGTACTACACCTGTATTTAAGGACATGTTAAACAACTTTGCTAAGGGCATACTAAGCTCTTTCTTACATTCCTTTAATACCCTGGCAAATATCTCATCGGGACCAGGTGACTTATTAGGGTTTAGTTTGTCTATTTGTTTACGAACATCGCTACTAGTCACTACTATTTCGCTTAATTTGTTTTCTTCACTATCTCTGAATAGAGTCGGTGCCTCGGGTATCATGTTTACATTTTTGGTGGTGAAAACTGTTGAAAAATATTTATTCAAATTATTGCTCATTTCTCCGTCGTTGTCAGTGAGCTCGCCGGTATCTGACGGTATTGGTCCAATCTTTTCTCGTGTTTTAGTTTGATACATTTGGTAGAATCCTTTGGGGTTTGTCTTCGCCTCCCTTGCTATCCTGACCTCATTATTCCTCTTTGCTTTCCTTATCTCGGTTTTAACCCTACTCGCCAATACCTTATAATAATCCTGGAGGTAAATTTCGCCATAATTTATCCTTCTACCTATAGCCATCCTTTGGCCAATGATGTTCTTTAAATAATTATTTATCCATTTAGGATCACTGTTGTCCGATCTGAGTTTTTTGTATGGTATGTTCTGCCTTTGTGCATTAAGTATCTCATTATTTAAATTGTCGTGGAACTCGGCTATATCAGATCTCGTTATCAGGTCGGTGTCATCTGTCAGGTTCACGCCCAAGCGTGACACCCCTTCTCTCAGCTGCCTCTTTAAACTGTCAAAGTTTGCCCTTCTGAAATCTGGTACTTTAGTGGAATTTTCCTTTCGTCTGCCCTGAAAATCTAACTGGAATCTAATTTCTTTGTGATTGCTGTTTGCAAGTTCGTTCCCTACCTCGACATTGTTAATGAGGTTTTCTCTGTTCGACAGAACTAAATCGAGTATATTACTACCCCGGGTGGGTTCGGTTATATGTTGACTTAGGAAACAGTCCTGGATCGTTTCGAGAAAATCCTCTGATTCTGAGTTACCCGTAAGGTCAGTCCAATCTATTTGGCCAAGATTAAGTCTCTCATTGACTCTATCAAGATTGGGAGGTCTATATATTACTCCTGTGATTAATTTTTCCCTACCGTCGATTAATTCTATCCAAATTGTTTCTGTATTCCGCTCAGTTTTTATTTCCTTATTTATTTCACACTTCAGATTATCCCTGACATATATTGCTACTCCGCCTCCTTTCCTGGTCTGCCTATCGGTATGGAACAATTTGTAACTTGCAATTTGGTATTCGACCGGTAACTCACGTGAGTCTAGGTTGATCCACGTTTCAGTGAATGCTATTACGTCGATTTTTTCGGTACATACTAAGGCCCTAATATCATACCTGTGTAGGCTTTCTGTACACCTTAAATCTGTGGTTTTGGCCATTTCTAATGATAAGCATATCAAGGAATGGAAGGGATCCATTTATTTCTCTTTCAATTTGAATGTGACGCTTGGGACAATATCATTAAGCTTGTCTAAAAATTCCAATGGGTCACTGTTTCTAGGCCAAAGACAAAGAACATCATCTACATATCTATACCATGGAGAAATAAAGTCCCCTATATTGGGCAGTAATCTAGCCTCAAAAAACTCCATATAAATACAGGCTAGAGGAGCAGAAAGACAATTACCCATGCTCGTGCCAAATATTTGCTTGTAAAACTTCCCATTTGCTCTAAACACATTGTCAGTTACGCATAACTCTATGAATTTGAGAAAAGTATCATGTTCAATAGTTAAATCTAACAGTTGTAATTTATCTTTAAGAAATGAAAGTAGGTCTTTCACAGGTACTCTAGTGAAAAGTGAATTTACATCAAAACTTATTAAATCACATGGTTCATTGTGTTTCTTGAGTTTATCAATTAAATCACTGCTATTGTGTATATGTGAATTAGATATTTGGCCTGTAAGAGGGGATAGCATCTTTACCAACCACTTAGATAATTTGTAAGTAACAGAACCCACAGAACTCACGATTTACAAAGGGAAAATCTTGTCTAACAAATCTGCTAACGTTTTTTAGGAAAGTCTTCGAGGTAGTAGATAATGACGAAAATTACGATGTTATTTACTTAGACTTTAGCAAAGCATTTGACAGAGTACCGCATCAGAGGCTTCTGAGAAAAATTAAGGCTCATGGTATCGAGGGGAAAGTTTTAAATTGGATAAAATCATGGCTCACCGATAGAACGCACAGGGTCAGCGTAGATGGTGTTAAATCTGAGTGGGGCCGTAACCAGGGTTCCCCGGGGGTCCAGTACTAGGCCCTTTTGTTCATAATCTACATAAACGATTTAGATACTGGGATCAGCAGTGACATACAAGTTTGCGGATGACACCAAAATAGGGCGGCAAATTAATTCAGGGCAGGATGCAAATGCATTACAGGAGGATCTAAATAAACTGCAGGGGTGGTCTGAAAAATGGCAAATGAAATTCAACACCAGCAAGTGCAGCGTACTTAATATTGGAAGAACAAATACTTATAATGTATACAGCCTGAACAACATCAACCTAGAGAAGTCGACTTGTGAAAGAGACCTAGGGGTACTTGTAAGCCCGGACCTACGGCCTAGAAAACAGTGCGTTAATGTTCGAAATAGGCAAACAGAGTATTGGGTTTTATATCTAGAAGTGTAAGTAACAAGAGTGCAGAGGTCTTATTGCAACTATATCTTGCGCTAGTTAGGCCGCACCTCGATTATGCGGTTCAGTTCTGGTGCCCCTATTATAGAATGGATATAAATTCACTAGAGTCGGTGCAGCGAAGAATGACAAAAATGATTCAGGGACTTAGAAACCTTCCATATCAGGATAGGTTAAAGAAACTTAACTTGCATTCCCTAGAAAGACGAAGAGTGCGGGGAGATATGATAGAAGTATTTAAGTGGGTGAAAGGAATCAATAAAGGGGATATAGATAAAGTTCTTATAATATCCGAGCAGGATAGGACTCGGAGCAACGGATTCAAGTTGGATAAGTTTAGGTTTAGGAGGGAGATAGGAAGAAACTGGTTCACAAATAGGGTGGTGGACGAGTGGAACAAGCTTTGTAGTAAGTGCGGGAACTCTGGAAAGTTTCAAAAGGAGGCTAGATAGATTCATGGATGATAGAGAGTGGTAGTAACTCTCGACAGGAGTTGCCATGCACAGGCCAACCGCCTATTGCAGACTCCTTATTTTCTTATGTTCTTATGTTCTTATAGGACGTAATGGATTGTTAAGCTTATGTGTTTTGATCAATCCATACATATAAGGTAAAGTGGGATTAATTTGAGAGAGCTGTTTGATGAGATCGGGGTTCTTTTTCAATAACATCTTCATTTTGGAATTAGATAACTTATTAATATTTTCCAGGGATCTTTCGAAAGCTCACAATACGTGCTTTCATCACTAAGTAATGAATTCATCTTATCATTGTAGTCACTTTTATCCAAAATTACAATAGCATTAGACTTATCAGCCTTAGTATTATGGATATTCTCATTTCGTTTCAAGTTTATCAAGGCTGTTTTAAATCTTTTTGGAATGTTTGAAACAATTTTCTTACGTAAAACACTATGTATACAACCTTTAGCTATGGAAATATCTTCATTTGTAACATCTAACGACTTATTCTTTTATAGGTTGATTATACCTTTAGCAATAGTAAGTGGATTATTTTTGACCTGACCTGACCTGCCTTGTCACGTCGCCCCCTTTCTCTTAAGCTCCTCTACGTGTGTGTTGTTGTTGGTGTGGGGATTAGTGGATGACATCATTATGACCTGACCCCATGTTTAATAAGGTCACCCTGTATATTTAAGCCTCTCTCTGTCCATGTAATCCAGTTGCCTCTGAAGATGTCTTGAATAAAGACGAAAGCTTAGGTGCTCCGTTGTTTCCCTTTCTCCGTGATGATGGATGACGTTATAATAATGTAGTGATGATGGATGTTGTTATATGTAGCGATGATGGATGGTGTTATATGTTGTGATGATTAGACAATATAATAATATTGTTCCAACCTGTCATAATTGTGTGATGCTGGGTGTCATGTCCATTCTAACGATAACTAGGTATGCCTAACGTACTGAACAAAATGCCGCCAAATAAACGACCAAGGCTGTCAATTCTTGAAAGAAGAGAGAGATGAATTGAGAAAGCAGCACTCAAGATCAAGTAAATCAAGGCAACAACTTGCTGCACGTTTACAAACAAACAGAGAGTGAACAACGGCAAGTCGGTCACAGGAAATAGACCAGGAAAGGGAATCCCGTCTTAATGGTAACAGAAAGTGAACAGATGACAGTCGGTCTCAGGAAACAGATCAGGAAAGGTAATCCCGTCTTAGTGGTAACAGAAAGCGAACAGATGACAGTCGGTCTCAGGAAACAGATCAGGAAAGGTAATCCCGTCTTAATGCTCAGAGAGAGCGAACAGCAGAAAGGCCTTCTCTAGAAAATAATCAAGTGCATGAAATTCGTTTGAATGCTAATAGACAGAGAGCTGCGGGATCCAGAATTCTAAGAAAGAATACACAGTGGCATCCACTTGCAAGAGCAGCATTTAACTATGACAATGAGACAGAATATGAAAAGTATCCCTCTGTTGTCATTGGTAACATGGATAAGAAATGTGAACACTGCGGTGCAAAGAAGTATAAAGGAGAATCTGCTGAACTGTGCTGCTCTCATGGGAAAGTACGACTGTTCACTACACCTTGACCTATAACAAACGCTAGACACTGACATAAATCACAAAGGATCAGAGCCCCCAGCAGCCCTGCCAAGGATTCACAACTGCATGTGATTTCGTTACCGATAATTCGCCCAGCCAATCACAGCCTGAGTCAAACTAGGGCACCATTAATCTAGGAGCCAATCACAAATGCCTTTGATTTAGTTCGTAGTCATCGTAGAGTAAACACGGTGGGTCACCTTTGAACAATTTTCACTTATTAATCCAAATATCAATATTGCCAATTTAGCGATTTTATTGCTAAATCTAGATATTTCTATCTTATGAATTGTTTAATCAATTAACGAAATGGCGGAAATATCGAGACTTTATGTAAAATATAGCGATAAATCAAGCGATATTTATCACTGATCTCATAGATATAATCAATATTAATAACATTCACATCACCACTCTCCTCACCTGCTTCAAGTGTGTTGTAAACACACCCAGTACTCGCCGCCCTGTGTTCATGTTGAGCGCCACTCACATGAACACAATGAAATCAAAGCTATGTAATAGAATGAACGTCATAACTTTAAATTCAGTTTTGGCCATGATATGTAGTGGCCTGCGTCGACACGATAAATGTTTTTATAATTACCAACTGCCTGAGAATCTGCTACAAGACGCTACATCAGTGACGGAGTATTTCACTCTAACATATGACTGAATTCGAATATATAATATACGTACACTCGCTCCAAATATTATCTTTATGATTTTATGTGAGACAATATGGCACAACGAACGAAGGAATTTGACACCCTATCGAGACAACAAGAGTTGCAGTGTTCATTTTGAAATTCATCGTACGCCTCTGTAAAGATATATTTTGGAGCGAGTATACTGTTTTAAATATTAAACTAACCTATTCAGATATCGAGGCAATATTTTTATTGTGACATTTATTTGCGTTTATTGGCTTTTTAGCGACATTTGAGGGTCTATGACTCTATGTAGTGACATTATCGAAGTTGGTCTGGCAACACTTCTCTAAGTATCATATGGATTTGTTTCCTTCGATATTGATGTATAAAGTGGAGTTAGGGGGAATGTATTATTAAAGAGGGAAAAGACATCGGTAGAAACATCAGATTAAAGAGAAAATATGTGATTAGAAAAAAGATGGACTCCTCATGGGGCAGAATCTCATTAACAATAATGAACACAATCTCATTTACAGGGCTTCAATTACATACATAATAGGAAGCTGCTGTATTATATACATTTCTTGAAAATTAAATTACTGTAGTGTACGACATTTCAAATAAAGACACAATAATACTGTCTTATGAAATAGATAAAACTTAACTAATTGTGCTATCTAATTATAAGAACCAGAGCTAATGTAACTGGATCTTATTACAGTACCTAGTTTACGGAACTCAGATGAAGACAGCATAGAATGAGTGAAGATTCTGCTGAATTCATATATAACAATCATTGGCATATCTTTAGTACAGGAGAAACATCTTTTTATAGAGAATATATGAACAAATATTCTCATATAGATATCTCCTAGGTCGTCCGCTGATGTAGTGAAGAATGTTGTGTGGGAGACGTATTCATATATATACTCTGGGTATCTAAAAAACCAAACATATATACACTGACTTACAGATGTTCTAGGAGATCGCGTGTATGTTTGTATTACACCAGCAACAATGTCCTCACTTGTTGATGTGCAAAATATACCTCAGGTGAGGACAATGTTGCTTTTGTGTTGTAATACAGTACAAGTTTTCACGTAATCTCGACAAAAATCTATAAATCAGTATGTCTGTTTTTTTTATAGCCAATGATGATGATGATGCAATAAAATGTTTATTATCCTTTTATTTTATTTCTTATTTATTTACTTGCTTTCACTTTCTTTGTCCTGTAATTCTTTTTTTGGGTCTAAACCTGTCCTTCATTCTTTGTTCTTTATACTAGTGAGAGAGGGGAGGTAAGCAGGGAGGAGCGAGGGAGAAGGGAAGACGGTGGTTGAGGGGAATGGGTCTGTCTGTGGTCACTTCCCCACCAGAGGATGGGACGGCCTGGGAAAGAATGGATAGAAGAGAAGAACAAGGCGAGAGGGGGATGAATGGGGGAATAGGTCAACATGCAATAACTGAGACACTAGGGGAAACAGGTGATAGTTATATTATTACTCTTTGGTCACTGTATACCACCGAGGCACTTATAATGAATCAACTTTTCTCAATAAGGGGAGGGACGAATTATGACACTTCTTGACGGTTACTGTATATATTGAACAGTTTCTATTAAGATTGATAATTACACTTCAAAACAATAAACCTATTCTCCTAGCTAGTTAAACAGGGATCACCATACATTACGTGAAACGGATAAAACCTTAAGTGCACTTATATATATATATATATATATATATATATATATATATATATATATATATATATATATATATATATATATATATATATATATATATATATATATATATATGTGTGTGTGTGTGTGTGTGTGTGTGTGCAATAATTGTTTATCAGACCGCAGCTTACAGCCCAGAGAAGAACAACACATATAACAGTAATTAGATGCCCAAGGGTGAGTTACTTACGGTGGGAAGTGTATTCAAATCATGTTTATGTCCGAGAGTCAGTGCCTAGTAACGTAAGTATAATGTGCTATTAATGTGTCTGTGTCATTGAGAGAATAATATATAGTTGTATTGAAAGTGGCGTTTGAGAGTGTTCCCCCTAAAAATATATATACGAAGTGAAAGTAACTGATCGGCCACGTTAGTAACGTCTCTATATGTATTTATAAATCCGCCCAGCATTTTATATATATATATATATATATATATATATATATATATATATATATATATATATATATATAATTATAAATCCTCCGCCACTTTATATATCACTAATTCACTAATTCACTAATTCTGTTTCACTATTTCACTAATTCACGATTTAACTAATTCACTTTCACTTTTTGACTCACTATTTCACAAATTCACTATTTCACTAATTCAATATTTACTCTTTCACAAATTCACTATTACACTATTTCACCAATTCACTATTTCACTAATTCACGATTTAAATAAAACACTATTTCACTAATTCACTAATTCACTATTTCACTAATTCACTATTTCACTAATTCATTAATTCACTAATTCAGTTTCACTATTTCACAAATTCACTATTTCACTATTTTACCAATTCACTATTTCACTAATTCTTTATTTCCCTAATTCACTATTTCACTAATTCACTATTTCATCAATTCGCTATTTCACTATTTCACTAATTCACTACTTCACTATTTCACTAATTCACTAATTCTTTATTTCACTATTTCATTAATTCGCTATTTCACTATTTCACTAATTCAC
The DNA here is from genome assembly GCF_018991925.1 of Homarus americanus. Taxonomy (NCBI): domain Eukaryota; kingdom Metazoa; phylum Arthropoda; class Malacostraca; order Decapoda; family Nephropidae; genus Homarus; species Homarus americanus. The sequence goes on from NW_024737042.1 coordinate 13,238,863, forward strand.
TTTATTCGCTATTTCAACAATTCACTATTTCACTAATTCGCTATTTCACTAATTCACTATTTCATTAATTCGCTATTTCACTATTTCACTAATTCACTATTTCACCAATTCACTATTTCACTAATTCTATATTTCACTAATTCACTATTACACTAATTCACTATTTCATTAATTCGCTATTTCACTATTTCACTAATTCACTATTTCACTAATTAACTAATTAACTACTTCACTAACTCACTATTTCACGAATTCACTAATTCACTATTTCACCATTTCACTATTTCACTAATTCTTTATTTCACTAATTCACGAATTCACTATTTCATTAATTCGCTATTTCACTATTTCACAAATTCACTAATTCACTATTTCACCAATTCACTATTTCACTAATTCTTTATTCCACGAATTCACTATTTCACTAATTCACTATTTCATTAATTCGCTATTTCACTAATTTACTATTTCACCAATTCACTTTTTCACTAATTAACTAATTCACTATTTCACTATTTCTCTAATTCACTATTTCACTAATTCACTATTTCACTAATTCATTATTTAGATATTTCACAAATATACTAATTCACTATTTCACTATTTCACTATTTCACAAATTCACTATTTCACTAATTCACTAATTCACTATTTCACTAAATCACTAATTCATTATTAAGATATTTCACAAATCCACTAAATCACTATTTCACTAATTTAGTAATAAATTATTTAGATATTTCACAAATCCACTAATTCACTAATTCACTACTTCACTAATTAACTTTATCACTATTTCACTAATTCAATATTTCACTAATTCAATAATTCATTATTTAGATATTTCACAAATCCACTAATTCACAATTTCACTAATTCACTAATTCACTATTTCACTAATTCACTATTTCACTAATTCATAAATTCACTAATTCAGTTTCACTATTTCATTAATTCATTATTTAGATATTTCACAAAACCACTAATTCACTATTTCACTAATTCACTATTTCACTAATTCACTATTTCACTAATTCACTCATTCACTAATTCAGTTTCACTATTTTACTATTTCACGATTTAACTAATTCACTAATTCACTATTTCACTATTTGACTCACTATTTCACTATTTGACTAATTCACTATTTCACAAATTCACTATTTCACCAATTCACTATTTCACCAATTCACTAATTCACTATTTCACTATTTCACTAATTCACGATTTCACTAATTCACCATTTCACTAATTCAGTTTCACTATTTCACTAATTCACTATTTCACTAATTCACGATTTAACTAATTCACTAATTCACTTTTTGACTCACTATTTCACTATTTCACTAATTCACTATTTCACTATTTCACACATTCACTATTTCACTATTTTACCAATTCTCTATTTCACTAATTCACTATTTCACTATTTCACTAATTCAGTTTCACTATTTCACTAATTCACCATTTCACTATTTCACTAATTCATAAATTCACTAATTCAGTTTCACTATTTCACTAATTCACTAATTCATTATTTAGATATTTCACAAATCCAATAATTCACTAATTCAGTTTCAATATTTCACTATTTCACTAAATCACTATTTTACTAATTCACGATTTAACTAAATCACTAATTCACTATTTCACTAATTGACTCACTATTTCACTAATTCACGATTTAACTAAATCACTAATTCACTATTTCACTAATTGACTCACTATTTCACTAATTCACTATTTCACTATTTCACCAATTCACGAATTCACTATTTTACCAATTCACTATTTCACTAATTCACTAATTCACTATTTCACTAATTTACGATTTAACTAATTCAGTTTCACTATTTCACTAATTCACTATTTCACGATTTAACTAATTCACTATTTCACTAATTCACGATTTAACTAATTCACTATTTCACTAATTCACAAATTCATTATTTCACTAATTCACTATTTCACTAATTCATTATTTCACTATTTCACTAATTCAGTTTCACGATTTCACTATTTCACTAATTCACTAATTCAATATTTCACGATTTAACTAATTCACTATTACACTTTTTGACTTTCACTATTTCACTTTTTGACTTTCACTATTTCAATAATTCACTATTTCACTATTTCACTAATTCACTATTTCACAAATTCACTATTTCACCAATTCACTATTTCACTATTTCACTAATTCACTATTTCACTAATTCAATATTTCACTAATTCATTAATTCACTAATTCAGTTTCACTATTTCACTATTTCATAAATTCACGAATTCAGTTTCACTATTTCACCAATTCACTAATTAACTATTTCACTATTTCACTAATTCATTATTTCACGTTTTGACTCACTATTTCACTAATTCACTATTTCACTAATTCACTATTTCACTAATTCATTAATTCACTATTTCAGTATTTCACTTTTTGACTTTCACTATTTCACTAATTCACTATTTCACTATTTTCCAAAATTCACTATTTCACTATTTCACTAATTCACTATTTCACTTTTTGACTTTCACTATTTCACTTTCACTAATTCACTATTTCACTAATTCACCGTTTCACTAATTTACTATTTCACTATTTCTCTAATTCTCTATTTCACTAATTCACTAATTCACTTTTTCACCATTTCACTAATTCTCTAATTCTCTAATTCACGAATTCACTAATTCACTTTCACCATTTCACAAATTCTGTTTCACTAATTCACTTTCACTATTTCACTAATTCACTATTTCAATAATTCACTATTTCACTATTTCACTTTCACTAATTCACTAATTACTTTATTTATTTATTTATTTATTTATTTATTTACTTATTTATTTATTTTTATTATTAAAAAAATAAAAACAAAATAAAATAAAAATAAAATAAAATAAAAATATAAATAGTAAAGCAGTGAATTAGTGAAATAGTGAAATAGAAACTGATTATTATTATTATTATTATTATTATTATTATTAATTTATTTTATTTTTATTTTAATTGTTTATTTTTATTATTTTGTGTTAATTATCATTATTAATATTTTTTTATTATTATTAGCTTTAGTATTTTTAGTATTAGTATATTTTCGCCCCCAGGCTCTGGTGTGGGTCACTGACCCGTGCCCGGGTGGGTTAATCCCGTAAATAACCAAAAAAACAAACAGTGAATGAAAACAACACACCCACATGACAGACAGTGAGTGAGGACAACAACATTCACATACCAGACAGTAAGTGAGGACATCACCACTCACATAACAGACAGTGAGGATAGCAACACTCACATAACAGACAGTGAGGACAGCAACACTCACATAACAGACAGTGAGGACATCAACACCCACATGACAGACAGTGAGTGAGGAAAACAACATTCACATACCAGACAGTAAGTGAGGACATCACCACTCACATAACAGACAGTGAGGATAGCAACACTCACATAACAGACAGTGAGGACATCAACACTCACATAACAGACAGTGAGGACAGCAACACTCACATAACAGACAGTGAGGACAGCAACACTCACATAACAGAGAGTAAGTGAGAACAAGAACACTCACATTACAGAAAATGAGTGGGGACAATAACATCCCACATAACAGGCAGTGAGTGAGGACAACAACACTCGCTTGAGAAACAGGTCAGTGAGGACAACACTCACATAACAGTCAGCAAGTGAGGACAACAACTCTCGCATAACAAACAGTGAGGACAACAACACTCACATAACAGACAGTGAGTGAGGACAACAACAAGCACATAACAGGCAGTGAGTGAGAACAACAACACTCACATAACAGACAGTGAGTGAGGACAACAACACTCGCATAACAGACAGTGAGTGATGGGTACAACACCCACATAACAGACAGTGAGTGAGGACAACAACACTCACATAACAGACAGTGAGTGAGGACAACAACACTCACTAACAGACAGTGGTGATGGGTACAACACCCACATAACAGACAGTGAGGAGGACAACAACACTCCCACATAACAGTGAGTGAGGACAACAACACTCGCATAACAGACAGTGGTGATGGGTACAACACCCACATAACAGACAGTGAGTGAGAACAACAACACTCACACAACAAACAGTGAGTGATGGGTACAACACATAACAGACAGTGGTGATGGGTACAACACCCACATAACAGACAGTGGTGAACAACAACACTCACATAACAGACAGTAGTGATGGGTACAACACACACCAACAGCAGTAGTGAGGAAACAACACTCACATAACAGACATGAGTGATGGGTACAACACCCACATAACAGACAGTGAGTGAGGACACAACACTCACATAACAGACAGTGAGTGATGGGTACAACACCCACATAACAGACAGTGAGTGAGGACAACAACACTCGCGTAACAGACAGTGAGTGATGGGTACAACACCCACATAACAGACAGTGAGTGAGGACAACAACACTCACATAACAGACAGTGAGTGAGGACAACAACACTCGCATAACAGACAGTGGTGATGGGTACAACACCACATAACAGACAGTGGTGAGAACAACAACACTCACACAACAAACAGTGAGTGATGGGTACAACACCCACATAACAGACAGTGGTGATGGGTAACACCCACAACAGACAGTGAGTGAGAACAACACACTCACATAACAGACAGTGATGATGGGTACAACACCCACATAACAGACAGTGATGAGCAACACTCACACAACAGACAGTGAGTGAGGACAACAACACTCACGCTAACAGACAGTGAGTGATGGGTACAACACCCACATCAGACAGTGAGTGAGGACAACAACACTCACATAACAGACAGTGAGTGAGGACAACAACAAGCACATAACAGGCAGTGAGTGAGAACAACACTCACGCAACAGACAGTGAGTGATGGTACAACACCCACATAACAGACAGTGAGTGAGGACAACAACACTCACATAACAGACGGTGAGTGAGGACAACAACACTCGCATAACAGACAGTAGAGTGATGGGTACAACACCACATAACAGACAGTGAGTGAGGACAACAACACTCACATAACAGACAGTGAGTGAGGACAACAACACTCGCATCAGACAGTGAGTGATGGGTACAACACCCACATAACAGACAGTGGTGAGAACAACAACACTCACATAACAAACAGTGGTGATGGGTCAACACCCACAACAGACAGTGGTGAGAAACACCTCATAACAGACAGTGAGTGATGGGTACAACACCCACGCAACAGACAGGTAGTGAGGACAACAACACTCACATAACAGACAGTGATGAGGACAACAACAAGCACATAACAGGCAGTAGTGAGAACAACAACACTCACATAACAGACAGTGAGTGATGGGTACAACACCCACTAACAGACAGTGAGTGAGGACAACAACACTCGCAACAGACAGTGAGTGATGGGTAACACCCACATAACAGACAGTGGTGAGGACAAACACTCACATAACAAACAGTGGTGATGAATGCCCACATAACAGACAGTGAGTGAGGACAACAACACTCACATAACAGACAGTGGTGATGGGACAACACCCACATAACAGACAGTGAGTGAGGACAACAACACTACATAACAGACAGTGGTGATGGGTACAACACCCACATAACAGACAGTGGTGAGAACAACAACACTCACATAACAAACAGTAGTGATGGGTACAACACCCATAACAGACAGTGAGTGAGAACAACAACACTCACATAACAGACAGTGATGATGGGTCAACACCCCATAACAGACAGTGAGTGAGGACAACACTCACATAACAGACAGTGGTGATGGGTACAACACCCACATAACAGACAGTGAGTGAGGACAACAACACCACGTAACAGACAGTGGTGAGGACAACAACAAGCACATAACAGGCAGTAGTGAACAACAACACTCACAAACAGACGGTGAGGACAACAACTCTCACATAACAGACAGTGAGTGATGGGTACAACACCACATAACAGACAGTGAGTGAGGACAACAACACTCACATAACAGACAGTGAGTGATGGGTACAACACCCACATAACAGACAGTGAGTGAGGACAACAACACTCGCATAACAGACAGTGAGTGAGGACAACAACAAGCACATAACAGGCAGTGAGTGAGAACAACAACACTCACATAACAGACAGTGAGTGATGGGTACAACACCCACAACAGACGGTGAGTGGACAACAACTCACGTAACAGACATGAGTGAGGACAACAACTCTCACACAACAGACAGTGAGTGAGGATAACAACCTCACATAACAGACGTGGTGAGGACAACAACAAGCACATAACAGGCGGTGGTGAGAACAACACTCACATAACAGACAGAGTGATGGGTACAACACCCACATAACAGACAGTGAGTGAGGACAACAACACTCACATAACAGACAGTGAGTGAGGACAACAACACTCGCATAACAGACAGTGAGTGATGGGTACAACACCCACATAACAGACAGTGAGTGAGGACAACAACACTCGCGCAACAGACAGTGAGGACAACAACACTCACATAACAGACAGTGAGTGATGGGTAACACCCACAACAGACGTGGTGAGGACAACACACTCACACAACAGACATGATGATGGGTACAACACCCACATAACAGACAGTGGTGAGGACCAACAAGCACATAACAGACAGTGGTGAGAACAACAACACTCACATAACAGACATGAGTGATGGGTACAACACCCACTAACAGACAGTGGTGAGGACAACAACACTCACTAACAGACAGGGGTGATGGGTACAACACCCACATAACAGACAGTGAGTGAGGACAACAACACTCACTTAACAGACAGTGAGGACAACAACAAGCACAACAGACAGTGAGTGAGGACAACAACACTCACATAACAGACAGTGAGGACAACAACACTCACACAACAGACAGTGAGTGAGGACAACAACACTCACATAACAGACAGTGAGTGAGGACAACAACACACACTTAACAGACAGTGGTGAGGACAACAACAACCCACATAACAGACAGTGAGGACAACAACACTCACATAACAGACAGTGAGTGAGGACAACAACACCACATAACAGACAGTAGTGAGGACAACAACACTCACATAACAGACAGTGAGTGAGGACAACAACAAGCATAACAGGCAGTGGTGAGACAACACTCACATAACAGACGTGGTGATGGTCACAGACGTGATGAGAAACACTCACATAACAGACAGTGAGTGATGGGTACCACCCACATAACAGACAGTGAGTGAGAACAACAACACTCACATAACAGACAGTGATGATGAACCCCACATAACAGACAGTGATGAGGACAACAACACTCACATAACAGACAGTGGTGATGGGTACAACACCACATAACGACAGTGGTGAGGACAACAACACTGCATAACAGACTGAGTGAGGACAACAACAAGCACATACAGGCGGTGAGAACAACAACACTCACAACAGACAGTGAGTGATGGGTACAACACCCACATAACAGACAGTGAGTGAGGACAACAACACTCGCATAACAGACAGTGAGTGAGGACAACAACAAGCACATAACAGACAGTGAGTGAGGACAACAACTCTCACATAACAGACAGTGGTGAGGACAACAACACTCACATAACAGACAGTGATGAGGACAACAACACCCACATAACAGACAGTGAGGTGAGGAACCAACACTCACCAACAGACGTGAGTGAGGACAACAACACTCACACAACAGACAGTGAGTGAGGACAAAACAAGCACATAACAGACAGTGAGTGAGAACAACAACACTCACATAACAGACAGTGAGTGAGGGACAACAACTCTCACATAACAAACAGTGAGGACAACAACACTCACATAACAGACAGTGGTGAGGACAACAACAACACATAACAGACAGTGGTGAGGACAACAACAGCACATAACAGACAGTGATGAGGACAACACTCACATAACAGACAGTGAGGACAACAACACTCACATAACAGACAGTAGTGAGACAACAACACCCATAACAGACAGTGATGGACAACAACCCATAACAGACAGTGAGGACAACAACACTCACATAACAGACAGCGAGTGAGGACAACAACAAGCACATAACAGACAGTGAGTGAGAACAACAAGCACATAACAGACAGTGAGTGAGGACAACAACAAGCACATAACAGACAGTGAGTGAGGACAACAACTCTCACATAACAAACTGTGAGGACAAACACACTCACATAACAGACAGTGAGTGAGGACAACTCTCCATAACAAACAGTGAGGACAACAACACTCACATAACAGACAGTGAGTGAGGACAACAACAAGCACATAACAGACAGTGAGGTGGGGACAACAACAAGCACATAACAGACAGTGAGTGAGGACAACAACACTCACATAATAGACAGTGAGGTGAGGACAACAACTCACATAACAGACAGTGAGGGACAACAACCTCACACCACAGTGATGGGTACAACACCCACATAACAGACAGTGATGAGGACAACAACACCACACATAACAGACAGTGAGTGAGGACAACACCACGCAACAGACAGTGAGTGAGGACAACAACAAGCACATAACAGTGAGTGAGAACAACAACACTCACATAACAGACAGTAGTGAGGACAACAACTCTCACATAACAGACAGTGAGGACAACACTCACATAACAGACAGTGAGGACAACAACAAGCACATAACAGACAGTGAGTGAGGGACAACAAGCACATAACAGACAGTGAGTGAGACAACAACACTCACATAACAGACAGTGATGAGGGACAACAACTCTCACATAACAGACAGTGAGGACAACAACACTCACATAACAGACAGGAGTGAGTGAGGGACAACACCCACATAACAGACAGTGAGTGAGGACAACAACACCCACATAACAGACAGTGAGTGAGGACAACAACACTCACATAACAGACAGTGAGTGAGGACAACAACAAGCACATAACAGACAGTGAGTGAGAACAACAACAAGCACATAACAGACAGTGAGTGAGGACAACAACAAGCACATAACAGACAGTGAGTGAGGACAACACACTCTCACATAACAGACAGTGAGGACAACAACACTCACATAACAGACAGTGGTGAGAACAACAACAAACACATAACAGACAGTGAGTGAGGACAACAACAAGCACATAACAGACAGTGAGTGAGGACAACAACTCTCACATAACAAACAGTGAGGACAACAACAAGCACATAACAGACAGTGAGTGAGAACAACAACAAGCACATAACAGACAGTGAGTGAGGACAACAACAAGCACATAACAGACAGTGAGTGAGGACAACAACAAGCACATAACAGACAGTGAGGACAACAACTCTCACATAACAGACAGTGAGGACAACAACACTCACATAACAGACAGTGAGTGATGGGTACAACACCCACATAACAGACAGTAAGTAAGGACAACAACGCTCACATAACAGACAGTGAGGACAACAACACTCACATAACAGACAGTGAGTGAGGACAACAACAAGCACATAACAGACAGTGAGTGATGGGTACAACACCCACATAATAGACAGCGAAGACAACAACAAGCACATAATAGACAGTGAGTGAGGACAACAACACTCACACAACAGACAGTGAGTGAGGACAACAACAAGCACATAACAGACAGCGAAGACAACAACAAGCACATAATAGAGCAGTGAGTGAGGACAGCAACACTCACACAACAGACAGTGAGTGGGGACAACAAGCACACTAACAGACAGTGAGGACAACAACAAGCACACAATAGACAGTGAGTGAGGACAACACTCACACAACAGACATGATGAGTGAGGACAACAACAAGCACATAACAGACAGTGAGGACAACAACAAGCACATAACAAGACAGTGAGTGAGGACCAACTCACACAACAGACAGTGAGTGAGGACAACAACAAGCACATAACAGACAGTGAAGACAACAACAAGCACATAATAGACAGTGGGTGAGACAGCAACACTCACACAAACAGACAGTGAGGTGAGGACAACAACAAGCACATAACAGACAGTGAGGACAACAACAAGCACACATAATAGACAGTGAGTGAGGACAGCAACACTCACACAACAGACATGATGAGTGAGGACAACAACAAGCACATAACAGACAGCAGAAGACAACAACAAGCACATAATAGACAGTGAGTGAGGACAGCAACACTCACACAACAGACAGTGAGTGAGGACAACAACAAGCACACATAACAGACAGTGGGGACAACAACAAGCACATAATAGACAGCGAAGACAACAACAAGCACATAATAGACAGTGGTGAGGACAACAACACTCACATGACAGGCAGTGATTGGGGACAACAACAAGCACACAACAACAGTGAGGACAACAACACCCACATAACAGACAGTAGTGAGACAACAACACTCACATGACAGACAGTGAGGTGAGACAACAACAAGCACATAACAGGACAGTGAGTGAGGACAACAACAAGCACATAACAGACAGTGAGTGAGACAACAACACTCACATAACAGGCAGTGAGTGAGGACAACACCACTCACATAACAGACAGTGAGTGAGGACAACAACACCCACATAACAGGCAGTGGTGAGAACACCCACTCACAACAGGCAGTGAGTGAGGACAACACCACTCATAATAGACAGTGAGTGGGGACAACACCCACATAACAGGCAGTGAGTGAGGACAACACCACTCACATAATAGACAGTGAGTGAGGACAACAACACCCACATAACAGGCAGTGAGTGAGAACAACAACACTCACAAACAGGCAGTGAGGACAACAACACTCACATAACAGACAGTGAGTGAACAACATCACTCACATAACAGACAGTGAGTGAGGACAACACCACTCACATAACAGACAATGAGTGAGGACAACACCACTCACATAACAGACAATGAGTGAGGACAACACCACTCACATAACAGACAATGAGTGAGGACAACACCACTCACATAACAGACAATGAGTGAGGACAACACCACTCACACAATAGACAGTGAGTGGGGACAACAACACTCACATAATAGACAGTGAGTGGGGACAACAACACTCGCATAACAGACAGTGAGGTGAGGACAACAACAAGCACATAACAGACAGTGAGTGAGGACAACAACACTCACATAACAGGCAGTGAGGTGAGGACAACACCACTCACATAATAGACAGTGAGTGAGGACAACAACACTCACATAATAGACATGAGTGGTGAGGACAACAACACCCGCATAACAGGCAGTGAGTGAGGACAACACCACTCCATAATAGACAGTGGTGGGGACAACAACACCCATAACAGGCAGTGGTGAGGAACAACAACTCACAAAACAGGCAGTGAGGACAACACCCACATAACAGGCAGGTGAGGTGAGAACAACATCACTCACATAAAACAGGCAATGGGGACAACACCCACACATAACAGGCAGTGAGTGAGGACAACAACACTCATAACAGGCAGTGAGGACAACACCCACATAACAGACAGTGAGTGAGAATAACAACACTCACAAAACAGGCAGTGAGTGAGGACAACAACACTCACATAACAGGCAGTGAGGACAACACCCACATAACAGACGGTGAGTGAGAATAACAACACTCACAAAACAGGCAGTGGTGAGGACAACAACACTCACAAAACAGGCAGTGGAGGACAACACCCACATAACAGGCAGTGAGTGAGAACAACATCACTCACATAACAGGCAATGGGGACAACACTCACATGACAGGCAGTGAGTGAGGACAACAACACTCACATGACAGACAGTGAGTGAGGACAACAACAAGCACATAACAGACAGTGAGTGAGGACAACAACAAGCACATAACAGACAGTGAGTGAGGACAACAACACTCACATAACAGGCAGTGAGTGAGGACAACACCACTCACATAATAGACAGTGAGTGAGGACAACAACACCCACATAACAGGCAGTGAGTGAGGACAACACCACTCACATAACAGGCAGTGAGTGAGGACAACACCACTCACATAATAGACAGTGAGTGAGGACAACAACACTCACATAACAGGCAGTGAGTGAGAACAACAACACTCACATAACAGACAGTGAGTGAGGACAACAACACTCACATAACAGGCAGTGAGTGAGGACAACAACACCCACATAACAGACAGTGAGTGAGGACAACAACACTCACATAACAGGCAGTGAGTGAGAACAACAACACTCACATAACAGGCAGTGAGTGAGGACAACAACACCCACATAACAGACAGTGAGTGAGAACAACAACACTCACAAAACAGGCAGTGAGTGAGGACAACAACACCCACATAACAGGCAGTGAGTGAGAACAACAACACTCACATAACAGGCAGTGAGGACAACACCCACATAACAGGCAGTGAGTGAGAACAACATCACTCACATAACAGGCAGTGAGGACAACACCCACATAACAGGCAGTGAGTGAGAACAACAACATTCACATAACAGGCAGTGAGTGAGGACAACAACACTCACAAAACAAAAGACAGTGAATGAGGACAACCTCCACCTGGTGGACTGGAAAGGCAACACAAATTTTCTCTACAATAATAAGCAAAATACCAACGAGGAGTCTTTCTTTTGATGTCAGGAATACGTTACAATTGGCGACCCGGTTCATTAAGGACACTCACATCGTCATTAGGTCATGGCTTTTGAAGTTTTATTGTCTATTTATATATAGTATATATTTTCTCTGCGTCTGTCTGTCTGTCTGTCCGTCTATGTAGGAGTTAGTAAATATAAAAATAACTAGTTGTAACGGAGACGGCTATTCTGTAATTGGTTTCAGCTGTAGCAAAGTGCAGCGTTCAGATTTTCATCACTGACAAGTCTAGTCCTTGGAACTAGTTTGGCCAGGTGGCCGAGGGCTATGACCAGCCCTAGCCAGCTGTTGGACAGGCGAGATGGCCAGCCAAGCCGCTGGTGACTAATAAGTACAAAGTCAGTAATACTCCCAAGGGGTGCAGTGCCCTCAGATTGTCCGATCAGACTTCGTAGATAGATATAGATATTTTATTGACCACAAAAGTAGAGAGGTCGTGCCACTCACCCTGAGCCCTCACCAATATTCGTTGTGAGACTTGTGGACTCTGGCGAATTTTCCCTTAGAAGTTTCGAAGTGGATTGACCAAGGAGGTAAGCTTAAGTGGATTTAATATTGAAACCTTTCACAATAACTAGCCATCCCCTTTGATATGAATGTAGTCTATTTTGTTAATAAATGTAAATAGTGTTATTTGATATTTACATAATCCAGTAATAACTTCACACCACTTGTGAGTAAAAATATTACCATGTGACTTTATACACAGTGAATATAAAAACTAATTATTTCCCCCTTATTAACATAGTAGCTGAGTTCGGGGTGGTGGCAGCATGTCAACTAGTCATTGATAATTAAGAGGATATAACCTCCCGATTGGGTTTTGACTGTGTCTATATTTGGAGCTTCGTAGGGAGTTCGTGTTTATGATAATGTTTTTGTTTTTTCAATCATCCACAATTCTATATCTGAAAGAAACACACACACACACACACACACACACACACACACACACACACACACACACACACACACACACACACTTACTTCTATATCACGCCACAGACAGGCTAAAAATAAACTGCAACACAATTTAGCAACCGGTCAGATTATATGATTAAATTACTAGTAGAAATATCATGTTACAGACTGCCAGTTGATCGCTGTATCTAGTAAAATATTGTTACAATTATCCATTCAAATACTAGCACCCAGTCAACCTAGATAAGTGAACAGCAGCTGAAGCAAGCAGATCGAGTCAACATACTAACGCACACTCAGCTCATGCCTCACACACCAGCCAATCACACCCAATAATAGACCTAATTACAAACCACTGAATAATTACTAGTGGATCAATTTGAGTCATCTAACACTGGGAAAAATAATAGGGTAAATCAATTATGCCCAAAAGAATAAAACTGGGGGCAGTATCGTATTCTGTCTAGATATACCTAAGTCCCCCCCCCCCTAAAAAAAAAACGCTCACGGGTGAATTTTTCGTTTTGTATGAATAAACCAACACAATTTACCTGAAACACTCAACATCTCATGGCTGAAACTTCCAGATATTCAGTAACTGGTCACTCCATCAGTAAATAATCCGGCTGTCGAGTAGTTCCGTCATAAACCCGAGAAAAATTTAATCTGATTTAGGAGAGGAATTTGATCATCGGAGAAATTATTGACAATCGTGTGGTATTTTCGTCTTTTGATTGTGATGGTTCTGTATTTGGCCACACTTTCCAGTATCTGGCCACCCTGCCCGGTATCTGGCCACTCTGCCCTGTACCTGGCCACCCTGTCCAGTACTAGGCCACCTTGCCCCGTACCTGGCCACCTTCTCCTGTACCTGGCCACCCTGTCCAGTACTAGGCCACCCTATCCTGCATCTGGCCACCCTGTCCTGTACCTGGTCCAGTACTAGGCCACCCTATCCTGCATCAGGCCACCCTATCCTGCATCTGGCCACCCTGTCCTGTACCTGGCCACCTTGCCCTGTACCCAGCCACCCCGTCCAGTAATAGGCCACCCTATCCTGCATCTGGCCACTGTCTCCTGTACCTGGCCACCCTATCCTGTACCTGGCCACCCAATCCTTTACTGATGAAAACTAATAAGACAACAATACACAAATAAAACGAATAATAACGGAATAAGAAAAAATTAAAGTTCCGATTCTTCTTCATACATTATTAATTCAATCTGAAAAACAATAATAAGGCATAGGCACAATCTATTCCACTTCCGGCCCACGAACTAGGGATAGAGGGAGGCCGGAGGAGGACTGGAGCCGGTGTGTGAGTGTAGGAGGGCTAGAGAGCCAAGCAGTTACAACGCAGGATATATTAAGCAAGGATATAAATATGTAGGACAAAGCACAAATTAAAAGTAAAATGTGTTATCACACATTGGGGGGGGTATTCTAGTGCTACAGGTCTGAACCATTCTATGCATATTTACAATCCAGAATTTACGAAATAATAGGCCACTGTATACCCCCAAGTCGCACACACAAGCATCGATCATGCAGTATTCCTCCATGTCCTTCCTTCCTCCTGTTGAAACCTAAACAACTGTCACTTGATCCAGGGATGATAGCGGGATGGGCTGGAGCCTCTACATATGGTGTCCGTTGACGACGGAGTTGCATTTATGACTCAATGAATAACGGATGCATACCTAGGAAGTTGTCAGACACAATTATTGTAAATAACAATACCATGAAACTAATGCATCAGTGTGCAGGAGTCCCACCTGTATTTGGTGTTTTTGTGTTTGTATTTTAGTTTCATTACAGATTACTGTTGTCTACTGGACGGTGAGGTGAGGTGACATCGGGATTGATTTTGATTTTGATTTTGCCGCTTGCAGCGGCTACTTTATTGTGCACCCCACACTCATCCTGTGAGCGGTAGCGCAAAAGGATTACAGAGTAGGGTTTACAAAGGGTCATAATAATTAACCCCCGTTGTCAGGATATTATGGCACTGAATGTTACACAGTATTTCATTTATATTATTTGTTTAGTTCTATACATAAAAGGTAACTTATTCACAAATGCGTGAGTACAGGCGTGTGAGGCAGTATGTCTGGCCTCACACTTTGTTATTCACATTTACGTGAGAGGTATTCAAGAACATTGCGTATTTGATTCTGTACATGAGAATTGATATAGTTACTAAGTGCAAAAAAATGGATACAATCTTAATATGTCGGCTATCTTGCCATTAGAGATGAAGTGTTGTGCCATTTCACACACAGTGTGCTTGGACCTGTCCCTAAAAGGTTCTATCTTCACACAGTCGAGGACGTAGTGTTCAAGTGTGTGGCCATATGTTGAGGTTTTCCCTCAATGGCGATTGGCGACTACATCCCGTTGCAGTGTTAGTGCCACGCACACACCACAGTGTGAATGTCGAATTTTGTGTCTGGGCTAGGCATTCTCTTGATTGTATACATGTGCTGAATTTTGTATTCTCTGAAGAAATTTTGTTCTAAGTAGGGGCGGCTGTCATGGGCTGCGTTAGGTCTATCCACACAACCTTACTGCAATTTTTGTTTTACGGGAAATAAGACACCAGGCGAGCTGTGAGTCCGTCATCACTATTTCATTAGTGGGTATGTGAACCAAGCTATGGAGGGGGGGGGGGGGACGATTGAGACAGTGTTGTATTGTTCATCGTGTCTCAGTCACCCAAAACCACATTTTTAGCCAGTAGACCCTAGACCATGGGTTAGTCAAGACCACCTCCCCCCTGCCTTAAGGGAACAGGACACTACACAGCTTTACCACGACACCGTCCCGTGGACTGTCAATGAAAAGACACTATGTATGTGCCAACCCAAGTCACCTTACTAGTTTTCCTGCGCGACACCGTCTACAATGACTATCACTGACACGAGACTATAAAGCCAACCGAAGGTTTGTTATTCCCCGTGGAAAGAAGACCAGTGTGAGAACCTGGTTGCAAAAAGAGTGATCCAATCTGGCAGTGACAGTATCACTTGAGGAATTAAGGCTTTGTTAAGTCATAACCATAGTAGAGTAATTGAATGTGTATCCCCAGGTTGAAAATTCCCTCAATGCAAGATTAATTTTATTGTGGCTTGAATGTGAGTGACTCATATATCCATGCAAATTATAACTCATTGTATGGAAGCTTGCCATTATCAACCCGTATCTGTGATCCCTATCTTATTATTATTAAAGGTAATAACTGATGGGTTATTACAAAGTATAAACAATAACTTACAAGGATGTTGGAAATTATTGGAATTCATTAAATCATCATTTATCAAGTATAAATCACATGGAATGTCGGGTGGTGGAGTGAATTTCTACTTAGATACACCATAATCCCCTGTAAGTATCCAGTATGAAGGTATCGAACTCTACGGTAAGAAATAAGAAACACAAACAGATATCAATCCCTAGACCACACACAAATAAAAATAGATAAATTCCGTGACAGCATAGTGCAGTCACTCTTCAAATGTCTCTTTAAGACTCTAAAAAAATATTGTCGTAATTACTTAATTACTTGAAAAAAAATGTGGGATGTAGATGCTCCTCCAGCGCACCATTTAGGAACATGCAAGACATTGAGTAATATGTTATTCAAAGCCTTTGTTTTTAATACTAGTGATCGTGAGTGCACATTGGGCTGCTTAAGGCGGTAAGGGAAACTTTATGTGCTTTGAGTTGTTAATTGTGTCAAGTGATGATATATAGAAGTTCATTTGTAAAGGACGTTTCTTCATGCTCTTGCCTTATACTTAGCTAGTGTCAATCATATAAGTGTGTTTGGATTGTACAACGTTATTTTGTTTGTATATAGCAGAATTTTATCAAATAAGTTTCATAATAATTAAATATTTTTGTACTATTTTCATTCATTAAAAGACCCATAAAGGTCAGTAAACAAAAGTTAAGCTTTATTTTTATTTATTAGGGGAGTAATAAGTTAATAGGATATTAGGAACTAAAAAAAAATCTCATGTATAGTACAAATGAATAAAGACATAAATCTGTGGACACGTCAGTGGAACCAAGTTCTTGCACCCGAGTACGGCCCAACGGACTATGTCAGTCCACATTTAAAGGCGTCGTCTTTGGCTAGAGTACAATATTATATCATGTGATAGATAAAATGATATGAAGGTATTGATAAGAGACTATGCAATAGCATGGCAGAAGTCTTATATGGGAGCACGGTAAACTGTTGAAAAGGGAAAAATCGGCAACACACACTCTGGACACTGTCTCAGAGGCTGCACACGAGAGGAACGAGAACGACAAGAACAGAGCGTAATGGGAGAGAATTAAAAATGTGGATCAAGGCAGCTTCACTCCTCTGGTGTTCACAACCTTTTCCAAGATGCTCCTATGCAAGACTGGTCTAGGTGTTATATGAACAGAAGTAGCAACCCAGAAGCTACAGTGCATCCTAGTAGAGATGTCAACTGTCCTTCTCTCTGCTTAGGTCTGCATTGCTTTGCCTCAGAGGAACGATATCTTCGGTTCCAAAGCCAACAACAGTCGCAGATATTGACTAGGAGGCAAAAGTCACTGAATGCTGCATAGATCTGCGGCTTATCAAAATCCGCTAGGGTACCTATTTTTGTATTGGGATATTTAATATTAAGGCAATAATAATGGTGGCGAAGGTGTGGCTATTCGGGAGGTTGGAGGCCACGTTAAAAAAAGTCGTAGTAGTAATTGTTGTGGTGGTGATAATATAGTGATGGGGTGGTGATGGTGGTGATGGTGGTAATAGTAGTAGTGGTGGTGGTGGTAATAGTGGTGGGGATGGTAATGGTAGTGGTGGTGTTAGTGGTAGTGGTGTTGGAGGCGAGAGTAGCGATGGCGGTGGTGAGGGTAACAGTTATGATGCCCTAGTAGTGATGGTGGTGGTAGTGGTTGTTGGGGTGAGGGTGGTGGTGATGGTGGTAGTAGTGATGGTAGTGGTGACAGTAGTGGTGGTGGTGTAGTAGTGATGTTGGTGGTAGTAGTAGTGATGGCGGTGACAGTAGTGGTGGTGATGGTGACAGTAGTAGTGGTGATGAGGGTGGGAGTGGTGACAGTAGTGGTGGTGGTGACAGTAGTAGTGGTGGGGGTGGTAGTAGTGGTGAAGGTGGTGGTAGTGGTGAAGGTGGTGGTAGTCGTGAAGGTGGTGGTAGTCGTGAAGGTGGTGGTAGTCGTGAAGGTGGTGGTAGTGGTGAAGGTGGTGGTAGTGGTGATGGTGGTAGTGGTGGTGGTGGTGGTAGTAGTGATGGTGACAGTTGTGATGGTGGTGGTGGTGACAGGAGTGGTGGTGGTGGTGACAGGAGTGGTGGTGGTGATGATGATGATGGTGGTGGTGGTGGTGGTGACAGTAGCAGTGGTGATGGGGGAGGTACGGTGGTAGTGGTAGTAGTGATAGTGAAGGTGGTGATAGTAGTGGTGGTAGTGGCGATGGTGGCGGTAGTGGTGGCGGTGGTGGTCGTGGTGGTAGTGGTGATGGTGGAGACAGTGACGGTGAGGGTATATAAATGAAATGTGCTTTTTTTTAATTTCCTGAAGACAGCAACTAGTTTATTGTGCACCCCATACTCACCCTTTGAGTGGTAGCGCTAAAGGTTTTCAAGAGTAGAGATCACAAATGGTGTATATAACACATTCCAGTGGTCAGGATTTTGTCGCATTGAATGTTACTGAATATTTCCAGTACATTGTTTGTTTAGTTTTGTACAAAGGAGATGAGTTGTTCACACACTTTACATTTTATGTCATTTACTTCTGTAGAAGAGGTACAATATCAGTGTGCTTGGATCTGTCCTTAAAAGGCTCTATTTTAGTGGTGATGGTAAGGAAAAAGCCACAGGGCCTGATGGAATCCGAGGAGGAGAAAGCAGGAGGACCTCTACACACCAGCAGTCACCAGCTCTCTCCTGGAGAAAATATAGAAAAAGGAGGAAAATCCCCCAAGATCTTAAAGACGCCTCCATCATCAATATTTATAAGAACAAGGAATCCAGGTCAGACTGTAGCAACTACCGCGGGATCTCACTGCTATCCGTAGCTGGCAAGATTATCGCTCGAGTCCTCCAAAGCAGACTTTTTCCTGAGGCGGAAAACTTCCCCCCAGGATCTCAATGTGGCACCACTGACATGATCTTTGCTGCCCGCCAGTTACAGGAAATGTGTAGAGAACAACGTCGTGCCATGTAAAGTAGCTAAAACAACTATCTGTGCAGGTGGGGGTCGATATGCTCCGAAATTTTACGTGTGACAGCCCTCATATACCAAAATTTATCGTCCATGGTCTCATATTGTTTCCCACGAAGTATGCACAGATAGTTGTTTTAGCTACTGTACATGGTCTTTATTGACCTGACTAAGGCTTTCGACTCGGTCAACAGGGAAGCCCTCTGGCGGACCCTCAGCCGTTTTGGCTGCCCACCAAAATTCATTGCCACTGTGAGGCAACTCCACGATGGCATGAATGGCAGTGTCCTGCACAATGGCACCAAGTCTGAGTTCTTCCCCATCCAAACGGAGGTAAAACAAGGATGTGAACTGGCACCAACACCCTTTTCCATATCCTTGGCTGCCTTCCTTACTCATGCCAGTGCCAATTTAGCCGGCGGGGTGGACATCGAGTACCAGGAGAAGGGGGGGGGGGTCTTTTCAACATAAGACTACTCCAGGCAGGAACAAAGGTGTCGACAGCTTCCATCACTGAACTTCATTATGCAGACCTCACCCTCGTCACTCATACTGAACGCGGACCTACAGGAGATCCTGAACACCTACGCAGATGAGTATGCACTCTTTTGCCCTGAGGTGAATGCACGTAAGACTTAGATTCTCTTTCACCCTGTCCCTGGTTCAACCACACCTCCACCATCCATCCAGCTTAACTGTACTACTCTCTCTAAAGTTACCCACTTCCAGTACCTTGGCTCCCACCTGTCCACCACCGCGGACTTTGATGAAGAGATTCAACATCGGATCAGATGTGCATGTCAAGCCTTTGGCAGACTCCGTACTAGTGTCTTCAGCTGTATGGATCTGAAATTATCTACAAAGTTGCACGTGTATCGTGCAGTGGTCCTTCCCACCCTGCTGTGTGGCAGCAAGACATGGGTCACATACAGGAGGCACATTAAGGCACTTCAAATCTTTCACCAACTTAGTGTACGTTTCATCCTCCAAGTTCTTTGGAAGACAAGAGAACAAATGCCAGTCTTCTCGCTGACACCAACTGTAAGAGCATCGAAGCTACCATTATCCATGACCAATTACGTAGGAATGGCCAAAGCAGCTAATTTACAGTCACCTAACGAATGGTATACATAACGCTAACGGACAACGGAAAGGGTATAAGGGTAGAGTTAAGGCAAACCCGAAAAAGTGCCAAATTGACCCCCTCACCCGAGAGACGATTACTCCACATCGTAACAAATGTAGGAGCACCACACGAGGTGTCAATAGTTTCGAGTCAGCCCGACTGCATACCGAAGCCTTGCCGATCCCGTATCGGTTTCTTGAGGCACCTTAGAGAACGGGTATCACGTTTGGGGGGAATTACATGACCTCACGTAAAGAGACCTCACACAGTGTACCCACAGAGGGCGACCTAACTTTACCTGAAGACCTGACAACGATAACCTCACAAAATATGGCGGTTGAGGATGACCTGATCACGGGATCTGAGGTTGACGAGTTCCACAACAATTTAAATAATGAGTTACTTAATGCACAAAGGCAGAACATACCATAAAAAACACTCAGATCAAATAACACTGACCCGAAATGGATACATAATTATTTAAAGAATATTACTGGACAAAGGAAGGCTATAGGTAGGAGAATAAATCGTGGTAAAGTTTACCTCCGAGATTATTATAAGGTATTGGCCAGTCGGGTTAAGACCGAGATAAGAAAAGCAAAGAGGAATAATGAACTTAAGTAGCAATGGAGACGAAATCAAACCCCAAGGGATTCTTTCAAATGTATCAAACAAAAAATACGAGAAAACATTGGACCATAGTCAAATACCGGAGAGCTAATGGATAACGACGAAAAAATGAGCAATAATCTTAACAGATATTTTTCAACAGTTTTACCACCGAAAATTTAAACTTGATACCTGAGGCACCGACTATATCAGAGACAGTGAAGAAATACATTAAGCGAGATAGTAGTGACGAGTAACGATGTAAGTAAGCAAATACACAAGCTAAAGCCTAATAAGTCACCAGATCTCGATGGGATATTTTGCCATTGTATTAAAGGAATGTAAGGAAGAGCTTAGTATGTCCTTAGCAGATTTGTTTAACTTGTCATTAAAAACGGGTGTTGTACCAGAATCCTGGAGGATAGCGAATGTGATACCGATTTTCAAGGAGGATAGATCACTATCCTCTAACTACTGTCCAATCAGTTTAACATCAATTGAAGGCAAATTGCTGGAAGCAATAGTTTCAAACTCTATTTGAAATCGCCTGGAGAAGCACAAGTTGACCAATGATTCCCAACATGATTCACAAGCGGGCGTTCATGTCTGACTAATCTATTAACACTCTTTTCAAATGTTTTCGAATCAGTGGACGAGGGGCACGATTATGAAGTGGTAGATCTCGACTTTAGAAAAGCCTTCGACAGAGTCCTCCACGAAAGAGTAAAACGAAAAGTGGAGGCTCATAGCATTGGAGGATATATTCAGTGCACAAGCCCCAACACTGGATACAGAGGATGACAACAAGGAGGCCTTTTACGCCGACCTTGACAGAGTGTTAACCTCTATCCCCAGAGAAGACAAGGTTATGCTCCTTGGCGACTTCAATGCCAGAGTTAGCAGAGATGCCAGAATTTGGCAGGGAACCATAGGGAGAAATGGACGAAGCAAGTGTAATGCCAACGGCCTACACCTCCTCAGCAAGTGTTCTACGCACAGTCGAGATCGCCGAGATGTCCTCATCTCCCGTACCATGCGTGGCTCAGACCACTGTGACACTGATCATCGACTTGTCAGAACCAAGGCCTCACTTCCCGTCGCCCCAAAACAGCGAAGGCGGCAAGCCTCCAGAAAAGATTTTAATACTAAGCGTCTGTATGACCCAACAAAAGCACATGCTTTCAGAGAGCAGCTCGAACATGGGCTTATAAACAACCCAACAGCAAACAAAGCGAATCCCAATGCCGAATGGGATACTCTCAACACTGTTATCACCAAAGCCTGCAGAGAGACCCTCGGCCAGATCAAAAGAATACACCAGGACTGGTTTGATGAAAATGATCCGGCAATCAAAGTACATTTTATGGGACAACCAAACGTGGCGTAGCCCCCCTCCGCTCATCTGACGGTAAATTCATAATTAAAGACGATGAAGGCCTCCTTCAGCGCTGAAATGAGCACTACCATTCACTGCTCAGCTGAAACACTGGTGTGGATGTCCTGACAACCCAGCAGGTCCCTCAGCATCCAGAGCTGACCCACCTTAGCTATCCTCCATCCATGGATGAGGTAGTTACTGCCATCAAACAGATGAAAAATAACAAAGCCTCAGGGCCTGATGGAATCCCAGCCGAGGTGTATAAAGCAGGAGGACCTCTGCTTACCAGCCATCTCCACACTCTCCAGAAGAATATATGGGAAAAGGAGGAAATCCCCAAGCTCTTAAAGACGCTTCCATTGTGAATATTTATAAGAACAAGGGAGGCTGGTCAGACTGTGGCAACTTCTGTGGGATCTCGCTGCTCTCCGTAGCTGGTAAGATTATCGCCCGAGTCCTCCTAAACAGACTTCTTCCTGAGGTGGAAATTTCTTCCCAGGATCTCAATGTGGTTTTAGACCATTACGTGGCACCACTGACATGATCTTTGCTGCCCGCCAGATACAGGAAAAGTGCAGAGAACAGCGTCGTGATCTGTACATGGCTTTCAACCGACCTAACCAAGGCCTTTGACTGGGTCAACAGGAAAGCCCTCTGGTGGACCCTCAACCGTTTTAGATGCCTACCAAAATTCATCGCCATTGTGAGGAAACTCCACGATGGCATGAACGGCAGTGTCCTGCACAACGGCACCCAGTCTGAGTTCTTCCCCATCCAAACAGGGTTTAAAAAAGAGTGTATACTGGCACCAACTCTCTTTTTTCATTTTCTTGGCTTTCTTCCTTACTCGTGCCAGTGCCAATTTAACCGGCGGGATAGACATCGAGTACCGGGAGAACGGGGGGGGTCTTTTCAACACAAGACGACTCCAGGGAAGAACAAAGGTGTTAGCAGGTTCCATTACTGAATTTCAGTATACAGACGACCCCACCCTTGTTGCTCACACTGAACACGACGTACAGGAGATCCTAAACACCTGCACAAATGCGCATGCGCAGTTTGGCCTTGAGGTGAATATATGTAATACTCAGATTCTCTTTTCACCTGCCCCGGGTTCAGACACACCTCCACCACCTATCCAACTTAACGGTTACCCTCTCTAATGTTACCCACTTTCGGTATCTCGGCTCCCACCAGTCCACCACCGCAGACATCGATGAAGAGATTCAACATCGGATCAGATGTGCATCTCAAGCCTTTGGCGGACTCCGAAACGTGTCTTCAGCTGTAGGGAGCTGAAATTATCTACAAAGCTGCATGTATTGTATATCGAGCAGTGGTCCTCCCCACCCTGCTATATGACAGTGTGACATGGGTCACGTACAGGAAGCACCTCAAGGCACTTGAAAACTTTCACCAACGTAGTCAACGTTTCATCTCCCGAGTTTGCTGGTAAGACAAGAGAACAAATGCCAGTATTCTTGCTGACACCCAATGCAGGAGCATCGAGGCTACCATTATCCATGAACAGCTACGCTGGACTAGCCATGTTAGTCGCATGGACGACAGTAGACTACCAAAGCAGCTACTTTACAGTCACCTAAGGAATAGTAAAGGCAACGCCAGCTGGCAACTGAAACGGTATAAGGATAGTCTTAAGACAAACCTGAAAAAGTGCCAAATCGACCCCCTCACCTGAGAGTCGATTACTCCACATCGTAACGCTTGGAGGAGCACCACACGAGAAGTTATTTATACTTTCGAGTTATCCCGACTGCAAACCGAGGCAGACAAGCGCCAACGTCGGAAAGACGCTGCCACTGCCCCTCCCGCACTAGATGCAGCCCTCCACATGAGCAACGAATGTGGAAGACCCGGCGGATCCCGTATTTGCCTCTTTAGTCACCTCAAAACTCACCACCCTAGGTGACATCCCTAATAACTCATACCATTGTATCATAGCCGGATGATCGTCATACTCGATTGCGAGTGACAGCAAAGAAATATTAGTGTGTGTGTGTGTATGTGTGTGTGTGTGTGTGTGTGTGTCATTTAAGATCCATTATAGCTAATTTCATAAAAAAAGTAATAACATATTTTAGATAAATTAAGTAAGACCTAACTTCATCAATAAAAAGGTCTTAGTCCGAGGCTAAGAGACCGCCATAATATTGTACAGTCCATCTTCCCAAAAACTCTTTCATTTTAATAACGAAATCAACATGTTGTAAAGGACACTAGCTTCACCAAAATGTACGGTAACTTTCTCATCAGATCTTAAATAATTTCACTAAATTTTACCCTGGTTTACCTTCTCTTGTTCCAATGTTTATATCAGGTAGTTCAGCTAACAAAAGTAATTTTGCCGTATGGATTAGATTATAATCTAATCCAAACGGTACATACAGTATAATTATATGCATACAGTAGGTATTGTATTTTCAGATGTTTAATAAGCTAGTATTTTTTGTTTCATCTGTATCAATTGGAAGTGCTATTCGCAAAGTTTAGTGACGCGTTAAAAATAAAAGTAAATTAAAAACGACGTCAATAGTGTTATAAATTAGATTAAATTTCCTTTTAGGTAGTAAATAAGATACAGCGTCTGAGTGGCATCAAGAATAATGATATTACTTAAGAACATTGTTGTCAGTGTCAGGTAAAATAACTTCCTAGTTTACCTGTTGACCTGGCGCTAACCCGCTGACCTGGCGTTAACCTGCTGACCTGGCGCTAACCTGCTGACCTGGCGCTAACCTGCTGACCTGGCGCTAACCTGCTAACATGTAGCTAACCTGCTGACCTTGCGCTAAGCTCTTGACTTGGCAATAACCTCCTGACCTGACGCTATACTCCTGACCTGGCGTCTAACCTGCTGACCTGGCGTTAACCTGCTGATCTGGCGCTAGCCTGCTGACCTGGCACTAACCTCCTGACCCTGCGCTAAGCTGCTGGCTAATGGCCACTAACCTGCTGACCTGGCGCTAACCTGCTTACATGGCGCTCACCTGCTAACATGAGGCTCACCTGCTAACATGGGGTTCACCTGCTAACATGGATCTCACCTGCTAACCTGGGGCTCACCTGCTAACATGGGGCTCACCTGCTAACATGGGGCTCACCTGCTAACATGGGGCTCACCTGCTAACATGGGGCTCACCTACTAACATTTGGGCTTACTGCTACCTGGCGCTAACATTTATCATTAGAAATTTCCACGTTACTTAATCGAGATAGGTTTTAACCCTTTCACAGCGGGAGGTTACCGTAAGCTGCATAAAATCGTCTGGAGATAGCCAAAATAAAATGGCCTGGCGGTAGTCAGAATAAAATGGCAAGTGCGTGACACGCGGTGAGAGTTAAAACTGTGATACATAAAAAATACTTGGTTAATACTTTTCCAATTTTCTCATTATTAACTTACCTGAGAACCAGTTAATTATACTCAGGTGATACAGAAGCTTATTGGATCAAATTAAATACTTTAGATTAAGTTAACAAAAAACGTGGTGAGTGACAAAGAAAATATGTTATGGTGGCAACACCAATATTCGTATTTTCAGCCACTGATGGAATTATGAAAAAAAAAATCTTTGATATCCATTGAATTCATTTTTATGTACCAAATTGAAAAGAATCATCGTGCTGGTATAAAAACTGTTAATGACATAATATTTTGATGGGACGTTGAAAGTAATTCATGGATCATTTAAATTATTCGTTAATGTTTCAACACTTACTGAAATATAACGGACAATCATTCACTCAATTCATGGATTCTTTCACACACCCTAACATAGTAACAATATCTCACTAGCCACGGTATTCAACCCAAGACCTCGAATTTGGAACTGGTAGTGTTAACCACTGCACCATAAGGACTCACCAAAAAAAGCCAACCTAGACTTTATTTACACAAAACTTGCTATTTCGTCTTTTTAAGCATCGAGAGCCTGAACTTGGGGCTAACCGGAGACACTTATGTAGTTCTGTAGTAACATTTTACAGGGTCCAGCATGATAACGCAAAGCTATCAATAGCATCTCATAATTGCCCATGCGCACACCTTTCAATAATCTAACAATACCTCGTGTTATCTTGCCTGATCCCAGATGATTCCTCACTGGTAAGCAGCACAGCACGTTATCAGGCAGAAAGATCCAGTCTTGCAGCATTGACATACGCAGCTGCACTGGACCTGTCCACCACAAACTTTTCCAGGATCTGCAGGTCTTCGTCATCAACTGTTAAGTGGGTGGTGACAGTTTGGTGAAGGTACTGGCGACTCTCTCACACAAGTTGCTGGGTGGAAACACTCTATTATTGCCCCCTGGTGGCAGGTGGCGCCACCTACATTTACGCCGCCATGACATCTCACAAGGTTTTACTAAATCGGCCATAACTCAGCTTCTAAATATTTTTTCAATATTAGTTTTCTTCAGATATAAACTCTTAAGAAGATGCTCTAAATTAAATTTAATAACGATGAAGTGATTTGAGCATTATTTTTTGGCGATATGTATAAAAAAAGAAGAAAAAAGAACGGAATGAAAATGTGTGCAAATTATATTTATTCTCTGTGACAGTAACAACTTTGCATTTGAAAATGCTTTCTGTTTAACATAAATGACTGTACATCATACTCGTGAATCAAAATGATATATGAAATTACTGGTTATGCTCCAAGGTGACAGAATATTGTTTCTATGATTATTCAATCAATATAAAATAGCTAAATTATTTGCGATGATTACTTACTCTACTTCATAATACCATCATAACTGGTAAAACCCCTTACACGAAAGTCATACTATTTAGATACATTTTTCCGTATGTACGGGTAACAGTTGGGGAATAACATAGCGCCCCATATTGCTGTGGCCAGTGGAGACAACTGGCATCTCTCGTAGAGGTAAACAGGGCACGCGGTAACTATTATGAAGGAACAGGGCTTAGATTGTAGCAAGTTTTCATCCAAAGAGCACCCCCACTATAATCCTAGAAAGGTTCATTCATGCCCTGTTTACTATTAGCAGAGTTGCCGGATATCTCCACAAGCCAGTTGTTCTACATACAGACACAATCACATAGAGGTGTGCAAGGCATCTGCACTCTTGAACAGCCACAGCGGGTTGTATATCCCTTCTGGCATCTACATTTTACAAGCTCCCTACAATCCTTAGAAGCCTCTGGTAGCCTTGTCCAGAAAGGTCTCCACACGCATCCTCTTTCACCCATCCAATTGATGGGTCAATATTTGCCATCAAAGCCTGTCCCCGTATCCAGCTTGAAAGCAGGCTCTCTTCATATGCTGAGTGAGGGCTTCCTTGGTTGGAGGCAGCATTTTCATGGAATTTCTGCCTTTCCTTGTAAAAAGATCTCTTCTGCAGTCATTCACAATTAACATACAGCTTGTCCTGTCATACAGAATGACAGCAAACCTCTCGAGCAGAGCATGAACCTTGGCTGATATGCCATTGCAAGGTGACGATATTGCTAGAAATGCAGATGCAACTTCCATACATCCCAGGGTAATTTTTTGCCCTTTTGACAGAAAACTGACACTGTCACAACCTGTGAAGGCATGAAATCCGAGAAGGGATTGAGCTTTTTGATTTCCAATGTTAACAATAATTTCATGTATGGGTATGTAGTGGGAGGTATTTCCTGTCCCAAATCCAATCCATAGAATATCAACACTTAGTTTTTCAATAAATTCAATTACTAGAAAGACCACATTAGTATCTACAGCTCTAATTATAATCTTCCTGCTGCCTTTGCTGGCGTCATCAGCTGAAAGCACAATCATTCTTGAGTCTGCTTCTTCATGACTGCAGGGAGACAGGTTGCTAAGACCTGCATCTTCAGAGATTAGAACATTTCCATCATCAGTCACATACAGCTCTGCTTCAGCCCTCATACACATATTCATAACTTGTTTGCCAAGAAAGTCAAATAGCTCTTTCTTATTGTTCTCATCTTGCAAAAACTTATTCAAATTCTATGGCACCTATGTTGTACCTGTCACACGTCGTCTTACACCCCTTCCTCTTTTCTGACGAGTGGCTGACTTGAAACTGCCACTGACAGGGTGAACTTTCTCTTCTTGTTTTTCCATATGGAACAAAGATATCGTTGGCATAATCATTAAATGTTTTTGTTCCACTAGGCACAAGAAAATGGGCTAATGCTCCATCCAGAATACTTGTATCAGCTGATGGGATGTCTATCACTGGCTAAGTGTGACTCTCAAGACACTGGGGTAAATCAGACTTGTTGTAAGCCCTAAGGTTACCATGATCTGAGATGGATGGTGGGTAGACGTGATTCCCATAAATAAAGAAGTCCTCAAGGTTGATATCTCTTGCTTGACAGGGCATATAAAGACGTTTCAAGAGGTCACAGTCATCTTGAAGTGCATTCACCTGCATTTGTGAACTTCTTTTGGATTTGGGTCTACGCCGACTGAACAGAGCAAGGTTGTTTTGGAGGATAATCTCAAAGACTGTTTTTTATATGCTAATGAGCTGATCCAGACAAAACTCTTGAGTATCCTCTTTGTCTCACCTCTTCAACAGTTTTTACACACTGAACGACTTGACTGTCTACAATATCTCTTGTATCTAATACTAACAGATCAGGACCGTCCTCTTGAAAAGGGTTGCCCATTTCTTTTATTGTTGTCACAAGAGAAGACATCTGAGTGTAAAATAATTCCTGTACACAGTGAGTTTGTTCATGGTGAGGGAGGTTCTCCTTGTTTGGGTCTCTGAAGATTTCCTTCAAACTCTTCATGGATACGGACTAGCTCAGGGGGTAGCCACTTGCCATCTTCTGAATGCTGTTTGATTCTCTGTCAGGCCAATCACTCCACCACTGCCTTTCAGATGTCCAATATACTGCTCCTCCCCTTGATCAAAAGCAATGCCAGATGAGACATTTTTTGTCTTGGGGATAACAAATCTTCTACTAAGAAACTCTGCAGCCAAAGCAGGATGATTTTCCTGTAGGGAGAACAGGTCCCAAATATGAATTGGTAGCCACCTTGCATAATCGTTTTGATCTAGTGCAAAAAACCATGGGGCCAACAAAGGAAAGGGATTCTATATACAAATCAAAAATGCCATCTCTCTGTGCCCCAAGAAAATCAAAATTGTCAGCTGCAATTTCAATGTGAGATTCCAGTGTCAGAACTGGGAACGTTCTCTGCATTTTTTTCCCACTCAAGGAAGGTAAGTTCCCTCTCATAATCTGAGCTGGTCTCTACATAAGCTTTTTAGGCTTGGTGCTTGAGGACAGATAAAGTGGCAGAAGTAACTTGGTAGCCACGTCTTGCTTTGGTTAGGTGGGTGATCTTCAGAAATGATTCAACAATCCCAGAAGTGGCAAAAAATATTGCTCAATTCATTTCAGCATCTTCTTAGGAGTCTATATCTAAAAACATAGTGAAAGAATATTTAGAAGCTGATATATGGGTCATTTAGTGGAACCTTGCGAGTCGTCATGGCGGCGTACCAGGGGACAGTAGCAGAGTGCTTCCACCCAGCAAAATACTTGTATTGTTAACATGTACTGTATGTGTGCGCCAAATATGATACTTGTAAAGAAACGTGCACAAACTTTTCATTATCCGATAAAGTAGGATCGACTATTATGTGCTCTTTGACCAAAAGCAATCTTCAAGTCCCTAGCTCCTTCAGGGATGGTAGAATTGGTGTCATTTGCTTTGATCATGAGTGCCTTGTTCCTCTTCAATGATGCATCTCTGGTACGTAGGGACATCCGGGCGTCCGCCTTTTTATGGGTGCATGGGGCAACGCCCTCTAGCGAGTTCATTTAGTTACTAATGGTATCTTCTCCCTTTGTCACGATGACTGTCCTTATTATACAGTACGTACTTCGGAGATTATGTTTCCAGGGAAGTTGAACAGCTCAGGAGAACTCTGCTGCTTGATTGAATCTTTCTTGTCGTTGATTTCACCCTACTTGCTACCATAAACCAACACTTCATCTGCGACCAGGACTAAACTAAACATTCCCTACGGTCTGTAGTGTTGTTTGTGGATATATCCGCTTCCTCAACAGTTTTGCTCATCCTCTTCCATCATCTACTTTAAACTTTTATGGAGGATCTCAATATTTCGTCATTTTGGTAGTGACCTTGTTTATCTATGTGTTTTACGAACAATACCTTAAAAATAAATCAGTGTACAGGAGGTGGAACAATACCTTAAAAAATAAAACAGTATACAGGTACAATAGCTGGAACATTACCATAAGAAATAAACCAGTGTAAAGTAGGTTGAACAATGCCTTAAAAAATAAACCAGTGAACAGTACCTGAAACAGTACCATGCACAATAAACCAGGGTCCAGTAGCTAGAACAGTACAAGGAAAAATAAACCAATGTACAGTAGCTGGAACAGTACAAGGAACAATAAAACAGTGTCCTGTAGCTGGAACAGAACCAGTAACAATAAAACAATGTACAGTAGCTGGAACAGAACAAGAAACAATAAAACAGTGTACAGTAGCTGGAACAGAACAAGAAACAATAAACCAGTGTACAGTAGCTGGAACAGAACAAGAAACAATAAAACAGTGAAGAGTAGCTGGAACAGAACAAGAAACAATAAAACAGTGTACAGTAGCTGGAACAGAACAAGAAACAATAAAACAGTGTACAGTAGCTGGAACAGAACAAGAAACAATAAAACAGTGTACAGTAGCTGGAACAGAACAAGAAACTCGTGAGGAATATATAGTGAGAATTTATAGTTGTAGGATTATAAAGTGAGGAAGGTTTGGTAGCGTGGCCAATTAGTTATTTTAACTTGGTATTACAATCGTAGGGGAAAACTTCAAACACCAATTCTAAGTACAGCTATTTATTAGTTAAATCAATGGCATGGACACATTCATAGTTCAATATATTTACGTTACTAGACAATGACTCCCGGACACACACATGAAATGGATACACTTCCCACCGTAACTGACCCTAGGGATCGCACTGACAATGACTCGCGTGGGACCTGATGGAGGCCCAGCAGCTGGGGAATGTCTGTAGGTGCTGCTGGACTCTGTCTCTCGTGGGAGACAGTGCAAGCTGGGGACTCGGTGCTGGGGAGGGAAGTCTCCCTCCCAACCTCGTCTAGTGACATGGCGACTCCGTCTTCTTCCGTGTTCTGACTCTCCCTGTCAGTCCCTGGGAAGGAGCTGTTGACCCTTTCCCAGTTATAATAATAATGCCTCGTGGAAGGAGCTGAAGGCCCCTTATATTGTAGGCTACAGGAAGGCAGTTGTCGCCACTAATTAACACCAATCTAGTTGTGTCAAGACAGCGGTGTTTGCCTAGGTGCGTGGTGCTGGCTGGAGGGTAGTTTCTTGAGTTAACAGGGTCATGATCGCGTAGTGGTGAGACTCTGGTTCCCATTGTGATAGTGACCTCTACTGGGTCAGGTCTTAATCGCACTTTAATTACGAAGGGTGGGTGAACTTAGGAGGGTGTACACTCCTGCACTTCTGGTCACTGCTAAATGTGTTGTTCTTCTCTGGACTGTAAGCTATGGTCTGATAAACAATCATTACAGAACAATAAGTCAGTGTACAGTTGCTGGAACAATATCATGAATAATAAAACAATGATATTAATATTGTTCCAGGCGGAAAGTAACAGAAAACTCTTCTCTTAACACAAGATGACGGGTTATGTGTGAGTGTCTGAAACGACTCATTCTACCATCAGTCATAAGACAGTGGACTAAACATGTCACATGTTAAAGGAAAGCACCGACGAGTAACATGTTTATTTAATGATTTAAGAAATAGGAAGTTGAAAATATAAATACACTGTGTTGGTGAAACTATTAAGATAAGAAAGAGAGATGTATAAAGAGAAACATGTTAAAACTTGTGTTGGCTGATACTCCAAAATTAGGCAGGGAATTAAAACCTAAACGTGACAGAGAGAGGACTCAAAACACGACTAACTTAAATGTCTACAATGCAAACAGTAGAAGTATGAGAAACAAAATGGATGATATTAAGGCCTTGGTATGTACCGAAAA
This sequence comes from Homarus americanus, assembly GCF_018991925.1. Lineage (NCBI taxonomy): Eukaryota > Metazoa > Arthropoda > Malacostraca > Decapoda > Nephropidae > Homarus > Homarus americanus. The sequence continues at coordinate 13,271,892 of NW_024737042.1, forward strand.
AATCGATATAATAGCATTCACCGTAACATGGATAAACCTAGACTCAGGTGAGTTACCTGTCGAATACCAAATTGCAGGTTACAAATTATTCTATACCGATAGGCAGATTAGGAAAGGAGGCAGAGTAGCAATTTATGTCAGAGATAATCTTAAGAGTGAAATAAACAAGGAAATAAGAAATGAGCGGAATACAGAAACAATTTGGATAGAATTAATCGATGGTAGGGAGAAATTAATCACAGGAGTAATATATAGACCTCCTAATCTTAAGAAAGACAATGAGCGACTTATTTGGGACGAAATGCGCAGGGCTTCCATACATAGCAAAGTCTCTATAGTAGGGGACTTTAACTTTAGCCAAATAGATTGGATTGACCTTAATGGAAACTCAAAATCAGAGGGTTTTCTTGAAACAGTCCAGGACTGTTTCCTAAGTCAACATATAACCAAACCTACCCGGGGTAATAATATACTCGATTTAGTTTTGTCAAACAGAGAAAACCTCATTAGTAATGTCGAGGTAGGGAACGAACTTGCAAACAGCGATCACAAAGAAATTAAATTCCAGTTAGAATTTCAAAGCAGCCGCAAGGAAAATTCCACTAAAGTCCTAGATTTCAGAAAGTCAAACTTTGATAGTTTGAAGAGGCAGCTGAGAGAAGGGGTATCACACTTGGGGGTGAACTACATGACCTCACACAAAGTACCCACAGAGGGCAACCTCACCCTACCCGGAGACCTAACGGTTGAGAATGACCTGATAACGAGATCTGAGTTTGCCGAGTTCCACGACAATTTAAATAATGAATGCACAAAGGCAGAACATACCATACGAAAAACTCAGATCAAACAACAATGACCCTAAATGGATAAAAAATTATTTAAAGAACATTATTGGACAAAGGAAGGCTATAGGTAGGAGAATAAATCATGGTGAAGTTTACCTCCGAGATTACTATAAGGTAATCTCGTAGGGTTAAGGTAGGGTTAAGACCGAGATAAAAAAAGCAAAGAGGAATAATGAACTGAACATAGCAAGGGAGGCGAAGTCAAACCCCAAGGGATTCTATCAAATGTATCAAACTAAAACACGAGTTAAAGATTGGACCAATACAGTGAGATACTGGCGAGCTAACTGATAACGATGGAGAAATGAGCAATAATCTGAATAAATATTTTTCAACAGTTTTCACCACTGTGTAGAGGCACCGACTCTATACAGAGATAGTGAATAAAATAAATTAAGCGAGATAGAAGTGACTAGTTAGTTAGTAAGCAAATAGACAAACTAAAGCCTAATAAGTCACCTGGTCCCAATGAGATATTTGCAAGAGTATTAAAGGAATGTAAGGAAGAGCTTAGTATGCCCTTAGCAAAGTTGTTTAACATGTCCTTAAAAACAGGTGTAGTACAAGAATCCTGGAGGATAGCGAATGTAATACCGATTTCCAAGAAGGGAGATAGATCACTATCCTCTAACTACCGACCAATCAGTTTATGTCTAACTAATCTATTAACATTCTTTTCATCTGTTTTCGAATCAGGGGACGAGGGGCACAATTATGATGTGGTATATCTCGACTTTAGCAAAGCCTACGACAGAGTCCCCCACGAAAGACTAATAAGAAAAGTGGAGGCTCATGGCATTAAAGGAGATATTCTAAAATGGATTAGGGTGTGGTTACAGGACAGGAAACAGCAAGTGAGCATTAACGGCACTAAATCCCATTGGAGCAACGTCGCTAGTGGAGTTCCCCAAGGCTCAGTACTTGGACCATTATTATTTATTATATACATAAACGACATAGATATCGCTTAGACAGCAACATCAGTAAATTTGATGATGACACTAAAATAGGACGTGTAATTAAATCTGACGAGGACTCCACAAAACTACAGGAAGATCTAAAAAAAAATTTCGAATGGTCTGAAAAACGGCAGATGAAATTCAATGTGGGCAAATGTAAAGTACTCAGTATACGAGATGTAAACAGGGAAACCATATACCAGATGAACAACGATGTTATTGAGAAATCAGACTGCGAGAGAGATTTAGGAGTAATGATAAGTAGGAATCTTAAGCCAAGTAAACAATGTGTATTTGCTCGAAACAAGGCTAATAAAGTACATGGGTTCATACAAAGGTGTGTTAGTTACAAGACTAGCGAGGTCATCTTAAAATTATATCTTGCGATTGTGGGACCTCACTTGGATTATGCAGTTCAATTCTGGCCACCGTATTACGGAATGGATATAGAATCCTTGGAAAGAATTCAGAGGAGAATGACAAGACTAATCCCGGGCATTAGGAACCTTGGGTACAGAGACAGGTTAAAGCATCTTAATTTGCACTCCCTCGAAAGATGTAGATTGAAGAGCGACATGATAGAGGTGTATAAATGGAAGTCAGGGCTGAACAAAGGGGACATTACAAAGGTACTCAAACTATCCAACCAGGAGCGAACTCGTAACAATGGTTTTAAATTAGACAAATTTAGATTTAGGCGGGAAATAAGTAAACATTGGTTTGGAAATGGAGTAGTGGATGAATGGAACAAGTTACCAAATATCATCATTAACTCGAATACGCTGGATAGCTTCAAACGTAGGTTGGATGGATGGAATATCCACTCCACTGGGGGTCGGCTTCATCCAGAAATGACTCATTAATCTTTATTTTGAAAACGATTTTTTTTATTTAGTATAAACGTTTACAACCAGAACAAAAGATCTACAGGAATATACAAGTAAACGTTTTGTCTTTACAAAGATCAACAAACAAATGGTAGATCATCATCTTTCTTAGTCTGCCAAGAAGGAAACGAACAGTAAAGGGGGATCTCAGAAAAATTAACCCTGAAAACGTGACTGGCACCAGTAAGGGATATTCTCACTCCCTGGGAAGCTTTCTTTCCTACCTCCTCCCGCTAGGTGAATGGGTTATCAATTTTCCTTTTTGTCTGAGACACAGAGAGAGAGAGAAACAGAAACACAACAAGGCAAAGACAGAGAGAAACAAAGGCAAAGAGAAAGAGACAGAGATGGACAGACAGGAAATGGCAGACACAAAGACGCAGGGAGAATACAGCTAGACAGACAAACAGAATCAGAAAAAAAGATATATACAGAGAGAGAGAGAGAGAGAGAGAGAGAGAGAGAGAGAGAGAGAGAGAGAGAGAGAGAGAGCCCCAAAATAAAATGAACCAATGTTGATGAACTTTGCATTACAAATTATTTAAGTTCTGAGTAAGCATTAACTAATATGAAGATATACGTAACAAGTCGAAGATAAGAGGTCAAGGGTGAAGGTCAGAGTACCCACACAGAGTACAATAACAGGAGAAATTAGTTCAAAGGTCAAGGTCGGAATCTCCCATACCTGTTAGTACCACCTTCTACACCTGAGAGTACTGCCTCCAACATCTGTTAGTACTACCTCCCACTCCTGTTAGTACTACCTTCTACACCTGTTAGTACTACCTCACACACCCGTTAGTGCTACCTCCAACCCCTCTTAGTACTACCTTCTACACCTGTTAGTACTACCTCAAACACCTGTTAGTACTACCTCCCACACCTGTTAGTACTACCTCCCACACCTGTTAGTTAGTACTACCTCCCACACCTGTTAGTACCATCTTCCACTCCTATTAGTACTACCTCCTACACCTGTTAGTACTACCTCCCACACCTGTTAGTACTACCTCCCACACCTGTTAGTACTACCTCCCACACTGTTAGTACTACTTCCACCCTATTAGTACTACCTCCTACACCTGTTAGTACTACCTCCCACACCTGTTACTACCTCCCACACACCTGTTCGTACTCACCTCCCACACCTGTTCGTACTACCTCCCACACCTGTTCGTGTAGTACTACCATCCACACCTGATAGTACTACCTCCTAGTCCACACCTGTTAGTACTACCTCCCACACCTGTTAGTACTTCCCACCTGTTAGTACTACCTCCCACACCTGTTAGTACTACCTCCCACACCTGTTAGTACTACCTCCCACACCTGTTAGTACTATCTTCCACTCCTATTAGTACTACCTCCTACACCTGTTAGTACTACCTCCCACACCTGTTAGTACTACCTCCCACACCTGTTAGTACTACCTCCCACACCTGTTCGTACTACCTCCCACTCCTGTTAGTACTACCATCCACACCTGATAGTACTACCTCCCACACCTGTCAGAACTACCTCCCACACCTGTTAGTATTACCTCCCACACCTGTTAGTATTACCTCCTACACCTGTTAGTATTACCTCCCACTCCTGTTAGTACTACCTTCCACACGTGTTAGTATTACCTCCCACACGTGTTAGTATTACCTCCCACACCTGTTAGTACAACCTCCCACACCTGATAGTACCACCTTCTACACCTGATAGTACCACCTCCTACACCTGATAATACTACCTCCCACACCTGATAGTACCACCTTCTACACCTGATAGTACTACCTCCTACACCTGATAGTACTACCTCCCACACCTGTTAGTACTACCTCCCACAACTGTTAGTTCCACCTTCTACACATGATAGTACCACCTCCTACACCTGATAGTACTACCTCCTACACCTGATAGTATTACCTCCTACACCTGATAGTACTACCTCTCACACCTGTTAGTACTACCACCCATTCCTGTTAGTACTACCACCCATTCCTGTTAGTACTACCTCCCACACCTGATAGTACTTAGTACTACCTCCCACCCCGTTAGTACAACCTCCCACACCTGTTAGTAATACCTCCCCCACTCCTGTTAGTACTACCTCCCACCCTGTTAGTACTACCTCCCACCCCGTCAGTACTTCCTCCCACACCCGTTAGTACTACACCTCACACCTGTTAGTTCCCACCCTGTTACACCTCCCACACCTCCCCCACACCTGTTAGTACTACCTCCCACACCTGTTAGTACTATCTCCCACACCTGTTAGTACTACCTCCCACACCTGTTAGTACTATCTCCCACACCTGTTAGTACTACCTCCCACTCCTGTTAGTACTATCTCCCACACCTGTTAGTACTATCTCCCACTCCTGTTAGTACTATCTCCCACTCCTGTTAGTACTATCTCCCACTCCTGTTAGTACTACCTCTTACTCCTGTTAGCACTACACCTGACATCTGTTAGTTCTACCTCCCAAACCTGATACTTCTACCTCCCACACCTGTTAGTACTACCTCCCACACCTGTTACTTCTAGCTCCCACACCTGTCAGCACAACCTTCCACACATTTTTGTTTTCTTTTAACGCTTCTAGGATGACGTTTTAAGCGTTTTAAGACGATGATTTAAGTATACAAGGAGGAGGAGGATTTGAATGTTTGAGGACGACGGTTTAACCTTTGAGGACGATGGACTACCTTTAAGAAGAGAAGCTTGTATCTGTACTCGTATCCTTCCAGTTTTCTCCTGGAACTAGTGTAGACGACGACAACACCACCAACACCACCACCACCACCAACACCACCACCAACAACAACACCAACACCACCAACAACAACAACAACAACAACAATAATAATAGCACTAGTAGCAGCGGCAGCAGCAGCAGCTACAATAATAATAATAATATTAATAATAAGTGTAAACTGGAATTAACACGAATCGTGAAATCAGATGACGGCAGTGACGGTCAGTTAGCTAAGTCGTTGATCAGAGTCAGGGGAAGGCGTAGCTTGTCCTCTAGGTGTGGTAAGTTGTAGTGGTGTACTAAGAAGACAACAACTATGGATGGTAATATTTTTTATATGAAGAGGAAACAATGACTATGGTAGGCTATACTGTAGTAGTTGGTAGCAGAGACATTAGGTGTGGTTGGAAATGGTTTTGAAGAGAGGCAATAGCAGTTATGATTGGTATGGTAGTTGGTAAGGTGGTTGCTAGTTAGAACTGAGTGGCATATAGATATAGTGTGTTTGTGATTTACGATGAACAGATTAACAATATCTGTGACTAATTGAAAGCGAGGCTACACATTAGTTGTGATTAACAATGAAGATAATAAACGATATCTATAATTTATACAATTTAGACAATAATTGTAGTCAACAGCTGTATATGAGAAGGTAAGAGGACTAAGCAGATGTAATTAACGGTAAAGTAAAGTAAACGTCAGCTGCTCTGATAATGGTGACTCTCAGGGCACCACTTAACTCTCAGGAACTTGTGGTTGGAGTCCATCGCCTAGTGTCACCTTACCTGAGAGATCTCTACCTGAGGCGCAAGCAGGAAAGCAGTCAGAGAAGGCTGCCCACCTAACTTCCTTACTGAACAAAAGAAATGGATTAAGAAAATTTCTGCAAACTAATTTAACTTTAGCAGTCTGGGGCGTCGGGAAAAACTTATTATTAATGATTTCGACAGTCTTTATGCCCCTCTAGAGTGAGTGACTAAATCTGAGACAAGGTTTTATAAGTTTAAGATTAATTACGTAAATGAGAGTATTTACCTTAACGACACAAAATATCAGTGTAATTTATAATAAGCAAATAAAATTAAGATATTAATACAACTATTTTAAGAGATAACATGAATTAGAATAAGAACTTGTATAGTTATGCAGTACTTGTATCAGGTACTCAGAGATGAAATACGTGCCCTTGTTTTGTTTTTGTTTTTACTAGGTACCATGAAGCTTCCTCTAAACCGGCAACATTACAGTCACGTTTGTATTTTTTCCATGTTCATTGAGGTCACGTCAGGGATTGTTACATGCATTACGATTAGCAGGTTTTCTACTGTAGCAATTTATTTGTCTGCCATATTGTGATACATCCATTCGGTGGAATAACGATGGGATGGTGTCACATGAACGACTGATGACGAGTAAAGGATCATGCGAGTCTTTGTGTGTTAGACACGGCCTACTTTATATAATATTGCTGGTATAAACAAATGACGCCTGAACGTAAAGTAAGGGATTGTATTGGCTTACAGAGCGTCATTTCACAGGGTAATATGTTCTCATTCAATAACATAAATATAGCCTTTTAATACAAGTAATAAGGTTTAATGTCAAGGTTCTCATGTGTTCAGTTTGTATCCTATTGTAACAATGTGGCTTGATACCAGGCCAACCCTTAGGGCAGAATCATGTTTCATAAAAAAAAAACTTTTGTCATATACAGGTCCAGGATGGCTTATACAATTAACACATTTCATGACAATATATTTCCTCCATCCATGCCTTGTCTCCTACCCCAGGCACAACCCCCGTCCGAGTCTCCCCAACTTCCCAGCTCGACCCCATCCACCCTTGGCCATACCCATCTCCCACCCTCCAGCACCCCTACAAACCCGTCCTCTCCTCCCCAGTCCCCCTCTCTACTTCTCTGTGTTTACATTTTGTGATGACACCCATTATGTTATCATGCCGATAAGATAATCAAATGTGAAAAAGTTAAGGTATATAACTCTATGGTCAGCAGTGAAATAATATGGGACCTTCATTTACACATCGTGAAGTGAAATATGTTTCTATTAAGTATTATATGGACACCTACAGTACATGTAACATTCTTGTAGATATTTAGGTCATAATACTTGGCACAATCCAGAGCTCAGAACACCTTCATATAATATATCAAAAAGAAACACAACTGGATACTCAAGGTGCCACAAACACCTCAGTAGTGTACTAATGGTATTACACCGACCACCAGCTTTAAATGACAAAGTACATGTCAACATTACCTTTGTGATATAAGTTGTTCTTTCAGTTAGTGCAAATTTGCTTTAACATGAAGTTCATTCTTACGGCATTAATGGTAATACAGATTTGGCAATGAACAGCTGATTGCACCTATAACATTATTTATCAGTTTCATATTCAATATCATTATTATTAAGGTCTAATATTCATGTGGAATGCTACTGGCTTCCTTAGCTCTGTCCGTGGTGACGAGAGGGAAACAACCATTGGTCAAGCTATCGTCTGGCAACTGGCGTGTGCTCGTTGTGTGTCGCCTCATTGCCAGCACGGTGAGCCGTCGTCCAGAAAGGCCACCTAGCCTCACCTCCAGTTCGAACAAGGTATCCTCGTTATTATGGCTCGTGGTGTACCTGTACTTAGGTGTATAAAACCACAGACACACACAGGAATATTAGCCATTACCAGACGAAGAGAAGAGCCTCATATCCAATCAATCACACATTGCCTCCTCAATGGGGTCTCGAGCCCACGCTGAATGAACTGCCAGGCCCTGAAATGTGTGGATCGAGTGTTTGTGTTGAGGAAAATAGATAAAAATATTGAAAATGTATGAGACTCATGAAAATATTATTACTCCGTTTTATTCAGAGTTTGCAGAATGTTTGAAGCATCAGTCAGAAGGTGTCAGGAGGAGGAGAAATGGTTCATGGTTAAAGTAGGACAACGTCGGCGACCTTTGACTCTCATCTCAAGTTCAGTTTTAGGAGATGTATCACCATACATGAGGCTCAATACTAACAAGCAAATAGTTGGCTAAAGAGGGAGCCAAAGAGTACCTGTGGTTGGCTGACTCAACAACACCAGTTCGCCTTGGCGGTGTGGATGACTTATAAACTGAGGACATAATTATGTAGTTCGTCATTCTAAACCAAATTTTACTCACCCTCTCTATAAAGCGTCAGCATCACTCTTGCCAATATATATATATATATATATATATATATATATATAATTTCAGTGTAATTTCAAACGCCGCGCCATTGGCGATACTGAGCTTTCAAGGTCGTCGGAGGGAAGAGAGCGCTCCCTGCACATAGCGAGAGGTTGTGGAACTAGGCCTAAATGATATTAAATGTAATTTGCCGAATTAATAATGATGCGATTCATGAAGTTAAGGGACTATTATTGAATTTGGAATTATTATAGATCGTTTATCAGTCTGAATAATGTTACGGGTGTCCCAAGGAGTTATCAGTTAGGCGGAAAATATGTCACGTAGGCCTAAGCTGACGCCTTGAGAGGACACGAGGTTGGCTAGCTCAGTAACGCGAAAGCATTCAGATCAACAAGACGTCCCTGCGCGTCCGTCACAGAAATAGTCACGTGGCCTAGTCACCTGTGCTGCGCTCTTGCAGTATAACAAGTAAGTCTCATTCGATCTCAGATAGGGCAGTGATAAAGTTATTAAGAGCTAACAGTGAGTCAATTTCAGGGTTTCCGTCAGAACCCACTTGACTGCGAGAAATTGACTGCGAGAGATTGACTGCCGTTGAGGATTGATGATTGGCGATTGTCACTGGTTAGCGGAGAGCAAAGGATCCCTTGAGTGAACGAGTGCTCCCGACAACTAAAACGATACGGGGCAAGCATCAGCATTGGGTGATCAGTTCTTACCACGTGGGTGCACAACACCACACCACACCACGTGTCCTCGGTCAGATAGAAGTATTAACTACTGGCCATAGTCACCTGTTGGCGTTCTCTCTTCCCGCCCATGGACGCACTGAGAGTACATGGAGGCTATCTGAGTAGATTAATGGTCACACACTGAGACCAGGAGTCTAGGGGATACCTAGAGAAACATTTTATCTCCCTTATTACAGGTGTATGTTGAATTGGGTGGAGCATGGTTCACGAGTATTGGTGGACCCAGTAACATCTCAATAATAGTGACAATATTTTTGTGTGTAGTTAGTACCATTTTTTCAGTTACTGATATTATCTTGACGTGTGTAGTAATAGTTCTTAATTGATTTTGATAGTATTGTTTTTGAATGTTTGTGTCACTAAGTGGAACCAGAGTGATACTGTGATTTAATTCCTTTAATGCATTTAATTTTTCTTTATAATTCCGATCTCAGGTATAACCTTTGTTCCCCAGAGTAGTGTTTAAGTTAGGTTAGGAATTGTGCATCTGTTGGGGTGATATAATTTTGTTGAAAGCCCTTAAGGCCTGTTTCATGTGTGCAAGCAACATTTCTTAATACTTTAAATTTATTGTTGCCTGAGTTTCTAATAATTTCAATATCATGTATAACTTTTATTCCCCAGAGTAGTGTTTTAAGTTCAAGTTAAGAGGTGCGCATATTGGTGTACCATTATTTGATTGTGTTTGTAGTGTTGGAGGGAATATAAGTGTCTAAATTTTACAGTGTGTCTCATTCATCCCAGTCACAGACGCTATCCTTCCACGGGTCACGGACAATTCATTTGTTTAGTAAAGTTAAGTGCTCTTGTGCTGGTTCGGGATTTTTCTCAAAGGGGCGCTTCCACTGCGATTACCATCTAACAATCTTTAATAAACCCCAAGTCAAGTGAGAAATTAAAGTCCAGTAAATTCCGACAGGTTACACACACATATATATATATATATATATATATATATATATATATATATATATATATATATATATATATATATATATATATATATATATATATATATATATATATACTAGCAGAATCGCCGTCCTCTGGGTGGCTCATCCGCCAGGCAACAGTAGGACGCCACCCTCCGGGAGGCTCCACGTTCTCTCACTGTTCAGTCCCCAAAACTTCTTCCATCAATAGTTCATTAACGGTGTATGTAAGTTCCACCATGTTTTTCGCTACATATGGTACAGCAAAGTATACTTTTTTAGCATTAAACTGTTATTATTTTAATGTCTAATCATCACTACATATAACACCACCCATCATCACTACATATATCATCATCCATCATCACTACATACAACACCATCCATCATCACTACATATAACACCATCCATCATCACTACATATAACAATATCCATCATCACTACATATTGAAGGTTCCAAGTGTTCCCTGAAGAAAGCAGTGATGGGTAGGGAAACACCGGGTAACACTGAAGTCCCTTTATTAACGGATACGAGAAATACAAGTGGTGACTCGCGTGTGCCATGCACGAGGCACGGAGTCAGACTGAGACTGCCTTGCCATATGGCAGCCTCGGGGCAATGTTGCCACATAACACGTGCTGTGTTGCCACGTAATTACATGTATAAATGCTACTCGGCACAGTAGCTTATTTACAAGGTTGCTACTCGGCACAGTAGCATAGATACATAACCTACATCTCCCTCCCCCCCCTCACGCTCATAGTATTTGTCTTGAGCAGACTACTTAGTCCTAAGTCGCTCCGAGCGTCGAGGTGCACTGTGGGGCGGATCCTCGTGAGGTGTAGGGGACTCGTCCTCGGTCAGGGGGCCAGCAGCAGGGGGTGGGACTGGCCGGAGAAAGCGGCGGTTCCTCCACCAGACGCGGCCGCTTGGCATCCTGACCTTGTAGTCCCGCGACCGGCCGACGCCCATCACTATGCCCACCTTGTCCCAACGTGTCGTCGTCGGGTCCTGGACGCGGACAAGGGCACCAATTTCCAGTGGCTGAAGAGGGCGGGCAAGGTCGTCATACCGAGCCTTGGCAGCCTGGTCACGTGAAGCGGCGCGGCGGTCGCAGCTCTCGGCTCTGGTCTGCCACTTCTTCGTAAAGGCCTTGGCGTGTGCAGGAACGCAAGAGCGGAGAGGGTGACCATACAGGATCTGGGCAGGGGAGCGTCCTGTGTGGGTAGGAGTATTACGTAATTCCAGGAGTCCTTTGTCAAACGCCTCACAGTCTATGTTGCCTGAAGGGGCCACCTTGAGGATGAGGTGCTTGACTGTCTTGACCGCAGCCTCAGCATGGCCGTTTGACTGTGGGTAGTGGGGTGTTGACACGATGTGGCGGACTCCCCAACGCTCCAGGAATCCTGTGAAGTCCCGGCTGGTGAACTATGGCCCACCATCCGTCCGCAGACGTACGGGGACGCCCAGGTCACGAAAGAGGTGCCGGAAGTGGCGAATGGTGGCCGCGGACGTCGTGTCCGAGCCACAGATTACCACCACAGGCCAGCCAGAGAGTCGGTCGGCGACAACTAGGAAATGTTTCCCAGCTGTGCTGAAGAAATCAGCCGACACGGACTCGAAGGGCCTGGTGGGTTCGTCGTCGCACAAGAGGGGCTCCTGCTGTTGACTGGGCTGCATGATCTGGCACGGCTCACAGGCACGGACCGTATTGACGATATCCGCGTCAATGCCGGGCCAGTACACAGCCTGCCTTGCGCGGCGCTTGGTGGCATCTGCTCCACGATGGCTGTCGTGTAAGCGGGCCAGAACGCGACGACGGAGAGCTGCAGGAACGGCCACACGGGCACCGTACAGGACGAGGCCCCCATCTGCGTAGAGGTCCTCACGTATCTTCCAATACAGGCGTAGGGCGTAGTGGAGGTCAAAACGGTCGCGAGGGAACCCAGTCCTCACACTCTCCAAGAGCTGAGTGTAGGAGGGATCGTCGCGTGCCGCGGTCCGTAGTTCCTCAAGGGCCAGATCGCTGTCGGGTGGTGACACTGAGGCCTGGGTGCTGGCGAGGGACTGTGCGGCCTGCAAAGTGACGATGTTGCCGACGGAGAAACCGGCCTCGGTGCTGAGCATCTCGTCTTCAGTTATAGGGCGGCTGGCTGGGGAGCAGGAGAGGGCATCCGGGATGCACAACTCCTTACCTGCGCGCCAAGCCGCGGTGAAGATGAAGGCCAAAATCTTCTCCTTCAGGCGCTGGAGGCGGGGATTCTCGATGGCGTCCAGCGAATAGTGATTAAGAATGGGGACCAAGGGCCTGTGGTCTGTGATGGGGTCGAAGTGCTGTAGGCCAATCAAGTAAAATTTGCACTTCGATAAGGCCCATACCACTGCCAGCAGCTCCAGCTCGATGGTAGCGTAGCGAGACTCGGCATCGGTGAGGAAGCGAGAGCCACACTGTACGAGCCGGTACTTTCCTCCACCGTGATCCTGGAGAAGGGTGTAACCAACCCGGTACAGGCGCGAGGCGTCTGTCTGGAGGACGGTGGGGAGCGCTGAGTCGAAAGTAGCGAGGATAGGTGGACTTGACAGGGCCTCCTTCACCTTATGAAAGGCGAGGTCGTGGTCAGGGGTCCACGTGAAAGTCCTCTTGGGGCTCATCAGGGGGCGGAGAGGCCCGGCAGCGGCGGAGACGTCAGGAGAAAATTCTGCCAGCTGGTTCACCAGGCCCATGAAAGACCTGAGATCCGTAAGGTTGGCAGGTTTTGCAAAGGCCGCTATGGCGCGAACTTTCTCCGGGTCCGCAGCCATGCCATCCCTTGAGAGTCGGTAGCCGCAGAAAGACACTGCAGGTGCGGCCAAGACGAACTTCTCGGCATTCAGAGTGATGCCGTGCGTCCTACACCTGGTCAGTACCTCGTCGATGCGGCGAAGATGCGTCAGGTAGTCCTCATCGTAGAGGAGGACGTCATCCACTACCTCCACGCAGTTGGTCACACCTTGAAGTGCCATGTCACCACGGAGACAGAAGGCGTCCCCCGTAGCAGCGAATCCCATAGGGACACGGCAGTAGCGGAAGCGTCCGTAAGGCGTGATGAAAGTGATCAGTGGCTGATCCTCCTTCTTCAGTGGGATCTGCCAGTAACCACAGAGGGCGTCCATTATCGAGAAGTGCCGTACCTTCGGGTCCACACTCCATATAGCTGCAAAAGGTGTGGGTGAAGGGTGGGCGGGACGGGACACCTGGCTGTTAAACTTAGACAAGTCGGTAGTAATCCGCACTCCACCGTTAGTCTTAGCCACAGCGACTAGAGGGTGGCACGAATGGGACGGGTCGTCACCAACGGGTACGATGACACCCTGGGCCACCATGGAATCCAGTTCCTTCTTGACTGAATCCCTGAAGGCGAGAGGAATCAACCGGGGAGTGTGTATGGCAAACGGCTGTGCATCTTCCCGCAGGTGTATCCTCATAGGCGGACCCGCCATAGCCTTCAGTGGCGCGGTCAGTAGGGCCTCCTTCGTCACCAGCACATCCGAGTACTCCTTCAGGAAGTAGGCCCTTGCGGCTGAAGGAGACGTCTCGCTGTGTAGAGGAAGCAGCCGTGACTTGGGTGGAGGCGGGGCGGGAGTGGACGCAGGTTCTGGGCAGCTCTGTGCGGCAGTGCCAGGCGCGTCACTCGTTGACTCACACACCCTGCTGGCGGTGTACCGAGCAGCTGGGATCTGCTCGGAAAAGTCTTTGGGCACCACGCCTAACTCCTTGCAGTGCTCCCACGACAACAAGGGTGTAGCGAGAGTAGGCTGCACGTCGATCCATCCGTGACACGACCTGTCGCCGTAAGTGATCTCCGCTTGAAAGGAGCCCACAGCGTCCGGCATCTGGGAACCGTCCGCATTGTAGTACTGCAGCTGCGGCGGTGGTCCCAGGCCGCGTTTGGTGAGGCCCAGTTTCTCGAGGTGATTCAGGCCATCACCGTAGCATCAGCGGCGGTGTCAGGTATCACCTCAATGTGACCCGACACATCACCGTGTGTGACGGCGACGCGGATGGTAGGGGAAGGGGTAGCCCTGGGGCGTGTGGTCGATTCCACCCTCCTGATGTGACTCAGCTAGCTTGGAGCTGTGTGGGCCATCTGAAGGGGGCTGCATGCGAACCACTCCGAGGGAAGTGCGCTGCTTTCCTCCTCGTCTCGGGCTTTTGGGCTTGGGTTGGCGGCAGCACTTGTCGTAGTGTCCATAGCGACCGCACGCCTGATACTTGCGGCCTCGTGCAGGGCACCTGTCTGTGTTAGACCAGTGGCCCTTACGGTCACATCCACGACACAGTGCGTCGGCGGCCGGGCATGTCTTGGGGCCATGCTGCTTTCCACAGCTGCCACAGGAAGCACTAGGCGGGGGCGTGGAAGAACGTGCGGCAGCCTTCACGTTGTTGGCCGCCTTCTTTCCCTTCTTGTATTGCGAGATAGCTCTCACAGCAGGTGGGGCCCGTAAGGCAGAGGTGGCGGACTTGGTGGCCTCGTATGACCGACATTCAGTCACTACCGCCTGGAGTGTGGAGGAAGCGTCCAGGGGGATGAGTCGCTGCACCAACTCTTCTTGCCTGACACCTGCCAAGATCCCGTGCTTGATCCAGGCTTCCTCACATTCCCGGCTCTGCGCCTTGCAGACATCGATCTCCTCCGACAAACTCTTCAAGCGTACAAAAAAGTTGTCAAAGGATTCATTCTCCGCCTGTTTGCAGCTGGTGAAGGCGCGGCGACGCAAAGCCTCGTTATTCCGACCCTTAACGTGCTCCTGCAAAAGGTCGAGCACATCCGTCACTGAAGAGGTAGAATCGGGAGGCACTTGCAACGTGTGCTCCAAAACTCTCTGGGTCTCCAGAGACAAACACATCCGCAGTTGGATGAGCTGTTTGTTTGGAGGCATGCTGTCAAGGTCCACCATCGTGGAGTAATCTGTCCAACGCCGCCTCCACTCACAAAAAAGCTGAAAGGTGACGTCTGGTGAGAGGGCGGGTGGGGGTTGAACAGATGCCTTGGGAGCTGTTTGTTTGGAGGCAAGAGTACCTGGAGGACGCTGGTGTGGTGGAGGAGGGCGGGTACTGGCGCCTTGGTGCGCGAGTGAGGGAGGGTGGGTTAGCGCCAGGGTCGCCAATATTGCATCAAAGCGCGCCTTTTCCTCCTCTCTTCGTGTCTCCTCCCTCTGAAGTTCCATCTCTCTGCGTCTCTGGTCCCTGTGATCCATCCACCTCAGAATTGTAGCAATGTCCGTCACTATAGGTGAAGGATGAGGGGCGGTGGGCGCAGAAGCTCCATCTGTGCCCGGCAGAGGACAAGGTGGTGGGGAGTCGTGTCTCCCATCTTGACGTTGTCCCTTCTTACCGCCCATCTTACTATGCTTGAACTGCGCTATTTAGTATAGAAAGTGGCGCCTCATCAGCTCGAACCACATATATATGACATAAACAGCGCAGAAATAATGCATAGAGTCCACTGTTCTGTCCGTGTGTGTGTGTGTGTGTGTTTGAGAAAGCAGATGCGGTGGCCTTAGGCTGGAGCTCCCGCGGAGGCAAGAACGTCAGTGTCTCCCGGATGTCACGCGAGAAGGGTGTACGCCTGCGTGCTCCGTGGGTACCACAAAAAACAGGCCAATCCTCAACTCTCAGCTCTAGACACACTGACACTAACACTGCCACCGTCACTAAAAAGCACTGTGACGGCGCAACACTGCACGTCGCGGCAAAACACAACGCAACACAACACAACACACTAGTCGACGCGCACATCGCCGGCAGATGTAACCGTCGGCATTGTTCACACACTTGTAAGTTCACAGATCCTACTCACTGTGCCATGAAGGTTCCATGTGTTCCCTGAAGAAAGCAGTGATGGGTAGGGAAACACCGGGTAACACTGAAATCTTAACGGATAGGAGAAATACAAGTGGTGACTAGCGTGTGCCATGCACGGAGTCAGACTGAGACTGCCTTGCCATATGGCAGCCTCGAGGCAATGTTGCCACATAACACGTGCAGTGTTGCCACGTAATTACATATATAAATGCTACTCGGCACAGTAGCTTATTTACAAGGTTGCTACTCGGCATAGTAGCATAGATACATAACCTACACATATAACATCATCCATCATCACTACATATAACACCATCCAGCATCACTACATATAACACCATCCATCATCACTACAGATCGGTAAAGTAGTTTCCGGGATTCTAGTGCGGACACACACGGTAGGACGCCACCCTCTGGGAGGCTCCACATTGTCTCACTGTAGATCATTAGGGTAGACCACATATTTGGTTTTGCCAATAGCAGCAAGTTTGTACAGATTTTTGCCGGTTCCCACTCTGGAGCATCCAACATAGAACTGTCCATGAGAGAAGCAAGGAAACACTTGCTATCCATTCCAAGTTTGGTCCAGGCAGCTCATTCGCTAGGCCACAGTAGGACGCCACCCTCCGGGAAGCTCCAAATTGTCTCACTGTTCACTCCCCAAAACTTCTTCCATCAATATTTCATTAACGGTGTATGTAAGTTCCACTACAACGGTACAGCAAAGTATATTTTTTTTAGCATTAAACTGCTATTATTTTATTGTCTAATCATCACTATATAAAACACCATCCATCATCACTACATATAACACCATCCATCATCACTACATATAACACCACCCATCATCACTACATATAACAACACCCATCATCACTACATACAACATCATCCATCATCACTACATATAACACCACCCATCATCACTACATATAACATCATCCATCATCACTACATATAACCCCACCCATCATCACTACATATAACACCATCCATCATCACTACATATAACTTCATCCATCATCACTACATATAACACCATCCATCATCACTACATATAACACCATCCATCATCACTACATATAACACCATCCATCATCACTACATATAACACCATCCATCATCACTACATTTAACACCACCCATCATCACTACATATAACACCATCCATCACCACTACATATAACACCACCCATCACTACTACATATAACAACATGCATCATCACTACATATAACATCATCATCCATCATCACTACATATAACACCATCCATCATCACTACATACAACACCATCCATCAGCAGTACAGATAGGTAAAGTAGTTTCCGAGATTCTCGTGCAGAGAGAGAGAGAGAGAGAGAGAGAGAGAGAGAGAGGAATTTTTAAAACATTATATCAGTACATTTGCATGGCACACTAACTTTCACTTATTCATAGTTGGACAATATAATTTGAAGTAATTAATGATAGAAAACATTATTCACAAAATAGGTTATTGAAAATTACAAACAAAGTTGGATATTACCTGTAGGTGGAGGTGCTAACATGGCAGGTCCACTCGCATGGTTTAGTTTGGACATTTCCTGCCAAGAACAACACCACCAATAACAACCAAGAGTAAAAGCAAAATCAGGTCTGATACCCAACCAAATTCATTAACTGAACATTTAACTGAAACAGCTGACCTTCCCTCACTATTGTATCCCGAACTACATAGAGTACAGTGCATATACATATAAGCTGCACAAAATGTTGAATTGTACTGTACAGTCACCTCAAAAATTCCGATTGAATCAGTATCGAAATTAAGAGAGATAATGCAACGCCAGCTGTGTTCAAACCATGAACTACATACACCATTGACTGGTGAACATTCTTCGTTATAATGTCCCTTACCAAAGGATGGATACACATTTCCTCTCTAACATTCCATTCTGAATTTAATAGCATAATATATATGAACAAACAAATGATTCCTCACACATCAGAGCTCATAGAGTCAAGATTTTCCTAGACGCCCTCCTGGCAGCCTGGCCAGATTGTTTAGCTCTGCCCCTCCCCCACCCATCCACCCCACTTTCTCGCATCTCCTTCTTGATCTCATTTCACCGGGATTTATCAGCAAAACATTCAAGTGGCAAAGATTGGTTATCAAAGTGAGATTCAATAGCGTTTCCCAAGCGAAACACTATTACCAGTGAGTAGTGTAGCACTAGCCCGTAGGTACTTTGTCGGTGACCCTCAAAGTGTAAGAAACAAGGACTGCCACGGTGCTTACGACAAAACAATTAAATATTGACAGATGTCTACTAGTGTACTATTGACTATGTCTCTTCTTTTCCAATAAATTTATTGAAACCACTGTCACTGACAGTCTCATCATCACTGATTTTCTATCTTTACTACTTGCCCGTGACACCCTCAACTTAAGTTGTCAAGCGCTTGTCTCTGAAGCCAGACACCTTGTTGACCGGGGTGTCAAGATCATATATAGGCCTCAAAGAACATGACAGAGTTGATGTCTTCATCAAACTCGCGTCTACTGTAACAAAGGCACTGTTGAATATAATCTGGGTCTGTCAAAAAGAACCCTTAGAACTGTAATTGGGAAAGAACTTATTGATGAATTTGACGCAAGTAGACAAGTGCAAACAGGCATTAGTCAATACGTTGTTTACCATGACGAGATGTATCAAATGAAACATGTATATGGAGCAAGTAATAAGATCACTAGATTACAACATGTTGTAACCACTAAACTAAGGTTAGGATATTAATACCTCTGGCAGTATGTTCCCCAAGCCTCAAGCAGATGTGAACAAGACTAAATGTAAAGTGTGTGGTCAAACATATGGCCACACACTTGAACACTACGTCCTCGACTGTGTGAAGATAGAACCTTTTAGGGACAGGTCCAAGCACACTGTATGTGAAATGGCACAACACTTTATATCTAATGGTAAGATAGCCGACATATTAAGATTGTATCCACTTTTTGCACTAAGTAGCTATTTCACTTCCCATGTATAGAATCAAACACACAATTTGCTTTAATACCTCTTACGCAAATGTGAATAACAAAGTGTGCGGCCAGAAATATTGCCTCACACTCCTGTAGTCACGCAGTTGCGAATAAGTTACCTTTTGTGTACAGAATTAAACAAGGAATTTATTTGAAATACTCTGTAACATTCAATCCCATAATAGCCTGACCACAGGGGTTAGTTATACAGACCCGTTGTGAACTCTACTCTGTAATCCTTTTGCGATACCGACCACAGGATGTGTAGAGTGCACAACAAACTAGCAGCTGTACAGTAAGTGGCAAAAAAAAAAATAATTAACCTCCACCACCATCACTACCAACGCCACCATCCCCACCATCACCTCCCCCACCATCACCTCTACCACCACCACTCCCACCATTATGTCTCACGCCGACACAGCTTCGTGACACAGTATAGTCCCGTCTAAACTACCACATAACTCAGGCAGTGAACACACCACTAACTTTGCTATTGTATATCATTTAAATGGACACAATCACTGAGATTTAGTGTTTGGTTAAGCAATTCCATCGTCCTGGACGCGTTTGTATACTATCTATAAGGCGGGCGTCACAACCCTTTCTACCCCTCCCCCCCGTGTCTGTTTGTCTTGTTTCTTGGCATTTTTGGGTAAGTCAAGTTAGTTATTTGCTTCATGTGTCTGTTTGTTTCCTCTCGAGTGCCAATGATTATAAGAGTTTTACGGGATTATCAGACCAAGACATAAATATCTTTCGATTACGGGCAACTCCAGTGACCACTTTACTTCAGTGACCACTTTACTCCAGTGACCACCTTACTCCAGTGACCACTTTTCTACAGTGACCACTTTACTCCAGTGACCACTTTACTTAGTGACCACCTTACCAGTGACCACTTTTCTACAGTGACCACTTTACTCCAGTGACCACCTTACTTCAGTGACCACTTTACTCTAGTGACCACTTTACTCCAATGACCACCTTACTTCAGTGACCACCTTACTCCAGTGACCACCTTATTTCAGTGACCACTTTACTCCAGTGACCACTTTACTCCAGTGACCACTTTACTCCAGTAACCACCTTGCTCCAGTAACCACCTTGTTCCACTAACCACCTTGCTCCAGTAACCACCTTGCTCCACTAACCACCTTGCTCCAGTAACCACCTTGTTCCAGTAACCACCTTGTTCCACTAACCACCTTGCTCCAGTAACCACCTTGTTCCACTAACCACCTTGTTCCAGTAACCACCTTGTTCCACTAACCACCTTGCTCCAGTAACCACCTTGTTCCAGTAACCACCTTGCTCCAGTAACCACCGTGCTCCAGTAACCACCTTGTTCCACTAACCACCTTGCTCCAGTAACCACCTTGTTCCACTAACCACCTTGCTCCAGTAACCACCTTGCTCCAGTAACCACCTTGTTCCACTAACCACCTTGTTCCACTAACCACCTTGCTCCACTAACCACCTTGCTCCAGTAACAACCTTAAGTCATATATATCACATCTAACTCTTAATCTGACTTATTATTTCCCCCAAGCCCCGATGTGGGTCAGTGGCCTGTACCCTGGTGGGTTAATCCCCAGTGTTGCAATAAATGAGAGGTAAATGAGTAAGGTTTTAATTATAATATATTACGGCGAGGTATGGATTAAAGAATGGTTGGTACTTGCTGTACCATCCTGGCGGCACACATCTGTGTGGTCCGGGTTGGTAAACAAGCTAGCAGGACACCTCTGATCTAACAGCAGCAGTATACCACCACAGATTCACACAGAGATATTTTGACATGTAGTCAGCCAATTATCTGTGGCAACAAAAAAATAATACTAAATTTATCTCCGACAAATATGTCCACTGGGGCTCTGATTCATTGTGTTTGAGAACACAGTTACATGTCAATATTCAAATACTGCAACAAAACAAAGTCCACAAAGACATTTACAACACGATTCGGAATTTATCGTCGTACAAATTATTTCTTTTTATTACATTATTCCACTACAAAATGTTATTGTAGGTATGGGACCATAAACCTACAAATCGGAGTTAGTTAAAATATTTAATTCGTTATGAGAGTTTCCGTCTTCCCATATCCTGGCTTAACGCTTCATCATTACAATGCAGATCACCAGTTCCATTAATACCCGGGAAGGAAGGTATAGCTGCTAATTTAACTGAGGTAGTCACTCTATACAGTTTTACCCTTACTATGAGATGAAGGATATTGTTATCAGTCTGTGCATAACAGGGAACAGAAATCTTTGTACTGTATGCACTGTACAGTACTATACAGTTGCGAGCAAAAATCCTGTCGCTTCTCCTGCTGTTTTGCGAACCCTGAGATTCAGACTCGTGAGCTCGAAGCAACAGATACTGATGCATTATTTTGTCCACGGCTGCTTCGGATTCACGAGTCTTACGCCCAGAGTTTTAATCACCCCTCTTCCCTCTTCCACGAAAAGCCCACATGTAGGAAGTGTTCCTTCAAGCGGTAGTTTTAATTGCTCGAACCTCTGCCCCCTACGTGCGGGACCATCTACGGTAGGGTTGGTAAGCCTGTCCACCTTCGCTGATGCATTACGGGTATCCGAGCACGCTACTCATACGTTTCGAAGCAAGGTGACGAAGCGCGGTATAGACCCCTGACCAGCAGTTTGGCCGCCCACTCGTGCAGTATACTGACTCCCCTATCCAGTGTGTGGCAGTGCGGGTTGTAACTACACGTGTAGGTAGGGCAATGGCTCCTAGACCCAATCGCCGCCGCAGAGCAGCGCTATTATATCTTTTGACCGCCTCCCTTATGATAAAAAGTAAAGTGTAGACAATGCATAACATGGGTGAAACAGCGGCTCTTAGACAAAAATAGAGGAAGCTGTAATCAAACATTCAGTGAACTGAAACTTGGTGAGGCAAATGATGTCAGGCTCTACATTAGTATGTCACCAGATATGTATCAATTCCTACTTGGTAGAGTAACCTCTCTGATTGCAAAAGTCAACACACACATGCGAGACTCGATCGGTGCAGGGGCACGACTGGAGGCTTACACAACATTACCTGGCGACGGGAAAATCACCTACAAACTGTTAAAAAGTTTAGTAAATTACCTTAAATGTGCTTACCTGATTAATACCAGCGTTAATAAGATGAGATGACTTCAACAACTGAACGAGCTGGCATTTGGCAAAAAACAAAACACAAGTCTCTTGAAAATGTCATAATATTGGCCGTAAATCCATGAATGTAAAAAAAAAGTTTATAGAATTACTAATACGCTTTTCTTTGTTCACAAATCGTGTTTACTATAAATATCCAATAAGCCAAACAAAACAATTACGAAGAGGGTAACGAAGATCAACTACTCGCCTCATTTTCAAATTCCAATATTTCGTTTTTCCGCCGCCCCTTCCCGTCGTGCGCTGCAGTACGGAGTCCTTCACGTTCAAAACTACGGTTGTTGACACAATGACTCCCGTCAACGGAAGATGTTGTTTAAAACTCCGGGCCTAAATTTCGGAGTTTCGTGGTTCAAGAGGGGAGACGACAGAACCTTAGTTCGCGACTATTCCGTCTGCAATTTTCATAATTTTCAATTGCTCTGTTCATGAAGCAAACTTAACTTGTGGCCTAATGATGAAGACCACATTTAGAAAATCAACACGAATAGTCTACTAGTTACCAGTAACATTTCAAGACTAACACTATCAGTAATCACCTGCGCTGTAACACAACCAATAACAGCATAGATCATGCAATGGTTTATATCGAACACTGCAGCAACATAAACTAGGAAGCTTTGTGGTGGGTGCCGGCAGATCACAGGGCTTCACGCTCGCATGGCTGGGAGCAGTCTGGGTCGCTCATTAACGCCCATGAAGAGGTGTGAATAACGGAGTAAGTTTAATGATACAGTATATGTCGCTCGAGGCATATCGCAGGCAGGTTCACAGTTTAATAATATGAAATATTTATATTTTCAACAATGGTCAGTAAAGTACTTGAACCGTGATGTAATTTTTCATACAGTGTAGTTTAGTCATCTGAATACCTGGGTAGTGTGAGCTTTGGACATTAAAACGAATTAAAGTTTAAAAATCAACAAACATAAAATAAAGATTGGAAAATGAAATGTAAGGACATTATAATATGAGGCTGGTAAATATGCAAATGTTTGTAGGGAAATGAAAAGATTGCAGTGGAACATTCGGGGATTAAGTGAAGTAAGGTGGACAGGTTCGAATAGCATTAGCGATGAAGATTTTTACTTAATATATTCAGCAAGTGTATATACACATATATATATATATACTAGAAAAAATAGAATAACATTTAGATATTTATCTGTTTAAATGGTCGGCGTGAATGCTGAAGGTATGAAACAAATATCAGTTGAGCACCGTCACGTTTAACTCATAAGTCTTATATTTAGGAAGCGTTAGCGGAGAGAATGTAGTTCACAATGGTAGGAAATGTACCACAACTAAAGGCTCGAAAAGCTCTGAGCAATCACACAGACTTTAAACCTGAAGACACTGTGCTCCCTTCTCTGTTGCCTACGCCCGCTTGCACTTATACCAGGTACAATGGCTGGCAATTTTTGTGAGGTGTGGCAACTCTTTGGAATGCTTATCTGGTATCCATTAGTCTGGCTACTATTGCGAGGTTCCTTAGGGCCATTTAATGAGTTTTAATATCACATAAATAAACACAGAGTTATCACATCTTACAAAATGCACAAGCCACTGTATCAGGTATAAGTGCAGGTGACTGTACCTCGCATGTCCCCCTGAAGGCTGAGATACATTTACTGAGTGTGTATTGAAATTCTTGCACTAAATTTACTCTCTCGTCTCTGTACTGGAGTGTAAACATTAAAGTTACGTACTAAACATTGCTCAGTTATTTACAAGCGTTGATTACAATACTACATTCACTGCAAAAAACCACATAGTTATACCCAGTGTTTGAGAAAAGAGGGCACCAAAATTGCTCACAGAGAAACCACTGAAGTCATAAGTTTAAAGACCGAGAAATAGAACCAGACATAAAGACCAAATCCTTTCATTAAGCCATTGTAAATGAAGACAGACAAGCACCTAACGGCCCACAGGTCAAATTTAAGAAGTTAGTTATTACACCAGATAACAAGAAGGACCCCCGTGCCAGGTGTTCCATAAGGCGTGCATGTAATATTCACTGCCCTGCGTTTTATGTATATTGTCAAGACTCACCAACCAATCCACAACCTTCAAACATTCATCTGCTGGGGTGCTTCTGAGGTTAGAGGTCGAATTGATCTAAATTTATTATACACCATTAATATGTAATAGACCAAACTGTGTTGATTTAAAGTAACAAATAATAAAGTATTAATTCATGACTAACCTGCCATCATATCACGGCTCAACAAATCACTATAGCTCCAGTTTATATGTAACTAAACTTTATTGAATCTTCCCAGAACCAAGACGTTGCACCTGACTAGTAACTCTCCCTGTGGTTGGCTGCACCTCTCCATTGACTTTGCACAACTCTGAGAAACTAATTAATAGGACACCACAGTGTTCATGAGGTCCTCTTGTTATCAGGAGTAATCATGCCGAGACAACACTTGACCACCATAAAGTGTCCTTTCTTTCCTCTCTCCTGATGACTATCTTGTCCTCTCTGCCTCCCCTTCTTGTATTATAACTTACCAACTTTCTCACTTATTCAGAACAGAGGTAGTTTGATTGATTGATTAATTGGGTAAAATATCTGGCATCGCAGCCCGTAGCCATTTGACGCCGAAAATGAGACTACGATAGAAATAAAATAAATTCCTATTAAATTTAAATATCAAAATTAAAATATAAGAATGTGCATTTATTCAAAATTACAAGTAGGTAAATGTATTTATTGCAATTAAATGTTTAAAAAGATCACCATCAGGTACTGAACTTCTCTCGTAGCAGAGATGCTAAGTGTCATTTTTTAAGGGAATCTTGCAAATGGTGATACAAATATGAAAATTGGCATGAGGATTCAATATGGGTTAATTATCAAATCTATCTGATTGGACATTCAAAATTCCAAGATGGCGGCCATTTTCCAAGATAACCGCCAGATGTGGATGTCAGATTTTCCTTTGACATTAAAAATCATTGTGTTCATCAATTCAGGTGATTTCAGTGTAGGTTTCCACGTTTTTGAGTATGTGGAATCTGAATTTTGTGTTGAAAACACTGAAATGGATAGCATTCAAAGGAAACATGCTTATAGAGAGTGAATGTCAATGTACTAGTATTACCATGGCACACTGGTGACAATACTGCTGTGAAATTCAGCGTAGGGTTTAGTGTCAGCTAAGTACGAAACTCATAGTAAATATTAATATATGTACTAGTACTTACTGTCCCAAATGTTACTTAATCAGTCCCAAATATGGTTAGGTAGTTGCACCTGAGTTGACTGGATGTGCCAGAACGGGAGAGCCGAACCAAGGATAATGGGGTTAAAGTTATCCAGATGGTGTATAGATCACATTGGACTTAAATGATACTGGATGAACGATCGGGTTAGTTGTAGGGTAAACAATTGCTTGAACCTAGTTGGATCCCATACAGGAAAGTACACATGATACAGAACATATAGAATGGTGAAAGGATAAACCCTCGGCAATGAATATTGGTCCTAAAAGTAATCCCGAAAAGAAAACAAACTGGGCCAAGTGCTGTTTATGTCATGATGATAAGAAGGAAGAACTTAAATCTCCAAAGACTAACCCTACTATAAGAGAGGAAGATGGCTACAGCAAATTAGCCAAGAATATTCCTCTTTTCAACTTAATCAATGCCCTTCCAATAAGGCTTGATATGGAAAGACTAGATGATGGAGATGGAATTGAAGACACATTAAGGAAAAATAATGCAAAATATCATGAGAGCTGTAGACTTGGATTTAACAACACTATGTTGCAAAGAACTCCAAAAAGAGCAACTACCTCTGTAGTTGACGGTGATGAGGGTTGCAGAAGGTACCACGAAAGCCAAGAGACACAAGAACTACAACAGAATGTTTTTTGTGTGACAAGCCAGCACCAAAGAGTGCTCTCAGACAAGCAATGACAATGAAACTCAACAATAGAATCAATGAATGTGCAAAGACACTCCGTGACAAAAGACTCCTTGCTAAACTTAGTGCAGGAGATGTAGCTACACAAACGATGAAATAACACCCTGTTTGCTTAGGTGCACTGTTTAATAGAGAAAAAACTTATCTTAGTACAAAGGAATATGAGAAAAACACAAAGAACCTTGACAAAAAAGATGTATATCCACCGGTTCCCTGAGAATTGTAACAAAATCATAACTAAACAATCTCATCTACTGTACAGGGTATTCTTTTATTCGAGAACCCTAAATAATTAGATGCGCAGACAGGAATCTAAAAATCAGTAAGAATAAAGTCTGATCACATAAGAACATAAGAACATAAGAACATAAGAATGGAGGAAACTACAGTAGGCCTAATGGCCCATACTGGGCAGTCCCATTTACACCCAACCCCTATCGCTCATGGCTACATATGTTCTTTGTAATGATAAAATTTTATTCCTACTAATTTTACGTTCCTGTTTAGTAATCATTTAGGGTTCTCGACTAAAAAAATTACCATGTACAGTCGGGGTCAGGAATTCGTGATACACTCCGGCCAGAGAGTGAGCAGGTCCTTCCACCCTTACTTGACGACGAGTCGCTGTGCCGAACCTTGAATGATCTGCAGTAATAACCACTGCTAGGGACACCACCATGAAGGTTAATGTAAGAGCTTTATATAATGTCATTGCGAGTGATCATCCATATTTTGCCACGAAAATATTAACTTTAATAGGAAGAACTTACAACTACAAGATTGTCTGATAAACATGATTTACAAAACTTCTAACAGTGGTGGTTCGAGGTCATGAACGGCTGCCCCTCATGTTCCCCCTCACACGTACACACACACAGGATGAGTATGGGGTGCACAATAAACTAGCCGCTGTAGGTGACAAAAACACACACAAAAAACAGCCAACGTGCGTGTGTATATGGTGTGATAGGTTGACACAACGGGCTAGGTGCTCTCTCTGTGTGTGTGTGTGTGTGTGTGTCTGCAAAGCCACACCAACAAATTTACTGTTAATGTAGCAACAATATACAGGTACACACAGACTACAGGCCTCTCCTTCACTGCCGATTTTTATAAATTAGTAAATTAATTAATGGAATTGATTTGACTGCAATAAATTAAATATACTACATACAGGCAAGAGGAAGTCGAGGAAATATGTTAGGAGTCTAGTGACGATGTCAAAATTGACAACCTGAAAGAGTCAGGTAGCGAAAAAGTAAAAACAGGTTGCTCTGGGTGGGATTTGAAATTCAGCCAAGTCAGCGAATATTAGAACAATATAAACGGCGGTCAGAGGAGTTAACTCAGATCAGGTATCCACTCAGCCGTAATGTTACCTGACAACTGCAATTGCATAACTTGTGAGTATACACTGCAATGGTAAAGAGCTACACAAAATCATTAGGTTTCCTTTTCTTCGAATGTAAAGGCGTTTCATTTCTCTTGTTTAAAACTAGTCTGCACTATTTTTGTATTTCATGCACATATTTAGATAAGTCTAAAAATAATAACGTGGGAAAAAGCTGATGGTCTCTTTTGTTCTAATATGCATCCCAAATTAAACATCGTCGTACACTATTCACTTACAGTATAAAGCTTGGCGCAATATTGTCCATAATTTTGGAAACCATCGCCGGTGTTATATATTATATATTCTGTAACCGCTCGTCGGAGCGATTGTGGCTGTGCAGGACAGTAGGACCCTCTACGTTGACGTGAAGAATATACAGTAATTTGGTCAAAACCTGTTGAATACATCTCACATGTACTTTCATCACACGACATGACTCATCATTGTCACCGAGTTAACACATAACCTAGCAATTGTTGACGAGAGTAACCACGGTCAACCACTAGAGGGGTGATGGATGGCTTACTCGGTGAACTCACTAGGTTATAAAGCACCTTGGGGCAGGTAGACCTCTTGGAGTTGACAGGTCAAGTAATTGGCCTGTACCAGATGTAGCTGGGTTCACAAAGAATTTACCACACTCTGTTTTTACAAACTACAGAAACACTTACTTACACAACTTGGAATGTCTAAACAGGCATTTGTCAACTCTGCCTTGGAAACAGGGTTGTACTGTAGCTGTATGGGTTGGTTGTTCTTTGAGAAGGGAAAAAATGTACAGACAGCATCTCCACAACATTTGAGAGTTGGGGACAGTGGGGCGTCTGACGTTGAGTCTTTGTAGTGATGGATACTCCCACACGGCAGGCAGTAACGAATGTACTGGGTCACGTCCACTTGAGAGGGGACTCCTGTCATCTGCTTGTCGTCACGAGTGTTGCCACACAGTGAATTATTAAACTCACTTAAATGTTATTTGAGTAAGAAAAATTGTATGTCGATCTGGGATGACGTTTAAATATATCACTTGACATAATATAACGTTGCTCACGAGAATATATACGGTATACTGTATAGTCTGTTGCCTTGGAGAATGACACTTAGAAAATTTCACTGTTACTTGGGTTACAGTGACATCAGTTCTGCACAGTATACACTGCTTCACTGGTTCAGTTAATGGTTATATTTGTTCGCTGCCACCTTTACATATAAGCTTTGGGTAGAGCTCCTTTAACTTGGCTTATATATAAATAAGTTGAAGGGTTAAATTACAAATCCCAAAATGGTCTTTTTCCATTTATTGTAAACTATATTGGTCACAGTCTATTAGTAGATGCATCGTAATTAACACTGTAAGCTGTGAGTGTTAGTTAAGGACAGGGCTCAGCTTGACTGAGTAGTTGTGGGGTATGGGTTGTCTGGGTTCACACTCAGGATGGGATGGAGAAAACTCACAATGTGCTCTCATGTATACATGTTGTATTGATGTACAATGCAGCTTGGTGCTGGGAAGGCAGCATGGTTACAAGCGTGATGTAGAGAGAGCTGGTTGGTGAGGGTGCTCAGAGCACAGCCAGGGTCGCCATGCCTGCCGGCGGAGCGAGGACCGCCAGGCAGGCGGAGGAGGTTGTGCTGGCTGGTTGGTGTAGGTAGAAAGAGAGAGATCACCACGAGGTCAGGTCTTAAATAGCGAGGGTAGGCGTGGCTTAGTAGTTGACCTCCGTGATGTATGGCGGCGCTGGTTGACCCAGACCACGAGGCACACACTGGAATTGCGGGGTCGGCTACTCAGCGACAAACAGCGTTTGTAGGGGAGAAATCCACTACAAAGTCACCCGTCCGATTTGCGTGAGGCTCAAGTGAAGACTGGTGCTCGTGAGGAGGTGCCTCTGAAGGAGAGGCTGGGCCAGCCCTACATTCTCAAGGTCGGCCTACTGATAGAGGAATCACGTGAACAGCACATGGTAACTCACAATTTATGAAAATTACCGTGGGTGATTGGATTATATAAACTAAATGTATTAACCCAAATTTATATTATTGTTATTCGCCATGAGACAGGGCTAATACAAGTACATAATTACAATTATTCAAGTCGTTTAGTATTTTTTTTTATTGGGCACCCCTACATCCTTGTGTAAGGTTAAGCTCATTAGCGTTTACAGCGCCCAACAGGGAAAGCATGCTAAGTTCATGCTTGCCTTTTGTGTCTCACGAGTTAAGGGCGTAGGCCTGAAGAGTCAAGGGCGTAGAAACCTGAAGAGTCAATGGTTTATGTCATCAAGTTATTGAAGCTCCAACAACTTTCCCTGAATACGAATTCGTAACTTTCGATTTACACCAGGTACCTACTTTACTGCGAAGTGAACAGGGACTAATGGGGGCTAGGAAGTAAGTCCAAACAAATTCCACCGGCCCGGGAATCGAACCTGTGACATCTCGCTTGCGAGGCAAGAACGGTACCTCTTCTACCACCGGTCCCCGTTTAGTGTTCCTCAGAGGATTCAACAGTTCACAATCACGTGTTACGGGTCTAGGGTAGACCAACGAGGACAAAGATGATGTCCTACAGGAGAACGTTGGCTAGCGAGAATCAAGATGTTGCCTCCACAGGAGAAGGCGATAGTTTGCCCTCAGGCTCTGTCTCATGGGTAGTTGGGGCCCGTCGTTGGGACAATGTATTTTTATTACGTTCGCTTAGTCAACTATCTTAGCTGCAAACAGTCCCCGCTCCACCTCTCTACCTCCTTCTCTGTCTCCTCTCATCTTCACTTCTTCTCCTCTTCTTCTTCCTATTCTGCCTGTATCTTCACTTACACATGTTGCTGGCGCGCACAATTGCGTGGCGGTAACATATTACAAAACTACAAATTTTACTGTACTAAAGAACAGAATACTGTTGTTAACACTTTATCATGACTACTGCGTGCAGAGGCCGAGTGGAATAGTACTCGGTACCTGACTTTAAGTTACTGATGAAAAGACAGTAAGTTGTGCCTGCCACACTGCCTACCTGTGTATCAGTGTTTTGTGACACTACCATAAAAAAGCCGGCAAGCCTATTAGACCAACTTTCAATATAAATTTGCTCAACAGTTACATTTCCAGTGGCTCTGGAGCCACAACGTGTGATATTTTGTAGATAAAACATTTTCCACCACAATGCCATGCCGTGTGTGTTGGAGTATGTGTGTATGTTGGAGTACTGTGTTTATGTTGAGTACTGTGTGTGTGTTGAATACCGTGTGTGTGATGAAGACAGTGTGTGTGCCAAAACCGTGTTTTTGGAATACCGTGTGTGTGTGTGTGTGTTGGTGTGTGTGTGTGTGTGTGTGTGTGTGTGTTGGAGTATTGTGTGTGATGAAGTACCGTGTGTGATGCAACGTGTTTGTTGGAATACCGTGTGTGTTGCAATACCGTGTTTCTTGAAATACTGTGTGTGTGTGTGTGTATGTGTGTTGAGTACCGTGTGCGTGTTGGAGTACCGTGTGTATGTCGGAGTACTGTGTGTATGTTGAGTACCGTGTGTATGTTGGAGTATATTGTGTATGTTGAGATACTGTGTGTGTGTGTGTGTGTGTGTGTGTGTGTGTGTGTGTGTGTTGGAATACTGTTGAGTACTGTATGTGTAGAGTACTGTGTGTAATAATAATAATAATTAACGGTTTATTGAAAGAGCTTGCAGCAGAAGGCTGAAAATATACATTTACTTAATTGGGGAATGGGTTTCGAATTACAAATAATATACAAATAACATAAGTGATATAAATAAGATATATAATGTGTGTGTGTGTGTGTGTGTGTGTGTGTGTGTGTGTTGGAGGACAGTGTGTGTTGAGGAAAGTGTGTGTTGGAGTACTGTGTGTTGAGCACTGTGTGTGTGTATATGTGTTGGAGCACTGTGTGTGTTGAAGTACTGTGTGTGTGTGTGTGTGTGTTGAGCACTGTGTGTGTTGAAGCACTGTGTGTGTGTGTGTGTGTGTTGGAGAAAGTGTGTGTTGAGCACTGTGTGTGTGTGTGTGTGTGTGTGTGTGTTGAGTACTGTGTTTGGAGCACTGTGTGCGTGTGTTGGAGTACTGTGTGTGTGTTGAACACTGTGTGTGTGCTGGAGCCGTGGTGTGTGTGTGTTGAACACTGTGTGTGTTGATGAGTGTGTGTTGAGCACTGTGTATGTGTGTTGGAGCACTGTGTGTGTTGAAGTACCTGTGTGCGTGTGTTGAGTACTGCGTGTGTTGGAGTACTGTGTGTGTTGGAATACTGTGTGTGTGTGTGTTGATACTGTGTGTGTGTGTGTGTGTGTGTGTTGAATACTGTGTGTGTGTGTACTGTATGTGTGGAGACTGCTGAGCACTGTGTGTGTGTTGAACTGTGTGTTGGAGACTGCATGTGTGTGTGAGAACTGAGTATATACATTTATAACTGGTGTGTGTGTTGGAGCACTGTGTGCATGTTGAACACTGTCTGTGCTGGAGTTCTGTGTGTGTTGAGAAGGTGTGTTGAGCACCGTGTATGTGTTGATTACTGTGTGTTGAGCACGTGTGTGTGTGTGTTGGAGACTGTGTGTTGAAGCACTGTGTGTGTTGGAGCACTGTGTGTTGAGCACTGTGTGTGTTGAGTACTGTGTGTGTGTGTATATGTGTTGGAGTACTGTGTGTGTTGAAGCACTGTGTGTGTGTGTGTGTGTGTGTTGAGTACTGTGTGTGTGGAAGCACTGTGTGTGTGTGTGTGTGTGTGTGTGTGTGTGTTGGAGGAAAGTGTGTTGGAGTACTGTGTGTGTGTGTGTGTGTGTGTGTGTTGAGCACTGTGTGTGTTGAAGTACTGTGTGCGTGTGTTGAGCACTGTGTGTGTTAATACTGTGTGTGTGTGTTGAGTACGGTGTGTGTGTGTGTGTTGAACACTGTGTGTGTTGGAGGAAAGTGTGTGTTGGAGCACGTGGTATGTGTGTTGAGTACTGTGTGTGTTGGTACAATGTGTGTGTGTGTTGAGTACTGCGTGTGTTGGAGCACTGTGTGTGTTGAATACTGTGTGTGTGTGTGTGTTGGAGCACTGTGTGTGTGTGTGTGTGTGTGTGTTGAATACTGTGTGTGAGTGTATGTGTGTGTGTTGAGCACTGTGTGTTGGAGTACTGTGTGTGTGTGTTGAATACTGTGTGTGTTGGAGTACTGTGTATGTGTGTTGGAGCACTGTGTGCATGTGTTTGGAGTACTGTGTGTGTGTGTTGGAGCATACTGTGTGCGTGATGTTGAGTACTGTCTGTGTTGGAGTTCTGTGTGTGTTGAGTAAGGTGTGTTGGAGTACTGTGATGTGTTGGATTACTGTGTTGAGCACCGTGTGTGTGTTGAGCACTGTGTGTGTTGAAGTACTGTGTGTGCTGGAGCACTGTGTGTTGGGAGTACTGTGTGTGTTGGAGCACTGTCAGGGTTGGAGCACTGTGTGCGTGTGTTGAGCACTGTGTGTGTTGGAGTTCCGGGTGTGTGCTGAGTACTGTGTGTGTGTGTTGGAGCACTGTGTGCGTTGGAGTTCCGGGGTGTGTGTGTTGGAGTACCGTGTGTGTGTATGTGTGCGTTGGAGTACTGTGTGCGTTGGAGTACTGTGTGTGCTGGAGCACTGTGTGTTGAATACCGTGTGTGTGTGTGTGTGTGTGTGTGTGAGTACTGGGAGTACTGTGTGTGTGTGTGTGCGTGTGTGGTGTGTGTGTGTGTGTGTGTGGGCGTGTGTGTGTCTAGAGTACCGTATGTATGTTGGAGTGCCGTAGTGCATGTTGGAGTACCGTGTGTATGTTGGAGCCTCGTGTGTGTTGAAGTAATGGTGCTGAGTACCGTGTGTGTGTTGAAGCATTGTGTGCTGGAGTACAGTGTGTATGTGTGTGTGTTGTGTCACGCTACTTAAGAATACCTTCCTTTCAGCAGTGATTCAACTCCTGGTAGCTAATCAGACTTACATTCTAAAGTAACAGCGTTGGTTAACAGACCAGAATCATGTATTGGGGAAAATCCTTTGCTACCTCCAGCTGACAGTTGAAGATGACATTTAATGTAATTACTTTGCAAGAATACACCCAAGGAGACCATTCATTAAATTGCGTAACCAGGATTCGAAGAAATTCCAGCTTATAACAATTAACAGTTATTGTATTTACAGAAATTCAAGAGTACAGACAATGTACTGCATGGTCCTGTGACCCAACTAATTTAGTAGTTTATCTATCTTAATCCTATATATTATGGTTCTCCTCCAATCACAAAGGTATCACCTAATATTCACCTCCGATACTGGCGAGTAAATTAATACCAAAATATAGGATAAACGATGGGTGAAATGAGATTATAGTCACTATCTTGGTCTCACATCCACATACTACTGCATAACCCCGGCGGAGAGAAGACTCTAATCATTAATAAACAGTACATCCTTTACAATTAGAATATTAATTCAAACTTCTTCACATAAGAACATAATATTAAATTATTACAAAATATTAGAAATTACACAGAAGCAAAATAATTCACATCAAATGTAAAAAAAATATTACAAAGGACATACTCTACATTTCTTAACTTTCTTTCCTTCAAAAACGGCTCTTGCAACGGTTACTGATACAGAATGAATATACAGCACACTTCTTAATATTTTGTAAATACATTGACATATGTAACAGTTGAGTACGTGTGTAGTACTGTGCATGTGTTGGAGCATAGTGTGTGGGAAGTACCGGTGTGTGTTGAGTACTGTATGTTGGAAGTACCATGTATGTGTGTGTGTGTGTGTGTTGAGTACTGTGTGTGGGTTGGAGTACCATGTGTGTTGGAGTGCTGTGCGTGCTTAATTTTGAGAGCTGGAGTACAGTGCGTGCTGGAGTATTTGTGTGTTGGAGTACAGTGCGTGCTGGAGTATCGTGTGTGTTGGAGTACTGAGTGTGTTGGATTACTGAGTGTGTTGGAGTATTGTGTGTGGTGAGAGTGTGTTGGAGTACTGTGTGTGTGTTGGAATACTGAGTGTGTTGGCGTACTGTGTGAGTTGGAATACTGAGTGTGTTGGAATACTGAGTGTGTTGGAGTACTTTGTGAGTTGGAGTACTGAGTGTTGGAGTACTGTGTTGGAGTACTGAGGTGTTGGAGTACTGAGGTGTTGGAGTACTGTGTGTGTTGGAGTACTGTGTGTGTTGGAGTACTTGTGTGTGTGTTGGAGTACTGTGTGTGTTGGAGTACTAGGTGTGTTGGAGTACTGAGTGTGTTGGAGTACTGTGTGTGTTGGAGTACTGTGTGTGTTGGAGTACGCTGGAGACGTGTGTTGGAGTACTGTGTGTGTTGGATATGTGTGTTGGAGTACTTTGTGTGTTGGAGCACTGAGTGTGTTGAGTACTGTGTGTGTTGGAGTACTGAGTGTGTTGGAGTACCGTGTGTTGGAGTACACCGAGTGTGTTGGAGTACTGTTTGTGTTGAGTACTGAGGTGTTGGAGTACTGCGTGTGTTGGAGCAATTGCGGTGGTTGGAGTACTGCGTGTGTTGGAGTACTGGAGGTGTTGGAGTACTGAGTGTGTTGGAGCACTGAGTGTGTTGGAGTACTGCGTGTGTTGGAGCACTGGTGTGTTGGAGTACTGAGTGTGTTGGAGTACTGTTTGTGTTGGAGTACTGAGTGTGTTGGAGTACTGAGTGTGTTGGAGTACTGTTTGTGTTGAGATCACTGTGTGTGTTGGAGTACTGCGTGTGTTGCAGTACTGTGTGCATTAATATATATTGCACAGTATCATATTTTATTAATCACACTGCCAATGAACTGTTATTGAATAAAAGACAAATACATGACTACTTCATAATCTCCTTAGCTCAAAGTTCATGGTATTAAATTTTCTAAACTGGTTGGTAGTGCCATCCTAACCATTTTTTTGTGACCATGATTTATCAGATACTTATTACTTAAACATTAAAAGTGTCACAGTATTGGACAGTGTTAGACTTTACCAGTACGCCAGCAGGACCCGTGAAAGCTTACGGCACAAATGTATAATCAGAATCAAAACCTTCGTCAATAATAATGACCACGTTATATATTACTCAACTTCAACACTGACAACGTTTTTGACATTGATGTGTAAAATTTATTTACTACTAGAAATTAAAATAGAATATATATGTTTTAGAAGTAATCACGATTGTAATCATGCAACTAATTGCAATCGAATATTTTTGTATCCGTCATCGTATTCAAAAGTGTGGCAAGTTATCATAATCAAACATTGCCCATGTAATTTTATCATATCTGATCTGTGTGTGTGTGTGTGTGTGTGTGTGTGCAAACTGAGACAGTGAAGAATACTAAAACGTAGTGTTAGAAAGAGAGATGAGGAAGAGAAAGTGGTGAATACTGACTTTTAGTAATAGAGCCAAAGATATTGAGACACACACAGGCAGAGAACCTGGGGAATACATATAAGGATCACACATGACACACACAAGTCAACATCAGGCGACACAGATATTGGTGTATATCATCCACTGGGGAAAATTTTTTCTTTACAGAGGTAGTGCAACTGACGTCATACATCACGTGGACAGGCTAGTAATGGACGGTCACTCTCCTCACCAAATATTTACCAAGGCCGTGCAATACCGTCTAGCTGAGTACACAAACACAAAGAGTGACAAACACAATACTGAACATAACTAAAGGAGACGTAAAGACTGGAGGCACACTGTAAAGACTGGAGGCACACTGTAAAGACTGGAGGCACGCTCCAAAGACTGGGGGCACACTGCAAAGACTGGGGCACACTGCAAAGACTGGAGACACACTGCAAAGACTGGAGCCTGTACCAAAGACTGGAGCACCTTACTGTAAAGACTGGAGGCACACTGCAAAGACTGGGGGCACGCTGCAAAGACTGGGGGCACGCTGCAAAGACTGGGGCACGCTACCAAAGACTAGGGGCACAGCCAAAGACTGGGGCACACTGCAAAGACTGGGGGCACACTCCAGGGCCTAGAGACTACACTACAAGACTGAGGGCCTCTGCAAAGACTTCAAGAACACCTGCAAAGACTGGGGGCACGCTGCAAAGACTGAGACCACACACTGCAAGACTGGGGGCACACTGCAAGACTGGGGAGCACACTGCAAGACTGGAGGCACACTGCAAAG
Source organism: Homarus americanus (assembly GCF_018991925.1). Classification (NCBI taxonomy): domain Eukaryota; kingdom Metazoa; phylum Arthropoda; class Malacostraca; order Decapoda; family Nephropidae; genus Homarus; species Homarus americanus. The sequence continues at coordinate 13,308,743 of NW_024737042.1, forward strand.
ACTGGGGCACACTGCAAAGAGATGAGGGGAGCACACTGCAAGACTGGGGGCACACTGCAAGACTGGAGCACACTGCAAAGACTGGAGGCACACTGCAAGACTGGAGGCACACTGCAAAGACTGGAGGCACAGCTGCAAGACTGGAGGCACACTACTGCAAGACTGGAGGCCACTGCAAAGACTGGAGCACACTGCAAAGACTGGAGCACACTGCAAAGACTGGAGCACACTGCAAAGACTGGAGACACGCTACCAAAGACTGGGGGAGCACCCTGCAAGGACTGGAGGCAGCTGCAAGACTGGAGGCACGCTGCAAAGACTGGAGGCCTGCTAAAGACTGGAGGCCGCTGCAAAATGAGCGCTAAAGACTGGAGGCACACTGCAAGACTGGGGACACTCCAAAGACTGGGAACTGCTAAGGAAAGGATGGGGCACTCTGCAAAGTGGAGGCACCTGCAAAAAGACTGGAGCACGCTGCAAAGACTGGAGGCACACTTCAAAGACTGGAGGCCAAGCTGCAAAGACTGGGGCACGCTGCAAAGACTGGAGCACACTGCAAAGACCTAGGCACACTCCAAAGACTGAGCACACTACCACTGCAAAGACTGGAGGCACACTGCAAGACTGAGCACACTGCAAAAGACTGGGGGCACACTGCAAGACTGGAGCACACTGCAAAGACCCCAGGAGCACACTGCAAAGACTGGAGCACACTGCAAAAGACTAAACCTGAAGCAAAGACTAGAGGCACGCTGCAAGACTGAGGGGCACACAGCAAAGACTGGGGCACACTGCAAGACTGGGGGCACACTGCAAGACTGGGGGCACTGCAAAGACTGGGGCACACTGCAAAGACTGAGACGCTGCAAAGACTGGGGGGCACACTGCAAGACTGGGGGCACTGCAAGACTGGGGGCACACTGCAAGACTGGGGCACACTGCAAGACTGGGGCACACTGCAAGACTGAGGCACACTGCAAGACTGGGACACACTGCAAAGACTGGGGGCACCTGCAAGACTGGAGCACACTGCAAGACTGAGGCACTGCAAGGACAGGGGGCACACTGCAAGACTGGGGGCACACTGCAAGACTGGAGGGCACACTGCAAGACTGGGGGCACACTGCAAAGACTGGGGGCACACTGCAAGACTGGGGGCACACTGCAAAGACTGGGGGCACACTGCAAGACTTGGGGCACACAAAAGACTGGGGGCACACTGCAAGACTGGAGGCACACTGCAAAGACTGGAGGCACACTGCAAAGACTGGAGACACACTGCAAAGACTGGAGCACACTGCAAAGACTGGAGGCACACTGCAAGACTGGAGGCACACTGTAAGACTGGAGCACGCTGCACAAGACTAGAGCACGCTGCAAAGACTGAGGCAGCTGCAAGACTGGAGGCACACTGCAAGACTGGGGCACACTGCAAGACTGGGGCACACTGCAAGACTGAGGGCACACTGCAAAGACTGGGGGCACACTGCAAGACTGAGGGGCACACTGTAAGACTGGAGACACACTGTAAAAGACTGGAGCACTGCAAAGACTGGAAGCACACTGTAAGACTGGAGACACACTGTAAAGACTGGGCACACTGTAAGACTGAGCACACTGCAAAGACTGGAGGCACACTGCAAGACTGGGGGCACACTGCAAAGACTGGGGAGCACACTGCAAGACTGGGGGGCACACTGCAAAGACTGAGGGGCACTGCAAGACTGGGGCACACTGCAAAGACTGGAGGCACATCTGCAAGACTGGAGCACGCTGCAAAGACTGGAGGCACACTGCAAGACTGGGCCACTGTAAAGACTGGAACCTGTAAGACTGGAGGCACACACTGCAAAGACTGAGGCACACTGCAAGACTAGAGGCACACTGCAAAGACTGGAGAGCACACTGCAAAGACTGGAGGCACACTGCAAGACTGGGGGCACACTGCAAAGACTGGGGGCACACTGCAAAGATGGAGGCACGCTGCAAGACTGGAGGCACGCTGCAAAGACTGGAGGCACGCTGCAAAGACTGGAGGCACACTGCAAAGACTGGGGGCACACCTGCAAAGACTGAGGCACACTGCAAGACTGGGGGCACACTGCAAAGACTGGGGGCTGCAAAGACTGGGGGCACACTGCAAAGACTGGGCACACTGCAAGACTGGAGGCAGCTGCAAAGACTGGAGGCACGCTGCAAAGACTGGAGGCACAGCTGCAAAGACTAGGGCACGCTGCAAAGAACTGGAGCACGCTGCAAGACTGGAGGCACGCTGCAAAGACTGGCACGCCTGCAAAGACTGGAGCACGCTGCAAGACTGGAAGCAGCAAAGACTGAGCCCGCTGCAAAGACTGGGAGCACACTACTGCAAAGACTGGAGCACACTGCAAAGACTGGGGGCACACTGCAAAGACTGGAGGCACCTGCAAAGACTGGAGGCACGCTGCAAAGACTGGAGGCACGCTGCAAAGACTGGAGGCACACTTCAAGACTGGGCACGACTGCAAAGACTGAGCACGCTGCAAAGACTGGAGGCACACTGCAAAGACTGGAGCACACTGCAAAGACTGGAGGCACACTGCAAAGACTGGGGGCCACTGCAAAAGACTGGAGGCACGCTGCAAAGACTGGAGGCACACTTCAAGACTGGAGGCCGCGGCTGCAGACGGAGGCACGCTGCAAGACTGGAGGCACACTGCAAGACTGGGGACACTGCTGCAAAGACTGAGGAGCACACTGCAAAGACTGGGGGCACACTGCAAAGACTGAGGCACACTGCAAAGACTGGAGGCACGCTGCAGAGACTGGAGGCAGCTGCAAAGACTGGGCAGCTACCAAAGACTAGAGGCAGCTACAAAGACTAGAGGCACGCTGCAAGACGGGGGCACGCTGCAAGGACTGGGGGCACGCTGCAAGACTGGGGGCACACTGCAAGACTGGGGGCACTGCAAGACTGGGGCACACTGCAAAGACTGGGGGCACACTGCAAAGACTGGGGCACACTGCAAGACTGGGGGCACACACTGCAAGACTGGGGGCACACTGCAAAGACTGGAGGCACACTGCAAAGACTGGAGCACACTGCAAAGACTGGGGCACCTGCAAGACTGGAGCACTGCAAAGACTGGAGGCACACTGCAAAGACTGGAGGCACGCTGCAAAGACTGGAGGCACGCTGCAAGACTGGAGCACGCTGCAAAGACTGGAGGCACGCTGCAAGACTGGAGGCACGCTGCAAAGACTAGAGGCACACTGCAAGACTAGAGGCACGCTGCAAAGACTGAGGGCACGCTGCAAGACTGGGGCACGCTGCAAAGACTGGGGCACACTGCAAAGACTGAGGCACACTGCAAGACTGGGGGCACACTGCAAAGACTGGGGCACACTGCAAAGACTGGGGGCACACTGCAAGACTGGGGGCACACTGCAAAGACTGGAGGCACACTGCAAGACTGGAGGCACACTGCAAAGACTGGAGGCACACTGCAAAGACTGGGGCACACTGCAAAGACTGGAGGCACACTGCAAGACTGGAGGCACACTGCAAAGACTGGAGGCACACTGCAAAGACTGGAGGCACACTGCCTGCAAGACTGGAGGCACACTGCAAAGACTAGGCACACTGCAAGACTGGAGGCACACTGCAAAGACTGGAGGCACTGCAAAGACTGGAGCACACTGCAAAGACTGGAGGCACACTGCAAAGACTGGAGGCACGCTGCAAAGACTGGAGGCACACTGCAAGACTGGGGCACGCTGCAAAGACTGGAGGCACGCTGCAAAGACTGGAGGCACGCTGCAAAGACTGGGCACACTCGCGACTGGAGGCACTGCAAAGACTGGGGCACGCTGCAAGACTGGGGGCATGCTGCAAAGGATGGGGCACTCTGCAAAGATTGGAGCACCTGCAAAGACTGGAGGCACGCTGCAAGACTGGAGGCACGCTGCAAAGACTGGAGGCACACTGCAAAGACTGGGGCACACTGCAAAGACTGGGGGCACACTGCAAGACTGGGGCACACACTGCAAAGACTGGGGGCACACTGCAAGACTGGGGGCACACTGCAAAGACTGGGGGCACCTGCAAAGACTGGGGGCACACTGCAAGACTGGGGACACACTGCAAAGACTGGGGCACACTGTCAAAGACTGGGGGCACGCTGCAAAGACTGGAGCACGCTGCAAAGACAGGGCACGCTGCAAAGACTGAGGGCACCCTGCAAAGACTGGGGGCACACTCAAAGACTGGAGGCACACTGCAAAGGCTGGAGGCACACTGCAAGGCTGGAGGCACGCTGCAAAGACTGGAGGCACACTGCAAAGACTGGGGGCATGCTGAAAGGATGGGGCACTCTGCAATGATTGGAGGCACACTGCAAAGACTGGAGGCACGCTGCAAGACTGGAGGCACACTGCAAAGGCTGGAGGCACGCTGCAAAGACTGGAGGGACACTGCAAAGACTGGGGCACGCTGCAAAGACTGGGGCATGCTGAAGAAAGGATGGGGCACTCTGCAATGATTGGAGGCACACTGCAAAGACTGGAGGCACGCTGAAAGACTGGAGGCACGCTGCAAGACTGGGCACACTTCAAACACTGGGCACGCTGCAAAGACTGGAGGCACGCTGCAAGACTGGAGGCACACTGCAAAGACTGGAGGCACACTGCAAGACTGGGGAGCACACTGCAAGACTGGGGGCACACTGCAAAGACTGGAGGCACACTGCAAAGACTAGAGGCACGCTGCAAAAGACTGGGGCACACTGCAAAGACTGGGGGCACACTGCAAGACAGGCTGCAAAGACTGAGGCACACTGCAAAGACTGGGGCACACTGCAAAGACTGGGGGCACACTGCAAGACTGAGGGCACACTGCAAGACTGGGGGCTGCAAGACTGGGGCACACTGCAAAGACTGGGGGCACACTGCAAGACTGGGGGCACACTGCAAAACTGGGGGCACACTGCAAGACTGGGGGCACACTGCAAAGACTGGGGCACACTGCAAGACTGGGGGCACTGCAAAGACTGGGGGCACACTGCAAAGACTGGGGGCACACTGCAAGACTGGAGGCACACTGTAAGACTGGGGGCACACTGCAAAGACTGGAAGCACACTGCAAGACTAGAGGCACGCTGCAAAGACTGAGGGCACGCTGCAAAGACTGGGGGCACACTGCAAGACTGGGGGCACACTGCAAGACTGGGGGCACACTGCAAAGACTGGGGGCACACTGCACAAAGACTGGGGGCACACTGCAAGACTGGGGGCACACTGCAAGACTGGGGGCACACTGCAAAGACTGGGGGCACACTGCAAGACTGGGGGCACACTGCAAAGACTGAGGCACACTGCAAAGACTGGGGCACACTGCAAGACTGGGGCACATCAAAGACTGGGGCACACTGCAAAGACTGGGGCACACTGCAAGACTGGGGGCACACTGCAAAACGGGGGCACACTGCAAAGACTGGGGGCACTGCAAGACTGGGGCACACTGCAAAGACTGGGGGCACACTGCAAAGACTGGGGGCACACTGCAAAGACTGGGGCACACTGCAAGACGGGGGCCTCTGCAAAGACTGGGGCACACTGCAAAGACTGGGGGCACACTGCAAGACTGGGGGCCTGCAAAGACTGGGGCACACTGCAAGACTGGGGGCACACTGCAAGACTGGGGGCAGCTGCAAAGACTGGGGGCACGCTGCAAAGGCAGGGCACCTGCTGCAAAGACTGAGGGCACGCTGCAAAGACTGGGGGCACGCTGCAAGACTGGGGCACCTGCAAGACTGGGGCACACTGCAAAGACTGGGGCACTGCAAAGACTGGGGGCACGCTGCAAAGACTGGGGGCACTGCAAAGACTGGGGCACGCTGCAAAGACTGAGGCACACTGCAAAGACTGGGAGCACCTGCAAGACTGGGGGCACACTGCAAGACTGGGGGCACACCACAAGACTGGGGGCACACTGCAAGACTGGAGGCACTGCAAAGACTGGGGGCACACTGCAAAGACTGGGGGCACACTCCAAAGACTGGAGGCACACTGCAAAGACTGGAGGCACCTGCAAAGACTGAGGGGCACGCTGCAAAGACTGAGGGCACTGCAAGACTGGGGCACACTGCAAAGACTGGAGGCACGCTGCAAGGCTGGAGGCACACTGCAAAGACTGGGGGCACTGCAAGACTGGGGCACACTGCAAAGACTGGGGCACGCTCAAAGACTGAGGGCACGCTCAAAGACTGGGGCACGCTGCAAGACTGGGGCACACTGCAAAGACTAGGACTGCAAGACTGGGGGCACGCTGCAAAGACTGGGGCACGCAAAGACTGGAGGCACGCTGCAAGACTGGAGGCACTGCAAGACTGGAGGCACACTGCAAAGACTGGAGGCACTGCAAAGACTGGAGGCACACTGCAAAGACTGGAGCACACTGCAAGACTGGGCACCTGCAGGACAGGCACACTGCAAAGACTGGAGCACACTGCAAGACTGGGCACACTGCAAAGACTGGAGCACACTGCAAGACTGGGCACACTGCAAAGACTGGGCACACTGCAAAGACTGGAGGCACACTGCAAGACTGGAGGCACTGCAAAGACTGGAGCACACTGCAAAGACTGGAGCACACTGCAAGACTGGAGGCACATTGCAAGACTGGGCTTGCAAGACTGGAGCACATTGCAAAGACTGGAGGCACGCTGCAAAGACTGGAGGCACGCTGCAAAGACTGGAGGCACGCTGCAAAGACTGGGGGCACGCTGCAAAGACTGGGGGCACACTGCAAAGACTGGAGGCATACTGTAAAGACTGCAGGCACGCTGCAAAGACTGGGGGCACACTGCAAAGACTGGAGGCACACTGCACAGACTGGAGGCACACTGCAAAGACTGGAGGAACTCTGCACAGACTGGAAGCACATCCTAAAGACTGGAGGCACACTACAGAAGACTGGAGGCACACTGCACAGACTGGAGGCACACTGCAAAGACTGGAGACACAATGCACAGACTGGAGGCACACTGCAGAACACTGGAGGCACACTGCAAAGACCGGAGGCACACTGCACACACGGCTGGACCAGTCTCACTTTATTAAAGACAGGTATAGTATGATGAATATTAACTACATAAAGCGGAAACTTTTAACATATCGTACCAGATTTGTCTTTACGCTTGCAGAGGTTAACGCATGGTTTTCCAATTTGGTGTAAATTACTTCCATGGGGGTAATTTGGCATTTTTGGGGGTAACGAGTCCATCAGACAGAACTGATGGTTGTAATTTTGGTCCTTATGCTTCGTTCCTCATGAACATCAGCAGCAAAGATTGAAATAGACTGAACTCGGAAAGTGATATCAGATGTGACCTGACAAAGTTATCCCCATGGATTCAAGAAATGGCCACCAACCGAAATGACATTCAATGAAAGTTGTATTTCATGTTCAATATTATAATTACTGTATAATACACAATTTGAAATAAAGTAATGGTAAAAATTCAATAGCGAATTTTATTTGCAGTCATTCATTTCATGACAATGAAGACAGTGGCTTCGACAAAAAGTTATGAAAAAATACATTTAAAATCTATGTGGGGCTAATGAGTGTTGTTGTCAGATTTGTTTTGGGGCAATGCTTAAAACTAATTGGGAACGAGAATAAGTTAACGATACTGGTTGTTGGTTGACTAATTCTGATATCCCACTCTCTCTCACCTTTTCTTATATTAATTATTTTACTGTTCTCTTTTCCCCCTTTTCTCTCCTAGTTTCTTTCCTTCTTCCTTCAAATTATCATTTTGCATTTTTTCTGCGTAAAAGCGAAATAATTCCACCAGACAAACAAAATGCTCGAACAAGAGTTATTCAGTCGCTTATAAAAATCTAAAGACGGAAAAATAGTTTCAAATTAAGCAAAGGCATTGTTGAGGCTTTATGCTTTTGTTAAGCTGGAATACAATCAAGAAATTTTCCACCGAGGCTGTAGCCAGGAACACATCCGGCCAAAATGTAATTAGTTACATTGTGGGGATTCTGGCGGAGTGGATATTGTACTGAAATGGGTTTGAATTCCCGTTTAGGAAGCAAAGTATAAGTTCAATCCTACGAGACCCAGTACTATCAGTATCACTATCACTACTGACTTGTCGTACAACTACAGCTGGATCACAAATATCCAGATCACAAGGAATGATGTTATGTCCCTACCTCTATATCATCTCATGGTAACGACTTCGATGCTGAAATCGTATGAAGAAATAGGCTTGGCGTAGCTGCAAGATCTGATTTGTTATGTTTTGGGAGAGAGAATTGCTCTCAGAGCAGAGAAAAGCTACTGAGTATGTGTGTCATATTTCAAAAGGATTTACTGTATTTTTCTATTGGCGTTGAAAAAGTTATTAAATTTGTTTGTGATGAAATGGGTGTAGGAGGCAATACAGGATGTGTTGAGACAACATATAGAAATTAGATCTGGTCGAAGATGGATGGATGACTTTTTTCTAACTTTAATAATGATGTGATAGTCAGGGAAGGTTGTCAGGCGTGCCAAGCTTTAGACTTTAGGTTTATTATACGTACACACAAGAAGAAAAATTAAACAAATTCTTCTGTAGAGGATGACAACAGCGAGTGACTCTTCCGGCGATTTCACCAACTTAGGCATAGAAAACGTTTCCTACTGTTGCTCGTGTGAACGTCACTTTTATCTCCTCCACTCAAATGTTATCGGATTTACTGTAGGTGGTTCATGGAAGTAAATTTAACTGAAATTTCGACAATTAAACATAAACAGAGTTCTTAGTGTTAAATCTGCCAGAGCTATCCTTCCTGTAAACCGGTGTTAAATTCTATCGTTACCTAAATTTAGAGAAACATAGACAGACACCATAACACCCGTCGAAAATATCTTAATTCCTTACTAAAAGTTTTATCTAAGACAAGGAGGGAGAAAAGGGTCCCATAAGTGGGCTAGACTTGACGGATACAAGATGTCTCAGAATTCATCTTTCCTCCCCGGTATTTAAATCACAGATAACTGAATATCTGGCGGTAATTACAGAATGCATATGGCTTTATTCTCAAGACATAAATACTTTACGGTACAGAGTTTATGATAGTTTCTGTAGAATAAAAAAAATGGCAAACCACCATAGTGAGAGGAACAGTGAATAATTATGGACTGCGCTACGAATTATCTGAAATACAATACTGGACAACGTTCATTTGGCAAAAGGAATTTATAATAAATACTAGAGGAATCGCCGCCCTCCGGGAGGCTCTTTCGCTAGGTTCAAGATTTCTTAAGAGCATTATAGGAGTTCCAATCTTGAGTGTGAGGTGATGAGGAGGCATTCCAGCGGGCTCCAAAGAATTAAGGAATTCCCAGACACTGGACTGCTTGGTCCTGGTCGATTACTGTATCAACAGATTTGAATGAGGTCTCACTGCCTGGAAGCTGTCTGAGTAGTCATGTTGATTTCAGCCACTGTTTCATTCTTTGGTGCTAGAATTGCGCGTTCACGCAGCCACTTGTGATCCTTGTAGTGGTGGATAATGTTTGGGTAGACCATGTTAGTGAGCTAAGTTGAGGACTTTACAACATTTCCACGTCCTTTTCAACCTCTGTGTGGTTTAACAGGTCGGGTTGGGTGTGTCGGATCGGGTTGGTTGGAGGTTTGTTTTTGAGATCTCCACATGACACTTGCTATCCATGCCAAGTTTGGTCCGGGCGGCTCATTCGCTAGGCCACGGTAGGACGCCACCCTCCGGGAGGCTCCACATTGTCTCACTGTTCAGTCCCCAAAATTTCTTCTTCTTCCATCAATATTTCATTAACGGTGTATGTAAGTTCCACTACAACGGTACAGCAAAGTATATTTTTTTAGCATTAAACTTTTATTATTTTATTGCCTTATCATCACTACATATAACACCACCCATCATCACTACATATAACATCATCCATCATCACTACATATAACATCATCCATCATCACTACATATAACATCATCCATCATCACTACATATAACATCATCCATCATCACCTATAACATCATCCATCATCACTACATATAACACCCATCATCTACTACATATATGTCATCATCGTACATATAACATCATACTTCATATAACTACATCCATCATCACTACATAACTTTTCCTACCTATCACCACCGCATTAATATCATCTACTACCTTATAACTTTAATCATCATCACTATATACTCTTTCATCCATCATCACCATTTAACACCATCCATCATCTTTTCTGAATCAGCAGTAGGTTCCAGATTCTCGTGAGACACACAAATACATAACTTCTTTGTTTTATATATATATATATATATATATATATATATATATATATATATATATATATATATATATATATATATATATATATAGATTGAATTAAATGTAATGGAACTACTTTCAGTAAATGCCCTATAAAATAGCTAGAGAAGATATAAGATACACTGCACCCACTTCCTGATTAAAGTTTCATAAATAAATATTATAAAAATGTTTTGTTCGAGTATTTTATTATTTTATTTTCAAAAGACCCAATATTAAATTACATTTTATAAATATTAAAAAAAATATTCGATGCTGTACAATATTAATGATATATTGTTTAGTTGCTAAAAGTTATGTTGCCCTCATTCTATTTTTTTTTATTTTTCTAATATAGAAATGGACTGAGCGAGATACACGTGACAGCGTTCTCTGTGAAGGATGATGTAAATGACCTGCGATTTACATACCAGTTAAGTTTCATTGGTGCATCATGAGCAAGAAAAATGAAAATACTCCACCACCTCTAGGACATACAGACGCCTAAATGGACTGTATGGTACTTAACATGCATCATGATTATCACTTGTTATTTCACAAAGCATGGATAACCAGTCACAGGAAGGTGATGAGATGCTGAATTAATTATTGGGATGGCTGGTAAGTTGATTAATAATCTTGACGAAGACTAATTACCTATCCATTAGATGACATGCTCTTGGATGTTCCAGTGTCAGATTGAGTCATCCTTCCCTCGTCTCTCTGTAGTGTGTGTAGTCGTATGATGGGTGCCATCTACAGATTGTGTAGAGTAGTGGGCGTAGTCTACAGGTTGTGTAATGTAGTGGGCGCCGTGTACAGGTTGTGTAGTATAATGGGCGTCGTCTGCAGGTTCTATTGTGTAATGGGCGTTGTCTATAGATTGCGTAGTGTAGTGGGCGTCGTCTACAGGTTGTGTAGTGTAGTGGGCGTCGTCATTAGGTTGTACAGTATAGTGTAGTGGGCGTCGTCTACAGGTTGTGTCGGATACAGGCTGTGTAATGAAGTGGGCGTCGTCTACAGGTTCAATAGTGTAGTGGGCGCCGTCTACAGGTTGTGTAGTGTAGTGACCATCGTTTACAGGTTGTGTAGTGTAGTGGCCATCGTCTACAGGTTGTGTTGTGCAGTCGGTGTCGTCTACAGGTTGTATAGTGTCGTCGGTGTCGTCTACAGTTCTCTGCGACGTGTCAGTGACTCAGTTCCAGTCACCAATCATTGAAATATAAAAGCATTTGGTAAATCAAACTACAAGTTTTGTAATATGGTGGTGGTGACTGTTGGTCCAGTCTCCTAATTCAATAACGTGTCAGAGGATGTTGAAGACACCCAGTGCAAGATTAGGAACTTGTACAACTACCTCTCGGGTTCACAGTGTTAGTTCTGAACCTTGTCGGTGACTCTTGGATGCATCTGTTAGCTTGAAAATGTATTTATGAGTACTGCTTGTGAGAATGGTCCTGTAGCATTATGGTTACTGAGACACGTAAGGACAATAAGAGTAATGAGTTATACGGATTCGCCAGGGTGAGAGGCAAGAGATAGTGCGCAACCTTTCCTCAGGCCATCTTCACATCACTACTAAATTTTAACTGTCAATCTTAAAACGCTGGAAATGCATAAGGAACACACACACACACACAAGAACATAAGAATGGAGGAAACTGCAGCGGGCCTTTTGGTCCATACTGGGCAGTCCCATTTACACCCAATTCCTATTGCTCATATATCCATCTAACCTATGTTTGAAGCTATCCAACGTATTTGAGTAAATGATGATGTTTGGTAACTTATTCCACTCATCCACTACTCTATTTCCAAACCAATGTTTACCTATTTCACGCCTAAATCTAAATTTGTCTAACCATTGTTACGAGTTGGCTCCTCCTGGTTGGATAGTTTGAGTACCTTTGTAATATCCCCTTTGTTTAGCCCTGACTTCCATTTATACACCTCTATCATATCGCCCCTCACTCTACGTCTCTCAGGGTAGTGCAAATTAAGATGCTTCAACCTGTCTCAATGCTCAAGGTTCCTAATGCCCGGAATTAGTATTGTCATTCACCTCTGAATTCTTTCTAAGGATTCTATATCCATTCTGCAATACGTGTCCAGAATTCAACTGCGTAATCCAAGTGAGGTCTCACAAGCGCAAGATATAGTTTTAGGATGACCTCTCTAGTCGTGTAACTATCACTCATTTGTATGAACCCAAGTACTTTATTAGCCTTGTTTTGAGCAAATACACATTGCTTATTTGGCTTAAGATTCCTACTTATCAATACTCCTAAAACCTTCACACATTCGGATTTCTCTATAACATCGTCGTCCACATTGAATTTCATCTGCCATTTTTCAGATTATTCGATTTTTTTTTTAGATCTTCCTGTAGTTTTGCGGAGTCCTCGTCAGATTTAATTACGCGCCCTATTTTAGTGTCGTCAGCAAATTTGCTTATGTTGCTGTCTACGCCGATATCTATGTCGTTATGTAAATAATAAATATTAATGGCCCAAGTACTGAGCCCTGGGGTACTCCACTAGTGACGTTACTCCAATCGGATTTAGTGCCGTTAATGCTCACTCGCTGTTTCCAGTCCTGTAACCAGGCACTAATCCATTTTAGAATATGTCCTCCAATGCCGAATTGAGTTTTGTCATCATTCCTAGCACTATTTCCCTGTAACCTTTCACTTTGCTTACCCGCTCCCATTGCAGTCTCCCCCACCTCCGTGCCCATATGTTCCCCTAGCGGTTTAAGGACTTCGACTTCTTTTGAACTGCCCTCTCGCGATAGCCAGCCAAGGTTACCACCCCATCCCTAGAGAGATGCACCCCATCCCTCGCATAAAGGTCCCTTCTACCGTAAAAGTTGTCCCAGTAGTCAATTAATGGGACTGATATTGACTTGCAATATCTGTCAAGATGGCCGTTGACACCAACTGCCCTTGACAACCATTCATTGCCAACTCTCCTTCAAGAGAGGACACCACATATGATAGGGATCCCTCCCTTCAGCCTAATGCATTCTATAGCTGTCTTGAACTTATCAAGAAGATCCTCACTCCTGCACCGGCCAATATCATTGCCTCCTGCTCTGAGGCAGATAATGGGTTGGTTCCCATTACCAGAACAAGATATTGTCCATCCTGTCAACTATATCCCCCATTCCAGCTCCTGGCAAACAAACCCTCATCTTATTTATATTTTTACCACAAAAAGCTCTATCCAGGTATTATGCCTGGGAATCGCCAACAATTAAGGTTTTCGTACCTTCCTTGCCTGCCCTGTCCCTGACTATGCTAACGTTCAGTTAGTCTATCAAAGGTCTAAAAGAGTTTGTACACTTAGCTGTTGTCGTTTCCTTGGTATATTTTCTCGCTACCATTTTGGTCGTTCCTCTCCTCACAAGCTTCTATTCGCTTAAGTTTTCGCCAGACACTGGCTTTCCTTGTCTCGTGTCTTCTTCCTTCATCCCCGTTATCACTTTCTTTAATTCCAAGTTTTCTTCTTTGACCTTCACTAACTCGGCCAGTAGCTCGGCCCTCAGAAGGGTACAACTCTGTTCACAAGTATTACTAGCCATTATCGACAATTTTCCCCGGAAGCTAAGTCTACCGTAACCTTTCCTTTGGCGAGTCAGAACATAACACAGGAAATATGACAGACAGCCCCCTTTCCCACTGACTTAGTAGAAGAATTTGAAGTAGCAAAACGTCTGGACAAATTAAAGTTAAAACGCTCCACCACCCCCACTGACTTACCAATGAAACTCTTCAAGGAGTTCTCCCCGGAGCTTGCTAAACCCCTCTGCTCCATCATCAATGCTTCTCTCATTCAAGCTAGATGTCCAACTGACTGGAAGACTTCTTATGTGTCACCAGTGCCCAAGTCAACCAGCCCACAATCCTTAAATCAACTACGACCCATTGCAATCACCCCAATACTCAGCTGATATTACAGGAGCCATAGATCCTCAGCAATTTGGTAATATGAAAACTTCCTCCACCACTCACTGTCTTGTCAGCTTTCTCGACTACATATACCGCCATCTGGAGAAACGAAAAACGTCTGTAGCTGTTGCCTTCAATGGCTTCACTAAGGCATTCGACCTAGTCGACCACAATTTAATCATCAACAAAGCTATCAACCTCGGGTTTCGAAGAAGTCTTATACCATGGCTTACAGACTTCCTCAGTAACCGACGCCAAGCTGTACACTTCCGATGGGCTGTCTCCACCTTTCAGTCACTCACCTGTGGCGTCCCCCAAGGCACCAAGATGGGACCACTATGCTTCCTTATACTTATCAATAATGCCCTAAGAGAAACCCCTGCTCGCTGGAAATATGTCGACGACTCCACCATTGGGATCAGCGTCAACAATTCTGCTCCCGAGTATACCGCCCTTCAGGATTTATTGAACAGACTCCAAAACTCAGCCACCAACAACCACGTCACCATCAACCATACCAAGACCATGGTTATGCAAATCAACCTCTCCTCCGACGTTGCCCCACGCCCTTCCATTACTTTAGGTCCCAACACACTCCAGGTTGTAGATTCCACTAAGCTCCTCGGCGTCAACATTGACAACAAACTAAATTGGAAACCACACGTCAGTGAAGTTGTCAAATCCTCCAGTTTCCGTCTCCTCCACCTCCTCCGCCGACTCAAGTCCCTCGGAGTTCCTGCACCCGAGCTCCTTGTGTTTACTCAACATTCATACTTCCCAAGCTCACCTATGCCCCCCTACCTGGTCTTCCTCCCCAAATGCCACACAACATAAACACCTAGAAAAAGTGCAAAAGAGGGCATGTAAGATTATTCTCTCCCCTTCCTACTCTACATACCAAGAAGCGCTCAACACACTGACCCTCTCGGCTCTCACTGATCATCACCACGACCTCATCTGCAAATTTGGTGAGAAGCTTCTGCACCATCCTCGACACCGGTTCCTACTATCACCTGAGATCCCTCGCCCGAGAATTGCTATTCGACACCACAACCGCATCCAGCCCGTACGAGCACGAATTGATCGCTATAAGAACAGCCCAGTCCCAACCATTGTAGATATTATCAATAACTTGTAATGAACCAGTATATTCACTGCCAGTCAATCTTACATTCTCCACTGTCACTATGTTGAAATGCTTTGTAGTTTGACCTTCTCCCCACCTAGTTATTATAGATCATATTTGTATCACTTATGTTACTTGTATATTATTTGTAAATCAAGAGACCCATTCCCCAATTATGTAACTGTAAATTTTCAGCCTTCCGGCTACCATGCTCTTTCAATAAACCGTTAATTATTATTAATTATTATTACACAGACGAACCGACCAATTGAGACGAACAGACAACGAACAGACAGACGGAACAGACAGTTAAGACGAACAGACGAACCGAACAGACAGACAGACGGGCAGACAGACAGACAGACGAACAGATAGATAGATAGATAGATAGATAGATAGATAGATAGATAGATAGATAGATAGATAGATAGATAGATAGATAGATAGATAGATAGATATTGGTAACAATGATAGTAATTAAGAGACATAGCAACAGTAATAACAAAATAATTAGAAGTCATAATTATGATCTTTATTCTGCTGACATTCACATAACTTACAGGAATTAAACAAAATAAAAAAGTTACATGTCTTTAGATTGAAGCAACAATTTCATAAATTCCCAAGACCCGAGAAACAATTCAAAATTTAAGGACAATATAATTATCATTTGTGTATTCCATAATTTATTGTGAAAGTAAGTAAGTAGTGAGTAGATCAGGTGATGAGTGTTACTATGCAGATGTTGTCAGTACACATATTATATTCAGCTAATAAAATAATATTCCATTGCAATACATAGATTTCAGCTGTATCTGGTCTTTAAGCAATACTTGAATCTTAATCTTGTAATTATTAAAGGTTGATATGTAATTATGTATCAATAAATGTTACAGGGGGAAGAGACAGAACAAAAGTATTTCTAACATGAAAATATTCATATCCGTAATAAAACGTTTGAAAGAAAAATAAAATCATTCAGGTAAAATATTAATTAACAACTCAGCATCAATACACAATGAAATTAATTAAAATCTCTTTCAGTGGCATATACTTGATGAATCGACTTTTGTATTATATATCACAAATTCACTAAACCTTGCTTAGTCCAATACCAGTGGTACTAAATTATGTACAATCAACAACAACAATTTCTGCATCCCTGGGTGTGACGGCCTTCACAACGATCACTGACTGAGGCCATGTTCATTTGATAAGGTTAGTACTTCTGATTGTATGATGCATTGTGTAACTAATACGATGTATTTTGTATATCACGTATTACGGTAATACAGAGAAATTAACAAGATACGCCATAACTCATGAGTGTTGTTCGGAATTCTTGGTCCGGTGTCATATTGTATAAAACACTGTAAGGGTGCAGAATTTTTTTTTTTTTGTTGACTGTACCTGCAGAAGTGTACCAGAGGTGACTATGGCACACTGGGTACCGCCTCGCAGGTATAGCTGAAGCAGATGGCACAGCAGCTTGATACCTTTGAGCGGAGTGGTCCTGTGCCCTGCGTCAACGATGCAGTAACTACCTGAGCATTTACTTTACCAGAGTTTAATCAGCTCACTTAGAACAAACTACGACTAATTACGCCGAATTACCAGAAAGCTTTAACAGACTGAGTAGAGTTTAGATTGCACTTGGAATTTCAGAGTGTAGCTTGGAAAACCAATCTGAAATTATGCTTGTTGAATGCAGCAACGTCTATAGTTGGACGAAATTGCATTCATGAATCTAAACTACTTGTAACTCAGACTTGGTCCTATAAATGACGAAGATCCCAAAGATTATATACGATCATATTGGCCTAAAACACCTTAACTACACAAGTCAAAAGTACTTTCCTACGTGCACTCAATTCACCCTGCCCCACCCCCCTCCCTCAATCAACCTCAGTTCTCCCCCCTCACGCTCCCCACAAATTACTTCCACGATCTCCTCCCCTTTCACCCTCCTTCCCCCACACCCCCAACAGTCTTCTCCCCTACCCCCTCCTTCCCCTTAACTATCATCCGTCTCCCATTCCTAACCCCCCTCCCGCCGACCGTCCCTGCCGTGAAAGCAAGTTATAGCAAGACATGTTACCTAAGGCTGAATTAACTACAGGTAATCTGATAAAGAGCAAAGTAATGTTACTACGACCGCCGGACCTCTGATTATCACATCCGACATTCTCGTTTATTCCCTGAGAGAGAGAGAGAGAGAGAGAGAGAGAGAGAGAGAGAGAGAAAAAAAATGAGAAACGGAGACACAGACACAGAAAATAAGAGATTACTTTTTTAATTAATTCAGCCACCCATTTCACCAGACCGAGGTAACAAACACAATTATGAAGGTAATAATACATGTTCAGTGGAGGTGTAGCAACAAATGATATGGTAGAAGTTCCTGTTTATTTGTTTGTTTACTTGCCTGTTTGTTTGCTTGTTTTTTATACAATCAATATGTTTAATTTTTTTATTTTGTCCAGATATTTTGGTCTTGACACCATCCTAAACTTGCCCACCTACCCGATCCTGCCCGTCCTACCCCTCTCTAACCTGTCCTACATTACCCGTCACGTTTCCCTCCCCCTCTTTCTCTCCCGTCTCTCTCTCTCTCTCTCTCTCTCTCTCTCTCTCTCTCTCTCTCTCTTCATGAAGTCTTTGGTATTACACAAAAGTCTTTTATTTCCTGTATCAAGGTTATTTCTTGCCCACAGAAGCACTTACTCAGTGTCATAACTCATCATAATCAGTCACACCAAAACACCCCACCACTAAATACTAATGATCCTGAACTGCTTGAATAGTGAGAGTCTTGGTTTTTATTTTGTAAGCAAATTAACGCGTTTAGCAAATTGGTAATCATAGACGAGGATCACCAAAGGTTTAAAATTAAAACCAAACCTCTTAATTTTGTTTCCTCTTTTATGAAAGTCGTATATCGTTCTACAGCTGATCGCCTCTTTTATAGAAAAACTCAAAATCTTTACAACAGTAACAGCAGAACCCTTTATGTTGCTAAAGCTAAGATTAAAATAATTTACTTAGCTTATGTAAAGATACTGAACACAATATCACACACCTGTACTGATTCTTTGGGATGACTATAAGGTGTTGAGAGACTTGAAATAATGCAAACGAAATAATTGAGAATTATCACCAGCTACCCTCAAAACCACTTAACATGGGCGTATCCTGTCTTAAAGGCAGAATAGTTAAAATCACTCTTATAATACTACTTCCGGGAGTCTTGGTAAGGGTGTATGTAAAATTGATGCTAATTACTGGTATACCAATATTCAACACAGCGGAGTGACATGAAAACATTCCGCCGTTTGATAGTTTGTCTCCTCTAACATTTCCAAATTTACTCGTTCCACTAGGCTAAGTGTGGTGGCAAGTAATGGCGGTGTAGGCCACGAGTGGTGGCAGGTAAGGAGGGTGTGGGCCAGGTGTGGTGGCAAGTAATGGCGGTGTAGGCCAGGTTTGGTGGCAGGTAGTGAGGGTGTGGGCCAGGTGTGGTGGCAGGTAGTGAGGGTGTGGGCCAGGTTGTGGTGGCAGGTAGTGAGGGTGTGGGCCAGGTGTGGTGGCAAGTAATGGCGGGTGTGGGCCAGGTGTGGTGGCAGGTAGTGAGGGTGTGGGCCAGGTGTGGTGGCAAGTAATGGCGGTGTGGGCCAGGTGTGGTGGCAGGTAGTGAGTGGTGGGCCAGAGTGGTGGCAAGTAATGGCGGTGTGGGCCAGGTGTGGTGGCAGGTAGCGAGTGTTAACGCTCATAGGAGCGTTATTGGTTTGTTGCTGGAGAAAGAACCTCAACGTTGACGCGTACCATATAATTCGGTCAAACCTAAAGAACAATTTCATAACAAATGGTGTTATCTCAGGACACATAGTATGAATAATACAATCAATATACAGTACATAGCCTGTTAACATCTTAAATATAACTCCATGTTATAACTATTGATACAGGAGACAATTGGTATAATATGACTAAATTACGGTACACAAATACTTATTAAAGTTACTTAGGAGTTCTTAGCAGATTCTATTACTTCACGATCACTCACGTTTTAGGGTCTAGTGGTCTGAACCAACGTGTTGTCTGTCCTGTAGAAATCAGTAGACTACCTCGAGGGCAAATCTCCCGGGAGGCGAGGGGCCATATGTTTTCGTATTGAACACCTCAGCAGATTGGTCAGCAAATTGTTGTCAACACTATATCTCTATCTCACCCCCCTCTCTCTGCCTAGTTTATCTTATTATATATCCTCTCTATTCTCTCTCTTCTAGCTTATCTTACTGCAACAGTGAGGGTGTGGCCAGGTGTGGTATAGAGAGGGTGGGCCAGGTGTGGTGGCAAGTAATGCGGTGTATGTGTGATGGCAGTGAGGGTGTGGGCCAGGTGGTGGCAAGCAGGCGGTGAGGCCAGGTGTGGTGGCAAATGAGGGTGTGGCCAGTGTGTGGCAGGCAGTGAGGGTGTGGGCCAGGTGTGGTAAGGGCACAGCTGTGAGGCTGTGTGTGCAGGTAGTGAGGGTGTGGGCCAGTGTGGTGGCAGGTAGTGAGGGTGAGCAGCCAGGTGTGGTGGCAGGTAGTGAGGTGTGGGCCAGGTGTGGTGGCAGGTGTGAGGGTGAGTGGCCAGTGTGGTGGCAGGTAGTGAGGGTGAGGTGGGGAGGTAGTGAGGTAGGGAGGTGATGAGTGAGGGGTGAGGGGTGCAGGTAGTGAGGGGTGAGGTAGGGAGGTAGTGAGGGTGAGGTAGGGAGGTGGTGAGGGTGGCAGGTAGAGGGTGAGGTAGGAGGAGTAGTGAGGGTGAGGGGTGGCAGGTGAGTGAGGGTGAGGGGTGGCAGGTAGTGAGGTGAGGTAGGAGGTGAGTGAGGGTGAGGATGGCAGGTAGTGAGGGTGGTGGCAGGTAGCGAGGGTGAGGTAGGGAGGTGAGTGAGGGTGAGGGTGGTAGGTAGTGAGGTGAGGGGTGGGTGGTGAGGATGAGGTGGCAGGTGAGTGAGGGTGAGGGGTGGCGGATGGTGGGGTGAGGGTGGCAGGTAGTGAGGGTGAGGGTGGCAGGTAAGGTGAGGGTGGGAGTGGGTAGTGAGGGGTGGGGGTGGCAGGTAGTGAGGGTGGGAGTGGTAGTGGGGTGAGGGGTGGCAGGTAGTGAGGTGGAGGGTGAGGCAGGTAGCGAGGGTGAGTGGGAGGCAGGTGAGTGAGGAGTTAGGGGAGGGCAGGAGTGAGGGTGGGAGTGGGAGGTAGTGAGGGTGAGGGTGCAGGTGGTGAGGGGTGAGGGAGGCAGGTAGTGACGGTGAGGGGTGGCAGGTAGTGAGGGGTGAGGGTGGCAGGTGGTGAGGTGAGGGGTGGCAGGTGAGTAGGGTGAGGGGTGGCAGGTAGTGAGGTGAGGGTGGCAGGTAGTGAGGGTGAGGGTGGCAGGTAGTGAGGGTAAGGTAGGTAGTGAGGGTGAGGGTGGCAGGCAGGAGGGTGAGGGTGTGAGCAGGTAGTGAGGTGGAGTGGGAGGCAGGTAGTGAGGGTGAGGGTGGCAGGTAGTGGGGTGAGGGTGGCAGGTGGGAGGTGAGGTAGGTAGTGAGGTGCGGTAGGTAGTGAGGTGAGGGTGCGGTAGTGAGGAGGTGAGCAGGTAGTGAGGGTGAGGGTGAGGTAGTGAGGGTGAGAAGGGTAGGCAGGTAGTGAGGGGTGGGAGTAGGTATGAGGGTGAGGCAGGGGAGGCAGGTAGTGAGGGTGAGGAGGCAGGTAGTGAGGGTGAGGAAGGTAGTGAGGTGAAAGGAGTAGGGAGGCAGGTAGTGAGGGGTGAGTAGGTAGTGAGGTGGGAGTGGGAGGTAGTGAAGGGTGAGAGGGAGTAAGGTAGTAGTAAGGGTGAGGTGGAGAGCAGGTAGTGAGGGTGGGGTGCGGAGTGAGAGGTGAGGGGTGAGGGAGGCAGGTAGTGAGGGTGGGAGTAGGTAGTGGGGTGGGAGTAGGGAGGCAGGTAGGGAGGAGTGGCAGGTAGTGAGGTGAGTGGGGAGGCAGGTGAGTGAGGTGAGGTAGGGAGGCAGGTAGTGGGGTGAAGTAGGTAGTAGGGTGAGGAGGGGAGGAGGCAGGTAGTGAGGGTGAGGTGAGGTAGGTAGTGGGGTGAGGAGGTAGGGAGGCAGGTAGTGAGGGTGAGGGGTGGCGGAGGCAGGTGTGAGGGTGAGGGGAGGCAGGTAGTGAGGGTGGAGTGATGAGTGAGAGGGTGAGGTAGGTAGGCAGGAGTGAGGGTGGGGTGGAGTAGTGGGGTGGAGTGTGGGGTAGTGAGGTGAGGGGAGGCAGGTAGTGAGGGTGGGGTAGGTGGTGGGGTGAGAGGGTGGGCAGGTAGTGAGGGTGGAGTAGGTAGGCAGGTAGTGAGGGTGAGGAAGGCAGGTAGTGAGGTGGGGTAGGAGGCGGCAGTGAGGGGTGGCAGGTAGTGAGGGTGAGAGGGTGAGGCAGGTAGTGAGGGAGAGGTAGGGAGAAGGAAGTCGTGGATCATTATCAACAAAAATATTATATGACACATGGAAACAATAAATATTTTACACAAACAAAAGTGAAATTATTAAAACCAGGAATGTAGTAAAATAAAAAGAAGGTAATTGTGAGAATAATGAAGAGGGAGGATACACAGAAACAAAAAGAAGAGCAAAAGGAATGTAAACAGGTCGGCGGGCGTCCCCCAAGGTGGGCTGCTGGTTTAGGGTGTGGTCACCGCCGACCTTGACAGCGAATCCGCTATACTTACCCTGCCACTCCCCGTATACACACACACACACACACACACACACACACGTCTTCCCACGGCCACCACTGTCACCGTGTCTCGCTGTCTGTATATTTTATTATACGTGTTGTTACATCTTTTGTTTTCTTTATTCTTGTTTTCACGAGTGTTTCATTTCTTCCATACTTATTTTACTTTTCATTTACTTTCTGTCCTAATTAAATTTCTGAAAAGTCAGTGCTCGCGTTCACCTGGCCCGATCACACGTTCTTACAAAGTTGGGTGGTGAAAACGATCCCTTGTACTCGCGTGGACGCTCTCACTTGTACCTGTGTCAACGCTGCCCACTTGTGTGAACTTTCCCGGTTTGTAACTGTCTGAACGCTTTAATCTTCAATAATGTGAACGTTCACCGACAAAACATGCATAAAAGCTCCCCAGTGTGAACGTTCCTGGATTATACTGTACCGGTGTGAGCGTTGATTCTTGTATGAACGCTCGTGAATGCGTTCGAATCACGAACATCCCGGGCAGGTAGAATTTCTCCATAAGACTTCCAAGGATAACTGAAGGCGGTAGTTTTTGTTATTTTACATTCTGGGGTAATAACTCTCAAACTCCCACGAGAAATAAGACTCAAGCGGAATATTCAAGGGAACGATTCTCACAATCACTCACTTATTCACCCATTCATCCACTTACCTCACCCATCCACTCGCACACTTACCTACTCACTGAACTACCCTTCCACTTACTAACCCACCCATCCATTCACTCATCCACCCATCCATTCACTTGAAGGAGCACATCTCACGTCATCCGTAGTTCTTCCTCCTCCTCGTGCATGCAAAAACCTTAAGAGGGACTCGTAGTATAAGTGTCTTGTGCAGAGCCAGATGGTTTGTCTTACTCATGTCAAGTTGTGTAGATTATTTAGTGTCGTGTCTTGGTCAGGATTGTACTTTATTATGCTTGGTGTGATATTGTATGTATTGCAGCGTGGACATGTTACATGCAGCCATCACAGAGCACCTTGTAATGGGGACATGTTACACGCAGCCATCAATGAGCACCTTGTAATGGGGGACATGTTACACGCAGCCATCACAAGCACCATGTGGGGGGACATGTTACACGCAGCCATCAATGAGCACCTTGTAGTAGGGGACATGTTACACGCAGCCATCAATAGACACCTTGTAGTAGGGGACATGTTACCAGCCATCACAGAGCACCTTGTATTGGGGGCCATGTTACACAGCCATCAATAGGCACCTTGTAGTAGGGACATGTTACACACAGTCATCACAGAGCATCTTGTAGTAGGGGCCATGTTACACGCAGCCATCATACAGCATCTTGTAGTAGGGGCCATGTTAAACGCAGTCATCACAGAGCATCTTGTAGTAGGGGCCATGTTAAACGCAATCATCACAGAGCACCTTGTAGTAGGGGACATGTTACACGCAGCCATCATAGAGCATCTTGTAGTAGGGGACCATGTTAAACGCAGTCATCACAGAGCATCTTAGTAGGGCCATATTAACACCAGTCATCACAGAGCATCTTGTAGTAGGGGCCATGTTAAACACAATCATCACAGAGCACCTTGTAGTAGGGGACATGTTACACACAGTCATCACAGAGCATCTTGTAGTAGGGGCCATGTTACACAGCCATCACAGAGGCTTGTATAGGGGCCATGTTAAACACAATCATCACAGAGCACACCTTAGTAGGGACATGTTACACAGATCATCACAGAGCATCTTGTAGTAGGGCCATGTACACAGTCATCACAGAGCATCTTGTAGTAGGACATGTACACACAGTCATCACAGAGCATCTTGTAATGGGGACATGTACACACAGCCATCAGACACTTTGTAGTAGGGCCATGTTAAACACAATCATCTGGTATCAACCACAGTCATCACAGAGCATCTTGTAGTAGGGGCCATGTTACACGCAGCCATCATAGAGCATCTTGTAGTGGGGACATTCACACACAGTCATCACAGAGCATCTTGTAGTAGGGCATGTTAAACGCAGTCATCCAGAGCATCTTGTAGTAGGGGCCATGTTACACACAGTCATCACAGAGCATCTTGTAGTAGGGCCATGTTACCAGCCATCATAGAGCATCTTGGAGGGGACATGTACACACAGTCATCACAGAGCATCTTGTAGTAGGGGCCGTACGCAGCCATCATAGAGCATCTTGTATTGGGGACATAGTCATCACGGGCATCTTGTAGTAGGGGACCATGTTAAACGCAGTCATCACAGGCATCTTGTAGTAGGGGACATGTTACACGGCCATCATAGAGCATCTTGTAGTAGAGGGACATGTTAAACAGCAGTCATCACAGAGCATCTTGTAGTGGGGACATGTTACACGCAGCCATCATAGAGCATCTTGTAGTAGGGGCCATGTTAAACACCAATCATCCAGAGCACCTTGTATGGGGACATGTTACACCAGCCATCATAGAGCATCTTGTAGTAGGGGACATGTTAAACGCAGTCATCACAGAGCATCTTGTAATGGGGACATGTTATACGCAATCACAGAGCATCTTGTAGTAAGGGCCATGTTACGCACTCATCACAGAGCATCTTGTAGTAGGGGCCATATTACACGCAGTCATCACAGATCTCAGCCTAAAAAAGGTTCAAGAGGATCCAGCAATAGCAGCGTCTTCTCCAGTTTCTCAATAGGTCTAGTTTTTCATCCCATCAAGGTCGACTCTGAGGTGGTCACTCGTGATAACAGGGAGGTGAAGTTTTTGTTCAAGATGATGCAACGGAGGGAAGGTGAGAGCGACAGAGGAAGATAAAGAGAGTCGTGGCTTGAAAACTCACTCTCTCTCTCTCTGGATTCATGTACCAGGCAACAGAAACGCTAACCTAAAGTAACATAACCCACACCATCTTGTTCTTTTCGCTCATCATGTAAATAAAAACAGGAAAACTTGATCCAACGCTGCGCCACGACCAAAAATATGCCCTTACCCTCCATCCGATACATCAAGTGAGTCAGTGACCAGAAGACCCGCCACGAACCGCTGAAGGAGGCGATAACGTCTTCACAATATACCGTGGGAGGAGGTGGGAAGGGATAGGGAGTCTTAGGCCTGGTGTTTATCTTCACGGGTCACTGTTCATCGCGCAATAAACCTTGAAAGATAAACCAGTAGCCTCTTCATCATTACCAGGTGATAGAAACAAGATACATAACTGTATGTATTATAGAAATGTGATGGGGACTGGAGGTATTTTCAATTTGTACCATAACATCTTAAGAGCATACTTAAGTTCACACAGTCAGCAGAGAACAATAAGAACGCAGGGCCAGGATCATAATACTGGTTCCTTAAGCTGGGTGAGTCGGTGTATGCTATGGTAACCTAACCTAATCTAACCCAATTTAATCTAATCTAACCTAACCTAACCTAACCTAATCTACTCAAACCAAACCAAACCAAACCTAACCAAACCAAACCTAGCAAACCAACCTAACCTAACCTAACCAACCCCCAGGCAGCATTAGGATGATTAATCATCAGGTGATAATTATAAACTAGGGGAACTAATTTCAAGGTGATCTAAAACTTAAAGGTAAATAACATATGGAACGTCACATTAGAATCAAAACGAAAGAGAAATTCCTTGAGCCAGATACAAATGTGCACGAGTCAATTGTGTAGTGTGCAAGTTAGTGTGTATGGTAGTGCAGGTGTGTGTGGGTGTGTGTGAGTGTAGGTGTGTGAGGGTGTGAGGTAGTGCAGGTGGTGGTGTGTGGTGTGTGAGGGCTGTGTGGTGCAGGTGTGAGGGTGTGTGGTGCAGGTGTGTGGGGTGTGTGGTAGTGCAGGTGTGTGGGGTGTGTGGTAGCGCATCTTTCAGCGTCTTCAGTTTAATCCGCACTTGATAAAAACTAATTAGGTGAACAGTAAGAAAAGTGGTCATCCTCAACGCCAGGACCAACACCTCAGAGGCCTGGTTTTTGTCTCGGTATGGGGGAGGCTCTTGGTCACTCACGGCCGGTCCAGTTTTTGTTGAGGATGACGTGTGATGGTGGTGGTGGTGTGTCAGGAGGTGGTGGTGGTGTTAGTGTGTCAGGTGGTGGTGGTGGTGTGTCAGTTGGTGGTGGTGGTGTGTCAGGTGGTGGTGGTGTTAGGTGTGTGTCAGGTGTGTGTGTGTGTCAGTTGGTGGAGGTGTGGTGTGTCAGGTGGTGGTGGTGGTGGTGTGTCAGTGGTGGTGTCAGGCTGGTGGTGGTGGTGGTGTGTCAGGTGGTGGTGGTGTGCCAGGTGGTGGTGGTGGTGGTCAGGTGGTGGTAGTTGTGTGTCAGGTGGCGGTGGTGGTGGTGTCAGGTAGTGGTGGTGGTGGCGTGTCAGGTGGTGGTGGTGGTGGTGGTGTCAGGTGGTGGAGGTGGTGTGTCAGGGTGGTGGTGGTGGTGTCAGGTGATGGTGTGTCAGGTGGTGGTGGTGGTGTGTCAGGTGGTGGTGGTGGTGTGTCAGGTGGTGGTGGTGGTGTCAGGTGGTGGTGGTGGTGTCAGGTGGTGGTGGTGGTACGTGTGTCAGTTGTGTGTCAGGAGGTGGTGGTGGTGTGAGTGGGTGGTGGCAGGTAGGTGGTGGTGGTGTGTCAGTTGGAGGGTGGGGTGGTGTGTCAGGTGGTGGTGGTGGTGTCAGGTAGTGGTGGTGGTGGTAGTGTGTCAGGTGGTGGTGGTGTGCAGTTGGTGGAGGTGGTGTGTCAGGTGGTGGTGGTGGTGTCAGGTGGTGTGTCAGGCTGGTGGTGGTGGTGGTGTCAGGTGGTGGTGGTCAGGTGGTGGTGGTGGTGTGTCAGGTGGTGGTGGTGTGTCAGGTGGTGGTGGTGGTGTCAGGTGGTGGTGGTGTGTCAGGTGGTGGTGGTGGTGGTGGTGGTGTCAGGTGGTGGTGGTGGTGTGTCAGGTGGTGGTGGTGGTGTGTCAGGTGGTGGTGGTCAGGTGGTGGTGGTGGTGGTGGTGTGTCAGGTGGTGGTGGTGGTGGGTGGTGGTGGTGGTGTGTCAGGTGGTGGTGGTGGTAGTGGGTGTCAGGTGGTGGTGGTGGTGGTGTGTCAGGTGGTGGTGGTGGTGGTGTCAGGTGGTGGTGGTGGTGGTGTGTCAGGTGGTGGTGGTGGTCAGGTGGTGGTGGTGGTGTGTCAGGTGGTGGTGTGTCAGGTGGTGGTGGTGGTGTGTCAGGTGGTGGTGGTGGTGTCAGGTGGTGGTGGTGGTGTGTCAGGTGGTGGTGGTGTGTCAGATGGTGCGGTGGTGGTGTGTCAGGTGGCGGTGGCGGTGGTGGTGGTGGTGGTGGTGGTGGTGGTGTCAGGTGGTGGTGGTGTGTCAGATGGTGGTGGTGGTGGTGTGTCAGGTGGCGGTGGTGGTGGTGTGTCAGGTGGTGGGTGGTGGTGGTGTCAGGTGGTATTGTGGTGTGTCAGGTGGTGGTGGCATATCGGTGGTGGTGGTGGTCAGATGGTGGTGGTGGTGGTGGTCAGGTGGTGGTGGTGGTGTGTCAGGTGGTGGTGGTGGTGGTGGTGTGTCAGGTGGTGGTGGTGGTGGTGTCAGGTGGTGGTGGTGGTGGTAGTTTGTCAGGTGGTGGTGATTGTGTGTCAGTTGGTGGTGGTGGTGTGTCTGGTGGTGGTGGTGGTGTGTCAGTTGGTGGTGGTGGTGCGTCAGTGGTGGTGGTGTGTCATGGTGGTGGTGGTGTGTCAGGTGGTGATGTGTTAGGTGGTGGTGGTGGTGGTGGTGATGGTGTGTCAGGTGGTGATGGTGGTGGTGGTGGTGTGTCAGATGGTGGTGGTGGTGTGTCATGTGGTGGTTGTGGTGTGTCAGGTGGTGATAATAATAATAATAATAATAATTAACGGTTTATTGAAAAATTTCTGCAGCCCGAAGGCTGAAAATATACATTGGACATAAATGACTTATTACATACACTGGTGGATTAACAAAAGCCTTCATTAGAGAAAGGTAAAGGAACATATGAACATACAGATTAATGTAGGTGAATAGCAAACTCAGTGTAGTAACCTCCCAGATGGTTTAGGAGGAACTCACGTGGTGTAGTAGTTCCCCAGATGTTGTTATGAGGACCTGGCGTGGTGCACCGTAGTAATTCCCCGATGGTGTTATGAGGCCTCACGGTGTAGTAATTCCTCACAGATGGTGTTATGAGGACCTCACGTGGTGTAGTAACACTCACAGATGGTGTTATGAGGGACTCACGTGGTAGTAATTACCTCACAGATGGTGTTATGAGGACCTCACGTGTAGTAATTACCTCACAGATGGTGTTATGAGGGCTCACGTGGTGGTAATTTCACAGATGGTGTTATGAGGGCATCACGTGTGTAGTAAATTCCCTACAGATGGTGTTATGAGGGGCCTGACGTGGTGTAATTCCTCACAGATGTTAAGAGGACCAGTGTGTAGTAATTCCTCACAGATGGTGTGATGAGACCTGACGTGGTGTAGTAATTCCCCACATATGGTGTTATGAGGACAGGGTGTAATTCTCACAGATGGTGTTATATGAGTGAGGTTTGGTCCCAGGCCTTCCTATCGTAGACGGATTAACAGGTTGTTGTGTCCCAGGCCGTTATCACTGGTACCTGGACTCACTGTGTAAGTTAACTTGGGTGCGACTGTTACTGCTGAGTTGTTCTCACTGACTTGCACTGTTCACCACTGTTCACCTCGGTTTAACACTCGTTCCTGTTCCTTTCCTAAATGAAATTGTAACTTGGCGAGAACTTGTTGATATTCCGGTGGGGAGGAGGGTCTAGGGGAGGTAGGGGCCAACTTAAAAAGTTGACCTGGCTGCCTGGAGAGGAGCACTCAGGCCTCTTGACCTTCGGTGGTCAAGGGGTATTAGGTGGGTGGTGTGACAGGTGGTGGTGTGTGAGGTGGATGTAAGTGTGGTGAGGTGGTGGTGTGCAGAGATGGTGGTGGTGGTGTGTCAGGTGGTGGTGGTTGTGGTGTGTCAGGTAATGGTGGTGGTGTGTCAGGTGGTGGTGGTGTGTCAGGTGGTTGTGGCGGTGTGTCAGGTGGTGGTGGTGTGTCAGGTGGTGATGGTGGTGTGCTAGGTGGTGGTGGTGGTGGTGTGTCAGGTGATGGTGGTGGTGGTGGTGTGTCAGGTTGTGGTGGTGGTGGTGGTGGTGGTGGTGTGTCAGGTGATGGTGGTGGTGTTTGTGGTGTGGTGGTGGTGTGTGTCAGGTGTTGGTGGTGGTGGTGTGTCAGGTGGTGGTGGTGTGTTAGGTGGTGGTGGTGTGTCAGGTGGTGTGTCAGGTGGTGGTGGTGGTGGTGTGTCAGGTGGTGGTGTGTCAGGTGGTGGTGGTGGTGGTGGTGGTGGTGTTTCAGGTGGTGGTGGTGTGGTGGTGCATCAGGTGGTGGTGTTGTGTCAGGTGGTGGTGGTGTCAGGTGGTGGTGGTGGTGTGTCAGGTGGTGTGCTGGAGATGGCTGGGTGTGGTGGTGGTGGTGTGTCAGGTGGTGGATGTGTCAGGTGGTGGTGGTGGTGGTGCTGTGTGGTGGTGGTGGTGGTGTGTCAGGTGTTGGTGTGGTGTCAGGTAGGTGTTGTGTCAGGTGGTGGTGGTGTCAGGTGGTGGTGGTGTGTCAGGTGGTGTGTCAGGTGGTGGTGGTGGTGTTTGCGTGATGGTGGTAGTGGTGGTGTCAGTGGTGGTGTGTCAGGTGATGGTTGTGGTGGTGGTGTGTCAGGTGGTGGTGGTGGTAGGTAGGTGGTGTGTGGTTTAGGTGATGGTGGTAGTGGTGGTGTGGCTGTGGTGGTGGTGTGTCAGGTGGTGGTGTTTCAGGTGGTGGTGGGTGGTGGTGTTTCAGGTGGTGGTGGTGGTGGTGGTGGTGGTGTGTCAGGTGGTGGGAAATAGTACAGGTGGTGGTGGTGTGTCAGGTGATGGTGGTGTGTCAGGTGGTGGTGGTGTCAGGTGGTGGTGGTGTGTCAGGTGGTGGTGGTGTTTCAGGTGGTGGTGCGGTGGGTGGTGGTGTGTCAGGTGGTGGTGTGGCCAGGTGGTGGTGGTGCGTCAGGTGGTGGTGGTGGTGTCAGGTGATGGTGGTGGTACAGGTGGTGGTGGTCAGGTGGTGGTGGTGGTGGTGGTGGTGTGGTCAGGTGGTGGTGGTGGTGGTGGTGGTGGTGGTGGTGGTGGTGTGTGCATGGTGGTGGTGGTGGTGGTGGTGGTGGTGGTGGTGGTGGTGGTGGTGTGTCAGTGGTGGTGGTGGTGGTGGTGGTGGTGGTGGCCGGGGTGGTGGTGGTGGTGGTGGTGGTGGTGGTGGTGGTGGTGGTGGTGTGTGGTGGGTGGGTGTGTGGTGGTGGTGGTGTGTCAGGTGGTGGTGGTGTGTCAGGTGGTGGTGGTGGTGGTGGTGGTGGTGGTGGTGGTGGTATTTTGAGTTTTTTTCTCGACCACAGCTGTTTTGTGCACCCTACACTCATCCTAATGAGAGGAAGAGCCTGAGAAATTACGGAGTAGGAGCCATAAGCGGTAGCTATCAGACCCCAGTGGCCAGGATACTAGGGTGCTGGAGTTACAGACAATTCCAGCACATTATTTGTTTGATTCAGCAATAGTAGTTTACTAGATACTAACTGAGAAGTGTGATGTGTACAGCACCATTTGGATATATAAATATTTCCCCAAATGTATATTATCCATATATTCACTCAAGTCATTCATCCATGAGTATGAATCAATTGGCGAGTTGACATTTCCCTGGGGAGCGGGAAGAGGTCAGCTTGGTCAGCAACAAAACATCTGAAGCGTTTTGCCTGACCACCCTCTCTCCCTGATGTGAGAGAGACTAACATATCACCTGTTACCCAGTGAACACCCCAAGTGCTCTCCTATATGCACTAAGACATTTCCCTGAGCAGAGAAGGTACAATATACTCAACTGAACTCAGTACTCAAACGATTTTACAAAGCAAACCAACAAAGAAAGTTTATTTCAGCCCTGCCACTTATCAGTTCAAGAACTAATATATATTATATATATATATTGTGTGACCACACACTGGTGGCAGCGGTGAGACGGATTAGAAGAAGAATCAGTCAGACACTAAGAAACAAACATTATCAAGTGATTCCAGTGACTTAGTGGCATCTTAATGAATCATCAACAAAAGCAATTACAAGACAATGGCTATAAACACTTGCAAAACGTGTACATAGAGACACAGTGGTAACAAAAACATTATAAAAGATTGCCAACTTAGCAGTCTAACCTCAGTTACAATTATTACTGAAGGTTACCCCTACCTGAGTGTGGGCTGATTACTACCAGCTAAACTACATCACCGAGTTTAGCAAGGCTTTTCAAGTGGTTCCAGACAATCAAACACCTCTTGCTTACACAATCAAGACTCGTTGGTGCAACAGAGGACAGCCCCAGATCAGCCTCCAGGCTGATCGCACCAACCAAGATCAGTCCCAGATCAGCCCCCAGGCCGATCGCTCCAAACCACAAGTCAGCCTCAGATCAGCCCGAGCTGACCGCCGCAAGACCCAGGTGGATTGCAGTAAGACGTGACGTCATCCCTCCCTCGAGAAGGACACATCGACTGACGTCATAGCCAGCGCGAGGTTTACGCACTCTCCACTCAGGTAGATCAAAACAATCATTACTTTAAACTACACAAACACAAGTGATCTTCAAGAAGTCTTCACATGTAGTCAATATATAAAGATATATATTACGTGCACAATGCACAAAAAGGTGAAAGTAGATAAAAACATTTAACTAATAATATATGTTTTCTTCATTTCCATAACTCATCATAAATATTATATTTTTGCATTACTTATGAGTGGGTAACGTAATGAGTCTTATACAGTGAGTGAAGTGATAAATAGTCCTATACATGGACCCTCTTCAAAATTTTTGGTATCAAACAGGAAATTAGAGGATCTAGACTCTGATAGCCAGTCATCTAATAATTCACAGGACCTAGTGGCAACTGATAGTGAGGAAGAATTACCACAAATTAACACAGTAGACAATTACAAGCAGACAATTAAGGCAGGTAACATTTACCCATTGCCTTCACCTGTTACTAACGGAAGTGCTTAACTAACACAACAAAAATGGCAACAGTGGTTGTACTAACACACCGCCTACACCAACGTCAAAACAAGGCTACTTCAAATAATATTAAGGTAAAGAGTTTACTGGCGAGGATCCTGATTATACTATTAGCATTTTGCGTAAATGCGAAGATGTAATGAGAATAACGATGTCACCAATGACGTAGATAAAATTTCATACGTCCGAAGCCTTATCAAAACCGGTAGTCGGGCAGCTAGAGGTATCTATGTTCAGCCATTGACGAAGAAACGGATGATTATTCAACATTTCGGGAACAATTTTTTTTGATCGGGCCCAAAGGAGGTCCATTTTCGATTTTAAGATGGCAAGAAAGGACAGGTGACATTGTGCTTGCACATGAAGCACAAGAAGCCCAAATTTGTGCGGTCTCACTTAGATAGATGTCAGATCTTACATGATTCCTCAGATTGTTCGATAAAATGACAACTTCTCTAAAGTAAATTTACAGAATTATAACAGTTTACCTGTCATCAAATGAACCCTTACGCAAGAAGCCCAAAGAAAGAGTTTAAAGAAGGGACTAAAAACGTAGCAGTATGTAGAAGAAATTGAGGAACCCAAGGAAAATGTTTCTAGGGCGATGTCAGTACCACAATTACTAGCTTCAAGACCAACCACAGGCTGTCATGAGAACCAGACACAAAAAGGATCAAAGGAAAGAATCTCGCAGGACCTAAGGAATTCAGATAATCCTGCTAAACCAAAAACCTCCAAAGGACACTACAGGAAAAAAATGTCTCCAAACACTAAAGACACTGAATAAATGGTGTTTCGTACATCGTCTTCATACCACAGCACAAAAGATTGTGGAAATGTACAGTGTAAGAAAAATAGAAAATTGACGGGAGACAACTATACAGCCTTTCGGGGAAGAGGAACGCGTCCAGCAACACGATCAGGATAGCGTCAACGGTTAAAAAAAACAACGTTTGCATCACCGGCTCATTAATCGCCGCGTTAAACAAAGTGAGGTGTTGACCG